>NC_060125.1:470064125-470738125 GCF_021461395.2 Schistocerca americana
ATCTCTATCCCGGCCCTCATACACTACTGGTCATTACAATTGCTACACCACGAAGATGATGTGTTACAGACACGAAATTTAACCGACAGGAAGAAGATGCTGTGATATGCAAATGATTAGCTTTTCAGAGCATTCACACAAGGTTGGCGCCCGTGGCGACACCTACAACGTGCTGACATGAGGAAAGTTACCAAACGATTTCTCACACACATACAGCAGTTGCCTGGTGAAACATTGTTTTGATGCCTCGTGTAAGGGGGAGAAATGCGTACCATCACGTTTCCGACTTGGATAAAGATCGGATTGAAGCCTATCGCGATTGCGGTTTATCGTATCGCGACACTGCTGCTCGCGTTGGTCGAGATCCAATGACTGTTAGCAGAATATGGAATCGGTGGGTTCAGGAGGGTAATACCGAACGCCGTACTGGATCCCAACGGCCTCGTATCACTAGCAGTCGAGATGACAGACATGTTATCCGCAAGGCTGTAACGGATCGTGCAGCCACGTCTCGATCCCTGAGTCAACAAATGGAGACGTTTGCAAGACAACAACTATCTGCACGAACAGTTTGACGACGTTTGCAGCAGCATGGACTACAGGTCGGAGACCACGGCTGCGGTGACCCATGACGCTGCATCACCGACAGGAGCGCCTGCGATGGTGTACTCTACGATGAACCTGGGTGCACGAATGGCAAAACGTCATTTTTTCGAATGAATCCAGGTTCTGTTTACAGCATCATAATCGTCGCATCAGTGTTTGGTGACGTCTCGGTGAACGCACATTGGAAGCGTCTATTCGTCATCGCCATACTGGCGAATCACCCGGCGTGATGGAATGGGGTGACATTTGTTACACGTTTCGGTCACCTCTTGTTCGCATTGACGGCACTCTGAACAGTGGACGTTACATTTTAGATGTGTTACGACTCGTGGCGCTACCCTTCAGTCGATCCCTGCGAAACCCTATATTTCAGCAGGATAATGCACGACCGCATGTTGTAGGTCCTGTGCGGGCCTTTCAGGGTACAGAAAATGTTCGACTGCTGCCCTGGCCAGCACATTCTCCAGATCTCTCACCAGTCGAAAACGTCTGGTCAATGGTGGCCGAGCAACTGGCTCGTCACAATACGCCAGTCACTACTCTACATGAACTGTGGTAAAGTGTTGAAGCTGCATGGGCAGCTGTACCTGTACACGCCATCCAAGCTCTGTCCGACTCAATGCCCAGGCGTGTCAAGGCCGTTATTACGGCCAGAGGTGGTTGTTCTGGATACTAATTTCTTAGGATCTACGCACCCAAATTGCACGAAAATGTAATCACATGTCAGTTCTAGTATGATATATTTATCCAATGAATACCCGTTTATCATATGCGTTTCTTATTGGTGTAGCAATTTGAATGACCAGTAGTGTACTTGGCGGGAGACACTATTCCCTACGCATCTTTACGTGCTCACTGTTCACTCAAAACTGTAAAGAGTGACGGACATACTAGAGACACTGCCCAACACATTTGTGGAAAGCTTTACCGGATTTTCCCAGTGGTTTCCATTTCGCGACCGATTGGAACTTACTTTCTGGATAACCTTCGTATACAGACTTTAGATGGCGTTGCTCTGTCGTATTTTCAGGTGTTGTGAAATGCTAATCATTTCCATAAACAGGCATGTCAATCAGATTTTTGTTGCCTGCAGTATACGTGGTGTTGCCATTTTAATGGTCGTTTGGTTGTCTGTGTATGTCACACAATTCTAAAGGAAATCATCTTATACACTGCTTTCGATGAGTGTGGGAGTCCTGGAATAGCAGCCAAGCCATTAGAAACGGGACAGAAACATGGTAAGTATTGATAAACGAGGAAAATCGTTGACTGCTAACGTGTAAGCGCTTCGTACAATAAAGATGGTGGTGCGAGCCGCTGAATTGCTCGCGCCGTGGCGCCGTCAGTGCCAGAAGCAGCTTTACATCTACATCTACATCCATACTCCGCAAGCCAACTGGCGGTGTGTGGCGGAGGGTACTTTGAGTACCTCTATCGGTTCTCCATTCCATTCCAGTCTCGTACTGTTCGTGGAAAGAAAGATTGTCGGTGTGCCTCTGTGTGGGCTCTAATCTCTCTGATTTTATCCTCATGGTCTCTTCGCGAGATATACGTAGGAGGGAGCAATATACTGCTTGACTCCTCGGTGAAGGTATGTTCTCGAAACTTCAACAAAAGCCCGTACCGAGCTACTAAGCGTCTTTCCTGCAAAATCTTCCACTGGAATTTATCTATCATCTCCGTAACTCTTTCGCGATTACTAAATGATCCTGTAACGAAGCGCGCTGCTCTCCGTTGGGTCTTCTCTATCTCTTCTATCAGCCCTATCTGGTACGGATCCCACACTGGTGAGCAATATTCAAGCAGTGGGCGAACAAGTGTACTGTAACCTATTTCCTTCGTTTTCGGATTGCATTTCCTTAGGACTCTTCGAATGAATCTCAGTGTGGCATCTGCTTTACCGACGATCAACTTTATATGATCATTCCATTTTAAATCACTCCTAATGCCTACTCCCAGATAATTTATGGAATTAACTGCTTCCAGTTGCTGACCTGCTATACTGTAGCTAAATGATAAAGTATCTTTCTTTCTATGTATTCGCAGCGCATTACACTTGTCTACATTGAGATTTAATTGCCACTCCCTGCACCATGTGTCAATTCGTTGCAGATCCTCCTGCATTTCAGTACAATTTTCCATTGTTACAACCTCTCGATATGCCACAGCATCATCGGCAAAAAGCCTCAGTGAACTTCTGATGTTATCCACAAGGTCATTTATATATAATACGGGTAGCAACGGTAGCAACTCCCCTGCAGCACACCCGAAATCACTCTTACTGCCCGCATCTCGTGGTCGTGCGGTAGCGTTCTCGCTTCCCACGCCCGGGTTCCCGGGTTCGATTCCCGGCGGGGTCAGGGATTTTCTCTGCCTCGTGATGGCTGGGTGTTGTGTGCTGTCCTTAGGTTAGTTAGGTTTAAGTAGTTCTAAGTTCTAGGGGACTGATGACCATAGATGTTAAGTCCCATAGTGCTCAGAGCCATTTCACTCTTACTTCGGAAGACTTCTCTCCATTGAGAATGACATGCTGCGTTCTGTTATCTAGGAACTCTTCAATCCAATCACACATTTGGTCTGATAGTCCATATGCTCTTACTTTGTTCATTAGACGACTGTGGGGAACTGTATCGAACGCCTTGTGGAAGTCAAGAAACACGGCATCTACTTGGGAACCCGTGTCTATGGCCCTCTGAGTCTCGTGGACGAATAGCACCAGCTGGGTTTGACACGATCGTCTTTTTCGAAACCCATGCTGATTCCTACAGAGTAGATTTCTAGTCTCCAGAAAAGTCATTGTACTCGAACATAATAAGTGTTCCAAAATTGTACAACTGACCGACGTTAGAGATATAGGTCTATAGTTCTGCACATCTGTTCGACGTCCCTTCTTAAAAACGAGGATGACCTGTGCCCTTTTACAATCCTTTGGAACGCTACGCTCTTCTAGAGACCTACGGTACACCGCTGCAGGAGCACTGTGCAGGCGACGGCGGCGGTCTCCACCAGGTCAGCCGTAACTCAGGCCGGGGTCTCGTGTACGCTCCCTCGTGCAGCCGGAGGTGTCGGCTGCTACGCCCTGGGGACCGTTATCGCAGAAGCGCGGCTCCTCTAGTGGAACAGCCACAATGCCGGAGCGCCGCCTGTTCTGTCACGGAGGCAGCGATAAGACGCGCTTCATAACACCGCAGTACATTACAGTACCTTAACCTTATCCCATGGATCCCTTGGAGAGGTGTCTGAAGTGTGTAAGGAAGCCAGCTAAGCAATACATGTTATTTAAGTGTGACGCAATGGAATGATTTTAAAATACGAAAAATTGTTGTATTTATCAACGTAATTAGTTTTCTATTATGTTAGTAGGTCCTTTGCATCTTCAATTCGAAACCGTCCATCGCTTCCTTCTTGAGGCTGCTGTATCTGTATCCGTCTAGTACATTGTCCAGGATTGAAATCTCTAGCTCCCTCGCCTCTTTATCCATTTCACATGTCCTACTAAGAATTTTTAGTAAGCTCGTCCTTTCTTATCCATTTTGTACCCCAATCAGTAATTGTACCTGTTCTCCCACTCTTCTCAGTACCTTTTTGTTTTCCACCCTATCCGTCTAGATATTTTTTTCCATCCTTTACATCCTTATTTCAAAAACCTCCAGCCTTGCTCCATATTTCTTCCTCATTGTCGACGTTTCAGCTGCATAAAGGAAGACAACCGAAACAAAACTTCTTACTAGTCTTTTCCTCAAATCCTCGTCCATACTGCTGCTGAAAACTCTCTTTCTCTTTTAATTTCTATGCTACACTACCACTCACTTTCTTTACTACTTTCTAGGCATTTAAAACTTTGCACATCTTCAAATATCCAGTATAATCTATATCCTCTTATTTTCTTGTAGTCCCATTACCATTTTTTGTTGGTGCTGATTTTCATTCCATACCTCTTTCCTTAGGCTTCTTTCACCTTCTCTATTTCCTATAACTCTTCTTTCGTCCATTCCTGGAAGGACCATGTCATCTACAAAATCACAGAAACCATATTCCTCTAGTTTTTACGTTCTTCTCGTCTAATTGGCAGATATCAATCATATTATCTACGTACAGACTGAAAAGGCTAGGAGACAGACAATAGCTCCGTCTTACTGCGTTCCCTAATTCAAAGCAGTTGGTACTTTATCCTCTCCCTCTCACTGTTGCTTTTAAACTTGAATATAGTGAGTTTGAAGGGCAACTTCTTTTCCATTCCACTCCTTTTGCCTTCATTGAAGTTGTAAGCTTATCCCAAGCCACACTGTCAACTAATTTGTTCAGGTCTCCTAAGCACATATGTAAATCTCTTCTCAATATAACTCTCTCCCAAAATGCACAAAAGTCCTATTACCGCTCTTGTGATTGTATTCCAACTAAAGTGAAACTTTTCTTCAGACAAATTCTCCTTCGTTACGATCCTTAACATAGCTTTGTCTGCCTGTGAGATAAGGTTAATTGTCCTTTGCTCACAGCATTTATTCTTCCCCTATTTCTTTTTTAATGGAATCTATAACACTGTCAAACCTCCCTCTGGCCATTCACCATGAAACGAGTTTCGGTACTTAACGTCAATACTTCTCTCACCTGTGCTCAGTTCGGATAGTTAAGTGCTTCTCCTGGTATTCTACCTTTGCCATTTTCATTGCAGTTATTGCACTTTTTATTACGTGTTATATTAAGTATAAAATATTCTACAACATTAGTTGTAACAATTACAGTGAGGATACACTTCAGTGCACCAGAAGATTAAGTGGTTCAAAAAATGGTTCAAATGGCTCTGAGCACTATGGGACTTATGAGGTCATCAGTCCCCTAGAACTTGGAACTACTTACACCTAACTAACATAAGGACATCACACACATCCATGCCCTAGGCAGGATTCGAATCTGCGACCGTAGCGGTCGCGCGGTTCCAGACTGTAGTGCCTAGAAACGCTCGGCCACACTCCGGCCGGCAGAAGATTAAGTGCTTGAATTCAGTTGCAGTAATAATGCGTCAGGCTAACGTAGGTGATCTAAGGCTCTTTACTAATCTTAGGCAGTCAGTTCTTCATTGGATGTTGTGGTTTGTTTCTAGTAACAAAAATAAATAAAATAAAATGAACTTAACACTTTCTATGCCATTATTTGAGTGGCACTACGGCAGTTAGTGGATTACTGGGTATCAGTAGATAATAATAATCATTTTGCTTTAAACTACGTGTTGATCTTCTAAAACATGTCGTTAACTGACTTTTTTGTGACAGAACGCCCGCTCTTTTAACTCTCCTGTGGCGACTCACAGACGCCATCCCGCAGCTTTCTCTGCGTCTGCATCCGACTTTTTTATCTTTCACCAAGTTTAGGATGATTTCATCTTCTATACTTGTAGATACTACAAGAATAATACGAGTCTTCGTAGAGGTATGGACCGGTTGACTAAAATAATGTCGCCTATAATGATCAATTTGCGCACTAGCTTTCGGCATCTTGGCGACTTCCGATGTCCACTGTCGCCATCCAATAGCAGCTGTTTCTCGGCATCCACATACTCCCTTTGTCATCTGTCTACATCTTCATGTGCAATCCAGAAGCTCGAGAACAATCAGTGGTAGAAGCCGACGTCAGAGAAGATCATTTTGGGTTTCAGAGAAATGCAGAACACGAGAAGCAATACTGACACTATGACGTATCTTAGAACATACATTGAACAAAAGCAATCGAACCTTTATAGCATTTGTAGATTTACAAAAACCTTTTGAGGTGTTTACTGGAACACACTGTTTGAAATTATGAAGGTCGAATTGTAAAAATACAGCTTGCACAGAAACCAGAATTCAATTGTAACAGTCAGGGGACGTGTTAAGGACGCGATAGTTGAGAAGGGAGTGAGACAAGGTTGTAGCATGTCCACGATGTTATTCAATCTGTAGTCTGAGGAAGCAGTAAAGGAAGCCAAGGAAAATTCTGGAAAGGATATTAATGTTCAGGGAGAAGAAATGAAAACTTTCACGTTGTCGATGATAATGTAATTGTGTCGTAGGCAGCAAAGGACTTGGAAGAGCATTGAACGGAATGGCTTGTATCTTGGAAAGAGACTATAAGATGAACATCAGCAAGAGCAAATTGGGGATAATGGAAAGCAGTAGAATGAAGTTAGGTGATACTGAGGAAATAGATCAGGAAATAAGTCACTGAAAGTAGGAAATATGTTTCCCATTTAGGGATGGCAGAAATAAAGGGCCTATCAACTGCAGACTGGCAATACCAGGAAAACGGTTTCTGAAAGAGAGAAGAAGAGAAGTTCACTAACGTCAAATATAAATTTAACTGTTAGGAACTCTGTACTGAAAACAGTTTGCCAGAGAGCCTTGTGTAGAAGTGTAATTTGGAGGATAAGCAGTCAGACGAGAACAGAAGGTTTCGAAAAGCAGTGTTTCAGAAGAATGCTGTAGATCATATGGGTGGAACAAATAACTAATGAGTACTGTGTGGAATTGGCAAGCGGAGGGCGGGGGTGGGGGGGGGGGGGGAGGAGGAAGAATTTTTTTTGTTGAATTGTTTGGCTAAAAGAAGGGATCTGTTATTACGGCGTTTTCTAAGGTACCAAAGAAACATCATTTTCACAGTTCAACCAACTACATAGGAAGAGAGGGAATATAATGGGGAAGACCAAGGCGTGACTATCGTAAGTAGAATTCAATGGATACTAATCTTTCCCTGTGTATGTGTTCAACATGCATATTCAACACACCTTCTCCTCAACCTTCTGTGTCCACTTCTTCCTCCCTCGGTCTGTTTATCTCGTCCTCCTATCTACATATGTATCTTTGTCTCCTAGATTCCCCTCTCTGTGTCCATTTCCTTCACCTGCTCTCTCTGATCACATATTCGTCCCCCTCCGTTTGACCAAACCCTATGTACCCTATCTCTGTGTATCTCCATCACAACACACCTGTCAAACAGGGCAACCTACATGGCGGGGCCCAGAAAATCTTTTCCTGCCCCTGACATGTAGGCTTCCATGCAAATCAGGTTGATTTGGCGGGCTGATACTGTTCCCACACAACAATTCCTGTCGTGCAAGGCAGCCTATATAACAAAGGCTGGAGAAAACAAGATTTTTGCCCATACATTCGCTCCAATTAGAGCTAGGAAGTTGTGAATGCCATGATGCTCATACTTATGAGACCTTCTACTTCAGTGCCAAGAAGACCATATCAACTTGTGCTAATCACTCACATTTTTCTCATTTTTCATAGTTGCAGTATAAATGAGTGTGGTAGATTTGTTGCTCAGTATTCTAAAACGCAAGTTCTCTAATCTATCCAATGATATTCCACAATAATACTATCGTCTTTTTTCCAAAGACTTCCATTTACGACTATGAACATTTTTGTTATATTTGCAGATGGTCTGTACGAGCCTGCCAGCGTGTGTTTGAGGAATTTGGATTCATATAGCCTGCAAATAGCTTTGACGAAGGATCAGAACAACAAATCGGCATCATCACTGAAAAGCCACGAAGGATATGCCGGAAACAGTTTCACGTCGTTTATCAGGTTCTACATTCATCATTTGGCATCCCCTTGCCAGTGAAAAATTTTGTACAGTGTTCCAATGCAACAAATACAATGTACATTTTTCAAAACGTGACCGTCTCTTCAATAAAGAGCCTTTGGGTGCATCGTACCTTCTGATTAGGGCCCACGGCTGTGCCTCATACTAATCCATCTGAAAGCTAGGAATTGAGGAGTGATGGGAGACTAAAGCAAACAGTTGTAATGATAATTATCATTGTGAGCTATCCATGACTCGGAATGTGTTTCTAGGCAACAATTGCATCGTTTCATGCTCCATCTACGCCTACATCTACGTCTATATTCCACACGCCACATTATGGTGTGTGGAGCAAGATGCTCTGTATACCATTGCCACTTAATTCATATCTTGGTCCCATCATGACTTGTCCACAGGAAGGAATGTTGTTGGCAGTTTTTGTGTCAGCTCGAATTACTCTGATTTTGCCTTAATATAAGCTGAAGCAACAAATGTAGGGTGTCAGAAAAGTGTCACACATTCCTTTCGTGGATACTACTGGTCCAAACTGGAGGAAGGTTCCCATATCCATATATCTGGAAACCAATGTCTGTTGAGATATGGACCAATCTGTCCTCTCATTCCCCATCTATCTGTTGCCCTTGAAGTAGACAGTACAGACAGGAGCTGCGTATTGTCACCATGCATCCTGTCTCATCCTTCAGCCTATTTTCACTGTGAATCACGCACTGATTCAAATACACCTGGCACATTATATTTGCGTCATATGCATTGGTCACACGCTCCTACAACTTCTGCATATTGTCGACGAGACGGGCATACACCAGTGCCTTTAAATGTTCCCATACCCATAAATCCAGTGGTTTCAGATCCGATGAACTTGGTGACATTGTTATCAGACCTCTACAACCAATCCATCGCACATGAGAACGATCGCAGAAAATGGTGTCGTTCTTCGTCGTGCACAAACCAAATTAAGTGTCTTTCTGTAAAGGTAACATTTTCCAACAGCGCTGGTAATTCATGACGCAGAAATCGGTTATACACACCACCTGTTAATCTGGTTTGGTGAAGCGTATGACCACATGAGTCTGTCATCAATAACTCTTCTCCATACATTGATACTGAAGCGATACCTTACCTCTCAATGATATGCACCTGGCCACACATGCGTGTTGTTGTACTCTAGTATGCCACCTCATGTGAATCCTGCCTCATCTCCTGTAAATACTATATATTACTCTTCACAGGTAAAACGGCCCAGATCTTAACAGGTATTGGTTTCTGGACATATAATTATAGGAACTTTTCTTCTGCCTTTAGGAATATGTGACACTTTTTTTGAACACCTTGTATATTGACTTACTCTTCTATGAACGTACGCTCTCAGAAATTTCACAGAAAACAACAACGTTTTGCACAACACTTCTCTTGTAGCACCTGACACTAAAGTTGAATCAGCATCTCCGTTGCGCTTTCGCTCATACTAAAGAACCTGTGACGAATTGTGCTGCTCTTCTTTGGATATCCCCTATATTCTGCATTAATCATATCTGGCGAAGGTCCCAGACTGTAGGTAAATGAGGGTTTTATACGTTACTTGCTAGGTGGGTGGTCCACACTTATTGAGTCTTGTTCCGATGAATATGTTTAGCATCTGACTTTCTTACCGTGCTCGTTTCACTTTAAATGGCTCCGTACGATTGTCTCAAATATTTAACGGATGTGACTGCTTTAAGTGATTTTGCAGAAGCCATGTGACCAACAATAACTTTTTTTCCGTTTTTTGTGTGGATATCATTCAGTTTGTTTAAGTTGAGGGTCAAGGATCATTCCCCTCATCAAGCGTCGATACATTGCATTTCTCTTCAATTTTCTAGGGCTCTCGCTACTCTCTATACATATTGCAGGTACACACGGATATTTTCGGAGGAATTCGTATCCACGTGGTCTAAACAGCATCATTCAGGAATAGTCTCATGAAGATTCCGACGTTATCTGTAGGTGTTTACATACAGGGTGTCGCAGAAGTGTTGTGACAGACTTGAAGGGGCTGTAGAGAGCGACTTGAGGAATAAATCGAGGACAGAAACCCATGTCCGAAAACGTCATCCAGTGACGCTACAGAGCGTTGAAGTAATAAGTGTCGGCGCCTGCCATTAGGCCACTCTCTCGTCGACAATCGTGACTTTGAATGCTGATGGACCGTAGGCGGATCACCTCGCAATCTTGTCTGTTATTCAGTGATTGCGAGTGTTTGCTACGGACGCCAGTGAAGAAGATGGAGCTAGCTGATGCATAGAAAGTCCTTGTCTCGTACGAATCCAATGCCCTGTTTCTTTGGGGGATGAGGGTTTCGGACAGGTGTTTATATCTGCAGTTTCTTTTTGTCCTGGAACTGTCCAAAATCTCCAGTGATTTACGGTATACAGGAGAAAAATAAACTGCGGATGGTAACCTGTGTCCAAAACCATCATCATCATCCACCAAGGCAACAGAGCATCGCATTCACAGAAAACAATGCCTGTCTACGCATCACGTAGCTCCATCTTCTCCACTCTGCGATCGTGGGAATCAGTCACGATCACCGAATATTCAAACAACATTGCGAAACGTTCCACCTACGGTCCGCAGCGTGGAAGTTGACGTTTGCTGTCGAAGGGTTGGCCTAGTGGCAGACGCCAGCGCCTGTAAGTTCGAAGCTCTGTAGCGTCGTTGTATAACGTTTCCGGTGACGGACTCCTATCCTCGATTTGTTCCTCAATACGCTTTCTACAATCCCTCGAAGTTTGTCACAATATTTATGGGGCACCCTGCATATAAAACAGCGTGATACGTTGCCTACTAGACGTGCAAAAGAGTCTCTAGCTAAAATTTACGCCGTAATATTTTTCGTTAGAGGATGGGCGTCAAAGTACGACATTCCAAATTCTTCATTTAATAACAAAACTGGTATATTCCATACAATCGTATTTTGTTCATTATGTCGCAGTTCATAACTTTAAGGGGCGCCTTACGAAAGTCAACGAACATGGCGTCAACTTGGACATCGGTTTCTATTCCTTTCTGGATGTTGTGGATGGAGAGAGCGAGCTGAGTTTCACAAGATGAGAAATCCATGTTCATTCCTACATAGGACGCTCTCTAGAAAGGTCACAGTATTCAAGGTTAAAACGTGTTCCAAAATTCTGCAACAGAGAATCTTCAGTGGCAAAGTGCATCAGCTATCCACGTTTGTATGGTGATCGTTTTTGTAAAAATAGGAATGACCTACGAATTTTTCGTACCTCGTACTAGTTCGATTATTAAACAGCGTGTCCTCTGAGAATTCATCACCCGATCCCCCCCGAGGCAAAGGGAGGAAGCGAACGACCAGGGTTCCCTGCGGGATCGGCCACAGACGCAGACGGCGGAAGTTACGTTCGCATTTTACGAGCGTCGGCACTAGCGCAGTTTACGACTGCGCGTGGTGTGGCTGGGTGCCTAAACCGTAGGGGCCCCGGCTATAGTGGCTGCACGTGCAGTTCCCACGTGTCCAGCGCAGCAGAGCCAACCTGGCGCTGCAGATAAGCCTAGTACACTCTCTCTCTCTCTCTCTCTCTCACACACACACACACACACACACACATACACACACACAAACGAGGCACTGTTCCACGAACAGCGGGAGTGCCTTGCGTATGGCACAGTCGTATCCTCCAACATCGTAACGTCGACACGACCTTTGGCGAAAAAGCTGACGTCACGTCTACTACATTGCAGCAACAAAATTCATATCGTCTAGCACCCGGTGTACGTCAGAGCTGCAGTGTCGGCATGAAATCTTCTCACTCTTGCATATTCGCGTCCTTAATACTCCATACGCTAAGCGTGATACGACATTATCACTGCTGCGGCTATATCGTGTTCCACTAAGGTTGTAAAAGCGCGTCAGCACGGACAGTAAGTGACATGTCAATAATATGGGTGTACAAGCAAGTTTATTGGACGCGTTTTGCACGCCTTTATTCACAATGTTTGGAAATTTCACACTGAAAAGACGAGAAGATAGTGTTCCACTCATCTTTTTTTTACCTTGAGGCAAAGAAGCTTCTGTGAAATAATCAACAAGCATTGAAGAACAACTGCAGCTTCCTGAATGTACACACCGTAACTGTTGCAGGCCAACAGATAATTCTGTCTTCCTTTTTCTTGGGGGGTTCAAATGGTTCAAATGGCTCTGAGCACTATGGGACTTAGCATCTGAGGTCATGAGTCCCCTAGAACTTAGAACCACTTAAACCTAACTAACCTAAGGACATCACACACATCCATGCCCGAGGCAGGATTCGAACCTGCGACCGTAGCGGTCGCGCGGTTCCAGACTGAAGCGCCTTTAACCGCGTGGCCACACTGGCCGGCTTTTGTGTGTGTGTGTATGTGGGGGGGTTCGACACGGTGATACATCTCCCACTAATAATCAAGATAGTATCGCAGAAAGTACCTGCAGACGTACTACTGATTCCAGATCTACTTTTATACTCCGTAATCCATCTTATGGGGTGTAGCGGAAGGTGCCTTATGTGCCATCGTCACTTCCACCTTTCTCTATTGCAGTTCGCCGAAAGAAAGATTGCTGGTAAGCCTCTGTGTGGGCTCGAATCACTCTAAATTTATCTTCACGGTCTTCTTGCCAGATATTCGTAGGAGGATGCAATATATAGGATTACTCTTCTAGGAAAGTACACTATCGAAATTTTAACAGTAAACTGCACCGTGATGCAGAATTCTTCTCTTTCCGCGTCTGCCGCTAGAGTTGGCTAAACAACTCAGGGTGTTTTAGTGCTTCCTAAATTAACCAGTAATGAAATGCGTTGCTTTTCTTAATATCATCTGTGTTTTCTCTATCAATCTTGTCTGGTAAGGATCACAGACCAGACTGATGAAAAATATTTAAGAACTGCTCGAACGAGGTTCTGCAAGTTAACTGCATTGTGGGTGGAGACCACTTTCTGGTAATTCTTCCAGTGAATTTCAGTGTGGCTTCAGACTAACTTGCGACTAGTTTTATGTGATCGTTCTACTCCTACATACTTCATGGATGTGTCACCTTCCGGAGATCGCTATGCAATTATATAATCATACGGTACAAGGTGTTTACACCTGGTTATCCTGAATACATTAGACTTGTTTACGATGAAGGTCAATTACCAATCTATGCACAAAGCCTCGATCCTCCCAGTATGGTCAGACCATTCTAGGCTTGTTACTGCCACGAAGGTAAGGAATCCACTTAATTTTTTTGCCGTTGCATACGACACTGTTCGTCCGACTTGCCGGCGCACATGCTTGATAAGACTTCGTTGGTCTCTGTCATTGAGGTAGTGGATGGCAAGTTAAGCTTGTGGCCTGAAGATGACACCATCTGTTGTCGAAACTAGTAGCAAGTGTTTTAAAAAATCTAACACATCTGTCGGTTTTGTTATCCTTTGTTATCCTTATTCAAGTGTTATTAACAAAGGGTCCCGTCTGTCCTCCACTATGAAGTAACAGCTTCAGCTTGAATAAAATAACTTTGTGACTGACAGACGTCAGTGGCAGGAGTCAGTGTTGCCAGCTGTATTCTCTTACCTCCACACCACGTATCGTGCCTCGCTTGGCAACGCTCGTCGTGCACCCACAAAACAGGCGACACAGCTGTGTCTGTGTTTGCATTTAGTAAACTTTAAGGCGAGTTGTCTAAGACAGACTTGGAGAATTACAGCAACAAATTGCTTTTTATATAGCTCTATTTATTCCAAGACACGTTCCTGCCCCGAGCTAGGTGACGCAGTGGCTAGCACACTGGACTCGCATTCGGGAGGACGACGGTTCGATTCCGCGTCCGGCCATCCTCATTTAGGTTTTCCGTGATTTGCCTAAATCGCTCCAGGCAAACGCCGGGATAGTTACTTTTTGATAGGGCACGGCCGATTTCTTTCCCCGTCCTTTCCTAATCCTATGAGGCCGATGACCTTACTGTCTGGCCTCCTCCCCTGACCAACCCAACCCACACCTTCCTGCATTTCATCCATTTTCAGTTAGCGTAGTACATTTACATCTTCAACAATGCTACGCTTTTATCGAGTGCATTTTGAGCGCTGCTCCTTCCCTGTGTGGAATAACAATTCGTTTAGATACAAAATTTCATGAGTTGTTTCTTTACGTTTAATTAATATATATTCTGAAAATTGTAGCCTATTTTTTCTTTGGATGCATAGTATATACAGTTTCGTCTTCACTGTGCAGCGCTGAATTCGCTATGGCCGATTTATACGTTTGTTTGTATTGGAAATGACATATAATATCAATGACTTAGAGTTAAAATAAGTTTATGACGTATCAGAATATCGTAGCTTGACTTCAGATGTTGTTTGCCATATAAACAAACTCATAAATTGGCGACTTGGTGAATGCTGCCCCTCATCAATAAAACTAAAAGAGTGTATTACGCTTAGAAATGAGAAAAAAGGAACTACGAGCTACAGAATAAAAGTAAGTGCACCTTATTGTTAATTAAACGTATGTATACAACTCAGCACATGTGGCAGCTAAAGGAATTGTTATTCTTAGTAGGGCAGCTGTAGCGTTCAAAATGTAGTGAACAAATACATAGTCTTGATGAAGATGTAAATGCATTACGTCAATTGATGAGCAGTAGTAGCTCGAAACGCGTCTTGGTATAGCAAAGGTTTATAAACATTTACTGGTTATTGTATTTATTAATTTAATTTCATCTACATACAATGACGGCTTTCGGAACTGGATGCCTTAGCTGCTGGTAAGTCTTCGGGGTGGTATGATCATGAGCCACGAAAATTCTACGTTCCTAATATTTCGTCCAGAGATGCGCTGGACACCTCCAGAGGTGCTACTGCTTCCACTGAATCTTGCCGACTGACGTTTGGAACGTCAGAGAGCGACATAAATACTCGGGGCGTGCAAGAAGTTTACATGTAATCGGCAGAGATAATACTTGTCAGAGATAAAACTAAACTATCGACTGTCGTCGTCAAATACAAAACTTATCTGTTGATTCTGTAGAGCTACTGTGCACGTATCACTAAGTTTCATGCCTCTTCCCTTTCTGTTAAAATTATCTCCATGTTTACATATTGGATGGCTTAACTATATATAGACGTGGATAGTAATTCATCATTGTAGATAAAATTTTGCTTCCGAAAAATTTCACTTGATGATTTCCTCACCGAAGAGACTGTTTTGTTACAGTTGATTTTTCTGTTTTTCCTAGTCGGCAAAGATTTTTATATTCCTTGGCCGTGTATTCACCTTTCTCTTAGTAGTAGCAATGCACACCTTACCAAACGTACACGGAATTTTATCTGGCTTCTGTCTCCATCTGTAAACTTCAACCACCCCCCTTTTTCACAGTATTTATGCCGATTTCCGACCTCCGAACCCTCAGTTGGTAAGACTCAGTGGAACCAGGATAACGTTTGAAGATGCACGTGCATCTCTAGACGAAAAGTTAGCAACGGAAAAGTTTAATGGACGAGGATCATGCACCCCGGAAGACTCTCCAGCAACTAATTTAATCCACAGCCACGACGCTCAACTAACGTTATCATAGATAAATTGCTCTAAAACAAACTTCTTGTTCTTTTGTATTTGATTAGTCAACCGTAGCGCAGGAATGAAGAGAAGATTTTTTACAAGTTCGTTTGAACAGTCTGTTAACAGTGTCCTGGGTCACTGCATGCTCCGAATATCAACGTCTACATAACCGTCTAAGCGGATAATGGCATTTGCATTTATGTAAACGATATCATCGGCTGTCAACCATCGTAACTGATGATATTATCTGTTACGTCATTTTCGCGTGTGGTGAATAGCAGTGTTGCCATCGCAGTCTTCTGACGCGCATCCCACGCTAAGTTCTTTTACAATAGTCAGAGCCTGATTACAATTACAAACTGATTTCTGCCGAAAAAGGACACTATGTTCAGCTGCTTCTTCGATGACACATTATTAATTAAAGAAATGAATTCCCTGTATACCATTGTAAATATTTTGCGAAACCAACTGCATAAATCGCTATTAAAATGTTCTTTACCTATAACGTAGTTTCGACTACTAACATCATCAGATGTCTGTGACACCTGTAATTAAAATGAGAGGAATATAAGGAGCGACAGGCGTTTTAACGCAACAAGTAAAGAAGACGAAATATTAAAAAGTTAAAAAATATTTTAAAAAACACTCGCCAAAATGCTTACAACCCGTAGAACAAGGTTCACTATCAATGTTATAACCAATACATAACTGGAGCGTCAGCAAACAGTTGGCTCTCAAATTGGTACAAGGATGTAAGTTCTAGAGTGTTGAAATTATATTTTCGTATAGATTTTTTTCTCTCTTCATACTCACACAGAGAGATAACCTTTAAATATAGACATTCATATCAAATTATAGAAAACAGTCTGAAAGAGTAACCTCACATACTCACCCAATTAGCTTTCCAGATGGCGCCGTGACTAAAACTGTCATCTTCGTACAAATTTTAGAGCCAACAGTTGTTTGACGTATAGGTTTGAATACTGACACTGAAAATTTTCTGGGGCTTATAAGCTTTCTGGTGTTATTATTTTTTTTAATTTTTAAACTTTTCAATAATACGGACAGTCAAATGAAAACCGAACATCCGCCACAATGGGATAAAGGAAAGGTTCCATTTAAAAGTAATCACCTAATGCATCAAGATATTTATCCCACTGAGAGCCGAGACGATCAATTCCTGTTCCGCAGAACGCGGTCAGTTGCTGGCGGATCCACAGGCTCACCCACTCTTGCACACCCTCATCCGACTGAAGCCGACATCCAAGCGTGTTCTAACTCATGTCGCAAAAGATGTAAAAATCACACGAGGTAAGATCCAGGATGTATGGAGATTTCCGCAGTTTTTACCAACCAAATGGCTGAAGTGTAGCCTTCGTCTGAATGACGTGTGGGGGCGGGCGTTATCGTGCGTCCGAATGATTCCACCCGACAACATTCGTGGACAGATAGTAGCCAGGGGCAGCTCCCAGCACGATCCACTGGCCGGCGAATGTTCAACAGACACGAAAGTAGCATCGAACGAGTCACAGAGAAGCGTAATATAGGGTGCAATCAAAAGAAAACCGAACACCTGCAGTAACGGGACCAAGGAATGGTTCTATTCAGAAGTTATCGCCACACATATTAACATTTTTATCCCACTGGGAGACGAGGCCATCAATTACTGTTTCGTAGAACGTTGTCGGCCTCTATAGGATCCACAACCACATCCACTCTTGCACTTCCTTGTACGGTTGAAACCGACATTCATGCATGTCTTTCTCCAGGTCGCCAAATGTATGAAAATCACATGGTGAAAGATCTGAGCTATACATAGGATGTTGCAGAGTTTCACAACAAAATCACTGAAATGTAGCTTTCATCCAACTGGCAATGTGTGGGCGGGCGTTATTGTGATACAGGGTGGTTCCGTCCAACAACATGCTGGGCGTTTTGACTTGATGGCACGTCACAGTTTCTGCAAAGCGTCTTCATAGCACTGTTCACTGAGTGTGGTTCCACGTTCAAGGAACTCTACGAGCAGAGGGTCCCAGCAGTCGAAGGAGGATGTCATCATGACCTTACCTGAACCTGTGTGAACAGATTTGGGTTTCTTTGGCTGGGGATATGTGAGATGTCTCCATTGTTAACTTTGCCGAATTCCCTCGAGCTGGGAGGAGTACGCTGTAGGACGGAATTATCTTGTTGCACGATAGCGCCTCCCCCCCCCCCCACCCCCCACCCCCCTACCCCACCACACTGCCAATCGGACGAAGGCTACGCTTCAGTGATTTGGTTAGGAAACACTGCAGCATCCTCTGTACAACCCAGATCTTCCACCGTCTGATTGTCACATCTTGGACGACCTGAAGAAAAACATGCATCAACGTCGGCTTCAGTGGGACGAGGAAGTGCAAAAGTGGGTGAGGTTGTGCAGCCGTCAACTACTGTCCGCGTTCTACGAAACAGGAACTGATCGTTTCCCAGTGGGATAAATGTCTTGACACGTATGGTGATTACTTTTCAATGGAACCATTCCGAGGTCCAGGACGTGACGGGTTTTCGGCTTACATTTGACTGCCCCTTATATTCCATCTTATATTGCTTGCTGTATAGCAAACGACTGTCACTATATTCCTGTAATATTAACTGCAGATATCTGATGATGACAGTAGCCTCTATGCATCTACGTGGCTGCTCTGAAAACTACACTTAAGTGCCTGGGAGAGGGTTAATCGAACCACCTTGACGATAATTCTATATTATTCCACACTCGAAGAGCGTGCGTAAAAAAGGAAACACATATATTTTTCCGTGCGAGCTCTGATTTTCCTTATTTTATTATGATGATCATTTCTCCCTATGCTGATCGGCATCAACAAAATACTTGCGCACTCGGAGGAGAAAGTTGGGGATTGAAATTTCGTTAGAAGATCCCGCCGCAACGAGAAACACCTTTGTTTTAATGATGACCACACCAAATCCCGTATCACATCTGTGACACTCTCTTCCCTATTTCTCAATAATACAAAAGATAATGCCCTTTTTCTAACCTTCTGGGTGTACTCCATAATCCTATCTGGTAAGGATCCCACACCGCGCAGAAGCACTCTAAAACAGGATGGACAAGCATAGTGTAGTCTCTTTAGCAGATCTGTTTCATCTTCTAAGTGTTCTACAGTGAAAAACAGTCTTTAGTTCGCCTTATGCAGAATATTTTCTATGTGTTCTTTCCAGTTTAAGTTGTCTGTAATTGTAATTCCTAGGTATTTACTCACTTAGGTTCTGGAAGATACGGACGGACATGTGGAGCCATACCAACCTCAGTGCCGTAGCCAGCTATACTAGGTTTCTCAGTTGAGGAACAGTCCGACTGAGTTTGTCTCACAGATTCTCGACTGAGTTTAAATGAGGGGAGTTTGGAGGCCACATGGATACGGTAAACTCAACCTGCTTCTCTTCAAACTATGCACTGCGATCTATGTGACAAATTGCATTGTCTTGCAGGTAGCTGCCATCGTGCCGAGGAAAAAAACTGTATGTAAGGGTGGTGGACATGGTCCCCAACGATAGATGCGTTGTTGTGTTGATCCACTGTGCCTCCAGAGATAACCCAGGGAATTCCACACAATCATTTCCCAGACCACATTGCTCACTCCTGTGCCTCCACCCTTCCGACGATTGTTGGAGAGCTTTTGCTTTCAGACTTTCACGCCAGTGGATCATAAAGCGTGATTATTCTGAAAAAAAAAAATGCGTCTGCCGCCAATCAATGGACGTCCAGTTGTGATACTGGCAAGCAAATTCCAGCGTTCGCCACTGATGGACAGCAGTCAGCATGGGTGCACGAACCAGGAGCCGGTTGTGAAAGACGGCCAGAGTGGCCGAGCGGTTCTGGCGCTATAGTCTGGAACCGCGCGACCGTTATGGTCGCAAGTTCGAATCCTGCCTCGGGCATGGATGTGTGTGACGTCCTTAGGTTAGTTAGGTTTAATTAGTTCTAAGTTCTAGGAGACTGATGCTCAGAGCCATTCGAACCAGTTGTGAAAGCCCATATGTAGTGACATTCACTTATCGGTCGTTGAGGAGGCACTGTTGGTATGACCTTGGATCATCTGGACGGTCAGTTGCTCTACAGTTACACGTCTATTCACCCGTACACATCTTGGCAGCCGTCTTCCATCCCTGCCATCCATAGCTCGTGGCATACCACAGTTGCCTCGACGCCGATTTTGGACAGCGCCATTTTGGCAAGCACGGTATACTTTATGCACAGCAGCACGCGACCAGTTTACAAATTTAGCCGTTTCGGAAATGATTCTGCCCTTGGCCCGAAAGCCAATGATCATGCCGTTTTTGACGTCAGACAAGTCGCTCCGTTTCCTCATTACGACAACGACTGCGGTCCAGAATGAGATTTTCACTCCGCAGCGGAGTGTCTACATCTACATCTACATGATTACTCGGCAATTCACATTTAAGTGCTTGGCAGAGGGTTCATCGAACCACAATCATACTATCTCCCTACCATTCCACTCCCGAACAGCGCGCGGGAAAAAACGAACACCTAAACCTTTCTGTTCGAGCTCTGATATCTCTTATTTTATTTTGATGATCATTCCTACCTATGTAGGATGGGCTCAACAAAATATTTTCGCATTCGGAAGAGAAAGTTGGTGACTGAAATTTCGTAAGTAGATCTCGCCGCGACGATAAACGTCTTTGCTTTAATGACTTCCGTCCCAACTCGCGTATCATATCTGCCGCATTCTCTCCCCTATTACGTGATAATACAAAACGAGCTGCCCTTTTTTGCACCCTTTCGATGTCCTCCATCAATCACACCTGGTAAGGATGCCACACCGCGCAGCAATATTCTAACAGAGGACGAACGACTGTAGGGTAAGCTGTCTCTTTAGTGGACTTGTTGCATCTTCTAAGTGTCCTGCCAATGAAACGCAACCTTTGGCTCGCCTTCCCCACAATATTATCTGGAGTGCGCGCTGATATGAAACTTCCTGGCAGATTAGAACTGTGTGCTTGACCGTGACTCGAACTCAGGACCTTTGCCTTTCGCGGGCAAGTGCTCTACCATCTGAGCTACCCAAGCACGACTCACGACCCGTCCTCACAGCTTCAACTCTGCCAGTACCTAGTCTCCTACCTTCCAAACTTTACAGAAGCTCTTCTGAGAAACTTGCAGAACTAGCACTCCTGGAAGAAAGGATATTGCGGAGACATGGCTTAGCCACAGCCTGGGGGATGTTTCCGGAATGAAATTTTCACTCTGCAGCGGAGTGTGCGCTGATATGAAACTTCCTGGCAGATTAGAACAGTGTGCTTGACCGTGACTCGAACTCAGGGCCTTTGCCTTTCGTGGGGAAGTGCTCTACCATCTGAGCTACCCAAGCACGACTCACGACCCGTCCTCACAGCTTCAACTCTGCCAGTACCTAGTCTCCTACCTTCCAAACTTTACAGAAGCTCTTCTGCGAACCTTGCAGAACTAGCACTCCTGGAAGAAAGGTTATTGCGGAGACATGGCTTAGCCACAGCCTGGGGGATGTTTCCAGAATGAAATTTTCACTCTGCAGCGGAGTGTGCGCTGATATGAAAGGTAGAGCACTTGCCCGCGAAAGGTAAAGGTCCCGAGTTCGAGTCTGGGTGCGGCACAGAGTTTTAATCTGCCAGGAAGTTTCAACGACTGCGGTGTTTCCCGAGTGCCCCAAACTAACTTTATGTACCCTCCACTGCTAGTCGAATATAGGCGATGTTCACATTAATGTGACTGGACTGTGCATTTTTCAGGCCGATGCAGTGTGTTGTAAATTTCTTAAAACAGAATGAGTTTTTCCCTTCGTACAAATTTACTTTAACTTATGGCTAAATTTCTGTTATTTTCACAAACAACACAACCCTAGCGGTCGTCAGCTGTAATTGTTCCAGAAAATAATGTTCCTGTAACACTCCCACCTGATAATGAGCTGCAGTGTCTCGAAAACAAATTAATGGTACAATAAATTATGTTATATTCAAAAAGCAACTGGTAACTTATCATACCCACATAAAAGGTCAGTGCTACCAAGGCTTTATTATGTTAAGTGCAACCAAAGCGTTAAGTGGTTTTTCAAATCGTTCAAATGGCTCTAAGCTTTATGGGACTTTACATCTGAGGTCATCAGTCCCCTAGACATAGAACTACTTAAACATAACTAACCTAACGACATCACACACATCCATGCCCGAGGCAGGATTCGAACCTGCGACCGTAGCAGCAGCGCTGTTCCAGACTGAAGCGCGTAGAACGACTCAGCCACAGCTGCCGGCAAAGTGGTTTTTTCAGAGACTGTCTCAAAGCATTCCATAAGGCGAGATTTACGAGGCTCTGTAGTTTTTGTGATTTCCTCGTTAGTATTGTCTGATGTGGGACGGATGCAGAGTAAGAACAGCGAGGAAACCAGAAAGATCGCTTTCCTTTTTGCACGGTCGATACAGCACTTCGGAGGCACTTTCGCGGTCACTTTGAGGTCGCGCTGAAAGCCTCTGACACAGGCCGCCTCTCCGTATGAAGAATGCAGCAGCAATTAAAGCTCGCCTGTTGTCCTCCCATTCTCTGCGTAATGGCGATCGCATGAATTATTCGTCAGGCGCCTGGCGCCAGCGCTCCGTGCCAGCGAAAAAAAATGGCGAAGCCAGCTGCTTCTCTTGTTATGTGACCAAAGGAGCGACACTCCCACCGTTCGTACTCGATTTGAACGCTGTTGATTCCTCAGCAGTCATGTTCGTCTACATATACATCATCAACCACTGTATCCATAACTATAATTTTACTTTGCAATTCAGACTTGCGTGTTTTATAAGGTTTCATAGCACCATTTTCAGACAATTTCGCAGCAGTTCCACTCTCGAAGAGCACATACGAAAAATGTGCGACCTTCGGCTCTTCTTACTTTATTACGATCGTCACTTCCCCCTGCGTAGGTGGGAGTCGACAGAGTATTGTGGTATTCTGGGGAGAAGTTGGTAATTGAAGTTTCGTGAAACTACTCATATCTCGCCTTATCGAAAATCACTGTTGTTTTAACTCAGTGAGAGCTAGAGATGTGCTCTCTGCAATTGATGCTAAGTGCGGATTTATCGTTCCTGTACTGCTCGTCTATTGGTGCTACCAGTACTAAGAGACGGCGTTCCATCCTCTAGAAATACTTATGATCCTATTTCAAGGAAACAGTTCGGTGAAAATTTGACTTTAACGTATCTTACTGTCGGATATCTTCGCTCTTAATGGACAGAATTTCTTTTTGTTATTCGTCATAATTACTGTGCTGCATCAAATTAAGTGAACCACTGCAGAGATAAAAAGGCATTGGATAGTTACAGGGGATAGGCAGAAAAATGTGAATACCTGCACTTACTTGGGAATGGGTTAATAACAAGGGGTTGGACCCCCATTTACCCATAATACAGCTGCGATTCTTCTTAGAATACTGGCATATAATGACTGAATAATCTCCAGTGGAATATCATGCCATTCTTCGATCAGAACTTCTTCTACGTACTGTAGTGATGATGGAGGCAGAAATCTGCTCTGGAGTCTGCTCTCCGATACTGCCCACAAGGGTTTGATAATGTTCAAATCCAGGGACAGTGCTGGTCAGGGAAGACGCTGCAGTTCAGTTGTATGCTCCTCATACCGCCACGATTGTACTGTCCTGGCTGTGTGAATGGGTGCATTATCGCCCTAAAATATTACATCATTGTTGGGGTTCAAAATGGTTCAAATGGCTCTGAGCACTATGGGACTTAACATCTGAGGTCATCAGTCCCCAAAAACTTAGAACTACTTAAACCTAACCAACCTAAGGACATCACACACATCCATGCCCGAGGCAGGATTCGAACCTGCGACAGTAGCGATCGCGCGGTTCCAGACTGAAGTGCCTAGAACCTCTCGGCCACACCGGCCGGCCATTGTTGGGGTACCACATTTGAATCATGGGGTGCACCTGATCACCTAAATTGTTCACATAATCGTTGGCTGTAACACAGCCTTTGAGAGTAATGATGTGACCAGCAGAATACCATGATATGGCTGCCCATACCATCACACTTCCATCTCTATCCTTAATGGAACCAAGCAATCAGGATTGTAGGCTTCTTTTGGCGTTCTCCAGTCGTAAAATCGGCGAGACATTGGTAATAACGGAAACGTTGACTTGTTTCCACTGATCAGCCGTTCAGGATTTGTGCTCCTGACATCACGTTTTACACTTTTTTGCGTTGGTTGTCGTCACTAATGGTTTCGGAATAGCAGCTCGTCCATGAATATTCCCTTTATGGAGTTCTCGGTGGACAGTGACGATACATACGAGGTTTCGATGGTGGCTATTGAACTGTGCAGTCACTTTATCCATCGTAGTTTTTTGTTGTTTTCACATAATTCGTGTCAGCATACGACGATCTCTGTCGTTTAGTTTTGATTTACGCCCACTGTTATGTTTACACGATGATGTGTTTCCATGTTTTGAGCAGGCTGTCATGACCGTTGAAATAGTTTCTCTTGAAACATTCAATAAGTTGGCTGTCTCGGTTACTGATGCTCCAACTTTTCTGGCCCCCACAATCCACCCTCCTAGTAAGTCTGTTAGGTCTCTCGTTGTACGTCGACCTCAGCCTCTGAATGCAAATACGAAGTGCGCACTACTCGTAAACAACCTGCACTGATGCCTAGTCCGTACTGAACACGCACATCCTTACCTGCGTTGTGACTGTCAGACACAACCATCCCATTACTACCACTGCTCACATTATTTTGCCATTCCCCTGTACTTTGTGTATGGTTGATTTTAGATTATACGTTGCTGCTATGAAATTTAGGTAGCATACTCAAATTTTATTTAAAATTTAGAGCAGACGATATCTTATTTCGTGTTCGAGATATTGGATTTTATATCCAGCAGACGGTCAGACATGTTGCGCCTAATTCTGTCCTTGCACATCGGGAATCATCTGTTCATAACTATCATCATATTTCACAAACGGTTCAGTGTCGAAACGAGGCTTTTCGCAAATGATAGCACGCAAGGAAGCAGTTATGTTGTATGATACATTCTGGAAAATTTTTTATTCACTGAGATGTGGAAGTAAGTGGTGAGTGGTGCACAGCAGTGAGAGGGTTGGCAGTACGCTTAAGGAAAACCCAAATGCCTCGTCTGAACACGTCCTTAGCATCTGGGGAGTGGCGGAGCATGACGAGTTAACTTGTCCACAGCAGTCAAACAGTTAATGATTGTGACCCCAAGTCGCATATTATATCTATCACGCTCTCTCTCCTATTTCATGATAATACAGAACGGATTGCCCTTCAGGGAATATTTTCAGTATCTTCCGTCAATCCTATGAATTAAGGATCCCTCATCATACAGGAATACTCTAGAAGAGAGCGGACAAGCTTGGTGTAGGCAGTATCTTCAACAGATTTTGTGCACCCTATAAGCGATCTTCGAATAAAACTCAGTCCTTGGATCGACTCTACCACGACATTTTATATGTGATGGCTCTCATTTAAGTTGTATGTAGTTGTAATCTCTGGGTATTAAGATGAATATCCAACCTTTATAGACGGAAATTTAATAGTCATGTGGAGCACATCACACTTTTTATCGCTTAAATTATTTAGCAACTTTTTTCTATGTTTCAACGATATTAATTGATGCTAAATGACAACATCATCTGAAAATACTCTATCGGGACTGCGTAGACCGACTCCTAAAATGTTTGTATAAATTATGAACAGTAGACACCTATAACCGATCTCGGAAACTGACATACGGGCGGGAGAGCGGTGTGCTGACCACATGCCCCTCCATATCTGCATCCGGTGACGCCTGGGGGATGAGGATGACACGGCGGCCGGTCGGTATCGTTGGGCCTTCATGGCCAGTTTGGGTGGGGTTCAGTTCAGATCACCTATAACACTCTATCTCCGTAGTCGCAAGTCACCATACGTCGTGTGGTAGAAGGTGACAAGTAAGTCATCCCACCCACGATTCCTTAAAGAAAGTCACTCCCATGTTTCAAACATCTTCTAACATTTCATTATTTTCCTTAGCGAGAAATAGTTCACAAAAGGTATGAAATTATGTTGATAGATCGTTGTAAATCGCTCAGGGCTCTCATTATCTGACACTGGAAGAATGTAGTCGAAGTAATTTGCACTTCATTTCAACAAAAACTAGTTTTTCCGCATTTTAGTGTATATGACGTCACATATTCTGGACTATGTGCCACACAATGACATAATTGTGCTGGTAATTTCAGTGAGCTATTTGGATACTGTATGCAAAATGTATTGCAAACAAGTAATGAATGAGGGCGGCGGATGCCGGCAAGGAAAGATTTCGAAATGCGAAATGAAGAGAAAAGTTAGTTGGAAGGAGGTAAGTGCTCTCATTCCCAAATACGGGACAGATATAGTCTGTGTAATTTGAGCGTCGTGAATTCCGCTGTCTCAATACACATAGGCAATTCTTATTTCTAATACTTGACCTTCCCCCCCCCCCCCCCCCCTATGAACCATGGACCTTGCCGTTGGTGGGGAGGCTTGCGTGCGTCAGCGATACAGATAGCCGTACTGTAGGTACAACCACAACGGAGGGGTATCTGTTGAGAGGCCAGACAAACGTGTGGATCCTGAAGAGGGGCAGCAGCCTTTTCAGTAGTTGCAAGGGCAACAGTCTGGATGATTGACTGATCTGGCCTTGTAACAATAACCAAAACGGCCTTGCTGTGCTGGTACTGCGAACGGCTGAAAGCAAGGGGAAGCTACGGCCGTAATTTTTCCCGAGGGCATGCAGCTTTACTGTATGATTAAATGATGATGGCGTCCTCTTGGGTAAAATATTCCGGAGGTAAAATAGTCCCCCATTCGGATCTCCGGGCGGGGACTACTCAAGAGGATGTCGTTATCAGGAGAAAGAAAACTGGGTTCTACGGATCGGAGCGTGGAATGTCAGGTCCCTTAATCGGGCAGGTAGGTTAGAAAATTTGAAAAGGGAAATGGATAGGTTAAAGTTAGATATAGTGGGAATTAGTGAAGTTCGGTGGCAGGAGGAACAAGACTTCTGGTCAGGTGACTACAGGGTTATAAACACAAAGTCAAATAGGGGTAATGCAGGAGTAGGTTTAATAATGAATAGGAAAATAGGAACGCGGGTAAGCTACTACAAACAGCTTAGTGAACGCATTATTGTGGCCAAGATAGATACGAAGCCCACACCTACTACAGTAGTACAAGTTTATATGGCAAATAGCTCTGCAGATGACGAAGAAATTGAAGAAATGTATGATGAAATAAAAGAAATTATTCAGATAGTGAAGGGAGACGAAAACTTAATAGTCATGGGTGACTGGAATTCGAGTGTAGGAAAAGGGCGAGAAGGAAACGTAGTAGGTGAATATGGATTGGGGCTAAGAAATGAAAGAGGAAGTCGCCTGGTAGAATTTTGCACAGAGCACAACTTAATCATAGCTAACACTTGGTTTAAGAATCATGATAGAAGGTTGTATACATGGAAGAACCCTGGAGATACTAAAAGGTATCAGATAGATTATATAATGGTAAGACAGACATTTAGGAACCAGGTTTTAAATTGTAAGACATTTCCAGGGGCAGGTGCGGACTCTGACCACAATCTATTGGTTATGACCTGTAGATTAAAACTGAAGAAACTGCAAAAAGGTGGGAATTTAAGGAGATGGGACCTGGATGAACTGAAAGAACCAGAGGTTGTACAGAGTTTCACGGAGAACATAAGGGAACAATTGACAGGAATGGGGGAAAGAAATACAGTAGAAGAAGAATGGGTAGCTTTGAGGGATGAAGTAGTGAAGGCAGCAGAGGATCAAGTAGGTAAAAAGACGAGGGCTAGTGGAAATCCTTGGGTAACAGAAGAAATATTGAATTTAATTGATGAAAGGAGAAAATATAAAAATGCAGTAAATGAAGCAGGCAAAAAGGAATACAAACGTCTCAAAAATGAGATCGACAGGAAGTGCAAAATGGCTAAGCAGGGATGGCTAGAGGACAAATGTAAGGATGTAGAGGCTTATCTCACTAGGGGTAAGATAGATACTGCCTACAGGAAAATTAAAGAGACCTTTGGAGATAAGAGCACCACTTGTATGAACATCAAGAGCTCAGATGGAAACCCAGTTCTAAGCAAAGAAGGGATAGCAGAAAGGTGGAAGGAGTACATAGAGGGTCCATACAAGGGCGATGTACTTGAGGACAATATTATGGAAATGGAAGAGGATGTAGATGAAGATGAAATGGGAGATACGATACTTCGTGAAGAATTTGACAGAGCACTGAAAGACCTGAGTCGAAACAAGGCCCCCGGAGTAGACAACATTCCATTGGAACTACTGACGGCCTTGGGAGAGCCAGTCCTGACAAAACTCTACCATCTGGTGAGCAAGATGTATGAAACAGGCGAAATACCCTCAGACTTCAAGAAGAATATAATAATTCCAATCCAAAAGAAAGCAGGTGTTGACAGATGTGAGAATTACCGAACAATCAGTGTAATAAGCCACAGCTGCAAAATACTAACACGAATTCTTTACAGACAAATGAAAAAACTAGTAGAAGCGGACCTCGGGGAAGATCAGTTTGGATTCCGTAGAAATACTGGAACACGTGAGGCAATACTGACCTTACGACTTATCTTAGAAGAAAGATTAAGGAAAGGCAAACCTACGTTTCTAGCATTTGGAGACTTAGAGAAAGCTTTTGACAATGTTGACTGGAATACTCTCTTTCAAATTATAAAGGTGGCAGGGGTAAAATACAGGGAGCGAAAGGCTGTTTACAATTTGTACAGAAACCAGATGGCAGTTATAAGAGTCGAGGGACATGAAAGGGAAGCAGTGGTTGCGAAGGGCGTAAGACAGGGTTCTAGCCTCTCCCCGATGTTATTCAATCTGTATATTGAGCAAGCAGTAAAGGAAACAAAAGAAAAATTCGGAGTAGGTATTAAAATCCATGGAGAAGAAATAAAAACTTTGAGGGTCGCCGATGACATTGTAATTCTGTCAGAGACAGCAAAGGACTTGGAAGAGCAGTTGAACGGAATGGATGGTGTCTTGAAGGGAGGATATAAGATGAACATCAACAAAAGCAAAACGAGGATAATGGAATGTAGTGGAATTAAGTCGGGTGATGTTGAAGGTATTAGATTAGGAAATGAGACACGTAAAGTAGTAAAGGAGTTTTGCTATTTGGGGAGTAAAATAACTGATGATGGTCGAAGTAGAGAGGATATAAAATGTAGACTGGCAATGGCAAAGAAAGCGTTTCTTAAGAAGATAAATTTGTTAAAATCGAGTGTAGATTTAAGTGTCAGGAAGTCATTTCTGAAAGTATTTGTGTGGAATGTAGCCATGTATGTAAGTGAAACATGGACGGTAAATAGTTTGGACAAGAAGAGAATAGAAGCTTTCGAAATGTGGTGCTACAGAAGAATGCTGAAGATTAGATGGGTAGATCACATAACTAATGAGGAGGTACTGAATAGGATAGGGGAGAAGAGGAGTTTGTGGCACAACTTGACCAGAAGAAGGGATCGGTTGGTAGGACATGTTCTGAGGCATCAAGGGATCACCAATTTAGTATTGGAGGGCAGCGTGGAGGGTAAAAATCGTAGGGGGAGACCAAGAGATGAATACACTAAGCAGATTCAGAAGGATGTAGGTTGCAGTAGGTACTGGGAGATGAAGCAGCTTGCACAGGATAGAGTAGCATGGAGAGCTGCATCAAATTAGTCTCAGGACTGAAGACCACAACAACAACAACAACAATACTTGACTTATTGTATTACATCTTTAACGGAAGGTTATACACGGTCCATTCACAATAATTGTGAGCACCGACTAAGCTCGGAGTCGACGTGCGATAACCACTCACGACCGCAGGTGGCAGCACCAGCAGTGGAGGATATACAAAGCGTGTCGAGGGAAAGCGGAGAACAGTGCAGTAGTTGTCGTAATACAGAAAGGGAGCTATTTATCTGACGTCCAAAAGGACATGATCACTGGCTTTAGAGCCAAGGGTGGACGTATTTCCGAAACGGCTAAGTTATATACTATCTGCCTGTCGTTGTGCTGAAAGAATACCGTCCATGCCAAAATGGCGCTATCTAAAAGCGGCGTCGAGGCAACTGTATTGCACCACGGGCCAAAGGTGACAAGCGTAAACGACGGCTGCGGAGATTTGTACGAGCGAACAGACGCACAACTGTTGACCAACTGGCCGCCCAGATGAACCAAGGGGCTACCAACAGTGTCTGCTCAACGACCGTTCAGTAAACATTACTGCGTATCGGCCTCTGCAGCAGGCGCCTGGTTGATCTACCCATGCTGACTGCTGCTCATCGGCGACGAAAGCTGGCATTTTCATACCATTTCCGCAAGTGGACGATCACTGAGTGCCGACGGGTGGCCTTTTCAGGTGAATCACGTTTTATGCCCCATCGGACACATGGCCATTGGTGTGTACGACTTGATAGGTCTGAAAGCAAACACCCCGCAACCAGGAAGGAGCTTAGTGGTCTGGGAAATGTGTCAATGACATTTTCTAGCAGGCACAGTACATCAGTAAAAGATCAGTCTGTCCTTGGCGAGCATGCCCACCCCCACATGCAGTTTCTTTCTCCTCGGCATGATGGCATCCATCAGTAAGACAATGCAGCGAGTCACACAGCTCGCAGTGTACTCGCGTAGCTCGATGAGTTTAGCGTATTCCCTGCCCACCAAACTACCCAGATTTGAACCCAATCGAGAATCTGTGCGAACCCTTCTTCGAGCCATGGATCGTTAACGGAGGAACGTAGCCACGTCACTGGATTCGGCATGAGTCCACATCCATGTTTGCACCTTCCTGGACCTCTCTGGTACCTTTCCTGAACGTCTCGCAGCGGCTTGTGCTGCAAAAGGTTGTTATTCAGGATTCTGACAGGTGGCCACATTAATCTTCCTAGACAGTGTACCTCTGAATGAGTAGATTATATTAATTTTTTAGACTCGGGCAGTAATTATATGAAGTAGTGAAAACCAAACTTTTGTTGTCGTTGGTAACCGTTAGATAAATATCCAGTAACTAGTACCGAGTGACAGTTTCACCCCTTTTATAAAACGGAAATTGTTACCCATCCTCTCCAATTCCTCCCTCCCTCTCTCCATTTCAAACGTTACTTCCTATTCAGTTCGCGGATAGTAGGCAGAATCTAGATACCCTAGTCAGGTGACTAGCATACGGTAGTATGGGAATGGGGCCTGTACGAATTAACTTAGCGTAACATACTTGTGACAGGTGAAATAAACCTGAGGAAATTTTTGGCTCGAATTTAAATCGTCGTATCTCGACAATGGTAAAGACAATTAGATGAAAAAATTCTTTTTGACTTCATCCATTTCTCTACCTTCTTGCAAAGTTCCAACTGATTCATAAAAGTTTAAAACGCAGAAGAAATGTGCATCAAAATGCTTCCAGAAAAACGTGTTTCTTGCTCGTTTCTGCACGTAAAATCCGAACGGTGCACATACAAATGGTGCCATTAGCTGAGCATTAATTTCAGCCCAAGTAATACCATTTGCAGAAGAAATTGATCGATTCGCGCTACTTGCCTGGGCGTCAGCTCCAGTTCGTAGCCAAAACCTTGCTTAATATAGCTACAGAAAGACAATTGTTCAAATGACTATGCAAACAGCTGCTGGTCCTGACTAAACGGAACCTTTTTACCCCGTGTCCCTTTTTGATACATGAAAACAATGAGCGCTATGGCTGTAAAACGCGATTATAACCCACAAGCAAGAACTTTAGCCGTAGTTTGACCACAGCCGTTGTACACCACTGGCCATTAAAATTGCTACACCACGTAAATGCCGTGCTACAGACGCGAAATTCAACCGACAGGAAGAAGATGCTGTGATATGCAAATGATTAGCTCTTCAGAGCATTCACACAAGGTTGGCGCCGGTGGCGACACCTACAACGTACTGACATGAGAAAAGTTTCCTACCGATTTCTCATACACAAACAGCAGTTGTCCGGCGTTGCCTGGTGAAACGTTGTTGTAATGCCTCATGCAAGGAGAAGAAATGCGTACCATCACGTTTCCGACTTTGATAAAGGTCGGACTGTAGCCTATCGCGATTGCGGTTTATCGTATCGCGACATTGCTGCTCGCGTTGGTCGAGATCCAATAACTGTTAGCACAATATGGAATCGGTGGGTTCAGGAGGGTAATGCGGAACGCTGTGCTGGATCCCAACGGCCTCGTATCACTAGCAGTCGAGATGACAGGCACCTTATCGCCATGGCTGTAACGGATCGTGCACCCACGTCTCGATCTATGAGTCAACAAATGGGGACGTTTCCAAGACAACATCCATCTGCACGAACAGTTCGACGCCGTTTGCAGCAGCATGGACTATCAGGTCGGAGACCGTGGCTACGGTTACCCTTGGCGCTACATCACAGACAGGAGCGCCTGCGATGGTGTACTCAACGACGAACCTGGGCGCACGAATGGCAAAACGTCATATTTTCGGATGAATCCAGGTTCTGTGTACAACATCATGATGGTCGCATCCGTGTTTGGCGACATCGCGGAGAACGCACATTGGAAGCGTGTATTCGTCATCGCCATACTGGCGTATCACCCTACGTGATGGTATGGGGTGACATTTGTTACACGTTTCGGTCACTTCTTGTTCGCATTGACGGCACTTTGAACAGTGGACGTTACATTTCAGATGTGTTACGACCCTTGGCTCTACCCATCATTCGATCCCTGCGAAATCCTACATTTCAGCAGGATAATGCACGACCGCATGTTTCAGGTCCTGTACGGGCCTTTCTGGTTACAGAAAATGTTCGACTGCTGCCTTTTCCAGCACATTCTCCAGATCTCTCACCAACTGAAAACGTCTGGTCAATGTTGGCCGAGCAACTGGCTCGTCACAGTACGCCAGTTACTACTCTTGATGAGCTGTGGTATCGTGTTGAAGCTGTATGGGCAGCTGTACCTGTACACGCCACCCAAGCTCTGTTTGACTCAATGCCCAGGCGTATCAGTGCCGTTATTACGTCCAGGTGGTTGTTCTGGGTACTGATTTCTCAGGATCTATGCACCCAAATTGCGTGAAAATGTAATCACATGTCAGTTCTAGTATAATATATTTGTCCAATGAATACCCGTCTGTCATCTGCATTTCTCCTTGGTTTAGCAGTTTTTATGGCCAGTAGCGTACTTGTTGACCTCTGACCCAGTTATTAAGCGCTATCGTTTACACCAGCAATTCTATTATTGTCGCACACTATTGGTATTGGAATCCAGATATAGACTCATATTCAGAAAAAAACACAGAACATCTTGAACGATTAGAGATAGGACGTTCCTATTCACAGGACGTGTACATTAGTATGTTCTGCAGTAATGATTAGCGTTTGAAATATGCCAGCCCGCGAGTTCAAGATCAACATCGATATTGCGGCGCAACACCGCCTATCGGTAAAATGTGCCTGCGGCTGCCATTGGCAATATAAACCGAAGGTAATGGATTAGTTTGGCTTGGGCAGACGTGCTTGATGCCTCGCAGACGTATGCGCGAAACGTACAGTCAGATCAGTGAGTTTGAAAGAGGGCACATTATTGTCATGAGAGAATGTGATCCAGCCATCCGGGACATTGCTGCTCGTGTGGGACGAAGTGTTTCAGCAGTGCAACGGGTGTGTGCCCTATGGTTCACGGAAGGCCGTAGAATACGACGAGATGGGTCAGGTCGCACCAGACCTCCACCCGAGAAGATTGACACCTCATCCGAAAGGCATTTCAGATTAGGTCTGCGTCCTACTCGGATCTGGCGCACCAACGGAACAGTGTAACACATAGTACACAATCACGGGTGGCAGTCTGTCAAAGTTTATTACGGCATCGGTAACGCACGCGTCGTCTACTTCTCTGCCTGCCTTTGACGAATGTGCAGAAACATGCTAGACGACAATGGAGGATTTAATGACATCCCTGGAGACAGGAATCAGATAGTGTTTTCGGAAGAAACCAGATTCTCTATGTTTGAAACTGATAGCCGCATTTTGGTTCGCCGCAGACAGGGCGAGCGGCATCGCAATGACTGTCTTCACACAAGACATACAGCGCCAACTCAAGACCTTATGGTCTGGGGTGCTATTGCGTACAGCCACAAATCACAGATGGTTCATGTCCATGGCACTGTGATCAGTGTGACCTACGTGAATGAGACATTGCGATCCATAGCCATACCCTTTCTGCACAACACGCCAGACTCCTTTTTTTTCAGCAAGACAATGGACGACCACATGTTGCTGCACAAACAGATACCTTCTTGGTGTCACAAGATGACAGCCTTTTGGCGTGGCCCGGCAGATGACAAGACTTGTCGCCAATCGAAAATGTGTGGAATGTGGTGGAACGGCCGGCCAGAGTGACCGAACGGTTCTAGGCGCTTCAGTCTGGAACCGCGCGACCGCTACGGTCGCAGGTTCGATTCCTGCCTCGGGCATGGATGTGTGTGATGTCCTTAGGTTAGTTAGGTTTAAGTAGCTCTAAGTTCTAGGGACTGATGACCTCAGATGTTAAGTCCCATAGTGCTCAGAGCCATTTGAACCATTTTTGTGGTGGAACGACGGGTGCATCGCTGAGACCCATTGCCAACCACCACAGATGAACTTTGGGAACAGGTGAATGCAGCATAGATGACTATACCACAGGACGACATTCGCGCCTTATACGCGTCGATGGCATTAGGCATGGGACAAGTTATCAGGGTCCATGGCGGACCCGGTGCCTACTAGGCAACAGGACACACGCAGAGCCAACGTGACTGGAATGCTAATCATTTCTGCATAACATACTAAGGTACATGTCCTGTGACTGAACATCCTATCTCTAGTCGTTCAATGTGTTCTGTGTTTTATGAACATGGATACATAATACTTACTTATTTTCGAGTGTTCCCTAGATTCTGCCTCGTATTACACGGATACTGTGTCATTACTAGAGATGCGCTGTACCAAATATACGGTTAGGTACTTTTGGTACAGTACATAAATGACTAGTAAGTGGTTGGACTAACGGTAATATTGGTAGCGTGGTAGAGAAAGAAACATAAGTAAACGTGTCATAGAGGAACTGGGAGCTGATGACTTCTCGTTTTTTGTTTTGTACGTAATTAGAACCTTACCTCGCTCAATTTTCGTCCATTGTGTTTTTAATAGGGTATTTTACATCCTCAAAAAACATAAATTGCTTTCTATAAATAATAAAAATTAGCTAACCACATAAATTCTGCATTTTTACGTAACCAATGCACTTACTTTTGCTGAAGGTACAGTTTACGTGCACAAACAGAAAAACTATCTATTTTATTACTGTTGGCCGGCCGTGGTGGCCGAGCGGTTCTAGGCGCTTCAGTCAGGAACCGCGCGACCGCTACGGTCGCAGGTTCGAATCCTGCCTCGGGCATGGATGTGTGTGATGTCCTTAGGTTAGTTAGGTTTAAGTAGTTCTAAGTTCTAGGGGACTGATGACCACAGAAGTTAAGTCCCATAGTGCTCATAGCCATTTGAACCAATTTGAATCGGTGTAGGGCGGCGGAGGGGTGAGTGGGCTGCTGTAGCCTGTTGTGGGGTTGTGTACCACTAAGGGCTACGTCGGGGACGAAGCCTCTCCGTCGTTTCTAGGTCCCCCGTTCAATACAATACAATACGCAAAATTTTCTTGTTATTATTGATAAGGAGGAAAGTCTTTTCTGAAAAATTTAATACCGTTTTATAAAAGCTCGGCGCGGTATTGAAGTGATATTTGCTACATTTTCATCTTGTGTTTTTCTTTTTTTAATTTTACCTTTTTTCAGGAAATTACGAATTCTGTCGCTATATGAGAAATCTGCATTGTTTCTTTTATTTGTACTACAATGCCCCTCTGTTTCAAGTTACAAATCAACAGTTTTCGAATGAAACTTGAATTAAACATTGACAGTTACAATTTTGCTATAAATGCTGATCATTTTTAAGTGACACACACTAGGATAACAACGTAGAACAAAAAATGTTCTGTAGATTACTTGGTGTTTCACATATCCTCACTCATTTTCTAGACAGTTCACAACTACTGTTCTCTAGAGGAACCTAGTAAGGCACTGATCGAAAACACAGTCAAAGGGATCAAAATGAGTTAACGTCTGATAGGCATTAGGGGACGATTAACAAGATTGGGGGAAAGAAATACAGTAGAAGAAGAATGGGTAGCTTTGAGAGACGAAATAGTGAAGGTAGCAGAGGATCAAGTACGGAAAAAGACGAGAGCTAATAGAAATCCTTAGGTAACTGAAGATATATTGAATTTAATTGATAAAAGGAGAAAATATAAAAATGTTCTAAATGAAGCAGGCAAAAAGGAATACAAACGTCTCAAAAATTAGATCGAGAGAAAGTGCAAAATGGCTAAGCAGGGATGGCTAGAGGTCAAATGTAAGGATGTAGAGGCACATATCACTAGGGCTAAGACAGATACTGCCTACAGGAAAACTAAAGAGACCTTTGGAGAAAAGAGAAACACTTGCATGAATATCAAGAGCCCAGATGGAAACCCAGTTCTAAGCAAAGAAGAGAAATGTGGAAGGTGTATATAGAGGGTCGATATCAGGGCAATGTTCTTGAGGACAATATTATAGAAATGGAAGAGAATGTAGATCAAGATGAAATAGGAGATAGGATACTGCGTGAAGACTTTGACAGAGCACTGAAAGACCTAAGTCGAAACAAGGCCCTAGGGGGTAGACAACATTCCATTAGAACTACTGACTGCCTTAAACTCTACTATCTGGTGAGCAAGATATATGAGACAGGCGAAATACCTTCAGACTTCAAGAAGAATATAATAATTCCAATTCCAAAGAAAGCAGGTGTTGACAGATGTGAAAAGTACCAAACTATCAGTTTAATAAGCCACGGCTGCAAAATACTAACACGAATTCTTTACAGACGAATGGAAAAACTGGTAGAAGCCGACCTCGGGGAAGATCCGTTTGGAAATGTTGGAACACGTGAGGCAATACTGACCCTACGACTTATCTTAGGAAATAGATTAAGGAAAGGCAAACCTACGTTTCTAGCATTTGTAGACTTAGAGAAAGCTTTCGACAATGTTGACTGGAATACTCTTTTTCAAATCCTGAAGGAGGCAGGGGTAAAATACAGAGGGCGAAAAGCTATTTACAATTTGTACAGAAACCAGATGGCAGTTATAAGAGTCGAGGGCAGGAAATGGAAGCAGTGGTTAGGAAGGGAGTAAGACAGCGTTGTAGCCTATCCCCGATGTTATTCAATCTGTATATTGAGCAAGCAATAAAGGAAACAAAAGAAAAAACTGAAGTAGGAATTAAAATCCGTGGAGCAGATATAAAAACTTTGAGATTCGCCGGTGACATTGTAATTCTGTCAGAGACAGGAAAGGACGTGGAAGAGGAGCTGAACGGAATGGACAGTGTCTTGAAAGGAGGATATAAGTTGAACATCAACAAAAGCAAAACGAGGATAGTGGAATGTAGTCGAATTAGATCGGGTGATGCTGCAGGAATTAGATTAGGAAATGAAACACTTAAAGTAGTAAAGGAGTTTTGCTATATGGGGAGCAAAATAGCTGATGATGGTCGAAGTAGAGAGGATATAAAATGTAGACTAGCAATGTCATGTAAAGGATTTCTGAAGAAGAGAAATTTGTTAACATCGAGTATAGATTTCAGTGTCAGGAAGTCGTTTCTGAAAGTATTTGTGTGGAGTGTAGCCATGCATGAAAGTGAAACGTGGACGATAAATAGTTTAGACGAGAAGAGAGGAGAAGCTTTCGAAATGTAGTGCTGCAGAAGAATGCTGAAGATTAGATGGGTAGATCACGCAACTAATGAGGAGCTATTGGATACAATTGGAAAGAAGAGAAATTGTGGCACAACTTGACTAGAAGAAGTGATCGGCTGGTAGGGCATATTCTGAGGCATCAAGAGATCACTAATTTAGTATTGGAGGGCAGCGTGGAGGGTAAAAATCGTAGAGGGAGCCCAAGAGATGAATACACTAAACAGATTCAGAAGGATGTAGGTTGCAGTAGGTACTGAGAGATAAAGAATCTTGCACAGGATAGAGTAGCATGGAGAGCTGCATCAAACCAGTCTCTGGAATGAAGACCACAACAACAACAACAGGCATGCAGTAGAGTTAACGTACAGGTAATGCAGTTACGATCTTAACTGACCGAGGCTACTAGGAAAACTGCCAAAGTGTACTCTTGCTTACGATAGTCTACAGTAGCCTATGGCAGTTTTACGATTCTGGTCATTTCCTTTGACGCCGATTCTTTTTTATCTGCAAAGGAATCACTTTGATCAAAACTTCTTTCACAGAACTTGCTTTGGAACGGTCCCCTGGCAAAGCTTGTTAAAATCGGTGTATCTTGGAGTCAGGCGTCTATTTGTGGGGGCTGCGTCAGAATGTTTTGGAAGAGACCTGGCAGTGAGGTGGCCGTGAACTCTGCACCACCTCGCGGCGCGGCGCAGCGCGGCGCGGTGCCCAGCTGTCTAGTCCATCGTTAATCGCGTGGCTGTCACTGGAGAGGGCAGAGGGATGGGGGAGGGTGGCGGGGTGGTGCCATCAATTAATCACCGGCTGGCACGCGGCCGCTGCCGGAACAAGCGGAGGGCGCAGCATAATGTGGCTGCCCCGAGGCTCAAGGGAGATGGATGGATGGTGGCCGACCACAGCGGCCAGCACAGTCCAGTGGGCGGCGAATGTTCAGCATACGTGGAAGTAACATCGAACGTGGCCTGAAGGGGCGTAATATAAGGGGCAGTCAAACAAAAACAGAACATCCGTCACAACGGGATCACGGAATGGTTCCATTCAGAAGTAATGACCACACGCGTTAAGACATGTATCCTACGGGAGATGAGGCCATCAATTACTGCTTCGTGGAGCCCTGTCTGGCTTTGACGCATCCACAACCGCACCCACTCCTGCGCTTCCTCGTCCGACTGCAACTGAGGTCCATACATGTCTTTCATCAGATCGCCAAAGAAGTGAAAATCACACGGCGAAAGATCCGGGCTGCATGGAGGATGTTGCAGTGTTTCCCAACTTATTAGCTGAAGCACACACTCCGTCTGGTTAGTGCTGCGGGGGCAGGACATACACTACTGGCCATCAAAATTGCTACACCACGAAGATGATGTGCTACAGCCGCGAATTTAACCGACAGGAAGAATATGCTGTCATATGCAAATGATTAGCTTTTCAGAGCATTCACACAAGGTTGGCGCCGGTGGCGACATCTACAACGTGCTGACATGAGGAAAGTTTCCAACCGATTTCTCATACACAAATAGCAGTTGACCGGCGATGCCTGGTGAAACGTTGTTGTGATACCTCGTGTAAGGAGAAGAAATGCGTAGCATCACGTTTCCGACTTTGACAAAGGTCGGATTGTAGTCTATCGCGATTGCGGTTTATCGTATCGCGACATTGCTGCTTGCGTTGGTCGAGATCCAATGACAGTTAGCAGAATATGGAATCGGTGGGTTCCAGAGGGTAATACGGAACGCCGTGCTGGATCCCAACGGCCTCGTATCACTAGCAGTCGAGATGACGCATCTTATCCGCATGGCTGTAACGGATCGTGCAGCCACCTCTCAATCCCTGGGTCAACAGATGGGGACGTTTCCAAGACAACAACCATCTCCACGAACAGTTCGACGACGTTTGCAGCAGCACGGAGTATCAACTTGCAGACCGTGGCTGCGGTTACCCTAGACGCTGCTTCAGAGGCAGGAGCGCCTGCGATGGTGTGCTCAACGACGAACCTGGGTGCACGAATGGCAAAGCGTCATTTTTTTGGATGAACCCAGGTTCTGTTTACAGCATCATGATGGTCGCATCCATGTTTGGCGACATCGCGGTGAACGCACATTGGAAGCGTGTGTTCATCATCGCCATACTGGTGTATCACCGGGCGTGGTGGTATGGTGTGCCATTGGTTACACGTCTCGGTCACCTCTTGTACGCATTGACGGCACTTTGAACAGTGGACGTTACGTTTCATATGTGTTACGACCCATGGCTCCACCCTTCATTCCATCCCTGCGAAAGCCTACATTTCAGCAGGATAATGCACGACCACTTGTTGCAGGTCCTGTACGGGCCTTTCTGGATACAAAAAATGTTCTATTGCTGCCCTGGCCAGGACATTCTCAAGATCTCTCACCAATTGAAAACGTCTGGTCAATGGTGGCAGAGCAACTGGCTCGTCACAATAGGCCAGTCACTACTCCTGATGTACTGTGGTATCGTGTTGAAGCCGCATGGGCAGCTGTACCTGTACACGCCATGCAAGCTGTGTTTGATTCAATACCCAGGCGTATCAAGGCCGTTATTACGACTAGAGGTGGTTGTTCAAATGGTTCAAATGGCTCTGAGCACTATGGGACTTAACACTTATGGTCATCAGTCCCCTAGAACTTAGAACTACTTAAATCTAACTAACCTAAGGACATCACACAACACCCAGTCATCACGAGGCAGAGAAAATCCCTGACCCCGCCGGGAATAGAAGCCGGAAACCCGGGCGCGGGAAGCGAGAACGCTACCGAACGAGAGGTGGTTGTTCTGGGTACTAATTTCTCAGGATCTATGCACCCAAATTGCGTGAAAATCTAATCACATGTCAGTTCTAGTATACTATATTTGTCTAATGAATACCCATTTATCATCTGCATTTCTTCTTGCTGTAACAATTTTAATGACCAGTAGTGTATCATGCAACAGGATGACTCTGTCCGACAACATTCCTCGGCATTTTGACTTTATGCTCCATAGTAGTTTCTACAGAGTGTCTTCATAGGGCTCTACATTGGTTATGGTTCCACATTCGAGGAACCCAACGAGTTGAGGCCTCATGCAGTCGAAGAAAGAGGTCATCGTAACGTTTCTGAAACTTGTGTGAACAGCTTGAATTGGTTTGGAAGGGTAGATGTGGGATGTTTCCAATGTTGGATTTGCCGTTTGTCCTTGAGCTCTGAGTATGCTGTTGGACGCAATCATCATGTTTCATGATACCGACCGCCCTCACTCTGCCAATCAGACGAAGACTCCGATTCAGCGATTTGGTTGGGAAACACTGCAATATCCTGCATATAATCCAGATCCTTCAGCATTTGATTATCACATGTTTGGCAATCTGAAGAAAGATATGCGTGGACGTCCCTTTCAGTCGGAGGAGGAAGCGCAAGAGTAAGTAAATAGATGTCGTGTGACTAGGGCCTCCCGATTCGGGTATACCGTTCGCCGGGTGCAAGTCTTTCGATTTGACGTTACTTCGATACTTGCGCGTCGAGTAAGAGTAGGTGTGGTTGAGCATCCGTCAGCGGCCCACCGCGTTGTACGAAACACTAATTGATGTGTCTTCTCCGAGTCTAATAAATGTCTTAACATGTGTGGTGATTACTTTTGAATGGAACCATTCCGTGGCTCTGTGGCTGGTGTTTGGTTTTCATCTGACTGCAGATCATTGAATCTCGAAACCTTTGAATATGCATTAATGACTCCCTCAGATTTTTTGGGACGGTAGGAACGACCTTACATGAGACAGTTATTCCACCTGATGCGAAACAGCGATTTCCTGACAAAAAAGGTGAAGCACCCTCAAGACGAGGTAGGATGTCAATGTAACTTCGAACAGATAAAAACTATCGGACGGTACATAAATGGTTCGAGCTGCAGTTCGCTGTGACAGATAAAACGACCACCAGAGTGCATTGGTTACGTTCGTGTTTTGTTTTGTTATGAGGCCTGAATGGGTATAGGAAGTGTGTGAACAGCGTCAGATGTTGAGTGCTCATTGTGATGGATATGCAAAATTTGTGTACTCGTCTCATACAGAGCAATCATAGTTTGAAAGGGGGGTAATTGTGGGTCTCCGCTTGGCCTGCTGGTCGAATTGTATACTGTCTAAATTTTTGGGGCAGTCGGACGTCACAGTGGCCCAGTTTTGGACCGCAGAGGAGTGTGAGGGCAGGCAGACACGTCTTCAAGGTTCCGGTCGACGATATCTGAACTCCACAAGGGGCAGTCTCGGTATTGTGAACCAAACACATCGTTACTCCTTCCCATTTGCACCTGCCATCCGAGAACAACTAATGGGCTCCCAGCAATTTCTGTCGCATTCCATACGATTCGTGAGAGACTAGCCACTGCCGGACTATGGAATTACTGTCCCATGCATAGGATGTCGTTGACACAACAGAAACGGCTACGTTTGGAATAGTGCTGTGGCCACGAAGCGTGGAATGTTGATGCATGACGTAGGAATATCTTCAGTGATGAATCGCAGTTCTGCATTATCCCAGATGACAATCGATGGCGAACTGGGGAGAGGTCCCACTCTTCCAATGTTTTGGAAAGGCACAGCTATGTAATTCGTAGTGTCATGGTGTGGGGAACCATCAGGTATAATTTTAGTTCACGGCTGGTATTGATAGAGAGAACTCTCATGGCACAGTGGTGCATCATGGACTCATGCGTTACGTGTCTTGCGACAGTATAGTGTGCGATTCTTCAAAAAGATAGTGCTCTTCCACATACAGCAAGGCCACTGAGGTACTCTAGTGGCCAGCAAGATCCCGAGATCTGTCCCCGATACAACATGTGTGGGATCAGCTTGGACGGCAACTCTGCCCCGATGCCAGCAACCATCATATCAAGAACAGTTGGTAGCCCGATTGCCTCACGAGAGGGTGCAACGGCTTTATGATTCGTTTTCTAACCGAGCCAGTGGAAGCATCCACGCCATATGGGGTGCAACGTCATATAGGTAAATGGGCTCATACAGCCAAATATTTGTAAATTTGACTCTGTTTTAGAACTACTGAAATGACGTACATACCCTCTCAAACGCGGAACTTTTACATCGTTTCTTCCTCTTCTTCTGTGTGCTTCACTTTGTTTGTGCATGGGAGACAGGCAAAAAACAGTCTTCGAGAAGATTGTAATAATTTTAATCGCATATAAGTAATGCGCCGAAATGCGTGAGACTCAGCAAAACATCAGTATAAGCCATGGCTGCAAAATATTTACACGAATTATCTACAGAAGAATGGAAACACTGACAGACGCCAGCCTTGGTAGAGTCCCAAAATGGGTTAATGCGAAATGTAGGAACATGTGAGCCAATACTGACACGACGAGTTATCTTAAAACATAGAGTGAAGAAACCGAAACCTGGGCTTATGGCTTTTGTTGATTCACAGAAAGCTTTTGACAAGTTCACTGGCTTACTCTCTTTGAAGGTAGCAGAGATAACATACATGGCATGAAGGGTTATCTGCAACTTGCACAGGAAGAAGGCTGCAGCTACAAGAGTGTGAGGGGATGAAAGGGAGGCACTAGCTGAGAAGGGAGTGAGGCAAGGTCTGTAGCTGCTCAAAGATGTTACTCTGTACATTGAGCAAGGAAAAATTTGGTAATTAAATTAAAGTTGTGGGGAGCAAATAAAAATTTTCAGATTTTTGTTTTGTAAATAAAAAACCGCCACTTTCCTGCTGCAATGCAGCAAGAAAAATGCGTTTTTTTGTTTTTTTTTTGTTTTGCAAAATGAACATTTCTGTGCTGGCTATGGGTGATAGCTAAGCAAACAAACTACGACACTGCATTCCAGTCAGAAACGGCAAAGGATTTGGAAGAGCAATTGAACAGAATTGACAGTTTCTTGATAGGAAGTTATAAGATGAACATCAGCAAAAATAATGGGACGCAGTCCAATCAGGCGATGTTTCACACCTTACATTCTTCTTCAGATGCACATCTCAAAAGCCTCTAAACACTTCTCCTCCCTAGTTCGCAGAGCGCATGTTTCGGCGCCATATATGACTTAAATCAACACAAAACACTTCACCTTTGTAAATGAAATGACCCAATTTCAGAGACTTTACTGTCCTCATAGAGATACGATTTTATACATGTAGACTAAAGCGGTTAGTGGAAATTTGTACCACTGCGGGGAATCGAACGTGGGTCTCCTGGTTACTAGGCAGGTGCGCTAGCCACTAAGCCATCTTGGCACAGCAGTTCCCACAACTACACGGATTGCCCTGGCACGCCTCAATGCTCGATCCAAATTCTCACTGCCACCCCAGTCTGCTTTAAATTCTGCCTTACATACGAACGAATCGCAGAGGCTCTCCATGTTCTGGAATAGCACCTCAGCATCGAATGTAAATCGGGATCCAGCCCGAAACGCAGGTGCAGGTGCTTATACAAATAAAGTGACACAATATCTGAGACTTTACTGGTCTCATACAGTATGTTTCTATGTATTGTTGGACTGAAGTGGCGAATGAAAATTTGTACCAAGGCCAGGAATTGTACCCTAGTCTGCTGGTTACTAAGCAGGTGCGCTGGCACAGCAGTTCACATACCTGGACGGATTACCCTGCACACCTTCATGCTCGATCCAAATTCTCACTGCTGCCCCAGTCCAGTTTAAATTCCCCCTTGTTTATTTAAAGGACAACTGAAGATACTCCTTTTCCTGTAAAACATTCGTTCTGCTGTAGCAACCGTTGTTGTCATTTCTTGATTACCTGCCATGATACTTGTGGTGTCACCGCCAGACACCACACTTGCTAGGTGGTAGCCTTTAAATCGGCCGCGGTCCATTAGTATACGTCGGACCCGCGTGTTGCCACTGTCAGTGATTGCAGACCGAGCGCCGCCACACGGCAGGTCTAGAGAGACTTACTAGCACTCGCCCCAGTTGTACAGCCGACGTTGCTAGGAATGGTTCACTGTCAATTACGCTCTCATTTGCCGAGACGATAGTTAGCATAGCCTTCAGCTACCTCATTTGCTACGACCTAGCAAGGCGCCATTACCAGTTAATATCGAAATTATAAAACATGTACCGTCAAGAGCGATGTTCTCCAATTATGGATTAAAGTTAAGTATTACATCAAATACGTACTTATTTGCTACTATTAATTCCCTTAACTGTTCCAGACCTCGCGCCAGCCTGCGTGAGCTTAAGCGCGTGCCTTTCGGCTTCCTCTCATAGTGACTTGGCTGTCTTGCCAAGTCACAACAATACTGACAATTTTGTTACCTTGTTCCACTAACTCATCACAGATGTTCATATTTATCTTCCTATATTACCTTATTCCTTAGTTTTCTTCGTATTTATTTTCATTCCACATTTCCCACAGCTGGTGGTCAATTCTTTTAGTATTTTCTTTATTGTATTTTCATTTTCAGTCACTAATACAATATCATAGATAGATCTCATCCTAAAGCTTATTCCATTCCATGACGAACTGATTGGTACACCAAGAGGTTTTCATAATTACACAGGGCGTATAATAATTAATGGCGTAAACGCATACAGTCGAAAGTACAAGATACTAGAAGCAAAAAAGTCTCAGTAAACATAGGGTCGAAAATGCATACCTTAGGAGCTACGAGCAATTTTTCATCTTCGATACCGTGAAACAAATCTCTTCTACGGCAAGTTCTTTGCTTTCCATATTTTGGAACTGGCAGTATCGACCAAAACAAGAAAAAGTGCAGTAAACATGGGCTCTAAAACGCATACGCAAGTTACGAGTACATGTTCATCTTTGCTACTTTGAAACAAAACTCTTCTAATGATCAAGTGCTCGTAATTTTTAAGGTATGCGTTTTAGAGCCCATGTTTACTGCACTTTTTTCTTGTTTTGGTCGATACTACCAGTTCCAAAATATGGAAAGCAAAGAACTTGCCGTAGAAGAGATTTGTTTCACAGTATCGAAGATGAAAAATTGCTCGTAGCTCCTAAGGTATGCATTTTAGACCCTACGTTTACTCGCGTACGGCCATCCTGATTTAGGTATTCCGTAATTTCCCTAAATCGCTCCAGGAAAATACCGGGATGGTTCCTTTCAAAGGGCACGGCCGACTTCCTTCCCCGTCCTTCCCTAATCCGATGAGACCGATGACCTCGCTGTCTGGTCTCCTTCCCCGAAACAACCAACCAACCTACGTTTACTGAGAATTTTTTACTTCTAGTATCGTGTACTTTCAACTGTATGCGTTTACGCCATTAATTATTATACACCCAGTATAATTATGAAAACCGCTTGGTGTACCAATCAGTTCGTCATGGAATGGAATAAGCTTTAGGATGAGATACTACCACTTCCCAAAATATGTAAAGCAAAGAACTTGCAGTAGAAGAGATTTGTTTCGCAGTATCGAAGATAAAAATTTGCTCGCAGCTCTTAAGGTACGCATTTTCGACCCCGTGTTTACTGAGACTGTTTTGCTTCTAGTATCGTGTACTTTAAACTGTATGCGTTTACGCCATTAATTACGATACAGGCTGTATAATGAGACAGTGTCGGTTTAACGAGATTCACTCGACCAGGTGACACGTTTCCTTTTATTTACGGTCGAATCTCGATCAACCCGTTCCCACCGAAAATGCTGTAATTGACGATGTCGTTGAGTCAACACGGCAACACGTAGGGGACGTCTACTACGGAGCCCCTATTCAACATTGTGCACCAAAACACTTGTCCTGCAACAGTACTGTACTCTGTCGTCAGACCCGCCTCAGATCGCCACCATCCTGCTTCAGAAAGCGTGAAAAACTCCGACCTTCACGTTCTGCGGTGACACGTGAACGTCCAACACCTCGTCGATCACTCACGGTTTTACGGACCTTTAACCACTTTCTGTAGATATTCACTGCACTGTCACGCGAGCAGTCGAACAACTTCGACGTTGACGATACGGTTGTTCCCAGGAGTCGGATCGTAGCAATCTGCCGTTTGTCAAAGTGGCTTATGTTGGTCAGTTTCCTTATTTGTGGCCAGTATCTTCGCTAGAATGATATCCTATTCGTTTCCGCTCCGCTTCTACGCTGACATTACGAAAGTCATGGGATAGCTATATGCACATTTGCAGGTGGCGGTAGTATCGCGTACACAGGGTACAAAACGGCAGTGCATTGGCAGAGCTGTCATTGGTACTTAGGTTAGTCATGTGAAAACGCTTCCGACGTGATTACGGGCGCGAGACAGGAATTAAGACTCTTGGCGCGGAATGGTAGTTGGAGCTAAACACAACGGACATTCCATTTCGGAATTCGTTAGGAAATTCAATATTGCGAGATCCACAGCGTCAGTGTCGAGAATACCAAATTCCAGGCATTACCTGTCACCATAGACAACGCAGTGGCCGACGGCCTTTACAAGACAAACGAGTGCAGCGGCGTTTGCATAGCGTTGTCAGTGCTAACAGACAAGCAATACTGTATGAAATAACAGCAGAAAACAATATGGGACGTACAACGAACACATCCGTTAGGACAGTGCTGCGAAACTTTGCATTAATGGGCTACGGCACCAAACGACCGTTGCGAGTGACTTTGCTGACAACCAGGAATCGTCTGCAGCGTCTCTCCTGGGCTCGTGACATTATCGGTTGGACCTTAGAGGACTGAAAAACTGTGGCCCAGCCAGATGAGTCCCGACTTCCGTTATTAAGAGTTGTGATGGTTTGGCGCAGACCCCACGAAGCCCTAGATCTAAGTTGTCAACAAGGTACTGTGCAAGCTGGTGGTTGCTCCATAATAGTGTGGGTTGTGTTTACACAGAATGAACTGGGTCCCTGGTCAATCTGAATCGATCACAGATTTGAAATCATTATGTTTGGCTAACTGGAGACCATTTACGGCCACTTATGCTCTGCATGTTCCCAAACGACGATGGAATTTTTATGGATGACTACGCGCCATGTGACCAGGCCACATTTGTTTGGGACTGGTTTGAAGAACATTCTGGACAGTTCGAGTGAATGATATGGCTGCACAGATCGCCCTAGATGAATCCCATCAAACATTTATGGGTCATAATAGAGAGGTCAGTTCCTGCGCAAAATCCTGCACCGGCAACTCCTTCACAGTTATGGACAGTATTTCTGCAGAGGACTTCCAGCGACTTGGACTTGTTGAGTCCATGCCATGTCGAGTTTCCGCACTCCGAGGGGAGAAGCAGCACCGATGCGATATTAGGCGGTATCCCACGACTTTTGTCACCTCAATGCAGATCTTCTTTACAGTGATACGTGCGCGAAACCAGATGAGACTGCATTGACGTGTTGAGCAATGGTCATTATGTTTGACCTCATCAGCACACGTACACAAGGCACTCAGTCATTATTCTCGAGCTTTTTCCACTTAAATTTCAAATTACATTCAAATTACAATGATTATTTCAACCCATTTCATTAATCTGATGTTGTTTTCAGTGTTGAAACGCAGTAAGCGCGGGCAGAATGCGTACAGTATAAACCCAACGGCTGTAGACAACATATGCAGAAGCACACACGTATAGCAGTAGGAATATACACACATATATACATTCATACATACAAAGTGGCAGGCATTAGCATAACGAACGCCTCGTGCGGAGCTGCAGCAAGACAAACGTTGCAGGCAAACATTGCGCCCGCTTTCTGCCGCGTGGAGCAAACACAGCGCAGGGGATTAAACCCGACAAAATTAAGGATTCTTGTGTGTGTGTGTGTTTGTGTGTGTGTGTGTGTGTGTGTGTGTGTGTGTGTGTGTGTGAGTGTGTGTGTGTGTGTGTGTGAGAGAGAGAGAGAGAGAGAGAGAGAGAGAGAGAGAGAGAGAGAGAGAGAGGGGGGGGGGGGGAGAAATAGACAGATAGACCGACTCTAATAGAACAGTTTGTACATCGCATCTCCTCAAAGTAAATTACCAATTGATATTACAGACTACCTATCAGTTATCCGCTTACCCCTGGTGTATTGCAGCGTTTGAAGTGCACTACATTAAAACCCATATCGACACAGATCTAACCTTCCATCGATAAGTAATGGACATGGAAAACCACAGACGTATTTTCAAAGTATTTCTTACTCAGGCGACCAGTTTCAACGCTACATTTGCGTCGTCTACAGATCCTGCTGTTAACCAAGTAAGTGCTTCAGTCAATAGCTCATGTATCATAGGATCCATACAATGACTAGGTGCTGTGGACCTCTATTTATCAGGAGTACATATTCCGAAAGTGTAGTCACCGCGAACGCAAAGTACACATCTGTTTTTATGGGAGTAAAAGCATGTGTGGTGAAGACATCTTTGTAGAGGGAGGTCTCAGGACAGCTCTATATTTGTTGTATCGTTTGGAGGACTGGGTGCTCCGACCTGCTGTCCAGTGGAGGATATGAAGCATAGACTTAGTTGGGTCTGTAGCGACTGCTGATTCCTCGACCAAGCCACAGACATGTAGAGAGAGCTCAGGTGTTCACTTTCCGTCGGAAACGACCACTTGAATGACAGAAAACGTAAGTAATGATTGTTGTTTCTTTCTACATATAGTTCAAAAAATCCTTGGCCAAATCTGACTGTCCCTTTCAGACTCGAAATATTAATAATTAAATTTATGAATTTTCTTTTTTTTTATTAGATTATTAGACATACACTGAGACACAACAGTGTGAATATCATGTGTTACATATATTAAGTGAACACATTCTGGATGGTTTCAAATGGAGCCACTGCGCATGAAATTTCCTTGCTTTTGGTGATAAGGTAAAACGTAGTTCCCGTCTTCAGTTAGCCATAGAGCTATTAGACAGATACCGTACTTCCATCTGATTCTGTGATGTTCCTTCTTTGTGCTATAGTCTAGACAGTTCCTTGAGGTGCCACGCATTGGTAGAAGCTTTGGTTCTGTTGTAAGTTTTTCGACTGGAACAACAGTACTGCATTTTTTTGCTAATGGTTCTTTGCTGTCACTTTCTGAAATAATGTACTGTAACACTGAACTTCTTCGTTCGTAAATCGAGATTACTGTCTTCAGATAACACATCTTCTCTTTCACTGCTACTGTCACCTGAGTGGGCATCAGCAGAAATACCTTCCAAAAGGCACGCCAAAATTTCTGTCATGTTACTCATGTTGCCCTTAGAGCCACAGCGGTTTCAAAAGGAACCACCATAGTAATTATGAAAATAAATGGATTAATTATTGTAGCAACACACAGAGTCTAAATTTGATCAGGACAGTTTTCTGTTCTTAACTCATGTGCAAAACATGCTTATAGGGACAAATTCAATCAAAATTCGAAAACAAAGATAGTCGCGCTCTGCATCTAACTATGGTTTCTACCTTTCATCGTCTAATTACTAATATTCGAAACATATGCAGTCGCGACAGGGCAGGATGTACTGCAGACTTGGAGACGTAAAAGGTGGGATGTAGCTATTGTGCATATGACACGAAATGAGAAAATCCTAAGTGGCTTCAAATGGAACCACATCGTCTGAAAGGGCTATGACAGGAATTAATCGTGAAAGCCTATTGGACTTCAAATATGGAAAGTGAGAACATTATTAAGGGAACTTGAAAGTAGTGTCTTTCTTTGACATCACATTCAAACTGATAAATCTTTAATAACTTTTTATATTTTACCAGTAACGTAATCACCCTCGTTATCAGCCACCGTTTGCTATTTAGTGTGCAAATTTTCAACGCCGCATCGATAAAAATCAATCTACCAATCGATACTGTCGTTATATGGTAAAAATTGCTGTAACAGTAATAATATATGAAACGTATCAGTGCGAACCTGACTGATGCAATTCAGTGGAATAACTTTAAGCCTTTGGCTTAGAAAAATTAGCTAGGATATCCCCAAGAAAGTGATAGAATGAAATGCAAAACAAAATTCTGTTTTCAAGGATCAGGTACAGGGCAACCAACACGATCTGTTTCATTAGAACTGTAATACATGTGGTTGAAAAACATGTTGGGCACCTCTACTGGGACCTGGCCAGTCCCTTTCTACTCTCCTCGCAATAGAAATAAACTGGAATCACAAGGGTACACACACTCACATATGCTCAAACTTTCACCCATTGTTGCATCACCAGAATCGCGTGACTTAGTCAGCCTTGATGTGATTTCAAAATTGCACGAATATTAAACGTTCAGAAACACACAATTTTTCGTTTAATAAACCTCAAATATGTAGTGTCCTGCGACTAAAACATTAATGAATAACGGTTAGAATGTGTCAGTTTACAAATACCTCTGTATGACAATTTATAGGGATATGAAAGGAATGATTACATAGATTCAGTTGTAGGTGACAGACTTCAGTTTCTTAGTAGGATACGGGAAAATGCAATCAGTCTATGAAGGAGATATGTGTTTATATAAAATTGGTGTGACCCATCCTAGAATGTTGTTTAAGAGTGTTGGACCCATACCAAATAGGGCTAACAGGAAACACTGAACGAACACAAAGAAGGGCAGCACGAATGGATTTGGTTCATTTGTTCGACAGGAGGCGTCATGGAGACGCTGAAAACACTGAAATGGCAGACCTTGAAGACAGGCACCAACTGTACCGCTCAGGCTGTGGCATTTGATAAACTAGACGTCAACAAAAAGTTTAATTCTGAGCCCCCATACTATTACGCCACCTACACATTTATATCGATTTCTTTGACAATGATGTACCAAGTAATAAATCAAAACATGTCTCCATAGAATTAGATTTACTACATAAACACAGTTCACAAAAACAGTCACAATATCAACAGGCATCGACCTTGTTTTTTCCAGTGATAGCAACCGAACACTGGAAGGCAATCATAAAAGAAATGGTATTATCAGCCACAACGAGCCATCCCTACATTTTCTCGCCCTGAAGTGCCTGTGGCGTCTCTTAAAACCTATATCTAGAGACGCACCACCTGTTTAAAGGCCATAAGGTCACAAAATCAAGTATAAACATGTACTTCGTAGCTAAACTAAGCTGACTGATAGCTAGCATTATGATACTTTACATTAGATTTATGGTAAGAGTTTGTCCTTTGCTTATTAAACTATTCCTTCTTCAACTCGATCTGCTATCGCCGGAAAACAAAATAAATATAATTTTTACGAGATTTGAAGCGATAGTGAAATGATGAGTAAAATATATTATCTCTTAGACTTTGCGAGTGTGCAATATTTCCGAAGTTATGGAGAATTTAATATTACAATTAAGATTTTATTAAAATTAATTCACCTGATACGCTTAGGTTACAATTGTATGTGTATAAAGTGTCTCTCACTCTCTGACATCAGATGAGTGAACATTACTTTGAAAAACAGTCGCTTAGTTGAGTTTCAGTACTACATCACAACAGTACTTCGTTAACACGTGCCACCCATTTGGAATTAACCAAATTAACAGGTCTACATCAAACCTATTATACTATTACTATCTTTAGTTGTTATAGAGCTTCAGTTTATGATGATGAGGTGCTGAATTATCTGGATGCAACTTCCGAAATATGTACTTCTTACATAATCCTACAATACAGTTTCATAAGAATTGTATGGTACCTATGGAATCATCAAGCAGTCAGCAACTTTGAACTGTTGTTTTAAACATGGATTATTTATAAAAATAGATTTTACGTAATATAAATTATATTAGGGTCAAAGGGTGTGTTCGCGATCAACTTTGGTTTAGTAATTGATCATGCACTATCAACTAATATCACAAAGATTACTGATAAAGCTTCAAGGATCTGTATTAAGTGAGGAAATTAGGAATATATTGCATCCCCGTACGCATCATTGCCATAGCGACAGTGAACACAAGATTAGACTAATTAGAACACACACAGATGCGCTTAAGGCCTGAGCAATCATCCTTCTCGCTCTCTGAACGCGAATGGAAAGCGAAGAATCAATAATACATGGTTCAGTAACAAGTTTAATAAGAAGTGCACTTCAGTGATTTGCGGAGTGCACACGTAGATATAGATGCTGGTAGGCGAATTCCTGTCGTGAGTATGCATGATTTTCTTGAATTAAGTCAAGAGAATGCCGTTATGGTTCCATGAAGAGGTACAAGGCCGATTTCTTTCCTCTTCGTCGTTCATAACCAACTCGAACCCTGTGTCAAGAAAACTCTGTTTTGACAAGATTTTAAAATCATCCGTTCCAGTCTCTTCAGACTACACTTTTTTCGCTATGTGATACAACAATACTCCGGAATTCCTTTTGAGAACTGTCCTGACAGTGAAAACGCCTCTTCCTTTCATGGATGTCCACTGGCGTTCATTAACTGTGCGCGGGCACAGCGGAACGAGAGCATGAAGGGAGCTGTGGTATTTACGCCAGATTGCAACTGCCCAACGTCCAAACAATGGACGCAGCGAGATATCATTTGCGCATGAAGTAACTCAAAGCCACGGGGCGGCTCGTGTAAATAGCTGAAATAGCTGTCGCCTGTTTACGACAGAGGTCATACCTGCTTGTCGTTGTTATCGCTCAGCAACGCACACAGTTCATAATCACTCTCTCTCTCTCTCTCTCTCTTCTCTCTCTCTCTCTCGCTGTCTCTCACTCTCTGTCTCTTAGGTGATTCTCTGTGAAGTTCGTCAGACTACGTCTGTCGGTCCTTAGTATAGAGGTCGACTATACCGCAGGGGTTATTCAATAATGCAATTATCGGATCGGACTGACATACATAGTGAAGGCAACACCTAATATAGGGAATTTAGTTAGTAACCTTGTGAAGGCTGTTTGTCATTTGTTCGATTAATATTTACGTAATCTTAACACCTAAGGCCTTAGTTTTGATGATGTGTCGATTAGTAGAAAGTTTTCATCATCATCTTATTCCTCTTCTTCTTGTTTTTCCTGGCTTTTATCCCGTACCTTCATGGGGTCGGCATGTTAATTTTTGGATTTGAAAATGTTAGTAGTAGTCCTGTGCCGCTCAGGAACTTTGATGTTGCAGTGAGCTCAAAAATCGTTTCAGCAGCGCAGCAGATGCAATGTTTGACAGGAATTTTACCCGTGATTATACTGGGGTACATTAATGTGGGCCGACGTCCAGGAGTTAGAGCGTGCATCAGAAGCACCTCGAATCGCCTATCAGTGAGGAATGACAAATGACGCTAGAAGCTATTGGAAAAATTTTTAGAACCTCCTGGTTCATCCTTCTTACACTCCTGACCTTTTACATTCGATTTTTGTCCGTTTGATCCCGTGGGAGAAGTTTCAAAGGAAAATGTGCAGAAACGGCTTGGAGGTCGAGGTAAAGAATTCTTCGTTGACGGGAAAAGAAGACTAGTAAGAAGCTGGGACACATGCATAGACGTTGGCGGGGATGACATGGAAAAATAGAAGAAAAACATCGCTGTTTTTTTAATAAACCATTTTTCTGTTCAGCCATTTATCTGCTTAGTTATTGAATGATCCTTGTAGTAATTACGAATAATACGTTGCAACGTTCCACATCCATCCAGGTAGTAGAGCAGAAAGCTATTAACTATGCAATAGGTTCCACGTAGGCTAGAAAGTGCACTTAAGAAAGGCACGTCTTCCGGTCCAGACGGTATACCAATCAGGTTCCTTTCGGAGTATTCAGACACAATAGCGCCGTTCTTAGCAATCATATACAACCGCTCACTTGACGAAAGGTCTGTTCCTAAAGACTGGAAAGTAGCACAGGCCGTATTCGAGAAAGGAAATAGGAGTAACCCATTGAATTACAGACCCATATCACTGACTTCAATTTGCAGTAGGATTTTGGAGCATATACTGTACTCGAACATTATGAATCACCTTGAAGAAAATGACTTACTGATACACAACCAACACGGATTCAGAAAATGTCGTTCTTGTGCAACACAGCTAGCACTTTATTCCCATGAAGTAATGAGTGCTGACGAAATGGGATCTCAGATTCCTAGATTTCCAGAAGACTTTTGATACCATTCCTCGCAAGCGACTATTAATCAAATTGCGTGCATATGGAGTATCGTCTCATTGTGTGACTGAATTCGTGATTTCCTCTCAGAGAAGTCACAGTTCGTAGTGATAGACGGTAAATCATCGAGTAAAACAGAAGTGATACCTGGCGTTCCGCAAGATAGTGTCATAGGCCCTCTGCTGTTCCTGAGTTACATAAATGATCTAGGTGGTAATCTGAGCAGCCCCCTTAGATTGTTTGCAGATAACGCTGTAATTCACCGTCTAGTAAAATCATTAGGCTATCAATTTCAATTACAAAATGATCTAGAGAGAATTTCTATATGGTGCAAAAATTGGTAATTGCACTAAACAAAGAAAAGTACGAGGTCATCCACATGGGTCCTAAAAGAAATCCGATAAATTTTGGGTAGACGATAAATCGCACGAATCTAAGAGCTGTCAATTCGACTAAATACCTAACAATTACGAGCAACCTAAATTGGAAAGAACACATAGATAATATTGTGGGGAAGGCGAAACAAAGACTGCGCATTGTTGGCGGAACACTTAGAAGATGCGACAAACCCACTAAAGAAACAGCCTACATTACACTTGTCCGTCATCTGCTGGAATATTGCTGCGCGGTGTGGGATCCTTACCAGGTGAGATTGACGTAGGACATCAAAAAAACTGCAAAGAAGGGCAGCTCGTTTCGCGTTATCGCGCAATAGGGGTGAGAGTGTCACTGATATGATACGCGAGTTGGGGTGGCAGTCTCTGAAACAAAGGCGGTCTTCTTTGCGGCGAGGTCTGTTTTCGAAATTTCGATGACCAACTTTCTCTTTCGAATGTGAAAATATTTTGACACCCACCTACGTAGAGAGAAATGGTCATCATAATAAAATAAGTGAAATCAGAACTCGAACGGAAAGATTCAGGTGTTCCTTTTTGCCACGCGCCATTCGAGAGTGGAATGGTAGAGAAGTAGTATGAAAATGGTTCGATGAACGCTCTGCCAGGAACTTGAGTGTGAATTGCAGAGTAACCATGTAGATGTAGGTGTAGAAAACAGCGAAAAGTACGCATTGCTGTAGCACTTTGTCTATGAATGCATGCACTTACTACTGAATGCCTTCGCTTCAGATGTTATACCAGTTATTTACAGTCGTTTTGAAGCACAATATTTGTCTAAAAATATTACACTGTGCAAATTTGTTACTTTCGTCTCTCATAGAAGTATATCTCCAAAAACAACTAATTTCTGACTTTTCTCATTTTTTGACAACCACACGCAACCACAAAAATGAAATATAAAATTTGTATACATCACTTTCGTACAGTATATCACAGTTGCATATTGCGCGAGCACAGAAATGTGGTATAGAATGCAGCAAACACTTGCTGCTGTAAATGCGCCATGGTTTCTCCGTCGGAACCTGGGAACAGGCAGGACCTTCTTTGCGGAGCCTCATGTTCAACAGTCTGCACTGAATGGTACGCTCCGAAACGTTTGTGCCTGCACCAACATTGTACTCTGTCGTCATGTCTGCTAAAGAGCGCCGCCTTACAGAGCGAATAATCCTGCGATCTCATGTTACGTAACGAGACGTAGACGTCCAACATCTTGTCGCCTACTCGTCGTTTCACCAGCCTTCAATTCCTTTCCATAGATGCTCACGACAGTAGCACGCCGACAGTCGGACAGCCTCGCCGTTCCCGAGATGCTCGATGTCATATTCCGAGCTGCAACAGTTATCCCTTTGTCGAAGTCGCTGTGGATTTCCCCATTCTTGTCCAGTATCATCGCTAGCGTGATTCCCCATTCGTCTCTCCTCCAAGTGTATAAATCATTTAACGCATCACTTGTCCGGAATGCCACCAGGTGGCACTCAGTCTCGTGGTGAGCTGTGGTCATAATGTTTTGGCTAATCAGTGAGTGTAAATCTATCGAGAATCCAGGGTCGTGAATCAGACAAGACACCTACACAGAGAACAGCACTGCAGCTTATACTACAGAGCCTTCACACGCTCGGTCTATGTACACTTGGTTCAAATGGCTCTGAGCACTATGGGACTTAACATCTGTGGTCATCAGTTCCCTAGAACGTAGAACTACTTAAACCTAACTAACTTAAGGACATCACACACATCCATGCCCGAGGCAGGATTCGAACCTGCGACCGTAGCGGTCACGCGGTTCCAGACTGAAGCGCCTAGAACCGCACGGCCACACCGGCCGGCCTATGTACACTGTCCAGGTACATTGAGAACTACCTGTCGAAAGCCTGAATAACCACATCTTGCTGCGCGGACCTCTGCGAGAGGTCCAGGAAGAGAGTCAGTGACGTTCAGGAAGGTGCCGACAGGGATGTGGAGCCATGGCCACTCCAGTACTGTGGCCAGTTGCGCTAGGTTTCTCATTTGAGGATCCACGGCCCATACAGCCCGAGCGAGGTGGTCTCACAGATTTTCGACTGGCTTTAAAACTCGGCAGTTTGGTGGCCAGTGGAGGGCTGTAAACCCATCTTGGTGTTCGTCGAACAACTCACGTACACTGCGAGCCATCTGACACTGTGCATTGTCATGCTGGTAGATGCAATAGCGCCGTGGTAAAACAAACGGCCTGTAGCGGTGGGCATAATCTCCAAATGTATGTTTTTGTATAGGATCCGCCTTGCGCAAAACACAGTTTTGTTTCTTAACCCAAATATGTTTCACTGCAGTTGCAGAATCTTCAGTGGGCTTTTATTTTATGGTTGTTAAATATAAAGAATGTTCTTTACTGTTTGTATACATGTAACTATTAGTTTTTAAATCGTAATTACAGATATTTGAAAAAACACAAAATCATGAATTCATACATTTTTTCTGATGTTTTGTGTTTCTACAGTGACTGTTTTGTTCCGCAGTTTGTGATATGCAGCCACTTACACCTTAAAGTAGATAAATGGTTTAAGCCAAAATTACGATTTCAAAATTGTTATTTCTATTTTTGGCCGGCAGTTGAACCGGAACTTGTATGTGTTTGTGGTTTGGTGAATAAGTGGGACTTCGGATTGTGAAGCAGTGCTAAGCACTTACAAATTTTGTAATGTTGCCTACTCTGTAAGGGAGCTTAGGAATTTGTCTACTGTCTTTAGACACACATGGTGCAGGACTAGGCCGATAATCGTGAAGAATATTCAGTTAGAGCACACAATATGTGCCAGTCAGAAACAGTATGTGCAGTTGCTTGTTCCATTAGCAGCTTTTAATTTTTGTACACTTTCAGGTAGATGATGCAACAGTTATGTTTACTGAACTAACAGCGATTGATTCGACTCCAGCCTCTCCCCGCTCCCTCGTGCCCCCTCCCCAACTTCTCAAGACAACAAATCGAGAAGAACAGTTTTTTGGGGTACATTTAATGTCATTAACATGTAGAGTTGCGTTCTACCGAACCTACAGTTCAGTTGTTTTGGTACACTACGTAATGACGTAGTAAACGGTAGGTTCTAAATGGCTCTGAACACTATGAGACTTAACTTCTGAGGTCATCAGTCCCCTAGAACTTAGAACTACTTAAACCTAACTAACCTAAGGACATCACACACAACCATGCCCGAGGCAGGATTCGAACCTGCGACCGTAGCGTACACGAGGTTCCAGAATGAAGCGCCTAGATCCGCACGGCCACCACGGCCGGCTATGAATAACAGAAACATGTTTTACATAAGTTCGACGAAGTCTAGAAGCGATGTTTGATACATTTTTGTTTTGTGATTTTTTTTATTTTACCTTTTCTTTGAGGGAATTGCATTTTCTAGCGCTATATGACAAATCTATACCAAGCGAGGTGGCGCAGTGGTTAGCACACTGGACTCGCATTCGGGAGGACGACGGTTCAATCCCGCGTCAGGCCATCCTGATTTAGGTATTCCGTGATTTCCCTAAATCGGTTCAGGCAAATGCCGGGATGGTTCCTTTGAAAGGGCATGGCCGACTTTCTTCCCCACTCTTCTCTAATCCGATGAGACCGATGACCTCGCTGTTTGGTCTCCTCCACCAAATCAACCCAACCCAACAAATCTGTATTGTTTTCTTTGTTTTTACCATTACATCATTCTGTCTCACATTATATATCAACAATTTTCGAGTAAAACGTGTATTAAACATTGATGATTTGAATTGTTCTATACTTTACTTTTTGTAAAAGACAGGGTGATAACTTTATAGAATGAAAATGTTCTGTGTGTTATATAGCCCTTTATATACATGCCCACTGAGTCAGTAGACAGTTCAGCACTTTTGGTGATTCAGGGTAATTTATTAAGACACTGACTGCATACGTAAACAAAGCGATTGTTATGTAGTAACGCCCAACTGGTATGCAACACACCTAATATACAGGTAATGCGAGTACCACCTAGTCTGACCAAAGCTACTAGGAAAATTACCGTAGGCTACTCTTACATGTAGTAGTATGCAGTAGCCGACAATAGTTTCACAACTCTGGTCGCATGTATCTACCCTCATCGAACATTTACTTTGCAAAGATGAGCTTAGCGTTCCAAAATGTTTAGGGGGGTGCCTTGAATGGTACCAGTTGCTTCAACTTCACACATGTTAGCATTATACGAACCTCTAAGGAGCGTATATTCGATAAGTCGGTACCCCCCCCCCCCCTTTTCGGTTGGTATGAATGTCACTGCATCATACTGAAGAACTGTCTCCTAAACTGTCTTCGCACACCAGTGACATTGCATACATCCAGAAGCGCCTCGGAGCAATTTTCTTTTTCCTCAAAGAGTAGTCGGAGTTGATCATTGTTCCATATGACTTTCGTCTAAAAACGGTGAAAGATCCATTATTAACAACAAGAAAGGTAGAAATATGGTAGTTTAATGTCACCTCAGCAATAAGGTAGGTAGAGACATAGTACAAGCTCGGATTGAAGAATGATGGGGAATGAAATGGCTGTGCTCTTCGAAAGGAACCATCCCAGTATTCACCTTACAAGAATTAAGGAAAACATGAAAAACATACATTTGGATACGATATTATATTGCAGTGCCTGTGTTGTTTAGAAGTACAATGCACTGCGGCGACTACAGCCATTATGAAATGTATTCGCATTTTCGAATGTGGGCAACCATTATGCATCTCCAAAGGAACTTTGCATCGTCCCTCTGAACAACGCAGGCACTGCAATATCTCATTTATCCGCCGATAGTGGGGAACCTTTGAGTTAAAATGTCTTCCCTGACGGGAATATACATAATGAATGTATGAGTGCAGATTGCAGACTCGTGGCTGACGACAAATGGAGGTTTGGGTCTGGCCGTTATGCATGCTCAGATAGCCTAATGACAAAGCGACTACTTGCGATAAGTGCGATATTCGCAAATGCGATTACATTCACGTAAAAATCTGTATGGTCGGATAAAGATTCTAACCATCATCTTCAAGACAGGTAGTCAAAGAGTGAGCACCATATTTTGGTATGACCAGCACATTGAAGAAGAAATGTTATTATTATTTCCTTACATGAGTCTAAACGTTCGAAAGCATAGTGAATGTGACAAAGGGAACTGTAATGCCATGCAAACTGTGTCTCTGTTGTCGGGTATCTGATGACTAGTGCGTTTCATTATCTCGGAGGCGAGCGACGTCTGGTGATGGCACTACTGCTACTGCATGTGTAACGGCTTATCGGCTGCTCCGAAATCACGGCCCGCCTGCGAGATTATTGGCGCAAACAGGCGGACGCGTCAGTTGCGCCAACTGCTCGGCTTGGCCGTGCGTCATTTGCAAGTTTAATGCGCGTCGCTGGGTCCGCGCATCCGCATTGGACCCTGTATTATTGAGGGCAGACAGGCGAGAGCAGAATAACGCATCGACCCGTCACACAGCCAGCAGCGGAGACCGCCGCGACCACGTGGAGGCCGTAATTCCTCCATCTCGATGCAGCAGCTGTTTCAAAAGTGCGCAGTCTAAAGATATGTACAAGCCTACAGCAGCAGTTATAGTGTTTGGAAGACTTAAACCAAATTAAGTAAACCCCTCCAAAGGAATGATACAGATGTTGACGGGAGGTAACCCATAACCTGCGTATTTATGTATAATTAACAAGATTAGGACATACATGTGCTACTATGGATTGTTGAGCTCGATCTAAAATATGCTGAATTTAGACAAGGGGTGGACATAAGATCTGATTATGTATATGATAGAGATCAAAATCAAGAAAAGTGGCAGCTGCTCGATACTCCAGCAAATAATGTATCCAAAGCTATACTACTTGTAGATTAATTTTTCTCCCTTTCATGCTGCATTTCCACTACTCCTAGGGCGTGCCATCTAATAAGTTATATGTTGGCTGTGTACCTCCACTCAGTCAACTTGGGCAGAAGCAACAGCCCCACCTCGCAGCTCTTCTGCTAGGCAGCTGAGGCTGCAGGCTCCTTTTCCTCTTTCATGGTGTAAATAGCAACTGTATTATACTTATAACACTATTTCAAAGCATACGGGAAATAGGACATTGTTGTTCTTCTGGTCTTCAGTCCGAAGACTGGTCTCATACAGCTCTCCATAATACACTACTGACCATTAAAATTGCTACACCAAGAAGAAATGCAGATGATAAACGGGTATTCATTGGACAAATATATTATACTAGAACTGACATGTCATTACATTTTCACGCAATTTGGGTGCATAGATATACCCAGAACAACCACCTCTGGCTGTAATAACGGCCTTGATACGCTTGGGCATTGAGTCAAAAAGAGCTTGGATGGCGTGTACAGGTACAGCTGCCTTGCACCTTCAACACGATGCCACAGTTCAGCAAAAATACTGACTGGCGTATTGTGACGAGCCAGTTGCTCGGCCACCATTGACCAGACGTTTTCAAATGGTGAGAGATCTGGAGAATGTGCTGGCCAGGGCAGCAGTCGAACATGAAGGGTAGAGCCACGGGTCGTAACACATCTGAAATGTAACGTCCACTGTTCAAATTGCCGTCAGTGCGAACAAGAGATGACCGAGACGTGTAACCAATGGCACCCCATACCATCACGCCGGGTGATACGCCAGTATGGCGATGACGAATCCACGCTTCCAATGTGCGTTCACCGCGATGTCGCCAAACACGGATGCGACCATCATGATGCTGCAAACAGAATCTGGATTCATCCGAAAAAAATTACGTTCCGCCATTCGTGCACTCAGGTTCGTCGCTGAGTACACCATCGCAGGCGCTTCTGTCTGTGATGCAGCGTCAAGGGTAACCGCAACCATGGTCTCCGAGCTGATACTCCATGCTGCTGCAAACGTCGTCGAACTGTTGGTGCAGATGGTTGTTGTCTTGCAAACGTCCCCATCTGTTGACGTGGCTGCACGATCCGTTACAGCCATGCGGATAAGATGCCGGTCATCTCGACTGCTAGTGATACGAGGCCGTTGGGATCCAGCACGGCGTTCCGTATTACCCTCCTGAACCCACCGATTCCATATTCTGCTAACAGTCATTGGATCTCGAGCAACGCGAGCAGCAATGTCGCGATACGATAAACCGCAATCGCGATAGGCTACAATCCGACTTTTATCAAACTCGGAAACGTGATGGTACGCATTTCTCCTCCTTACACGAGGCATCACAACAACGTTTCACCAGGCAACGCCGGTCAACTGCTATTTGTGTATGAGAAATCGGTTGGAAACGTTCCTCATGTCAGCACGTTGTAGGTGTCGCCACCGGCGCCAGCCTTGTGTGAATGCTCTGAAAAGCTAATAATTTGCATATCACTCATCTTCTTCCTGTCGGTTAAATGTCGCATCTGTAGCACGTCATCTTCGTGGTGCAGCAATTTTAATGGCCAGTAATGTACTTTATCGTGTGCAAGCCCTTTTATTTCCGAATAACTACTACTAACTTGCATCCTTCTGAATCTTCTTACTTAGTCTACCTCTACAATTTTTACTCCTCATACCTCCCTCTAATACTAAATTGGTCATCTGTTGATGTCTCAGATAGTGTCCTACCAACTGAACCCTTCTTCTATTGAGGTTATGGCACAAATTTCTTTTCTCCTAAATTCTAAGAGTACGTCCTCGCTAGTTACGTAATCTACCTACCTAATCTTCAGCATTCTTTTGTAGCAGCATGTTTAAAAATCGTCTATTGTCTTCTTATCTGTGCTCTTTAGCATCCATGTTTCACTTTCGTAAATGGCTGTACTTCATACAAATACTTTCAGAAGAAATTCCCAACACTTAAGTCTATATTCCATGTATAGAAATTTCGCTTCTTTAGAAACACTTTTCTTGCCATATAGGGAACTGTAAAGGGGAAAAAATATTTCATAAGAGCGATGATGGAGGTTAGGATAGGTTGAGAATTAGGAGCCCTTCACCTGCGCTGCCCAGGAAAAAGGGCTCGGAATATGACCTCGGAACCTGCATCCCTGTGCAGTGCCTCCCAAAGTTATATACTAAGCTGTATTGATATACTTGTCTACTTTATCCTAGGTTAGTGTTTTACATGCTTTCAAAAAATGGTTCAAATGGCTCTGAGCATTATGGGACTTAACTTCTGAGGTCATCAGTCCCCTAGAACTTAGAACTACTTAAATCTAACTAACCTAAGGACATCACACACACCCATGCCCGAGGCAGGATTCGAACCTGCGACCGTAGCGGTCGCACGGTTCCAGACTGTATTTCCCAGAACCGCTCGGCCACCCCGGCCGGCTTTACAGGTTTTCCGCGGCACCTGGGATAGTAGCAGGTCACACTAGGTTGTACATTTTACATCGTTTCTGGATACTATGTGACTAAAGGTTATTATTCATTGATGTTGTGTATACTATGTCTTGTCTCTCTCCATGTGTTTTATTGTGTGTTTTCTCGTATTTAACTTACTCTACGTGTTAATAAATGTATGTTATCATAGTAACAGGTTTAACCTGGCGCCTGTTACAATAACCAGTCACGATTATATGATAACATATGTCTCTCTGGTTTGATGTAAGTTAAATGTTCCTTTATTTAGATGTCTACATGTTCCTCCTCTTAAGCTATCCCCTTGTGTCCGTGTTGAAGGATCCCGTAGAACTAGGGGCCTCATATAAACTAACCCAGTCATCTCTTTGACGTTCAGTACAACGCCAATGAGGTCTCATTTGTTTAAATATGCCGTGTTGTGTCTTGCAGATGTGATCTGTTAGTTCTTTTAGTTGTTGTAGTTTGATGGAAATAAAAATACAAGATGCAAGAAAGTGAAGTCAGTATCAGACAAAACAGTTCATTATGGACCACAGACCGGCAATATCTAACGACCGATGCAGAAACATCGCAAGGACTTATGACAAGACCGAGATCAAAATCAAGACTTTCCAGCGATGTGAGCAGTCAAGAATATAGGGAAGATCAGTGACAAAATATTTATTAACAGAAAACAGTTTCTGTGAGTATAACTGGGGTGGTGGGTTTGGGCATTAGGTGGCGTGTTCTGCTGTGACATTCCAAGACAAACGAGGCTGCTCCTCATTATATCGGTGAGGATGCGATGTTGGATTCTAGCACAGCGCCATTCTGAGGCCATAGAATCATCCACGTGATCCATGAAATCTTTACTGGCAAGACTGTAGTTATCTCATGCTCAGAGAAAAAAAAAAAAAAAAAAATTCCTGTCAGAAGGATTTTCAATGAACTCGGTAGTGTAACAATGGACGAAGGAAACCATTACTACTATTATTGTCGTAAAAGCATTTATCTGTATTGAGCAGTTATATTTAATTTTTCTCGAATGGGCGGACATACTCGTAGATTCCGAGTGTCGAACGACAGATGCTCCAGGAAAACCAGGTCGTAAATCTTATATAAAATAGCACATCTACTGCGTGACAAAATCTTTATATTTACTTTTGAGCATTTAGGTTCTTAAGATAAATTATTCTTTTTTCGAGGGAAAGACAGACATCAGTTTCAATCAAGCATCAAAATAATCGTACTGAAGTTAGCAAGACTGTCACGTGCACGAATATACTACATGTATGTCCGTGGTGTCCGTCCTGTCGAAAATGTGTGACAGAAAAAGGCACCACACTGTTGGTTGCTACAGCGACCGTAAATATCAACTTTCGAACGAAACACAGAGGGCAGCTGTCATCCTGCATCGAAACAATTCCATGGTGAAAGCGGAAAATTATGTCAGAGCGGGATCCGAACCTCGATCTCTCGCTTAGCGTGAACAGTTGCCTTAACAGCCTCAGCCATGTGGACGTGTTTCCGGCCTGACCCATATTCTCAACCTGTCACACGCTAGTGGGGTCTGCTGTCCGTCCTTTCACCTGCTTGCTCGCAGCAAGTCCTATATTGCCACAAAAGGCTCGGACAGTTGTGATTTCCCTCTAAAGTTATCACGGCAGTTACGCCTAGGGATATATATAATTTGTGTGTGTGTGTGTGTGTGTGTGTGTGTGTGTGTGTGTGGTGTCTGTTCTGACCCACTTGCCCGACGTAACGGCCCTCAAATTGTTGGTTGATACAGCGGCCGTAGATATCAGATTTATGAGGAACGACCAACGCCAGCCACAGTCGGGCATCGAAATAATTCGAAACTGAAAGCTGAAGCTTTGTGCCGCACCGCGACTCGAACCTGGATTTCCCGCTATCCGAGCACGCTTCCAGTACCAACCCAAACCTCCATATGTTGTGCTGTCTACAACTCCATCAGTCGCAACGTTACTTGGATTTCGCCACAGGATTTCAAGGTGAGAAAAGGTACTCAACTTTAATACAGCGATCGTAATACTTACTTTTAACGATGTCTGAAGAACAGCCATTGGCGATGATCCTGCAGTTCTACTAAGTTTATGAAATTTATTCGCAATTCTGTATCGCTATGACATTAGCTGCATTAGGTATGAATACATTAGCTATTGTTGACGAGTGAAAATTTGTGACAGACGGGCTCGAACCTGGATTTCCCTGTCGTCGCAAACTGTCGCCTTAACCACTTCGGGTATCCGAGTACGATTCCAGGAACGTAGAATTTCTTTGTGCTGTTCAAATCATTTAAAATGTTCCGAATAGCGCGTTTATCCACGTCCCCAAGGGATATACAGGGCTACGATAAATGACTTCATATGATTCAAATGGCTCTAAGCGCTATGGGACTTAAACATCTGAGGTCATCAGTCCCCTAGATTTAGAACTACTTAAACCTAACTTACCTAAGGACATCACACACATCCCTGCCAGAGGCAGGCTTCGAACCTGCGCCCGTAGCAGCAGCGCGGTTGCTGACTGAAGCGCCTAGAATCACTCGGTCACACGGGCCGGCGATAAATGACTCGTTCGTTTTCAAAGATCTATATTTTCGAAAGTAATAAAATAGGATTGATGCATGACTAGAACCGTAAACTGATCAAGTTTGCTTTTTGTGCTCTACAAATGCTCTATGCATGCCTCTCTGATCACAAGACACAAATCCAAGTGGTAGTCAAGGTCGTTCCTCACTTTATGTAGTAACGCCCTATCAGTGGTCATCACAGCAGCAGTGATGCGTTCTCTGGGCTGTTCCAGTGTTCTTGGCGGCAGGGGTGCGTAAACTCGGTTCTTAATATAACCTCTGCCGCCGGAGGTTCGAGTCCTCCCTCGGCTACGTGTGTGTGTGTTGTTCTTAGCATAATTTAGTTTAAGTAGTGTGTAACTCTAGGGACCGATGACCTCAGCAGTTCGGCCACTTAGGAATTCACAAACATTTGAACATTTTTCATAATATACTACCCCCCCCCCCCCCTCCAAAAGGAGAAAAATCACAAGCTGTTAGATTAGGCATCCTGGAGATCAAGGGAATAGAGTCACATCACCTTCACCACTACGTCCAATCCAGCGACACGTAAGTTAGTCATTTAGACAGCGATAGTCCAGTGAGGGCGTACCCTGTCTTGTTGGAAAATGGACTCATTGTAAACAGCAGTCAGTTGTGGAAACATCAAAACTGCGGCATATGATTGTAAGTGGTACTCGTCACAGTCTTCTCACAGAAATAAAGCGGCCCGTACATCGTCGTCTGTGACATTATAAAGAAAATATTGACCTTTGTCGAATCTCGTTCATCCACAACAATTTCATGAAGATTTTCAGTGACCAACATTTGCACTGTGGAGATTAACCTTTCCAGATAAATGGAAGGTTGCTTCTTCGCTGAATACTAGAGCGGAGGTGAAGTGTTCATCCTCAATTCCAACCTGATTTCTGATGCAAAACTAAAGGCGCCGTCCACAAGCTTCCACCTTTAATTGTTGCACGAGCTGCAGTCGGTACGTTTTTAAATGCACCCGCCGCCGGAAAATCTTCCACACAGTTTTCTGTGGTATCCCAAGTTTGTGGTTTGCGCGAAATGTTGACTTTTCTGTGCTGCATATGAAACTTTCACTGACCCACTCCGCGGTTGTATGTACCACTCTTGGTCGACAGCTGGTATCATATTTATAGAAACAATCAGTCTCCCTGAATTGTTGATACTAATGCACAGTGCTCTGTTTATATCGCGGTTCTTTCCATAATTCCTTCTGAATGCAAGCTGCACTGTTGTAACAGCTAAACATCTCTCATATTCCAACACACAAACTCTCTTTCTTCCTTTGTCGCCATTTTGCCAAGACACAGCACTCGTAACGGTTATTGGCTCTATTCATGTATCATTCAACTTCGTACATGTAAAACTTAGGAAACAGTGGAACTCTGAAAACAAACGAATTATTTATAATAACCCTGTATATTGCATGCACTTTGCTGATTTTTCTCCAATTTCAGTCATCTCAATGTAGGTTCTCTCCCGCAGTAATTTACACATCAATTCGCTCACCTTTAAAATTTACTTTGAATGTTCCGTCAACTTTTCCATCACTCCTTTCTTCTTCTCATCAGCAGCAAATTTTATTTTGGTAACACTAAGCTTCCACTGTCAAGTAGCAACGTGTACTACTTTAACTGGAGCGTGGCGATGTCTAGAGACGTTACAAACTTACTTCCAACTACGCATTGCTAATAATCTGGATACAAAGCAACAGTAATAAGTAACCTTACTAATAGCGGTATTCAAATGGTTCAGGTGGCTCTAACCACTATGGAACTTAACATTTGAGGTCATCAGTCCCCTAGACTTTGAACTACTTAAACCTAACTAACCTAAGGACATCACACACATCCATGCCCGAGGCAGGATTCGAACCTGCGACCGTAGGACGGTATTCATAGTAACAGAAGTTTAATTACACACTATCTAACCAAAAGTATCTGCAGACTTGTTAGTGGTCATTAATATCAGACGTCTCCACCCTTCGCCTTTATGTCGGCCTAAACTCTGCCGGGGACACTTCTAACAAGGTGTCTGAATGCCTATGGAGGAATGGAAGCCCATTCTTCCTCAAGAAACGAGACCAGAGATGATACTAATATTGGACACTGGGGTTGGAGCGAAGCAGACGCTCTAACTCATCCAAAAAACGGTCCATTGGATTCAGGTGGGGACTCTGGGCAGGTCCTGAAGTATGAAACCGGAATTTGGTTGCAATAAATACGAGTCTCATGTGTGAAACTGATAAACGATATTTTATTCAAAATAATCTCCATTGCTATTTACACATTTCTCCCACCTCTGCCGGCCGCGGTGGCCGTGCGGTTCTGGCGCTGCAGTCCGGAACCGCGGGACTGCTACGGTCGCAGGTTCGAATCCTGCCTCGGGCATGGGTGTGTGTGATGTCCTTAGGTTAGTTAGGTTTAAGTAGTTCTACGTTCTAGGGGACTTATGACCTAAGATGTTGAGTCCCATAGTGCTCAGAGCCATTTGAACCATTTTTTTCTCCCACCTCTCCGGCAGGGTGTGAACTACACGCCAAAAAAACAGTTCCTCTTTTGAAGGGAACCAGTCAGCGATCCATTTTCGTTCATTTTCATACTAATCAAAGCGTTGTTCAGCGAGAGCGTGTCCCAGTGATGCAAATAAATAATAACCGCACGGAGCCAAGTCTGGAGGATTAGCTGTATGCCCTAGTATTTCCCAACCGAACGCCTCGATCGTTTCCCTGACCCGTTTTGCTGTGTGTGTGTGATGGAGCGTTATCGTGGAGCAATACGACTTTGTATTGCATCTTTCCATATTCTGGTTGTTTTTCAAGTAATGCTGGGTTCAAATCGATCATCTGCTGAAGGTAGCGATCGCTGTTAAGGATTTCAGCAGGTGTTAGCGGCTCATAATGTATAACAGCGTTCTGATCCCACCAAACACAGAGCATTGTCTTATTTCCAAAGCGATTTAGTGTTGCAGTGGATGTCGATGGTTTGCCTGGATTCACCCATGATTTACAACGCTTAGGATTTTAAAAATATATCCATTTTTCATCACGTGTCACTATCCGGTTGAAAAACGACTTTCTTTTGTACTTGACGTGCAGCATTTCACAAGTGGTCTTTTGATTTGCTGGCTGTCTTTCATTCAGTTCGTGCGGAACCCATTTTCCACTTTCTGCACCTTTCACACAGCTTTCAAAATTTGAAATTTGTGGTGAGGTCTTATGGGGCCAAACTGCTGAGATCATCGTTCCGTAAGCTTACGCACCACTTAATCTAACTTAAACTAACTTACGCTAAGGACAAGACACACACCCGTGCCCGACGGGGGGAGCCGCATGGACAGTGACAAGACGCCTCAGTCCGACAGCTTTCAACCGAAGAAAAACGGCTTTCTGTGTTGCATTCAATTGTCCCGCGAGTTCCTGTTGAGTCTGAGTATCATCGTCATCCAACAAGGCCAGCAATTCGTTGTCTTCGAACTTTTTCAGTGGTTTCCCGAGCTTGTCGTTTCTCACGTCAAAATCACATTTGAATTTTTTGAACCACACGGAACACTGTTTTCCCAACAGCATGTTCGCCGAAAGCTTCGACAAGCATTCGATGCGGTTCTGCAGCAGTTTTCTTCAAGTGATAACAGAAAACAAATGCTGTCCGCAAATCGTAGTTCCTAGGCACAAAACTCGACTTGTTTCCAGGTTTCAAACAGATACTTGGGTTGCTGTGTGTTCACATTCGTCATCAGCCGTTAAAGGAAGCAGATGGTGCTGCAGACGCGGTCTCACGGGCTAAACACTGACGGCTAGCGCCATCTATAGGGAAATTCCGGTTTCACACTTCTACTGGTAATCCATTTCAGGTCAAATATTGTCCACAAACCATTCCCTCACAAATGCGGATTTATAACAAACAAGGTGAATTGTCATGCCCATACAAACAATCGTCGTGTCAGAACTGTTGCTCTGCAGTAGACAGAGCACAACTCTATAAAACGTCTTCATAACCTTCTGAGTTTAGCTTTTTCTTAAACGCAATAATGGATCCACAGCCCAACCACAAAAACTTTCCTCATACCATAACACGGCCTCTTCTGTGCTTCGCGATACACATGATGATAGGTGGGCCTAAAATTCTCCGGACCAAACCCAACATTTCCATAGGATTGCCCCAGGGTGTAGTGTCATGCATCGCTCCAAGTCACTCATTTCCAGTAATCCATTGTCCACTAGTGTCGCTCTTTACACCACATCAAGTGTCGCTTAACACTGACTACAGAAATCTGTGACTTACGAGGAGGAGCTCGATCACTGTAAACCATTCTTTTTAACTCCCTACGCACAGTCATTGCGCCGTCTGGACGATTGGTGGCACTCCGGAATTCACGAGTGGTTTCTGCCGCTGATTTCATGTGATTTTTCGCAACTAGCCCCAGCAATGCTCAACGCTCCCTGTCAGTGTTCTGGTGTAACCACAAGCGTCGGAACGAAGATGAAGAACGCAAAAGCAGAGAAAGCAGTGAGACGAGGTCGGCCAATGGTGGACTGATTAGGAGCTCACGACGACAGGAGCGCACCCTAGCCGGCCGGACAATATTAGCACAGTACCAGCAGAACACTACAATAGCAGTGACGTGTGATCCATACCAGCTACTTACATGGACCTTCTATACAGCAAGGACTCTGACTTGTTTGCGCGTCAACCACTGCTTGTGACACCATTGTAAATTCAAAGTTTAATATTGTCAAATCTGCTTGTTTGTAACAAAAACTATTATTCTGATTTGACTGAATTGTTGAACAGCTATCAGAGAACGCAGCAACCTTTACGCACCCTGCAAGAGACGAGTGGGCAGGACCCCATAGTCAGTGTATGAGATCTGCTTGATCTTGATTTAGCTGTCGTTATTGCTCCATGTTTCCACTTCACAAACACATCATCAATAATAAACTTGAGCAGTTTTTTAAGGACTGAAACGTCCCTGATGGATTTTTTAATCAGGTGACATCCAATGACTAGTCCATTTTCGAAATCACTGACCGACCCATTCAGCAGTTACTTGTAAAGGGTATTGCTGTTTTTGGTGTTACGACGTTGTACTCACAGCCGCTTCCCGCCATTTTCGAAGCCTTTTTTCCTGGCGGGGGAATTACGAGGGTGAATCAAATGAAAACCTTAAATATTCCTTTAAATATTATTTATTGTGCAGAAGTGGTACAAAGCTGTATAGATTTCAACATAATCTCCCCTACGCTCAATGCAAGTCTTCTAGCGCTTTCAAAAAGCATAAATTCCTCTAGAATTAAATTCTTTTGTTGGTCCGCGCAACCACTCATGCACCGCGTGGCGTACCTCTTCATCAGAACGGAACATCTTTCCTCCCATTTCTTCTCTGAGTGGTCCAAACATATGGAAATCACTTGGGGCAACGTCTGGTGAGTATGGTGGATGAGGAAGACACTCAAAATGCAAGTCTGTGATTGTTGCAACTGTTGTACGGGCAGTGTGGGGCCTTGCGTTGTCATGTTGCGAAAAGGACACCTGCTGACAGTAATTCACGTCGCTTTGATTTGATTACAGGCCTCAGATGACTTTTTAGGAGATCTGTGTATGATGCACTGGTGACAGTGGTCTCTCTAGGCACGTAATGCTCGAAAATGACGCCTTTTTCGTCCCAAAACAGAGTCGAAATAACCTTCCCTGCTGACGGTTCTGTTCGAAACGTCTTTGGTTTTGGTGATGAGGAATGGCGCCACTCCTTGTTCGCTCTCTTCCTTTCCGGTTGGTGGAAGTGAACCCAGGTTTCGTCTCCAGTAACGATTCTTGCAAGGAAGCCATCACCTTCTCGTTCAAATGGCCGAAGAAGTTCTTCACAAGCATCAACTCGTCGTTCTCTCATTTCATGAGTCAGCTGCCGTGACACCCATCTTGCAGACACTTTGTGAAACTGGAGCACATCACGCACAATGTGGTGTGCTGACCCATCACTCACCTTTTTCCCACATTTTTGCAGTTGGGAATTTGAGGAGATGGGACCTGGATAAACTGAAGGAACCAGAGGTTGTAGAGAGTTTCAGGAAGAGCATAAAGGAACAATTGGCAAGAATGGGGGAAAGAAATGCAGTAGAAGAAGAATGGATAGCTTTGAGGGATGAAGTGGTGAAGGCAGCAGAGGATCAAGTAGGTAAAAAGACAAGGGCTAGTAGAAATCCTTGGGTGACAGAAGAAATACTGAATTTAATTGATGAAAGGAGAAAATATAAAAATGCAGTAAATGAAGCAGGCAAAAAGGAATACAAACGTCTCAAAAATGAGATCGACAGGAAGAGCAAAATGGCTAAGCAGGCATGGCTAGAGGACAAATGTAAGGAAGTAGAGTCTTACCTCACTAGGGGTAAGATAGATACTGCCTACAGGAAAATTAAAGAGACCTTCGGATAAAAGGGAACTACTTGTATGAATTTCAAGGGCTCAGATGGAAACCCAGTTCTAAGCAAAGAAGGGAAAGAATAAAGGTGGAAGGAGTATATAGAGGGACTATACAAGGGCGATGCTCTTGAGGACAATATTATGGAAATGGAAGAGGATGTAGATGAAGATGAAATGGGAGATATGATACTGCGTGAAGAATTTGATAGAGCACTGAAAGACCTAAGTCGAAACAAGACCCCGGGAGTAGACAACATTCCATTAGAACTACTGACAGCCTTGGGAGAGCCAGTTCTGACAAAACTCTACCATCTGGTGAGCAAAATGTATGAAACACGCGAAATATCCTCAGACTTCAAGAAGAATATAATAATTCCAATCCCAAAGAAATCAGGCGTTGACAGATGTGAAAATTACCGAACTGTCAGTTTAATAAGTCACGGCTGCAAAATACTAACGCGAATTCTGTACAGACGAATGGAAAAACTGGTAGAAGCCGACCTCGGGGAAGATTAGTTTGGATACCGTAGAAATATGGGAACGGAACACGTGAGGCAATACTGACCCTACGCCTTATCTTAGAAGCTAGATTAAGAAAAGGCAATCAGTTTGGATACCGTAGAAATATGGGAACGGAACACGTGAGGCAATACTGACCCTACACCTTATCTTAGAAGCTAGATTAAGAAAAGGCAATCCTACGTTTCTAGCATTTGTAGACTTGGGCAAAGCTTTTGACAATGTTGACTGGAATACCCTCTTTCAAATTCTGAAGGTGGCAGGGGTAAAATACAGGGAGCGAAAGGCTATTTACAATTTGTACAGAAACCAGATGGCGGTTATAAGAGTCGAGGGACATGAAAGGGAAGCAGTGGTTGGGAAGGGAGTGAGACAGGGTTGTAGCCTCTCCCCGATGTTATTCAATCTGTATATTGAGCAAGCAGTAAAGGAAACAAAAAAAAATTCGGAGTAGGAATTAAAATCTACGGAGAAGAAATAAAAACTTTAAGGTTCGCCGAAGACATTGTAATTCTGTCAGAGACAGCAAAGGACTTGGAAGAGCAGTTGAACGGAATGGACAGTGTCTTCAAGGAAGGATATAAGATGAACATCAACAAAAGCAAAACGAGGATAATGGAATGTAGTCGAATTAAGTCGGGCGATGCTGAGGGAATTAGATTAGGAAATGAGACACTTAAAGTAGTAAATGAGTTTTGCTATTTGGGGAGCAAAGTAACTGATGATGGTCGAAGTAGAGAGGATATAAAATGTAGAATGGCAGTGCCAAGGAAAGCGTTTCTGAAGAAGATAACTTTGTTAACATCGAGTATAGATTTAAATGTCAGGAAGTCGTTTCTGAAAGTATTTGTATGGAGTGTAACCGTGTATGGAAGTTAAACATGGACGATAAATAGTTTGGACAAGAAGAGAATAGAAACCTTTGAAATGTGGTGCTACAGAAGAATGCTGAAGATTAGATGGGTAGATCACGTAACTAATGAGGAAGTATTGAATAGGATTGTGGAGAAGAGGAGTTTATGGCAGAACTTGACAAGAAGAATGGATCGGTTAGTAGGACATGTTCTGAGGCATAAAGGGATCACCAATTTACTATTGGAGGACAGCGTGGAGGGTAAAAATCGTAGAGGGAGACCAAGAGATGAATAAACTAAGTAGATTCAGAAGGATGTAGGTTGGAGTAAGTACTGGGAGATGAAGAAGCTTGCACAGGATAGAGTAGCATGGAGAGCTGCATCAAACCAGTCTCAGGACTGAAGACCACAACAACAATTACCCATGACTAATCTGTAAACATGCTGCAATGTCATTCAGTGTCACTCGGCGGTTTTCCTTCACTATGGCCTCAACTGCTGCAATGTTCTGTGGAGTCACAACTCGTTGTGCCTGCCCTGGACGAGGATCATCTTCTACTGAAGTCACACCATTTGCGAACTTACTACTCCATTCGTAGACTTACTGCTATGACAAACACGCATCACCGTGCTGAACCTTCATTCGTCCATGAATTTCAGTAGGTTTCACTATGCAAAAACCGAATAACAAAAATGGTTCAAAAGGTTCTGAGCACTATGCGGCTTAACTTCTGAGGTCATCAGTCCAATATAACTTAGAACTACTTACACCTAACTAACCTAAGGACATCACACACATCCACGTCCGAGGCAGACCGAATAACAGAACGCTGTTCTTCCCTGGTACAAGTCGCAAGTGGGGCGGCCATCTTTATATTGATACTGCGACAGTATGTGTGCATCTGCACTATGCTGCCACCCACAGGCCATTCTGCACGCTGTTTGTAGCACGCTTACCATCTTACAGGATAACGGCGCGAAATTTCGCTTTGTTGATACAAATTTACGGTTTTCATTTGACCCACCCTCCTATCTTGCTTCACATTGCCGAAGGGCTATTGCTCATTCAGATGTACACGTACGCGAAAAATGAGTCGGTGTTTCCATTGCACAAAAATTGTCGCATAGTCACGTCGCGCGCGAATGGCATGAAGGATTCGAAGGATTTGGCAGAAAGTATGATTTTAAGTTGAAAGGATTATGTCGGATCGTAGGGTAAAAATAATTTACTGATTCTGTTTTTCGCGGAAAAGCGCGCGAAACTATTTATGAAACTAATGGACGACACGGCATCCTGCTTGTTGGTCAGTGTCTTCTACTAACGGAACATTTTGCTGTCGGAATATAAATGTAAGGGCTTGCAGGAACAGTGATAATGAATGAATAAATTTGTATTGTTATTAGCTTAAAGCGACATTTTCCGTATTATAACAGAGGATTTTTAATATTTGAAAAGTGAAAGAGACATGTATTCGTGTTTCGTACATGGTGGGCTTTATTTAGTAACGAAGCGTGTTCTGTCTGTAAAGCTCCCATACTCGAGTCAGAAAGAGGCAAAATTAATAAACGAAATGCGTTAGAGGAACTTCATACACAGTTACTTTACTGACAACACAACGTTCCCTGCCACCTTTTATGCTGCTGGCTCCGCTTCTCGCGACATCGGATGGGGCTCGGATAATTTTGATCAGTTAGTGCATATTGCGTATATTATATTGTAGAACTTTGCAAGACGGACGAGGGACGTTCAAAAATTAATGAAACACATTTTTATCGGCCAATTTCGGTTGAAGAAATGCAGAATTTGTTGTGCGACATTGTGGAATATTTCCGCATCAGCCCCTATAGCAGCAGCGCTGTACGTAGTTTGTTTTGGCGGAAAACCAGGGCATCACAGATATTCATACGCTCTTCCATGTATTGTGCTACCCTCAGGGAATTCAAGAAACTACTTCAGCGTGTTCGTCACCACAGAAATACAAACGAACTTCTCGTTCTCCACGTCAAAGCAAGGCGTCACACAACTCTGCACGCCCTATAGGAGCTCACAGAGCTCCATTGGACTGTTCTTCCCCATTCACCCTACAGCCCGGATCTCGCACCTTCCGTCTTCCATCCGTCGGCCCAATGAAGGGTGCTCTCCGAGGGAAGCAGCACGTGCATGATGGGCAGATTACTGATGCAGCAAGACGGTGGCATTGTAGTGGTACCATGCAGACATACAGGCCCACCGAGCAAAGTGGCGCGAAGCCATCCCATTGAACGGAGGTCATGCTGAATAATATCGTTTTGTGGCTAGATGAGTGCGGAATCATAGAGTGTATTGGAGTCCCGAATAGAACCAATCCGCTTTCAGGAAGAAAGGTGTTAAATTACTTATTGAACGCCCCTAATACGTTGGATACTATAGACTACTGGCATTGAGTGGTGCCTCTGCCAGATCTCAACCTCGTCCTCAGTATGGATATAGTTAATACACGTCAAACCTTTCTGGATAAAAAATATATCGATGATTTACGCTTCGTACAGCGCGTAACAGCATATATTTGCAGTCGTAAAACGACTTTTAATCTTGAACGTTTCCAGTACTGTGTGCATTTACTTCTTAATTTCCGCCTTATCATCTGACACTTTCTCTGTGGCTCCGTTTCTGTGATGCAAACGGGAACGTCAAAAGTATGTTGTTTGAAGACGATGAAAAAGAACGAATTAATGGCGCAAGAAAGACAGAACGTTCTCCTGGTCTTGCTGCCGCTTGGCTCAACTAAATGCTTCTTGTTTTCGTTTAATTACTTAGTCCGACCCTCCAAGCCGAGAGAGAGAATTCCAAGTATTCGTCGCGTTCCATTGGGATAAAGTTAAAACGTTCCGAGCGCTGCTGCTTTCGCCCTCTTTGACTAGTCTCTCGAATAATCATTCGGCGCAAATTATTGCTGGGAGGAACGGATGCATTTCTAGTTCAGACTGGTCTACTCCAAAATACGGGCTTCTCCGCTTCTCATTACACAGGTACGCGTCTGAGTTAACTGAATGCGGCATAACTTCCTGTAGAGTGGAAGCCCGCTTCACAGGCTCTCCGATTTTTCTTGACCTCCCAAATAACTTTCAGTCCAGGACCAAAATAAAAAGACGTATCAATCAAGTGTTGTTTAGCTACCAGGCGCACATTAACCAGGATAAGTGCCTTTCTTATTATTTTTTCGTTTTTAAGATGTGAATAGCAGTAAGTATTTTTTTAAAGCACCCTTTTATATGATAATCAATCTCATGTGTTAAACAATGTATCTTATATTGATGTAAACGCAACATTCAACTTAATGAGAAACAGAAATGTGGATATTAAATGAACGAACTGTTACTCCATTGTCAGCATAAAAATGGGTTCAATATTCAGAGATTGTAACCTTTCTGTGTATAAAAATAAATAATAGTGTATGTTCTGAACTGAACTGATTTCCTATCTTTAACTTTGAGTATGTCTCAGTTGTAATCCTCAACAATGCAACTGGTGTTATTACGGAAACGCTATCTGATGAAATGAGTCGCCAAACTATCTGAAACTGTATAACTGTATTTAAATAAACCCTTGCCAAAATAAGCAGAAAACCTAAAACTGTTCGGTAAAGAAACTATCCTGTGAAATTCCGTACTGTGCAGTGAAATGGACAGTGCTACAACGTCTGACGTCAAAGTAAGTAACTTGCAGTTTCAACACACAAAACTTACAGAATAAGAATGCGTCTTGAAATTAGAAAACAAATTTCGAAAGAATAGTACAAGGATGTATAACTATACTCAGCAGGTCATGCTTTAACCACTGCGTTCCGCAAAATGCAATGTCGCGACACACATAATCAGAAAATATAATTCCTGAGGTGAGGCGGTAAGTATTGTATTTACTGAATAATGTAAAGCAGCTAGATTTCGGAAACTATAGTTAAACTCTGATATCTTCCGTAGTAATCACAACCATTTTTAGAAAAAAACTTAGAACTACTTAAACCTAACTAACCTAAGGACATCACACAACACCCTGTCATCACGAGGCAGAAAAATCCCTGACCCCGCCGGGAATCGAACCCGGGAACTCGGGCGCGGGAAGTGAGAACGCTACCGCACGACCACGAGCTGCGGACCATCTTTAGAAATCTTAGTCCTTATTATAAATACGAGTCTGCCATGAAATTAATCATTTAACTGTTAATGCAGTGGTAAATCTATAGCTTCTGAGTGCAAGAGTGTGAACAGATAACATATTCACTTCTGAACAATGAAACTAATCAACTCAAAACTACACAGAAAAATTACACTAAAAATTTAAGTTTTCCAGACACATCTTACAGGGTGTTTCAAAAATGACCGGTATATTTGAAACGGCAATACAAACTAAACGAGCAGCGATAGAAATACACCGTTTGTTGCAATATGCTTGGGACAACAGTACATTTTCAGGCGGACAAACTTTCGAAATTACAGTAGTTACAATTTTCAACAACAGATGGCGCTGCAAGCGATGTGTAAGATATAGAAGACAATGCAGTCTGTGGGTTCGCCATTCTGTACGTCGTCTTTCTGCTGTAAGCGTGTGCTGTTCACAACGTGCAAGTGTGCTGTGGACAACATGGTTTATTCCTTAGAACAGAGGATTTTTCTGGTGTTGGAATTCCACCGCCTAGAACACAGTGTTGTTGCAACAAGACGAAGTTTTCAACGGAGGTTTAATGTAACCAAAGGACCGAAAAGCGATACAATAAAGGATCTGTTTGAAAAATTTCAACGGACTGGGAACGTGACGGATGAACGTGCTGGAAACGTAGGGCGACCGCGTACGGCAACCACAGAGGGCAACTCGCAGCTAGTGCAGCAGCTGATCCAACAGCGGCCTCGGGTTTCCATTCGCCGTGTTGCAGCTGCGGTCCAAATGACGCCAACGTCCACGTATCGTCTCATGCGCCAGAGTTTACACCTCTATCGATACAAAATTCAAACGCGGCAACCCCTCAGCGCCGCTACCATTGCTGCACGAGAGACATTCGCTAACGATATAGTGCACAGGATTGATGACGGCGATATGCATGTGGGCAGCATTTGGTTTATTGACGAAGCTTATTTTTACCTGGACGGCTTCGTCAATAAACAGAACTGGCGCATATGGGGAACCGAAAAGCCCCATGTTGCAGTACCATCGTCCCTGCATCCTCAAAAAGTACTGGTCTGGGCCGCCATTTCTTCCAAAGGAATCATTGGCCCATTTTTCAGATCCGAAACGATTACTGCATCTCGCTATCTGGACATTCTTCGTGAATTTGTGGCGGTACAAACTGCCTTAGACGACACTGCGAACACCTCGTGGTTTATGCAAGATGGTGCCCGGCCACATCGCACGGCCGACGTCTTTAATTTCCTGAATGAATATTTCGATGATCGTGTGATTGCTTTGGGCTATCCGAAACATACAGGAGGCGGCGTGGATTGGCCTCCCTATTCGCCAGACATGAACCCCTGTGACTTCTTTCTGTGGGGACACGTGAAAGACCAGGTGTACCGCCAGAACCCAGAAACAATTGAACAGCTGAAGCAGTACATCTCATCTGCATGTGAAGCCATTCCGCCAGACACGTTGTCAAAGGTTTCGGGTAATTTCATTCAGAGACTACGCCATATTATTGCTACGCATGGTGGATATGTGGAAAACATCGTACTATAGAGTTTCCCAGACCGCAGCGCCATCTGTTGTTGACAATTGTAACTACTGTAATTTCGAATGTTTGTCTGCCTGAAAATGTACTGTTGTCTCAAGCATATTGCAACAAACGGTGTATTTCTATCGCTGCTCGTTTAGTTTGTATTGCCGTTTCAAATATACCGGTCATTTTTGAAACACCCTGTAAATTCTGCACAGGCAAGCAATGCAGCAACAACATTACGCGTATACATTAAGGTGCCAAAAGTCATGGGATACCTTGTCGTATCCTGTCCGGCGTAATGCAGCAGCTCGACGTGGCACGGACTCGACAATTCGTTGGAAGCCGCATGCAGAAATATTGAGCCCTGCTCCCTCTACATCTGTCCATAATTGCGAACGTGTTGCCTGTGAAAGTTTTTATGGACGACCTGGCCTCTCGATTACGTTCCATGCGAATTCGATGAGATTCATGTCGGCGATCTGGGAGGCCAAATCATACGCTCGGATTGTGCAGAATGTTCTTCAAACCATGGCCAACTATTATAGCCCTGTGACACGACATCGTTGTTTGGGGACATAAAGTCTATGAATGGCTACATATGAATCGAAGTTGTAAGCTTATATGTCCATCGCTGACATGGAAGATCGCAAACCTTCTTTCCTTCCCGTCTGGGCAAGCTGTGCAGTGACTAGGGTACATGTAAAGCTTACTGGGACAGGTTAAATAGTAGCAACAATGAAGTCGATAATTCGATTGTAATACTGGCATTTAATTTTGATACTTCCGGTAACTGACAAAAATTACAAAAATGTGAATTTTTTGACCACCCACACACTGCTGAGAATGGCACATCGACTAATTTGCAATTGCGCGCCCCAATTACAGGCAGTTACGTTGATGAATACTCGGCATCTCGCAAGGATAACTACAAGATCAAGAATACTGTATACGTTGTTGGAGGTGGTTAAGTGTTGGTGAAAATCTCGCTTCTGAACACACAAAGAGCTCTAAGCACAGAACTCTGCATGAAACACGCGTTGGTGCAATGCTGCGATATAGACCGCATATCTCCCTTCGAGCAGTCTGGCCACCTATTGGCCATGTCACTAAAGGGCAGTAGTAGTCCGTGGTATTCTTGTGCATTACAAGATACTGCACATCGATATCCTCTTAGTATGGTAATCTTGATTTATATACACGGTGATTCAAAAAGAATACCACAACTTTAGGAATTTAAAACTCTGCAACGACAAAAGGCAGAGCTAAGCACCATCTGTCGGCGAATTAAGGGAGCTATAAAGTTTCATTTAGTTGTACATTTGTTCGCCATTTCAGCCAATAAAGTTTTTGGTCCCTTTTTCTTCGAAGGTGCTACTGTAACTGGACTACAGTATCTGGAGATGTTAGAGAACTGGCTGTTCCCTCAGCTCGAAAAAGAAGCACAACAATTCATATTTCAGCAGGATGGAGCGCCACCACATTGGCACTTATCTGTCCGTGACTACCTGAACGTCAACTACCCGAGGCGATGGATCGGCCGCCAGGCAGCCCGTGACAGAGCACGTCATCACTGGCCTCCAAGAAGCCCTGATCTTACCCCCTGCGATTTTTTCTTATGGGGGTATGTTAAGGATATGGTGTTTCGGCCACCTCTCCCAGCCACCATTGATGATTTGAAACGAGAAATAACAGCAGCTATCCAAACTGTTACGCCTGATATGCTACAGAGAGTGTGGAACAAGTTGGAGTATCGGGTTGATATTGCTCGAGTGTCTGGAGGGGGCCATATTGAACATCTCTGCACTTGTTTTTGAGTGAAAAAAACCTTTTTAAATATTCTTTGCAATGATGTATAACAGAAGGTTATATTATGTTTCTTTCATTAAATACACATTTTTAAAGTTGTGGTATTCTTTTTGAATCACCCTGTATATGCGAGATTTCGTGTTTCGTAAAATAACAGCTTCTTGGTTCAAATGGCTCTGAGCACTATGGGACGTAACCGCTGAGGTCATCAGTCCCCTAGAACTTAGAACTACTTAAACCTAACTAACCTAAGGACATCACATACATCCATGCCCTAGGCAGGATTCGAACCTGCGACCGTAGCGGTTGCGCGTTTCTAGACTGTAGCGCCTAGAACCGCTCGGCCACCCCTAACAGCTTCTTGTTTGTGTCTTTTTATCTGATATGTTCTGAAAATGGTATGAAGTAAAAACACGTAATATTGTAAAGTCGATACTGTAGAAAATCAATCAAGACGAAATATTAGACGACCTTTTCCATAAATAAAAATAGAAATCAAATTAACGAAGACTTTTGTCTGTTGGAGGCTAAAACAAAAATCGGAAAAGACGCACAATGCTGCTCCCTCGCTTCCCATCTCCCTGTTTTGTTACAATGCCTCAATGCACAAGTGTGTGTCATAATATTTGGCTTTCACCTCTGGAGTTTTGGTCTAATGAACACGTCAAAAGTAGATTGTACTGCCTTTCAGGTCCACCTGTTATGCAGACAACTGCTTTTATATAAACCCAAATATGGTTCAGTGCTTTTGTGTCACCGTGAACTTGTACTCTTTACTCAGTTGTGCAAAACATAAACATATTTTAAATTATAATTATTCTCACGAGCCTGCCGCGGTGGCCGTGCGGTTCTAGGCGCTTCAGTCCGGAACCGCGTGACTGCTACGGTCGCAGGTTCGAATCCTGCCTCAGGGATGGATGTGTGTGAGCTGCTTAGGTTAGTTAGGTTTAAGTAGTTCTAAGTTCTAGGGGACTGATGACCTCAGATGTTAAGTCCCATAGTGCTCAGAGCCATTTTTTTTTATACTCAAGACATTAGGCGTAAAAGTGTTTTTGTCTGTTGTTGTGATTACCTTAATTTTTCTACATATAGGACCCTCTAAACGCTACAATATGTAGTTTGCCATTTGCAATTAAGTGCTGTTAATGTGAATTTTGTTGCCGAGTTAACGAATCTCTATCTGTAATGGAGAAAAGCGAATCAAACTGAGGACGATACGGGCCGCAAATGTGAAAATTCCCAGACGTAAGCGACTCGACGAAGGGCAGGTTGTTGTGGCCTGTTACTTGGCAACGAGAACCTCGAAAGCGGCGAAGGTGGTTGGTTGTTCGTGAGCTTCTGTTGGGAGCTTCTGTGAGAGGCTGTTGAAGGATGGTGAAACCAAGAGTATTCGATAAGCTGTTGAACGCCCACTCCTCGTCACAAAGCGGTGAGATCAGAGGCTTGTCCGCTCTGTAAAACAATAGGCGTCGTTCTGTGGTAGGTGTCGCGACAGAAGATAATGATGGTTCAGGAACGGGTGTCTCGAAGGACAACAAAAAGAAAGTGGTTCAAATGGCTCCAAGCACTATTGGACTTAACATCTAAGGTCATCAGTTCCCTAGACTTAGAACTACTTAAACCTAACCAACCTAAGGACATCACGCACATCCATGCCCGAGGCAGGATTCGAACCTGCGACCGTAGCAACAGCGCGGCTCCGGACTGAAGCGCCTAGAACGGCTCGGCCACAGCGGCCGGCGAGGGACGTTGTTCAGCGAACCTTGTTCAGCGTGAGACTCCACAGGAGATTACACCTTCGTGTTCTCATGTTGACCCAATGACAGAGTCCATTACTATTACAGTGGGAACAGGATCAATGAGGTTAGACCACATATCAATGGAGACGTGTTGCCCGGTTGACGTAATCACATGTATTGGCACACAATGTAGATGGTCGTGTCTGGATACGCCGTCGTTCAAATGAACGGCTACTCGAAACATGCTCCCAATCACGGATGCGGGCCAGTGGAGACCGTATCGTGTTACGGGAGACATTGACCTGAGATTAAATGGGATCTGTGTTAGTAGTTGAAGGCAACATGATATCTGTGGACTGCGCAAACATTATTGTGGACTGCCTGCATTCCTACATGCTTGATATATTCCCGACGGCGACTGCATCATTCAGCAGGATAGCTGTACGTGTCACAATCGTGCCTCAGAGGTTTGAGGGGAATGATGGTGAGCTCATGTTCATGTCTTATTCACCACATTCGCCTGATACGTCCTGATGGAACGCATGTGTGACGCTATCGGGCGCTGGCTCCAGCGCCCACATTCCACCGCTCCGTAATTTGTGGAATTTACATGACAATGCATAGACTTACCTCCGAAAACCCACCAAGGACTTGTCGAATGCTGCTTTACTACTTTGCAAAGGTGAAGAAACACGCCGGTAAACAGATTCTGATAATGTTTTAACTTATCGGACTTTGTATAGGTTTGCTACGTAAAAACTAGAGGAAATAAATTGTGCATAATAAATATTATGCCATAGGTTCACATAATGGCTCTTTTCAGATAAATATTCTTTACTAGCTAATTTCGATTACTACAATAATAGTACTACAGGTATCGGCACGTTCGTCTTGTCCATTTACTTTCGTGGCTTGCATCGTGGATTACATATTACATACGAGTAGGCACATAATGACTACATATACGGGGCGGAGAAAAAAATGAGAGCACCACAAACACAACACATTACAGTGCCAAATACGGAGTGTGATAAGCATTGGCATTCAAAACACTTTCCCGTCGTCTCGCAATGGAAAAATGCAGGTGCTTTGTGGTTTTCACAGAAATCTTGTACCATTTCTCCTGCAAAATAATGGTAAGTTTAGGTAACAATGATGGAGCTGAATACCGATCACCCATCCTTATTTCCAAAATAGACCATGTAGGCTCAATGATATTGAGATTTGGCGCAGCGTTGGCCAGGAGAAATGCAACAAATCACCCTCATGCTCAAAAAAAGTCCTTGTCTATGCAAACTGTGTGAGCGGGGCCCTGTCGTCTTGACAACGTCGCCATTGGAGAACAAACACTGAATTTCGGGATGGTCCCCATTAGCCAAAATGGTCACACAGTTCTTGGCAATAGCGTGCCATGCAGAGTAACGACGAGGCTAATGGAATACCACGATATGGCTGTCCAATCAACATTGAACCCGCGCTGTGTTTACTCTTGCGACGTAAACCGGCCACAAGTTGTAAAGGGTGTGAAACATATCCAGGTTTCGTGGATTTGGTTCCAAGTTTTCCTGTTACAGGCTTTTGAAACATTGAGAATTTTTCCGGGTTGTATGGCCGTGGTCCATGGAACTCTTCTATCCCTGACGTTTCGTCCAAGGCTGCGTTGGACATCTTCGGAGGTGCTCCTGGTTGTGCTGAGTCTTGCCGACTGACGAGTCGGACGTCGAACAGCGGCCTAAAAACAGCGAAAAGTGGGCGTGGTCTAGATTTCATGTGATTTCAGAGATAAATCTTGCCAAAGATAAATATAACCATCGATCATAGTACGTCAAAGATAAAAACTTCTCATCGATCCTGCAGCGCCACTGGCCATATATCGCTGAGTTTCATGGCTTCTTCTTTTCTGTTAAAATTATCCCCATGTTCATATATTTCGATGACTTCTCTATATAGCCCTGGATAATAGTTCGTCGTTGTTGTTGTTGTGGTCTTCAGTCCTGAGACTGGTTTGATGCAGCTCTCCATGCTACTCTATCCTGTGCAAGCTTTTTCATCTCCCAGTACCTACTGCAACCTACATCCTTCTGAATCTGCTTAGTGTATTCATCTCTTGGTCTCCCTCTACGATTTTTACCCTCCACGCTGCCCTCCAATACTAAATTGGTGATCCCTTGATGCCTCAGAACATGTCCTATCAACCGATCCCTTCTTCTGGTCAAGTTGCGCCACAAACTTCTCTTCTCCCCAATCCTATTCAATACTTCCTCATTAGTTATGTGATCTACCCATCTAATCTTCAGCATTCTTCTGTAGCACCACATTTCGAAAGCTTCTATTCTCTTCTTGTCCAAACTATTTATCGTCCATGTTTCGCTTCCATACATGGCTACACTCCATACAAATACTTTCAGAAATGACTTCCTGACACTTAAATCAATACTGGATGTTAACAAATTTCTCTTCTTCAGAAACGCTTTCCTTGCCATTGCCAGCCTACATTTTATATCCTCTCTACTTCGACCATCATCAGTTATTTTGCTCCCCAAATAGCAAAACTCCTTTACTACTTTAAGTGCCTCGTTTCCTAATCTAATTCCCTCAGCATCACCCGACTTAATTAGACTACATTCCATTATCCTTGTTTTGCTTTTGTTGATGTTCATCTTATATCCTCCTTTCAAGACACTGTCCATTCCATTCAACTGCTCTTCCAAGTCCTTTGCTGTCTCTGACAGAATTACAATGTCATCTGCGAACCTCAAAGTTTTTATTTCTTCTCCATGAATTTTAATACCTACTCCGAATTTTTCTTTTGTTTCCTTTACTGCTTGCTCAATATACAGATTGAACAACATCGGGGAGAGGCTACAACCCTGTCTTACTCCCTTCCCAACCACTGCTTCCCTTTCATGTCCCTCGACTCTTATAACTGCCATCTGGTTTCTGTACAAATTGTAAATAGCCTTTCGCTCCCTGTATTTTACCCCTGCCACCTTTAGAATTTGAAAGAGAGTATTCCAGTCAATATTGTCAAAAGCTTTCTCTAAGTCTACAAATGCTAGAAACGTAGGTTTGCCTTTCCTTAATCTTTCTTCTAAGATAAGTCGTAAGGTCAGTATTGCCTCACGTGTTCCAGTGTTTCTACGGAATCCAAACTGATCTTCCCCGAGGTTGGCTTCTACTAGTTTTTCCATTCGTCTGTAAAGAATTCGTGTTAGTATTTTGCAGCTGTGACTTATTAAGCTGATAGTTCGGTAATTTTCACATCTGTCAACACCTGCTTTCTTTGGGATTGGAATTATTATATTCTTCTTGAAGTCTGAGGGTATTTCGCCTGTCTCATACATCTTCCTCACCAGATGGTAGAGTTTTGTCAGGACTGGCTCTCCCACGGCCGTCAGTAGTTCCAATGGAATATTGTCTACTCCGGGGGCTTTGTTTCGACTCAGGTCTTTCAGTGCTCTGTCAAACTCTTCACGCAGTATCATATCTCCCATTTCATCTTCATCTACATCCTCTTCCATTTCCATAATACTACCCTCAAGTACATCGCCCTTGTATAGACCCTCTATATACTCCTTCCACCTTTCTGCTTTCCCTTCTTTGCTTAGAACTGGGTTTCCATCTGAGCTCTTGATATTCATACAAGTCGTTCTCTTATCTCCAAAGGTCTCTTTAATTTTCCTGTAGGCGGTATCTATCTTACCCCTAGTGAGATAGGCCTCTACATCCTTACATTTGTCCTCTAGCCATCCCTGCTTAGCCATTTTGCACTTCCTGTCGATCTCATTTTTGAGACGTTTGTATTCCTTTTTGCCTGTTTCACTTACTGCATTTTTATATTTTCTCCTTTCATCAATTAAATTCAATATTTCTTCTGTTACCCAAGGATTTCTACTAGCCCTCGTCTTTTTACCTACTTGATCCTCTGCTGCCTTCACTACTTCATCCCTCAAAGCTACCCATTCTTCTTCTACTGTATTTCTTTCCCCCATTCCTGTCGATTGCTCCCTTATGCTCTCCCTGAATCTCTGTACAACCTCTGGTTCTTTTAGTTTATCCAGGTCCCATCTCCTTAAATTCCCACCTTTTTGCAGTTTCTTCAGTTTTAATCTACAGGTCATAACCAATAGATTGTGGTCAGAGTCCACATCTGCCCCTGGAAATGTCTTACAATTTAAAACCTGGTTCCTAAATCTCTGTCTTACCATTATATAATCTATCTGATACCTTTTAGTATCTCCAGGGTTCTTCCATGTATACAACCTTCTTTCATGATTCTTAAACCAAGTGTTAGTTATGATTATGTTGTGCTCTGTGCAAAATTCTGCCAGGCGGCTTCCTCTTTCATTTCTGTCCCCCAATCCATATTCACCTACTATGTTTCCTTCTCTCCCTTTTCCTACACTCGAATTCCAGTCACCCATGACTATTAAATTTTCGTCTCCCTTCACAATCTGAATAATTTCTTTTATTTCATCATACATTTCTTCAATTTCTTCGTCATCTGCAGAGCTAGTTGGCATATAAACTTGTACTACTGTAGTAGGTGTGGGCTTCGTATCTATCTTGGCCACAATAATGCGTTAATAGTTCGTCATAGTACATAAAACTTCAGTTTCCGAAAATTTCACTACGTGATCATCTGACTGAAGAGCATGTTCCGCCACGGCTGACTTGTCTGTTTTCCCTAATCGGCAAAGACTTTTAAGTTCCTTCAGCCGTGTATTTACACTTCTATTTGTAGTTCCAATGTAGACCTTACAACACGCACACGGAATCTTGTATACACCACTTGCAGACAGAGAGGGATGTTTCTCATTAAAGGAACGAAGTGCTTGGCCTATTTTCTTAGTTGGTCTAAAAATCGGTCGAACGTCATATTTCCTTAAAATCTTGCCGATTTGATCCATTACTTTTTTGATGAAGGGTAGAGAAACCGTGCTCTTCCATCGCTGTGTCCTATCGTTGTCCTTAGGCCTCCGGTTATTCGATCTCAAAACTCTATTTCCTTACTAGAGTACCCATTCTTCTCAAAAGCCTGCTTTAGATGTTTTAACTCGGCGTCCTGGCGTTCCAGGTTACAAATCCTTTTAGCATTGTCCACTAAACCTTTAATTACACCTTTTTTCTGTTGTGGATGATGATTGGAATCCTTATGCAAGTATCTGTCGGTTTGTGTAACCTTCCGAAAGACTTTGTAAAGTGGCGCTACAGAATCAATGAGAAGTTTTTGTGTACTATGATCGATAGTTACATTTTATCTTTGACAAGATTTATCTGCCGGCCCCTGTCGCCGAGCTGTTGTAGGCGCTTCAGTCCGGAACCGCGCTGCTGCTACGATCACAGGTTCGGATCCTGCCACTGGAATGGACGTGTGTGATGTCCTTAGGTTAGTTAGGTTTAAATAGTTCTATGTCTAGGGGACTGATGACCTCAGATGCTAAGTCCTATAGTGGTTAGAGCCATTTTTGAAGCTTTAACTCTGCTCTCACGTGAAATCCAGACCACGCCCACTTTCCACGGTATTTAGGCCGCTCTTCGACGTCCGACTAATCAGTCGGAAAGACTCAGCACAACCAGGAGTACCTCTGAATATGTCCAACGTAGCCTTGGACGAAACGTCAGGGATAGAAGAGTTCCATGGTCCACGGCCATACAACCCGGAAGAATTCTCAGCAGCTGAAACATCCGGTCGTGAAACCCTTCATTGTATGATTTGCAACACTGATAAGTGTTTTTGGAGCTCTCTTCATGTTTTGCTGCTGACAGGGTTCGCGAGCGTCACATTCAGTTCTGCAGTGACTTTTTCAGTTACCGCTCTCTTATTACCCGTTACAATCATCTACAGTGGCAGTCCGTGACGATCACTGAACACACATTTCTGTCCGCTTTGTGACTAAGTCTATGGTGTTTTTCCCACTTTCCCTGTATGCTGCACAAATCTTCGATACGGTGCCTCTTGAAACACAGAACACTTCGGCGACCTCGGTTACGGCACCTACCATACGATCACCGACGATGTCCCCACGTTCGAATTCTCTGAACTCCGACACACTGCACTCAGCGTCCACCCCCCGGTAGTTGAGTAATCAGCGTGACGGAATGTCAATCCTAAGAATCTGGGTTCGATTCCCGACTGGGTCGGAGATTTTATCCGCTTAGGGACTGGGTGTTATGTTGTCCTAATCAGCATCATTTCATCCTCTTCGGCGCTCAAGTCGCCGAAGTGTCGCCAGATCGAAAGACTTGCACCCGGCGAACGGTCTACCCGACGGGAGGCCCTAGTCACACAACACACACACACACAACACAAACACACACACACTGCACTCACAAATACACACAATACTGTTCTCACCCCGACTGACGCAACTTATTGAGGATATTACGCGGGTGGCGTTCGTGGTCAAATATAACACCACAACCCGCATCCTTATGTCCAGCCACTCATTTCTCGCGGGTTTTTCCGTATTTTTGTCCAACGCCTGCACCTAACGTTCAAATATGGAGAACTTCGTGCACAGCTGTATAAGATGGTCAGAGTTTGTAGCTGCACTGGTCATAGCTGCGTTGTAAACCCGTTGATAGTGGCAGCTCGTGTGTCGATTTTGCGCAGCACGACCCGCCACTGCTAAAGAGACGTACTGACAAAGAGATTACGGCAAGTGACATCACCGTATTTTCAATAAACATCTCTCAGTGGAACGGCGGTCAAAGTCTTTGACATACGGTACTTTATGTGCACTTTAGCGTGTAAACAGTACATCCGAAGGGTGCCGGCGCGGTGGCTCAACCAGTTCCGTTTCAGCCGCGCTCGCGAGTGGCCGCTGTTAACTGTTGCGCTGCACTTCAGTGTTTACATCGCTGTACTTGTGCTTCGCCGAGTGCCGTCCGTCCGTTAATCTCCGTGTTCGTTCCTGTTCCTTGTGATCTGATCGCTCTTTCTGGTCTTGCTGCTGCTACTTGGAATTTCGGTTGTTTAACCGAAATTGCTTCGCTGGATTAACCATGGCTACAAACCTCAGGAAGAATACTCTGGTATTTGCTTTTGACAAAGAATCCCGTCCTGTTCAGCCGACATCCCTGGAAATTGATGACTGGATTACACAGGTAATTGGTCTAAATTCTGAAACCGTTCATACCTGGCAACTGGATCAGGAAAAATACTGTGTTTTTGTCAAGTTAATCAGTGCTTCGACTGTTGATAAAGTGTTACGAAAGTGGGGCTATGAAGTAGATTTTGTGCATAGAAATGGTTATAAAAGTAAAGTTTCCATCTATAGAGCGGACATTCATTACAAAACCGTTCGTGTCATGAATCTCCCCATTGAAATTGAAAATGATAAGATTAAGGAAGCTCTTTTAAACTACGGAGACGTTAAATCAATTGCAAATGAAAGATGGTCGCCTCGCTTTAAACTGCAGTGTTTTAACGGGGTCCGCTGTGTAGAGATGGACGTTAAGACGAATATTCCGTCTCACATAACTGTTTGTGGGTATAAGGCACAAATTGTTTATACAGGTCAGGAAGCTACATGTCATATATGTAACGAAACCGGCCACTTCAGACAGGAATGTCCGCGGCGAACTGTTGTGCTTAAAAGTAATTTGATACAGGGTCAGAAGCTTACCTTAAATGATCTGTTACCAAAGAATAGCCCGGAACAACTGGTTGAGGATGTTTACGCAGCGGGACAAGCTGATGTCTCCCTTCACGATAACAGTCAATTTCCCCCGTTAACAACAAAAGGAAACCCCGTTGCCACTACTCGTGAAACTGAAATGCAACCGAAAAAACGACCTCTGGAGATAACTGATAGTTGCTCAGAGGACGAGCTGTCTTGTCCCACTCCCTCACTTCGCAAGCAAAAACAGTGCGATGAGAAGGCAGAGGAACCTGAAGGCAAAATGCGAATGGAAACTAATGAACAGAAAGATAATACACATACGGTACCAGAAAATGAAAGGGGTGTAAGTAGCATTAATTTGCAAGAAACAACAGGTGCAGTAACCGATTGCAAAGATCAGAATCTATCTGTTAATAAACAAATTCAGGGAGAGGATGCAAAACTGCAGTCTCCATTTGTTTCCCTCGATCAGAAAGTGAGTGAAATTAATAAAGAACGAGGAAGTGGTGGCCAAACTGAAATCACGGTCAACACCTCAGGGCAGGCGCCGGCAACCGAAATTGCTAAAGCGTCTGCTGCTGCTCCAGATAAGCCGAGAAGTAAAATACCGACGCAACCAAATGAGAATGTAGCTCGTAACCAAGGGAAGGGAAAATCCAGTAGGGGCGACCCAAGCCCAAAGAATGTTCAGTCCGAAACGGTCGTACACGAATCACTGGAGGAAAAATCAGAAAGTTTACCAGGAAATCAGTCTGCTTGCGGCACAAGAGAAAACATCAGAAGTAGAAAAAAACGGGACAGTAACTAACAAACTGATTGAAGTGTTATTCCATGTTCAGCCTTCCGAGAAAACTGTTACAGCTTAACTGAACCCTGAACCACAGTAAACTAAATTAGTTCAACAAAACAACTACATAGTGACAGCACAATGACGCAATCTTATTCTGTCACCACTATAAACATAAATAAAATCACGACCGGTTTGAAATTATCGGCCCTTAAGGAATTTTTGTACGAATCCGCGACTGATATTGCCCTGTTACAAGAAGTTCTAATTTCGGATTTGGTAATTCCCGGTTTTGTCAGTTACATAAATGTGTCTCCCGAAACAAGTGTTGGAACAGCTATTTTGGTAAGGGAAGGGATTACAGTAAGCGAGGTGGAACGACTGGAATCCGGAAGGGGAATAGGACTAAATATCTATGATGTGACTATCATCAACTTGTACGCCCCTTCAGGAAGTTCTCATCGAGCTGACAGGGCACGTTTCTTCAAAGATGACCTGATATACTTGTTAAGGAAATCACCAAGACAGTTATTACTTGGAGGTGATTTTAATTGCGTTTTAAATCGAAAAGATCAGTTACCTAATTTTAATTTCTCAAGTGAACTAAAACAATTAGTTACTGGTTTAGAATTAAAGGATATATGGGAAATCAAATACCCCTCCACTGTTGAGTTCACTTATGTCACGGCAACATCACGTAGCAGGATTGATAGACTATATATTTCTAAAAATCTTTTAACTTCCGTGACAAAAGTAGAAACCATTCCTACGTACTTTTCAGATCATTCAAGTGTCTTAGCTTGCATAAATCTGACAAGACAGCCGGTTCGCCGATTCAAGAATCAGTGGAATTTGAACACTTCCTTGTTAGTTAATCATGATTTAGAAGATCTGATTAAAGAAACATGGGCAATATGCCTGCGAGCCCGTAGTAGATATGCCACTGCTATTGACTGGTGGGTTAAAATGGCAAAGCCAAAGTTGAGGAAAGTTCTTATTCAATACAGTGCCCAGAGCGCAAGGGAAATGAAATGCACTATAGAGTATTACTATTCCGTTTTGAGAGATTTATATGATCAAGTCTCAGCAGGTTCCTCACTTCGGATAGCAGACATAAAAAAAGTCAAAGCCAAGTTACTTAATATCAAGAGAAGTCAAATGGAAGGGTTGAAAATAAAATCGAAGGCAAATTCGGTGTCAGCAGATGAAACTACTTCCCTATATCATTTAGTGAAGCATACGAAAAACGGGAGAAGGACTTTTATTGAAGAAATTCAAACAAAACACGGCACGATTCTCAGAACCCAGCAAGATATCATGGACGAGATTTATCGCTATCATTGCGAGCTATATTCTGTACATCAAAGTAGTGATGCTTCTTTGGAAGAATTCCTTGACATCCTAGCCCCACAGCTGACAGAAGATGACAACGAAAATTTTCTCGAGGTTGTCAGTGAAGAAGACGTGTATGAGACTCTGTGCGCCTCGCCACCAAAAAAATCCCCAGGACCGGATGGTCTGCCAGCAGAGTTTTACATCCGTTACTGGCCAATAGTAGGTGCGAAAATTACGGACATTGTAAATGAGGTTATTCAGGGTAAAATGATTCCCGCTGAGTTTAAGGAGAGTAAAATTGTTCTGGTGCCAAAAAATAATGGAAACAAAGATTTAAATAATTTTCGTCCAATTTCACTGCTGAATTCTGATTATAAATTAATAGCTAGAATAATAAACAAGAGAATTTCATGCCTTACAGATAAAATTATTAGTCAACATCAGAACTGTGCGCAAGACAGAACCATTTTTCAAAATCTAGCGGAATTCAGGGATATCATTGCAATAACTTCTGTAACAAACATAAAGTGTGCTTTATTGTTTTTAGATTTTTATAAGGCGTTCGATGTAGTTAACCATGAATATCTTCTACAGACATTGAAGAAAATAGGTTTCAACGATAGGGTTATCCAGTTGATTAAGAACATAGCAACTGGAATAAATGCTAAACTAGCGGTGAATTGTCAACAATCCAGGCCGATGCAAATACAACGAGGTATTCCTCAAGGAAGTCCTCTGTCCATGTCGCTCTTCGCAATTTCGCTGGAACCTTTCCTCCGACACGTCCATGCTACATTAAAAGGCTTAACATTATCAGGAAACAAAACAGTTATAAGAGCCTATGCTGACGATATAGGGGTCATAATAAGGAATAATGACGAGGTAACCACGCTAGCAACAGTGATTGATTCGTACTGTAGAGCATCTGGAGCCAATGCAAACGGAAAAAAAAGTAAGATGTTAAATCTCAGAGGTTTTGATAATATCAACGTCGAGTGGGCAAAATTAGTCGGACAACATAAAACACTTGGGATCACCCTGACAGCATGCCCTATGAAAATGACGGCTTTAAATTGGAAAGTTGCAGCAGATAAAGTGCAAGGAGCCATTGTAGAGAATTTAACTCGATATATGAACCAAGTTCAACGAACACAGTATATCAACTCATGCATCCTTGCTAAGGCTTATTATACTGCCCAGCTGTTTCCAATACCGAGAATGATAGCGAGAAGAATAATGTCCAAAATCACAAAATTTTTGTGGAGAGGTGAAGTGTTCAGAGTACCTGCTAAAGTAGCCACTTTAGATCCTAAAAATGGTGGACTAGGATTAACTGACATAACGGATAAAGCCTCTGCTCTTTTTATCAAAAGGCAAGTTAATTTAATAAGAGACTCGCGAGAAAGCATAACCAGCCAACTTTTCGAGATCATTAAACCTCCAAGCCTGCTTCCCCCGATTGACGTGCAGAATATCAACAGTCGCTTACAGCACGTGAGGATTTTCTATGTTGAGTTTAGTTATGTCAGTGTCGAACTCAGGCAGTCCCGACACTTAACATCGAGAGCCATAATGCGGGAACGAAAGAAAAGCGAAGGAAGAAACAAAATAGAACGACAGTTTCCAAACATTGAGTGGACTGAGATTTGGAAGAACATTAGTTCTAATGTGCTCACGTCTAATATAAAAACGTCATGGTACAAGACAGTTAACAACATAGTTAGCACCAATGAAAGACTGCACGCAATCGGACTCTGTGAAACAAATTTATGTCAACAATGCCATCTAGTTGACACAGTAATTCATAGATATACTTGCAGTGGTCACATGAATAGTTGGAAGTGGATCCGGGAACAAATAGCTCTGATTACAAGAACATCCCCTGAGTATATATCGCTGTCATTGATAAACAGGCCTGAAGCACGCTATTTCCCAGAAGCAAAAAATAACGCTGTGTACTGGTTGCTGGGAAATTTTGTTAACTACGTCCTTAACAAATTAGGATCCGATAGCATCATAGAGTTCAAGGTACACATGCTGTGTGAGTTCCACAAAATTAGAAGCTATTCGAATCACAAGAAAAAGTTCGGTAGTATGCTAAAAATTGTATTTGAAAGAATGGGCATTGGTTAATATAAAAAAGAAGACTGTGTTGACAGTGATGTATTATAGTTACCTTAAGGATACTATTTAAGATTTTACAGTATATTATTATGTGTGCTTTCTCTACTTCAGAGAGTAGTTTTTTGAAATTTATAAGCTAATGTACAGAACTTATGTGACATTGAGATTGTGTGTCTTATAGTGCCAAACACAAAACATGAAAGGTGCATTATTGGCTTATACTAGAAATTTGGAAACAGACAGTTTTTTATAGAAATTTCCTTATCGATTGGTTAAAACCATAAGATTCTATCCGATAAATGTAATATTCAATGGCTGGCACATTGCCCTGTTCATTTTTGCAGTGAAAGACTGATTATATAGATCTGATCCCTTGAAATACTTAGATTCTATTAATGTCCAGAAAGTGTAGTTGGAAGGCTATTCAACTTTATTATATATCTCCTTTCCGCCATTCTCAATTATTTATGTTTAATTTAATTCTTTCTGGTGATTTAGTCAGTAACACAATCTTCTGTTGTCTTTCCTTAATGTCAGCGCAATTGAAATGATCAAACCGCTTTGTTTAAATAACTTCATTTATGTATAACTTAGTATGTATTTGCAATGTGTAACATTGTTTTTTTTAATAAAGGTTTTATATAAAAATAAAAAAAAAACGTGTTCGGTCAGGGCGCACGCTGGTCTCTGTTATAAAGATACTTAGTGAGACGATCAACAACGAACTTCAAAGGACGTCATGTGATGTCCGCTACGACCAAACACAACGAACAATACGGAACAAAAAATAGAAAAAAGGGTTGGCATAGTGGCTATGTCGTGGCTTCACACTATCACGGCCCGTGCTGGAAACCCGATTATTATTTTCGTTTTTGTTTTTCATTTATCTACTCATGTCAGAGACGATTACTGCAGAAATTTTTCCCGGTGTGTATTCAAATAACGGTGTCCTTATTCGTTTGCTAACTGTATGTCTGCTGAATTAATTAAAAAGAGCAACAAATGAATGAGAAAATTATGTAGAATTGCTTTCGGTTTAAGTCCTGTAGCCTATCTTGATTCATAAACAACTGCAAGTGGCACTTTTCGGTAAAGTTATCCCTTATGCGTGGTTTTCCTCGAAATTACTGCCAACGCGTGAAATATTCAGAAATGTTAACGACACTTCTTTCCTGAGTGAGATTCATACGAAGAAATGTCACTGTGGCAAACCTGCTTTACTGTGATGCTCTTGGTCTTCCGAATCTCTTCGTTCCGATTGTTCTTCGATCGGAACAGCCCGCCCGGTTGGCCGTGCGGTCTAACGCGCGGCTTTCCGGGTGGGAAGGAGCGCCTGGTCCCCGGCACGAATCCGCCCGGCGGATTTGTGTCGAGGTCCGGTGAGTCGGCCAGTCTGTGGATGGTTTTTAGGCGGTTTTCCATCTGCCTCGGCGAATGCGGGCTGGTTCCCCTTATTCCGCCTCAGCTACACTATGTCGGCGATTGCTGCGCAAACAAGTTCTCCACGTACGCGTACACCACCATTACTCTACCACGCAAACATAGGGATTACACTCGTCTGGTGTGAGACGTTCTCTGGGGGGGCAGTGGGGGTATTCACCGGGTGCTGAACCGCACAATTACCCTGGGTCCGGTGTGGGGCGGCGGAGGGGTGAAGTGGACTGCGGTAGTCGTGGGGTTGCGGATCACTGCGGGACGAAGCCTCTCCGTCGTTTCTAGGTCCCCTGTTAACATAACATAACATAGATCGGTATTATCGAAGGGCACGCACCAAACCTTGCTGAAGAATAAATATAAGAATAAAATATAGCCGGCCGAAGTGGCCGTGCGGTTAAAGGCGCTGCAGTCTGGAACCGCAAGACCGCTACGGTCGCAGGTTCGAATCCTGCCTCGGGCATGGATGTTTGTGATGTCCTTACGTTAGTTAGGTTTAAGTAGTTCTAAGTTCTAGGGGATTAATGACCTCAGCAGTTGAGTCCCATAGTGCTCAGAGCCAATAAAATATAAAAATTAGTATAAGAGTTGCTGTAAGATCGTAATTTAAGAATGCGAGAATCTAAAAAGGTTGTAACTCCTGAATATACCATAAAGACATATATTATACACTCGTAATAAATGTATGATATTTATTGCGAAACCCAATTGTAATTTTACAATTAATGTAACACCCTCGTATCCCATAACTTGATAAGAAACGTAGGTATAGTAACTTTCTACAGACAGGATAGATTAACGAAAAAATAAATAAATAAAAGCGATACACAAGACGCAAAAATGAGAGACCACTACGCTAACCACTGTGCCACTACTTCGCGTAGAGCTATGACTACTTAAAGACATCTAAAAACGTCGAAAACTTCGAGCGTCGTTTTCTCAGAAACGGTCGAGTATCTACGGTTAAGCTGAGGCACGTGTTCGCTTATGGTGACTGCTCTTCCACTGAGCGAAGTTTCTGGGAAATCGGTTTATGGCACTTGCCATGTTCTCCTCCTGAATACAGAGCAGCGAGCAGCAAGCAGACAACAGGGAGAGGCAAGTGTTTGCTCTGGCCGCGGGCGCCCGAGGAGTGGCAACCGTGCTACTGTGCTGTTGCTGCCGCTTTGCCTTGTTTGCTCTCCCTCTCAGCCCGCAGCGAGTTCTTAATCCTCCCTCTCTTTCGTCTCTTGCTGCCAGACACATCTGTTGTCTACTCCACGCCAGCACACAAAAGCTCAGCGCTTACGCAACGATCGGCACCCGTTTCTTCCGAAAGACCACCTCCTCCACCATTGGGCGGAGGTTGGAGGCGTCAGCATCGGGTCTTTCGTCAGGAAGCCAACCTCAGATTTAAGGAGGTTCGAAGTACCTCCTCTTGACGCACTAGCTTCCGAATGTGCTAAGGGAAGTCGTACTGTTAGATATTTAATAGTAAATTTGGCGCGCCTATTCGTCAAGAAACTCCTACTAAACCCATATGTTACGCCATCAGTCCAAAAAGTTTCGAGACTGAATTGGTAAAAACAGAGAAACATTAAGATGGTCGTTTCAACGGTAAAGTTTACGAAACGATGTTCGGTAAATCAAATTTTAATTTCGGAGACTTGTTTGCAATTAGAAGTTCAACATTCTTTCAACTCCAGCAGTAAATGCGTAAGCAAATTTTGCTCTAGCATTTTCTATCTCTATCTATCAATGGCAATCACATTACAATTTCCATTGATATAAATATTTATTCAGTTATCCGTTAACATTGAATTACCATTGCAGATCCTTTTAGTAAAGTTTTCCAAGGTATCACACTCATGGAAAAAAAATCGCAACAACAAGGAGGAGTTATATGACATAAACGACAGTTGGTATGCGTGTTTCTACATCTGAAACATGATTCTTCAGATTCTGCACTAGTCGCATAATAGTGGCGCTAGCAGCGACACTTGAGGATGCAGATCAGACTTCCTTTAAATACACGCTGTAACGGTCATGAGTGTAAGTTAACTCTGAGATTGGGCGCACTGTGTTGATGTTAATCAAGAATGCCTTTAAGCCGACAAACTCGCCATAAAAACACCTCACTGAGTTTGAATTAGGTCGTACAATAGGGCTACGAGAAGCTAGATGTTCCTTCTGCGATACTACAGAGACTTGGCAGGAATGTAGCCTCTGTACGTGATTGCTGGCAGCGGTAGTCGAAAATGTACGCTCGCAAGAAGACGGGGCTCCGAACGGCCAAGCAGCACTACCGAGAGGGAAGACCACCGTGTTCGGCTTATGGCTCTGACGCATCGTACTGCATCTGCAGCTGCATTTTGATCAGCAGTTGGCACCACAGTGGCACAACGAACTGTTACGAATCGGTTGCTTGAAGGACAGCTCCGAGCTAGGCTCCTGTAATGTGCATACCACTGTCCCCAAACCGCCACTATTTACGAAATCATTGATGTTACACGAGAGGTCATTGGAGGCACGGTGGAGGTCTGTTGTGTTTTCTGACGAAAGCTGGTTCTGCCTCGGTGCCTGTGATGGCTGTGTGTGGGTTGTAAGGAAAACATAAAATGATCGTATGCCGTCGTTGGCCAAGTGCAAGTCTTATTTCAGTCGACGCCACACTGGGCGACTTTCCCACCGGGGATGAGGATGAAATGGTGACGAGGACAACCCAACACCCAACACCCAGTCCCCGAGCGGAGAAAATCTACAGCAAGGCTGGTAATCGAACCCGGGCCGCCTTGCATTGGAGGCGAGCACGGTACCACCCAGCTAAGCTGGTGGACGGTTGTGAGGAGACCATTTGAGAGACTAATCAGCCTGTCTGCGTGTTTGACTCGGACCTACATCTGGAGTTACGGTCTGGGATGCGATTTTGTATGACAACAGGAGCACTCTCAATGCTATCTCACACACCTTGACTGCAAAACTGAACGTCAATCTGCCATTTACGAACTACGTTCCACTGGGTGTTTCTCACACTTCCAAAGGCTTATCTCGAGCTTACTTTAACCTTGGATCTTGCAATGTTAATCACTTAAATATGTTACCTAGAAAAATGTAATCAGTACCCTACATCAATTAATCTTGGTGTTACGAATGTTATTCATTGGTGCAGTTTACAGATAATGATCGTTATAAAGTGAGTTTATAGCGATCATCGCTTGATTTTGGAGTCAAATGCATTCCTTGAACATCGAGAAACTGCGTACTCTTACACTGCGTATCATTATTATGCATTTAGCATCTCTGTCCCCCCCCCCCCTCCTTGTAACACACACAAAACTGAACTGTCCCCTGCCGTTAATTGCTGAAGTTCATTAATTTGACTTTTAGTCTCAAGTGCTTCATTTGGTTTGGTCCAATTAATTATAAGGTTATCGAGATCCCTTTAGGGTGTGGCTTCACCGACTGAGTATTTGTCCAGAATCCATGTGTCATCCTCAGTAACCTATGGCTTAAACAAGAGTTACACCAGTGGGACCATAATCTCTAAATCCTTCATCTTTTGTTCCTCAGAGAGCATTAGAAACGCTGCACACCACCATCTTGAATGTGGAACCTGACTTAGCGGGAGACCAGCTGAGAGTAAACTGTAGCCCTACAGACGCAAAGAGTACCTCGGTGCCGGCGGTGACGTCAGCGGTTGTTCTGCTCGTTATGACGTGGCCGCGCACCTGCACACAGCTGCAGGCGGGCAGTTTAATTGGACTGCGGGCTGTGCCGCAGGGAGTCCAGGTCAGCCAACTTCTGCCGCTCATTTTTACCGGCTGCCTTTTTTAATCTGCCCCATACACTAATTACTGTTGTAATTGCGTTGTTCAAATTGAATGGCCGACATTAAAGAACTGTCCTCAAATTTCAAACACATTATTGTTGATGAAAATGATTTTTTCCATCCTTTTAATGAGCTCACGAAAAATCAAACGTGATTGCAATTAAGTGTGTTCAATTTACTTTTAAACGAAAACAGCCTCCCTGTTGTCGGGGTGGCATGAAGTTTTAGAGCCCTTCAAACAATCGCATATTCATATTTCACAACCTGTCATAGTGGATATGCACTATTATTGACACTAATTTATGTGCGAGGTGTTTATAGAGAGTAGTGTTCATTATCGGCTATCGAATCTATGCACCACAATATAGGATTTGTTGATCTGCCGTTATGCAAACACTTTATTCGCCCCAAAAGAGGTTTAGCGATAACTCAAACCATCATTGTTTTTTCAATATAAAAACACATGATGCATAAATTGATCCTCAGCAGAAACTATTGATTTTTAAATGTTTCTATTTAGTTTTATGCTTGTCTTCAGTACAGCTCTTACTTTTAATGTGCCTTACATGGCCTTACTTTGATGTTTTTCTCAATCGAATAAAAAATTTAAATATCTACATTTCACGCGCTTTTAGCGTTAAAGAGCTCACTGATGACGGTAATCTATATTTGAAACTAGAATAAACAAGCAGTTTCCATCAAGATGAAACTACGAATCCAATTGTAGTTTTACTGCAGACATGGATAAATCTGAAATAAGGCTTAAATGTACAATGATTGTGTACAGAGCACTCTTAGTTACTATTAATATTGACAAAAGTGAAATTAGCTTTGTGCTGTTAAAAAGTTCTTCATTGGAGTTTCTGTGAGCAAGCCCTCTTCATACAAACTGTTGTCAACTAAATCACCCACATAAGATTACCATTTCTATCCAGGCAGTCATATTGACAGAGACTCGACCAAAGACAGAGAAACAAATTCAGTATGTTAATAGTATTCCATCAGTTTTTGCCTGGTGATGAGCACCAACGAGTAGACGCAAAAATAAGGTAATGAAAAGAAACATGTCGACATCAGGACTGGTTGTAGAAAATACAGTGTGTTTCAAACTGATTTCACAAGATTACATCTTCTACACAAATGAAGATAAAAACTTGTGGTACATTTCAGTTTTTTAGAAATCTGCCTGAAGCAACTAGCTCAAACTTCTGTTCATTACACAACGTTCGTTGAGTCGAGATGATGATAATACAGCAACAGTAGGAATTTTACGATATCTGTTCCAACACATGAGTATCAGTTATAACTGCGTTGTGAACATGGCAGTACACGTTGTAACAATCCGAGGGTGATATTCTCTTTTAAAATTGAATCACCAAAATGGTCTTACTGTTTATGAATCATCCAACACCACTTTTGGTCGGTATTTGTGTGCTTCTTGTTTTTTTATGGGGACCTGGAATTTTGTTTTATTCATTTATCATTTCAAATTCTTTATCGTGTTGGATAGTTACGAAAATACTCTGTATAGATTTTATACGAAAAGTAGCCTTTTTTCAACTGCTTGCAACGTGTATGCGTTCAACACATATACTGAAAACACCTCCTTCCCCCCCTCTCCATGTTCAACCCCCCCCCCCCCCTTACGTCTGTACATGTCATTCTCCCACCTCTATCTGTCTATCCCCTATCCCATTTATTTGCTCCCAATCTACAGACTGTCAAGCAATGTAGGTCTATAAAGCAGGCTGATACCACTACAACACAGCACAACTGCCTTGCAGCACAGCTTACATGTTGGGGCACAGAAAACCATTTCTTGCCCCTGAGATGAAAGCTACCCTGCAAGGCACATTGATTTCGCAGGCCAATACTGTTTTCACAAAACATGTCTTTTAGCAGTGCAGCCTATATCCCAGGGGCTGGAAGAAACTGTCTTTGCCAACATATCCACTTGTATTGGAGCTAGGATGTTATAAGCCCCACAGTGCTGCTACTCCTGAGGTCTGTTGTGTCTCTGTCAAATTTGGTTGAATCGATCCAGTGGTGTGGGAGGACATCATGCACACATGTGTTCAAGTGTCACACACACACACACACACACACACACACACTTGTACACATGCATGTGTGTGATGTGTGTACACACACGCACATGTACACATACGCATTGTTTTATATATATAATAGCATTTCAGGGAGATAGTCATCAAAACACGAATTTTCTGTTTAACTTAGAATTGGATAAATGTAATTATTAACGTTAATACAAATTATATTTTAGAGCAATTTCTGACTCTCTCCTTTGCTAATGTGCAAAACTGAGTTCACTGTATAGATCAATATAAAGAGTTTGAAAATTATCTGTGCTGTAATACAGTCTTTGCTCATAGGTTGATGCCATTATATGATGTTGGAGAGCTATGTGAATCAACGAATACACATGTGATAAAAAATGTGAGTTGGAATATGTTTGCATTGAAAAAAATGGCCAAATTAATCAGTAACAGCAAAAAATTTGTATTCAGTGATTTATAAAGCAAACCCATGCCTGCACATTGCAAACTTTTGATAAAATTAATTTCAGCCTCAGTCAGCCACTGAATCCATCAAGAAGATAAGCAGAAATCGATGTTATATATAACTTCCTCTCAATGACCTATGAATCACTAACGTTGCATTTTAGCTGCTACAACTTAAGGGGTATAAGTTTCTCAGCTTGTACCATTTGACTCAATGTTACCTGATCGCACAATATGTGGTTTTTTTGTGAGAATTTGCGAAACGCTCTGTTTATGTGCCTCCCATTCCTACAAATTTGTAATAACCGCGAATAACTGTTGAGTGCAGAAACTTCAGACATGATCGCAAAAGTCTGACGACTAGCTGGGTGTTTCTCAGATATTCGATGAAGAACACATTGAACATTTCTAATGCGTAAATTAAAACTTTGGCAATTGTAAAAAGTTGTACAAGATCGTATATGTATATGTGCAAAAGGTATACCCTTGTAAAATCTGACGTTTCTTAAGAAATAAAAACATTGTACATGTATGTAAAAAAATAAATGTATCGGAAACTTCTCTCTTCATTCACATAGAAGATATGATATTGTGAAATCATATGATTCTTTTGAAAAACCATGTGTACATAACCTGCATCAGAGCAACGTCAAAGTACAAGAACACTAGAAATACAGTAAAAGACTATAGGAAAGAGGATTAAGGTTTAACATCCTGTGGGCAGTTAGGTCATTAGAGACACAACAGAGCTCAGATCGGGGAAGGACGGGAAAAGAATTAATCTGTGCCCTATCAAAGGAACCAGACTGGCATTTGCTATGAGCAGTTCAGTAACAGCAGTCTTTCCGAACACTAGTCCAGTGACATACCGTTGCACCATGTAGCTCAATGCAAATGATTATAGATGGTGAATTTCCAGGACAAACTTTAAGGACATTGTGACGGCTGTTGACTGAGTACTTCCATCTAACGAACCTACTCTCGCTATCAACCGCTCTTTCGTTATAGACTGTTTATACTGTACCTGGCTATTAAAGTCCTGTCGTGTGAAGCCAACTATAATGTATGGGTTTTATTTGTCCTGCCATAGGAAGCGAGGTAAAACGTGATGTTAGTTCAGTGAAATGTTTATGAACGTTTAAGTGCTGATTTTTGAATGTTTATTTGTACAGTGGATTGTTATATCCGTTATACGATTTGAGCTGACTTCTATAAAAATATTACTGGAAGTCTGTAACAGGTAATTGTCTAATTGTGATCACTGACATTCCTTAGTATCTTGCAAGAATTACTCTGCTACGTATGTGAAACATTTGCTCCGTGTTACCTATAAGATTGTGATGAGCTTGGCTTTAGCACATTTTACTTTATTTACTGGTTTATTTATTGATTTAAGCTGATTAGATTAGGGCCTTCAGCCCCTCTGTTACATCAGTCCAGTGTTTCACACGCAAATTACTTTTTTACAGCATATGTGCCTAAGAAAGGTCCAGAATTTCGATCTTTTCTTGAAGTTATTTTGTATGTAAGTGCTTACACGAAACGATAGACCTACAGTTATTTCTTTTTAATTATCACTTATTATTTCCAGTCTTTTATTTATGGCGCCAACTGTTATCATACACTCCTAGCATTTACAGCACTACATTATAACTCTGTTCTTCACGTTACAAAAATCAAACTTGTTCGATAATTTTCTTATTAATGCTCAAATTTATCTTATGGTCTCAGTGTCCTGTCTAAGGACGTTACGTGTCTACAGTATTCACATATAATTCGCCATCTTCACTCTCGCGTCCAACCATTTTGATGTCCATGGCCACTTACCACCTTCTTCTGTTGTGACGCTACCACACTGATGGGATATCCTCTCTTCAGCTTTTTAGCTTCCTTCCGCCAAACGTCCTGCTTTCTGCCAAATGCACCACATGGCTTATATGATGTTTAGATGAGTACAATTTTCTTCTAGGTAATTCCATTTTATTGTAACTGAGTTTTCTTATCTAACTTCTGCATAAAAATTGGAGCTGAATTCAGGGTGTATTTATTTTCTATACAGTAGTTTTATATATTCAGAAATTAATAAATATGTGAAGTGGCACAGGTATTTCCGAAGATACGGTCACCTTACACCACTACATCTACATCTATACTCTCCAAACACCTATTTAGTGCATGGTAGAGGGTACATCCTTGTTGACGTGTCATTAGGGCTTTTCCCCGTTCCATTCACGTACGGAGCGTGGGAAGAATGAGTGTTTGAATGCCTCTGTGCGTGCTGTGATTAATCACACCTTGTCCTCGCGATCCCTATGGCAGCGATATGTAGGGGGGGGGGGGGGGGGGTTGTAGTATATTGTTAGACTCAGCATTCAAAGCCAGTTCTTGAAACCTGGTACGTGTGCTTTCTCGGTATAGTTTACATCCATCGTCAAGGTCCTGTCAGTTCAGTTCTTTTAACATCTGTGGTCAAACAAACCTGTGACCATTCGTGCTGCCCTTCTCTGCACATGTTCAGTATCCTTAAGTATCCACTGCTAGTCCTATTTCGTACAGGTTCCATCAAGCAGTATCCTCTGATGGATCGCACGAGTGACTTGTAAGCGAGCTCCTCTATAGAACGATTGCATTTCCCCATTATTCAACTAAAAAACCGAAGCCTGCTTTCGGCTTTACTCACAACTGAGCGTCTGCGATAGTTCCATCTGATGTCCCTACAAAGTGTTACACCCAGATATTTGTATGAATTTACCGACACCATTTGTGACTCGTTGATGTTGTAGTCATAAGATACTAAGTTTTTCGTTTTTGTGAAGTGCACAGTTTTACATTTTCGGATATTTAAAATACGTTGGAAATCTTTCCTAACTTCTTGAATTCAGGGTATTGTTGATTTCTCGTCCCAAAGACATTTAAAAATCTGTTTGGTTAACCTGTTGCCGTTCATTCTGTATAAGTGTCCAAAAAATATCAGTCGCCTCTTTCGTAGTGTTTCATTTACGTTTTCTATGTTTCAATAAACTTCTTCATTGGTTCTTAATTTCCATACCTCTGTATTTTTTGGTGGCCCAAGTATTTTTCGAATGATTTTTCTTTCTAAGACTTCAAGTTTGTGTAATTTGTAGTTCAGTACTAAACATTCACTTGCATTAGGACATTCTGGTTTTACTTCTGTGTTGTAGTGCTGTATCTTTAAATTTTTAGACAGACACCTTTTGTTGTAGACATTCCTAGTTATTCCTTCAGCCCTCTCCATTTTATGTACTCTTTCTTCTACAGCGAAGTTTTCTAAGCCAAGTTACTTTTATTAAAACTGTTATTTGGATTTTAGTCGAAGTTGGAGTTGTTAGTTTAGGACGTGACGTCCATTATCAAACCACCGCCTTCATCGTAAGTGGTGACATTTAAAACAAAAAGTACATTTACAAATAGCCACAATCGGCAGTCACGAGTAACGTAGAAACTCATCTACCGTATATTATCAGTGCTTGCCAATGTACTGGTTGTATTACGTGTCAGTACTTTCGATGAAAGCGAGTCTTTGATAGTGGACGTCAGTTGCGAAACTAGTAACCGCACATAAACGATTTTCCTCATCGCAGCTTCAACAGAAGTACAAATAACATTTTCAGTATGGAGATTGTCATATTCGCTTTAGCGTCAACTTCCCCCTAACCTCCCCTAGATAAAAGATTATTTTTGAAAATGTATTTAGAGACAAGATTATTTCGCTGCAGAATCCTTACTGTATTTACTCCCAAGAAAATTAAATTTTACCGTCCATAGAGTAACTAAGCGTATTTGACGATTTGAGGATGATCTCTTCAGTGGAGTCACCAGTCGTTGGGCATACATGAAGACTGAGATAACCATTAGCTGTAAATTCATTACGACAGTATCTGCATTGCAATGAATTTTCGCTTCACAATATGTAATTCAAAATGAATCACCTCCGTAGAAAGTAGGCGCCGCTGGTGGTATGTGGGAAGCACTTAGGATAGATAGCTGTCTGACACAAAGGATCGTATTGCGTCAGTGTCAGCAGGAAAACGTTGGTGGTCGGAAGCGGTGTGCCGGATCAATACCGTAGTACAAACCATACCTGGTAAAAGCCTGTAACACGATGCCTGTCGCGGCAGGTTGCCAGGCGATGGGGCGGTGTGTCTGGGAAACACGAAGGCGTGACGGCCCACAAGTGGATGTTGTTAGCGATAAATCTACTTACTGCTCCAAACGCATTCTCTGCCAGTGTTCATAATGTTGCAACAACAGGACGAATGTACAATTGTCTTTCAGGATATCATCTTCCAGAATCCAAAACAGGTATGAGAGACCGTGAAAATGTGATAAGAAATACTATTTATGAACAGGAAGTATGTTTGGATTCCTATAGCTGTAACATCTGGACTGACAATAAATCTTTAAAACTGTCGTGTCTGTCTGTTTGAACACGCTACCCCAAAATTACTAAACGAATTTTCTTGGGGTTTCCTTAGGTACCTCGAGCATAGCTTGAGGCACCGTATACGCTTCATTTCATCAACATCGGATCGCGAAAGAAAATACATCCATACATGTCTATATACGTTCCACTTCTCCTCCTACACCACTAGATCAATTTCAAGCGAACTCACTGTCTGGAAATAATCTCTGTGGCAGTGAGAACCACCTAACAATTAAGGGAATGGAGGTCGGTGTGAAAATAAAGAAGTGTACGCCACGGCCCGCGAATACCCAGGTTTTACTGATCCAGGATTCATCCAACAACCTTCACACATAATTTTCGATCTCTAAGGAACTTTTTATCGCTTGTAACCCCCAAGAAATGATGGAAGGAATAGTGTTTACCGCTGACTGCATTTTCGCTGTTCATTTTTGCATTTCGTCTACATCTACATCTACATCCATACTCCGCAAGCTGCCTGACGGTGTGTGGCGGAGGGTACTTTGAGTACCTCTACGGGTCTCCCTTCTATTCCAGTCCCGTATTGTTCGTGGAAAGAAAGATTGTCGGTATTCCTATGTGTGGACTCGAATCTCTCTGATTTTATCCTCATGGTCTCTTCGCGAGGTATACGTAGGAGGGAGCAATATACTGCTCGACTCGTCAGTGCCGGCCGGTGTGGCCGAGCGGTTCTAGGCGCTTCAGTCTGGAACTGCGCGATCGCTACGGTCGCAGGTTCGAATCCTGCCTCGGGTATTGATGTGTGTGATGTCCTTAGGTTAGTTAGGTTTAAGTAGTTCTGAGTTCTAGGGGACTGATGACCTCAGATGTTAAGTCCCATAGTGCTCAGAGCCATTCGAACCATTCGACTCGTCAGTGAAGGTATGTTCTCGAAACTTCAACAAAACCCCGTACCGAGCTACTGAGCGTCTCTCTTGCAGAGTCTTCCAGTGGAGTTTATGTATCATCTCCGTAACGCTTTCGCGATTACTAAATGATCCTGTAACGACGCACGCTGCTCTCCGTTGGATCTTCTCTATCTCTTCTATCAACCCTATCCGGTACGGATCCCAGACCGGTGAGGAGTATTCAAGCAGTGGGCGAACAAGTGTACTGTAACCTACTTCATTTGTTTTCGGATTGCATTTCCTTAGGATTCTTCCAATGAATTTCAGCCTTGTAAAATCATCAGACGATCAATTCCAATTACTAAATGATCTAGAGAGAATTTCTGTATGGTGCGAGAAGTGGCAATTGGCACTAAACAAAGAAAAGTGTGAGGTCATCCACATGGATACTAAAAGAAATCCGATAAATTTTGGGTATACGATAAATCGCACAAATTTAAGGCTGTCAATTCGACTGAATGCCTAGGAATTACAATAACGAGCAACTTAAATTGGAAAGACTGCGTTGGTAATATTGTGGGGAAGGCAAAACAAAGACTTCGCTTTTGTTGACAGAACACTTAGAAGATGCGACAAACCCACTATAGAGACAGCCTACATTACATTTATCCGTTCTCTGCTGGAGTATTGCTGCGCGGTGTAGGATCCTTACCAGGTGAGATTGACGGAGAACATCGAAAGAGTGCAAAGAAGGGCAGCTCGTTTCGTGTTATCGCGCAATGGGGGTGAGAGTGTCACTGATATGATGCGCGAGTTGGGGTGGCAGTCACTGAAACAAAGGCGGTTTTCTTTGCGGCGAGATCTATTTGCGAAATTTCAATCACCAACTTTCTCTTCCGATTGCGAAAATATTTTGTTGGCACCCACCTATGTTGAGAGAAATGATCATCATAATAAAATAAGAGAAATCAGAGCTCGAACGAAAAGATTTAGGTGTTACTTTCTCCTACGCACCATTCGAGAGTGGAGTGGTAGAGAAGTAGTGTCAAAATGGTTCGATGAACCCCCTACCAGGCACTTAAGTGTGAACTGCAGAGTAACCATGTAGGTTTAGACTTTTTAATTTATTACTTCTTTACAATTAGCTGCATCCCTGATACATTTTGCAGACAGTGTTGACTTATAGCACTGGAATAAACTGCGTGAAAAACTGCTTCATCGTGTACGACGTTTAAATTTATCATTACTAATTTGCTGAACTGATTTCGATGAAATTTGATAAGAAGATAGCTTGAAGCCCGAAGATTAGAAGAACATTATGTGAATCAAGGGAAATGTTTACTCTTTGAAGAAGGAATTTCCTCTTTGAGTTTTGAACTTCATCGTATTTGTGAAAATGCTTTTATTGTTCGATACATGCTACGTAATACTACTCAAACTAATGAATACAATGCTCATACAATCTTCAGTGTGTTTAATCCACACTTCCGCACTATTTGTTGTATAATGTACACATCTAACGTAAAGCTACTTCAGTAGCACTGTTCTGCCCATACCCCTCTGTGCCCACTGCTCGACAGTGACGCTGTGGATGTCCGACACATCTTGCGTTGGGAGGTGGGGGAGGGGGAGTGCATCACGAGCGATGCCTACCCAAACAGGCAGGACATGTGAGGGCAGCTGTTGTTATTGCACATAGAGTAGCTTACTCAATCATTCATCATTACGAAACTACTGATATGTGAGCGCAGCTATGGGTACCAGCTAGTTTTGAATAAATCATGAGTGCAGAGGCGACCTTAAAAACTAAAATCTCGAGATATTCCGTCAGGGTTAACATCTCCACTCGTCACTACTGCCGGAAACGTGATGTGGGCTGGCTGCCACAGCCAGACATTATACATAGGCGCTGCAGGTTGACATGCATGCTACAGGTGCACTTTGTGAATGTTCTCCACACAGACCTTGAGTGTCCCTTATACAGAAGATATTGTACAGTCTTAGGTCTGTTGCTAGCTCTCAGTTTGATGCTTTGGGGATCACAACAAATGGTTATTACACTGCTTGGCTGTTGCCAGTGAGTATTCAAACATTTTTAGCGATCCCAACACAGTTCTTATTTATCATTAGGACTATCCTTCTAGACTAGGAAATACATTCACAATTACTTTGAGTAATAATCTGACACAACTGTAACAGAACGAAATTGAAGACACTACTATTTACAGCACGCGTCAGCACTACATACGTCTTTCTCCATAAACGTTCACTTTCAATAAGAAACATTATCAACTTTACCTCGCATTCTAAGCAGGAAAAAAGCATTCGTGCGAGATATCAAACCAAGTAATAGATCCCGCGCGAAACTTTCGGCCACTATTCTGGTAGTGCACAGTCATGACCTTCTGAAACTACAGCTTTTAAACTTCCGTGCGCACTAATTGTCTGTCACTCGCTCCGCTTCAACAGAGTCAGGTAATACCAGAGCACAAAGTACAGTAGAATGGAGTGACAACCAGAGCTCTTCTATTCGCGGGATGATGGAGAACACGGGTTGTTCTAGGCAGAAAATGTCAGCCTCAGGCGTGTATACGTCGATATTATTTCAACAACATGCTCGTACTAATCTTTTGCAGCTATATATATGCCTAAAAATCAAAATTATTAAACATAAGCAGCCGAAGACTTATTACGAAATGAACTTAATGATTTTCGATTTACAGTTTAGTCATGCTTGAAGAGTAATGGATCTTCCGTAAATGTCATTCCCTTCAACCGTGCCATATTTAAAATCCAATGAAAATGGTGAAAAACAGCGATGTTAATAATGAAACAGTACTATGATACTTCTTTAATGGCACACTAATTCATTTAATTCATTTACACTGCATTTGTGAACTGCAACATAAAAATGTTCAAAGGAAATAGCTCTCAGGCACCAGCTACAGGACAGCAAGGTTGCCAATGTCAAAACAGTATTTCACAAATCTCACATCGTACAGTATTTCGCGTTCGGGCTTAGGCGTTGCACTATGGCGGGGCAAATGACAGACAGACAGTGCGCGCTAGAGTTGAAATGCTTTCCTATCAGAAGGTCATCGCTGTGTACTGTGAGAACTATGGCCAAAATTTTCGCGCGAGATCGATTTCTGGAGCTGACATCCTGCGTGTTGTTTTTTTCTCCTTAATACGTGAGGTCAAATTAGTGCTTCTTCCTTGTCAGACTGGCTAGCCACCCCTTCGCATCATGCCGTTCTGAAGTCTAACGTTCTCAAACGCTAACCAGTCAGAGCCAGAAAACACAGCGCTTCCTTTTCAGCATGTGCTCTAGACAGTCAACGGGAGACGAGAAACATATTTTTCAGTCGTTTAACGTGAAACTCAGTACATGAATACGACACAGTAGGTATCGCCCAATTGATTTTATCTCATATTATACAACATTCCACTAGCGACAGGCCGCGGTTTCGTGTGGGTAGCACTCAGTATATACGGATAGACGACTTACCTGTCATAGTGATGATAAATTATATACATAAACCTTCCTCGTGATTCAACTTACTTATTAAAGAAAACCGTAGAGTATCAAAATCCTTACAGCAGTTCCTGTGTTTAGCTTTCACATAAAAACAGAAAAACGCGGTGAAGGACTTTGATTTATTAATATTCATAGGTATACCACATTATTTGGCTGGAATGGATGTCTTTCAATAAACCAAGATCGCGTTTCAGATGTGAAAGGTCTCAGCACGGGGACGATTTGCCAAAAACTTTAAAAGGTTAGGTCCTGCCAAATACGATCTCAAAGATGGAACATAAGCTCTGTTTGGAGTTGGAAATGTTCTTGTTATAAGGAACCATCGTGACATAAGACTTAGGAAGATGTTGAAAAACGATGACGAATTTGAATTTACGTGGCTGGGTCATTTGTGTCCAAAGGTTTATTTTAGAGTACAACAGAAGCCAAATACAAAATGCTCAGTTTATTATTATACTTTAGCGTATATTGTGACGAGATTAGTACGACAAAAGTTCCAAAGGAATATACTTGTGACTGCTAAAAAAATAAAAGATAAAAAAACTTTGTCTACTGAAGCTTTTACATTAATGCTGCATTTTCTTTTGTTTCAGGTGAGTTGAGTATCCTCTTGACACAACTGTGCATGTAACTATGGGGTGGTCATCCAGTGGCCAGATAGGTAAGTATTTGGCATAAGATAGCGATGTCATTATAAATTCGGAAAACTCACTTATTGAACAATTCGATTCTGTAAACTGGTTCCCTTTATGAAGCCAGTCATCAGTGTGTTGTTGATAGTACCAAGACAGCGCTCTGCTTGCTTCGTGCATCAGAGTGTTGTGAGATGTAGCGAGTCAAGTGTGAACACACGGCCACCTAAGATTCGTTTACCAGGAAAGGATCTAGCACGAGGATATCGAGCTAAAAGCTTATTCATTGTACACCATCACGTGGTGAACGTCAGTCTAAAGGGACATGCAGTACTGCCTGATCCGCACTTGAACGTCAGTCTAAAGGTACATGCAGTACTTCCTCAGTCGCTCTTCATGTATCACTGCATATTTATGATGTTCGTTGAATAGTTGGTTACTCACCTTGTAATGCAGTATGAGGGGCAGGTAATCATCGTAATGGACGGCTAGAGGCGTATGAAGACGAAACTCGAATTTATAGATAAGGCGTAGTGACGTAATTGTGACCTAAAATCAGGCAGCAAGAATGCGGCCATATTGCAAATCATTAGGAGTACTCCACAATTACTGTATTGGTCACTAAATATACTGAATCGCCAAAGAAACTGATATAGACATGCGTATTCATATACATAGATATGTAAACATTCAGAATATGGCGCTGCGGTCGGCAACGCCTATATAAGACAACAAGTGCCTGCCGCAGCGATTACTGCTGCTACAATGGCAGGTAATCAAGATTTGAGTCTTAACGTGATGTTATAGTCGGCGCACGATCGATGGAACACAGCATCTCCGAGGTAGCGATGAAAAGGTATTTTCCCGTACCACCATTTCACGAGTGTACCGTGAATATCAGAAGTCCGGTGCAACATCAAATCTCCGATATCGCTGCGGCAGGAAAAAGATCCTGCGAGAACGGGACCAACTCCGACTGAAGAAAATCCTTCAACGTGACAGAAGTGCTACGCTTCCGCAAACTGCTGCAGATCTCAGTGCTGGGCCATCAACAAGTGTCAACGTTCGAAACATTTAACGAAACATCATCGATATGGGCTTTCGGAGCCGAAGGCCCACTAGTGTATCCTTGACGACTGCACGAGGCTTTTCGCCTCGCCAGGGGCCGTCAACATCGACGTTTGATTGCTGACGATGGGAAACATGTTGCCTCGTCGGACGAGTCTCGTTTCAAATTGTATCGGGCGGGTGGCCGTGTACAGGTATGGAGACAACCTCATGAATCCATGGCCCCTGCGTGTCAGCAGGGGACTGTTCAAGTTGGTGCAGGCTCTGTAATGGTGTGAGGAGTGTGCTGTTGAAGGCATATGGGACCCCTGATACGTCTAGATACGACTCTGACAGGTGACACGGACGTAAGCATCCTGTCTGATCACCTACAATCATGACCGCCCCCGGTAGCTGAGTGGTCAGCGCGACAGAATGTCAATCCTAAGGTCCCGGATTCGATTGCCGGCGGGGCCGGAGGTTTTCTCTGCTCAGAGACTGGGTGTTGTGTTGTACTAATCATCATCATTTCACCCCCATTGACGAGCAGGTCGCCGAAGTGGCGTCAAATCGAAAGACTTGCACCCGGCGACAGGTCTACTCGACGGAAGGCCCTAGTCACACGACATTTACATTTATTTACCTGCAACTATTCATGCCCATTGTGGATTCCGACGGACTTGGGAAATTCCAACAGGACAATGCGACACCTCACATGTCCAGAATTGCTGCAGAGTAGCTCCAGGAACACTCTTGTGAGTTTAAACACTTCCGCTGGCCAATAAACTCTTCAGACATGAACATTATTAAGCATACCTGAGATGCCTTTCAATGTGGTGTTACTGATTTATGGACAGCTCTGCAGGATTCATGGAGTCAGTTCCCTCCAGCACTACTTCAGATATTAGTCAAGCCCATGCCACGTCGTATTGCGGTACATCTACGTGCTCGCGGAGTCCGTAACTATATTAGGCAGGTGCACCAGTTTCTTTGGCCCTTCGGTGTAAGAAGCCGCCAGCTGGTAATGCAATGATTTCATTTGACACGTTTCGGACAGAACCCATCACCAGATTGTCTTGAAAATCTTGATGACGAGATCATAAGGGCAGTGTGAAACAAATAAGATATCATGGCAGACATGAGGCTGAACCGGATGCAAAACATCAGGCACGCTATTGTGTGGCAACCTCGCACTCAGCAACCATCGGGCCATTTTTATAGGAATTTAGTGACCTGTGTGAGGACATATTGTGTCATAAACCTCCTGAAAATTTTCAAGGACTTATCGAAAACATACCACGCAGAATCGTCGCTGTATTCCTTTCCAGTCGTGGACCAACAGGCTCTTAGAAAGATGGTCGTAATGTTCCAGCTCATCAGTGCACATAACACAGAAAAAGAGAGTTTCATTTAAGTCGAAGAGCGAGAGAGGTCGAGAAATCGTCATCGCTTCGCGGCAGAGCCCAATGTTTGCGGACGCGGTAGCTCGGTCGCCGTCTGATCGCACGTTCGGCATTCGTTGCGAGTGGTCTGTAGGGAAGGGGCCGAGCAATTCCATTACAGCGATCGCGATCGCTGCCGGCGCGGACGGAAGCCCGCGCCACTCCCCGTAATGACGACCGTGGCGGAACGCGGGGGCGGCGGCGGCGGCGGTGGCGGCGGCGGCGCTGCGCGAGACCAGCAAAGTGCTGCGACACGCTGCCGTGCTCAGCCACGCGTGGGCGCCGGGACGGGTCGCCCGCCCTAAAGGCCTCTGAGCCCGGCGCGCTTCTATCGCCGTACATCTCCAAATGCTCTTATGACCGCGTCTGACGCTTTGCCATACCGCTATTGCGGAATACCGAGTTCGCTCTATTTTTTGCGGTACTATCAGTTTGCCATATTCCTAGCGTTCCTTGTTTACTAGATAGTTTTTGAATCCCACATGAAAAAAAAACTGTAAGTCGATAAAAAGACTAGTGGACTTTTTGGGTGACGCACACATCTCTTGAATGCGTGGGGTCGACATTCAAGTAGCGGAAGTAAAGAAACAAATAGCGTTAAGTACGAGGGACGTTTGAAAAGTCCGTGCAAAGTCCGAGAGATGGCACTACCGGCGCGTATCGAGGTCATGTTTAGTTAGTAGCATTTTTGGATAGAAGGCAAACAAACTTTCAGCCATAGTGGTCTATTTCTTTGTGTTTGGCATTCGTGTGAATCAAGGTCGTCGAGCGATTGTCAAAAAATGGAGGAAGAATAATTTCGTGTGGCGATTAAACATTACTTCATGAAAGGCAAAACGCCTCAGGAGACTAAAGAGAAGCTTGATAAACATTACGGTGACTCTGCACCTTCGATTAGAACAGTTTATAAGTGGTTTCAAAATTTTCGGCTTGGCCATAAGGTCACAAGTGATGCTGAACGTTCTGGACGCCCTGTGGAGGTTACGACTCCAGAAATCATTGATAAAATCCATGATATGGTGATGGATGACAGAATAGTGAAGGTGCATGAGATTGCTAGTGCTGTGGGCATCTCGAGTGAACGTGTACATAATATTTTGCGTAAACATTTGGAGATGAGGAAGCTACCCGTAAGATGGGTTCCGGGGTTGCTCACGCCTGACCAAAAACGGAATCGTGTGAAGTGTTGCAAGGATGGTTTGTAGCTGTTCAGGAAGAATCCACAGGACTTAAAGCGTCGTTTCGTCGGTGTGGATGAAACATGGATACATTACTATACTCCTGAGACCAAACAACAATCTAAACAATGGGTTACCAAGGGAGAATCTGCACCAAAATATGCGAAGACCATTCCTTCGGCCAGAAAGGTTATGGCGACTGTCTTTTGAGATTCGCAACGAATAATCCTCATCGACTATCTGGAAAAGGATAAAACTATTACAGGTGCATATTATTCATCGTTATTGGACCTTTTGAAAACCGAGCTGCAAGAAAAACGCCGGCGATTGGACCACAATAAAGTCCTTTTCCATCACGAAAATGCACTACCACACATCTCAGCAGTTGTGGTCGCAAAATGAATGGAAATAGGATTCCAACTCCTTTCACATCCCCCCTATTCTCCAGACTTGGCTCCCTCGGACTACTATTTGTTCCCAAGCTTGAACAAGTGGCTCGCGAGACAAAGATTTTATTCAAACGAGGAGGTGATTGCAGCAACTAATAGCTATTTTGCAGACTTGGACAATTCCTATTATTCGGAAGGGATCAACAAATTAGAACAGCGCTGGACGAAGTGTAGAAGTCTGAAAGGAGACCATGTCGAAAAATAAAAAAGGTTTGTCCCAAAAATGTAAGTAGCTTTTATTTTTGCACGGACTTTTAAAACGCCCCTCGTATCTAAAACAATATTATGTGAAATATAAATAAAATAATAACCAAAATACGCTACGTTTCCCTTAGCGTCTGTTTCTGAGACTCCAGAATCTTTCGTAGACCACGGGCAACGTATCATGCGGTATATCTAGTGGGTGTTGTTGAGTACATTACCTTATGTGATTTGTTTACCACTGTCGTGCCAACCATATCGTAGAATATCACTGAACTGAGTTCAGAATGCCAGTATTAAATTCGGATCAAGATAAAAGAAAAATATTAAGGTCTAAGAAAATGGTGACGTGTTAAAACAGATGAACGACGGGCGTTCAATACGTTTCTATAAGTAATACAACATGTATTTTTAGCCAATTTCCCTTGAAAACAGTCAGAATTTGTTGTCGGCATCGTGTAGTATTCCCGCGTTACCCTATATAGTTTTATGAAACTCCGGTAGGTGGTAGCACTATCAGTAGCCTTCAAAATGGTGTGTATGACGGAGGTGTGTTCCAGGAAGAGAGCTGTCAGTGAGTTTCTTTTGTTGGAAAACCAAAGTTCGCAGAATGTCTACGGAGACTTGGCAGTGAGCAACAGAATGGTAAGTCTGTCATCATCGCAAGGAGATCGCGCAAACTTGTTCGATCTCCCACACGCCGGCCGGCCGCACACAGCTGTGACCACCGCAATGTTGGAACGTGCGGACACTCTCTTTCGAGGTGATAGACGGAACACAACCAAACATCTCGCTGCACAACTGGACGTATCTGATGGTGATACTGTCACACTCATCCAACAGATAGGGTGCTCAAAGGTGTGTGTCTGCTGGATTCCTCACCGCCTAACAGAAGAGCACAAAGACCAATGAAGGAAACTTCCTGGCAGATTAAAACTGTGTGCACCGACCGAGACTCGAACTCGGGACCTTTGCCTTTCGCGGGTAAGTGCTCTAGCATCTGAGCTACCGAATCACGACTCACGCCCGGTCCTCAAAGCTTCACTTCTGCCAGTATCTCGTCTCCTACCTTCCAAATTTCACAGAAGCTCTCCTGCGAACCTTGCAGAACTAGCACTCCTGAAAGAAAGGATACTGCGGAAACATGGCTTAGCCACAGCTTGGGGGATGTTTCCAGAATGAGATTTTCACTCTGCAGTGGAGTGTGTGCTGATATGAAACTTACTGGCAGATTAAAACTGTGTGCCGGACTGAGACTCAGTTGGTAGAGCATTTGCCCGCGAAAGGCAAAGGTCCCGAGTTCGAGTCTCGGTCGGTGCACACAGTTTTAATCTGCCAGGAAGTTTCATATCAGCGCACACTCCGATGCAGAGTGAAAATCTCATTCTGGAACCAATGAAGGATGCATTCTGCGGGAAGCAGTACGTGAATGACGGGGAGGTTACTGATACAACTAGGCACGGGTTCCGACATCGACCAATAAGAGTGATACCATGCGGCTATACAGGCCCTTCCAGTAAGGTGGCGTAGGGACATAGCATTGAATGAATGTTGAAATACATGGTTTCGCAGCCAAAAGAGTGGGGAATAATGGCTGTATTGTAATACTGACATACCCAACCTGCTTTCAGAAAAAAGCGTTGCATAACTTACTGAATGTCCCACGTAATTTTCTTCGCTGACAAAATCGAGGCCAAAGAGTGCACAAAAATAGACTTTTGAAAATATCGCAAAACAGGTACGTATGCAAATAGAGAATTGAATTCAGAATTCTGGTATTAAATTCCTATCAAAATCGTATGTACCTTTCCCATGTTATATTTACCCCCAACCTGAGAAATACAATTTTGAGCAGAACGTGTTTTAAGTTGTGGGTTACATTTTTTTTGTAGTTAGTGAGCGATCCCTGGACCGTACAGCAATCATTTCATATCCGAGACGAGGTCCTTCTCCATCTCCTTCGTAGCCATGGCGGTCCTGTGGGCCTCTATGGCAGCTTCTGTTATCATCTGCTCTGCTTGATCGACACACTCTTCGTGCGCTTTTGTGCGGAAGCTGTAAGAGGCGTGTACGATCTCAAGTTCGAGGATGTTCACAATATTAAAAATGCCTATTATTCCGTCTTTGAAATTACATACTACCACATTGGCCGCCACGTCGACTATTTTTTTCCCACCATGAACGGTTATCGGAAACACTTTTTCACAAATCGCCTTGCAACTTGATAACGAAGTTTCTGGCGAACTTAGGATAAACTCTACGATAGAGTACACAACCCAGGGAACATTTTAAGCCTAAACAAACACCACTTTTTCTTAAATTTTCAAAGAGAACTACCACTTAATAGCCTATAGATATGGCTTTAGAACGCAATACAGCAATAATCATGTGTGGCGTGGATTTGACAGCTACTTGATAAGTTTCTGGAGATACGCGGTACCATATGTCTATGATCAGGTCACGCAACTTCATTAATTTATAGGCTGATGGTTTGTAAGCATGGATCTGGTGTCCGACATGTCCCAGGTAGAGTTGTAAAACTTCCGTAAGCTACAGTACTCTATCATTAGTAGGCGTAGACTACGGTAGTTCTCCTAGTAGCCTTATTCCGTTAAAATAGTAACCGCATTACCTGTACAGTAGGTGTGTTGCACATCTATCGGGCGGTACCTCACTTCGATCACTTTGTTCACATATGCGATCACTGTCTTACTAGAGTCTCCTAGAAACCAGAAGCGGTGTACTGTCTAGAAACTGAGTGTGGATATACAAAGGCCCAAATAACCTATAGAACGTATTTGTCCTGCGTAGTTATTCTACTGTCCGTTACTTAAAAATAAACAGTTATTATAGCAAAATTTAAATTTTGAATATTTAATTTAGATTTTATTCGAAAGATGTTGATCTGTAACGTCAAACAGTGGCATTTTGTAGTAAAACATTACTTCAATACTTCTTGAAGCTTAAATAATACTTATTTCTGGTATTCATAAACAACTTTCGCACTTATCAGCAGTAACAAGGAAATGTAACCTTTGATCATCATAAAAAACTTTCTATTAAGTACAAAGTGGCAACAAGAGATGTATATATGTTTTTATGTTTGTGCTTGTATACTGTACTTGCGTCAAAAACAATTGCTTTCGTTAAGTTATATCATAGAAGTTACGCAATCAACCAATTTTTATTACTTATAAAATGAAATTTATATTTTGTAAAGATATAAAATACGCAATGGACTAACACAGGAAAATGTGCGGTTCTAGTTATGTGCAAAGCAAACAAACAAAAAACAAAGAGAAATCGTTGGCTCCCATTTTCCCTCACACACATTCATTTATGTTTCTATTTCTATCAATGTTATCAACACTACCAGTAGTTCAATCCCTCGTCCGGACATCCTGATTTAGGTTTTCTGTGATTTCCCTAAATCGCTCCAGGCAAATGCCGGGATGGTTCCTTTGAAAGGGCACGGCCGACTTCCTTTCCCTTCCTTCCCTAATCCGATTAGACCGATGACATCGCTGTCTGGTCTCCTCCCCCAAAAACAACCCAACTACCAGCAATCCCACCATCTACTACGTCGTTTACGTACTGTACCAAAACTACGAAACTGTAGTTTTGGTAGAGCGCAAATCTAATTGAATTCACATCAGGTGAATTTGGTGGTCGAGACATATACGTAGCTTGTGAAACGAAGTGGTATCGTGGCGGAAGATCCCATCACCATCAGAGAAGACATCAAGTCCGACGGAATGCGGTCTACTACAGTACTCATGTAGTCCACGCTGCCTTCAATTTCTGTCACAAGTCCCATGGAAGTCCAGGTGAATATGGCACACATCATAATTATTGCTCCCACCGGCCTCCATCCGTGCCATGGTGCACGTATCGAACAGCCGTTTGGCAGGATGGTGGATACGATTATGGGCTTGGTGTAGCAAGAAACGTGATTCATCCGACAGAGTGACACATTTCTATTGATCTACTGTCCAATATCAATGATCCAGTGGCCACTGCAAACACAGCTGACAAAGTCGTTTTGTCAATATCAGAGCACGCTAGCGTAATATGCTGCGGAGCCCCGTGTTGTAAAATGTGATCTGTATAGTTTGGTCTTTAACACTTGTGCCAGCACCACTACTATACTCTGGGGTCAGATCTGCCAAAGGTATCCGCTTATCTTGCTTTACAGAGCGGCCAAGACTCCATTCACCACGCTGTGTGATAAGGCGTGGACATTCATCGTATTGTCACCTAATCATTGTTTCACCGTCAATGCACTAATTTTCCATAGGTGCTTAGGACAGTACCACGCCATCAGATGACTAGCTTTGTTGTTTGGAAAATGCTTGTTCCTAGGCTCTGTGCCATAACGATCTGCCCTTTGTCAAAGTCACTTTTTCCCGCAGATTTCCTCATTTACAGTCCATATTATCGCAAAATTGATTCGACATTCTTTTCTGTTCCACTTATATACTCTCTTTACTGCGTCACTTAGCCACAACGCCACCAGGCGACATTTGTCTTGTGTTGGGAAATGACCGTAAGGATTTCGCTCAACAGTTTACATGCATCTTGTTTGAATAGCGCATTCTCGTACCTCTATCAAATCAAAATTAGCTGCTTGGCAACACGTAGTATCGCGTTGCTCCATATTGCGCAATGAAACACGTTTAGATCCTCCAAACCTGTCGCTGCCCTTGACTGCAACCCTTCTTGTGAGACCACCTAGTGGTCTGGGATGATCCCTGCAACGACAGACTGCAAGTCCCAGTTGGTCCTAAGAACATTCATTCTGTTCCATGTCCTCCTTCAGGAACACATTCACCGGGTGGATGCAATGAGCTTGTGCACCATCGTTTGGAAATAGGGACCCTTCGCCGTAATATCGACTTTAGCACTGGAAAATAAGATGGGAGGTCTTTTCCCAATATTAAACTGCCCTCAAATCACCCTAGATAGCATTGAAACAAGTCCAAAACCCTAGATGATGCTGGCCCAGCACCTTGCGAGATCGCGAGCCTGACACGTGAATTGCTACCTGGCCACCTCCACTCTTTACTATGATGATTAGCAGGTGTCAGAGAAAACCAGCCCTCTTCTGTGAAGAGAACAGGATGCCGTTGCAAGTATTCATTTGCTTACCTCTCTTGAACATCATAGTGATGTACTGTCGTTGGACTGTTTTTCGTGTATACGCAGTTTCATGCTGTCAGTGTCAATTCGGTCCTCCTATTTGCTACCAGAAACACATGACGTAGTTTTATTTCTTTCTTTTGATGGTACCTTTAAGGTGGACAGCGATCATGGCTTATTAGTACAAGTTTGGCGCTCTGATGCAGATCTCAAATGTTTAGCAACCTATGAAAGTGGTTTAACATTCGAATAGCGTGGCTGTGATATACACAGGCTGCTTCCTGTGCTCAGAACTCTGTTTCCCTTACAACGGCAATGTGTATACATGGAAGAGCACAGGCAGGGCGGGGGGGGGGGGGGGGGGGGGGGGGGGGAGGGCGGGCAGACAGCTGACGTGGCAGTCAGGAAGCCTGGACATAGCATAAACGATCGTATGCCTTAGCCGAATGTCCATAGGCGGGGTTGCGTAAATGATGAGCATGGCCTCTGTGTAACACAACTGATTGGCGAGCAGCCTAAACAAACTGCGCTTGCCTCCGGCCACGTGAATAGTCATTCCGGAAGCTTGTGTCTCGTAGGGGAGCGTTGAAACAGCCTGCTTTGAGATTTGTTAATAAAGTGAATAGTCTACCCACACTACCTTGTTCCACTCACGATTTTAGCCGCAGGGCACTCTAATGAAATGCAGTCAAAATGCAGGTTTACTTATGCTGAACCGCAGTAAAAATGCAGGTTTACTCATGCCTAGATGACTGTGCATATCGATTTCATATGGTCAAACGAACTACTCAAGTCAAGTTTTCTTTTAAAACTTTGGTTTGTTGTCTCGTTTACAGACATAGCTCCGTCGCTTATCTTCAGGGTATGCTTTTTTTTTCATATAACCAATGAACAATTTTAAATATAAGCTTCCCATAACACTTTTGTTTATTTTACGTTTCCAATGATACACAGATCGCAGTACAGATGGAAAATATCACGATAAACCCTAACAGTTGTTGTTAAAAATTATTTATTTGTTAACCAGTTTCGGCACACAGACTATCCAGACAATCATCACGTTCATAAAGGCGTTTAAATTATCACATTGTGCGTTGTAAAATCATTGGGAGGAGATAATAAATATACGTCACTGTTGCCATATTGTAATACAAATTGCATCGTCAACCACACTCTGTGCTGGACAGTGCACTTATTATTAGTTTGTAGAACGCCTCCATTCCAAGCTCTAATGCTGACTGTTAATGTAGTATGAAAAAATGCACAATCTAGCACAGTTTTTGATTGACGATGTAATTTATATGACACTGAGGTGAAAAATGTCATGGGATGGCGATATGCCATATACAGATGGCTGGCGGGAGTGTGGCGTATACGATGTATAAAAGGACAGCGCGTTGGTGGAGCAGTTATTTGCACTCAGGTGATGAACGTGAAAAAGTTTTCGAACGTGGCTAAGGCCCCACGACGGGAATTAACAGACTCTGAAAGAGAATTCAATATTCTGAGATCCGCAGTGTCAACAGTACGCCGAGAGTACCAAATTTCAGGCATTACCTCTCACCACGGACAACGCAGTGGCCGATGGCCTTTACTTTAACCATCGAGAGTAGCGGCGTTTGAGTAGAGTGGTCATTGGTAATAGATAAGCAGCACTGCGTGAAACAATCGCAGAAATCAATGTGGGCCGTATGCCGAACGTTTCTGTTACAACAGAGTGGCGGAATTTGTTGTGATGATATCGGTTGGACCCTAGACGATGAAAGAGCGCGGCCTATTTCAGTTGGTAAGAGCTGGTGGTAGCGTTCGAGTGTGGCACAGATCCCCCAAGTTGTCCACAAGGTATTGAGCAAGCTGATGGTGGCTCCATAATGGTGTTGGCTGTGTTCACATGGAATGTACTAAGTCTTCTGGTTCAGCTGAACCGATCATTGACTGGAAATGATTATGTTCGGCTACTTGGAGACCATTTCCATTCATGGACATCGTGTTCTCACACGACGATGTCACCGAGTCACAATTGTTCGCGTCTGTGTTGAACAACACTCTGGACAGTTCGAGTGAATGATTTGGTCATCCCGACATGAATCCCATCGAACATTTGTGGGACATAACAGAGAGGTCTGGGGACCGCAGACAAACCTCGGGAAATGATAGGGGCGTCTCTTCAAACTCGGTGTTTGTGTTAGTGTTTTTTTTTTTAACGTCCCGTCGACAACAAGGTCATTAGAGACGGAGCACAAGCTTGGGTTAGGGAAGGATGGGGAAGGAAATCGGCCGTGCCCTTTCATAGGAACCATCCCGGCATTTGCCTGAAACGATTTACGGAAATCACGGAAAACTTAAATCAGGATGGCTGGAGACGGGATTGAACCGTCGTCCTCCCGAATGCGAGTCCAGTGTTCTAAGCACTGCGCCACCTCGCTCGGTTCCAAACTCGGTTCGACATCAATGTATGGGTAGGTATTCTTGGAGGCTACATGTTATGTTATGTTGTGTTAACCGGGGACGTAGAAACGACGGAGAGGCTCCGTCCCCGCCGCAGCCGCAGTGGTCCACTTCACCCCTCCGCCGCCCAACACCGGACCCAGGGTTACTGTGCTGTTCGGCCCCCGGTGGACCCCCCCAGGGAACGTCTCACACCAGACGAGTGTAACCCCTATGTTTGCGTGGTAGAGTAATGGTGGTGTACGCGTACGTGGAGAACTTGTTTGCGCAGCAATCGCTGATATAGTGTAGCTCAGGCAGAATAAGGGGAACCAGCCCGCCTTTGCCGAGGCAGATGGAAAACCGCCTAAAAACCATCCTCAGACTGGCCGGCTCACCGGACCTCGACACAAGTCCGCCGGGCGGATTCGTGCCGGGGACCGACGCTCATTCCCGCTCGGAAAGCCGTGCGTTAGACCGTACGGCCAATCGGGCGGGCTGGAGGCTACATACTTGGACCGGATATTATTTCACAACGCCTCGATGGAGGAACATACCCGGACTTCCTGCACAATACTCTGTCGGGGTTGCTTGAGAATGCGCCTTTGTCAATACGACAGGTTATGCGGCTTCTGCATGACGGAGCACCACCCCACTTCCGCAATACAGTTCGTCGGTACCTCAACAACGTTTTCCCCGTATAGTATGCAGAGGCCATCTAGCAAGTCCTGCTAGATCACCAGACTTAAGAGCCCTGCATTTCTACCCATGGTGGCGTCTGAAAAGCGTTGTGTCTGCTGAATCAGTTCCTGATGTGCAGGCTCTTCAACAGGGTGTTCATGACTCCTGTGACGCTTTTCAGAGAGAGGCCAGAGCGTGCGAAAGAGTGCGGCAATCCACGATTCGACGAGTGAACGCGTGTATTGCATCCCATGGAGGCCTCTTTGAACATGTAACTTGGATGCGATGCAGCTCTGTACTGTTTTCCGGGACGATTTGTTGTCGTTGTATACACACTATCCATTTCTGGAAACTTGTTCATAGGGACTTTTTTCCTCAATTTCCAGTGACGAATCCTTCCATGCAGTTTATTGATTTCATTCATGTTCACCTTGTATAATGAAAACTTTAAAATTTGAAACAGCTAAAGAGCTTATGTCCATTTTCCATCAGTCAGTTGTTTGTTGTAGATGTTCCGCCTGCAAAGTTTTTCAATATACCAATGAATTTTCTTGTCGGGCTAATATGCAACATGTGGTCCAGTGTCTGTTCAGATGTTTATCAGTCCCACTGGTCATCATCTGTCATCCCCCACTTATGGGTATAGCGTAGTAAGTTCTGACACGGTTGGGGAATCACATTGTTTTTCTTGGTTCACTCCCGAGAGTTGATCCGTTTTACCCATCTTCTTATCTTGACCGTGGAAGGACGTCCACTGATTTCTCCATTCTACTCTTTGATCACAGCTTCCTGACATGGGTTGGCCATTGCTTATCCAGATTGGTTCTTCACATTTTAGTCCTATGCACTGTAATTTGTTCAGTGTTTAATGAACTGGTGGGTCTCTGGAATTTTGAGTTTTGTCTTTTCACGTTGGAGACTTTCTGGGGAAATAGCGGCGAGTACTGACAGCTATGGTACTGGTGTGGCCTTAAGAGTGCAATTTAGATGAAATTGATCGTCATATTTTTGAACATGAATAGTTTTACTTTAAACACGAATTCGTTAACCCGCGGTTAGTCTATCCTCTTACAGTACCGAAGACCTTTCACTACAGGGTGTATTTCAGTGCCAGTTTACTGATAGAATTTTCTGTCATAAATGTAGCTGCAATCGAGTTACAGACATGGAACATAGTATGCATGAGTTCTTGCAGAGTCTACGTGACCAATCGACCTGCCCATTCAGGACAGAAGCGGTTCTTGATGGTAGAAGCCGATGACGGAGTACGCTCTCTGCCTTCTGTTGAATGCACTAAAGATGCCCACGCCACCGATCAGCCAATGGGAGACCTGAGAAGGGTGTCACGTCATTGCTACGGGCTGCATCCTGGAGAACATCTCTTGCAAACATCCAGACTGCCGGACGGTTCTACAGTCCAGCCCGGACAAGCCCTCATGTACTCCGCGTAATCCCTGCGTCCCTTTCGTGAGTGATTAAATGTTATTTGTTGTATGTGACTAGCAAGAAGAGAGCGATGAATTGCCTTAATGACGGGAGCGGGTTTAAAAATCAGCACAATAAGTGATTTTTGGTCAACTACTAATAGAGTGATGCGTTATCGTGGAAAGAAATATATGTGCTCCAACATTAGTAACTGCGTTGCGTAGAAATCTTTCTTTTAAATACTCTGACGGAGAAAAAATCGCGAAACCAAGAAGGAGTTATACAACGTAAACAAAAGTTGGTAGCCGTGATTCTACACCTGAAAAATTATGTCTATTGGAATTTTGCATCAGTCGCATAAGATTGGTGGTAGTAGCGTCACTATAAGGGTGCAATTCAGGTTTGCTTGAAATACACGCTGTAACGGTCGTGATGTCCGCAGCTCGTGGTCTTGCGGTAGCGTTCTCGCTTCCCGCGCACGGGGCCTCGGGTTCGATTCCCGGCGGGGCCAGGGATTTTCTCTGCCTCGTGATGACTGGATGTTGTGTGTCTTTCATCATCCTTTCATCCCCATCGACACGCAAGTCGCCGAAGTGGCGTCAACCCCAAAGACTTGCACCAGGCGAACGGTCTACCCGACGGGAGGCCCTAGCCACACGGCATTTCCATTTCCAACGGTCGTGATAGTTAGTTCCCTTTGATATTGGACGTGGTGACATGATGTTGATCAAGAGCACGTTTAAGACACCAAAAAGAGCCATTATCAGTACCCTAATGAGTTTTAACGAGAAGTGTAATAGAGCTACGAGAAGCTGGATGTTACTTCTGCGCCTACACTTGGAGTTGGGATCTGAGGTTCGATTTCGTATGACAGCAGGAGCTCTCTCGTAGATAGCCCACACATCCTGAATGCAAATTTGTACGTCATTCTGACGATTCGACCTGTTGTGCTGCCATTCATGAACGACATTCCAGGGGTGTTTTCCAACAGGATAACGCTCACCGACATACCGCTGTTGTAACCCAACGTGCTCTGCAAAGTGACGGAATGTTACCTTGGCCTGCTCGTTCACCAGATCTGTCTCCAGTCAAGCACACACCAACCGTTCCTCTATTGACCCACCAAGTTGCAACAGCCATGGAACTCCAGTCCACAAACTGACATCCGACACCTGGACAACACAAACCATGCACGTTTCATGCTTGAATTCAACATTCTGGCGGTTACACCGGTTATTAATGTACCAGCATTTCACATTTACAATGGCTTATCTCGCGCTTACATTAACCTGTGATCTTGCAACAATAATCACTTAAATATGTCACCTGGACAAATGTGTTCCCGTAATTACCCTATATTAATTATTTTTTCCATCAGTGTAGATCGGACGTCGTAGAACAAATTTTGGATAAAAGGATACTCTTTTATTGATCATGCAATATACATTTAAGGTTACAGCAGTGGTAGCCTATCAAATATACAACTGTGTTAGTAACAGCAATGTTATTTTTCGCTCATCAATTACAGTCCTGAAAAACAGAATTAAAAACAAGGTTAGGATAGGAAATATAAGTGATGTTAAACAAAAGTAGTTCAGATCTGGATCACATGTAATTAATCTAAACTGTACGTACAATGATGGTATCAACTTATGTTTTTCCTGCAAAGAGAAGAGGCGCCATGAAGCAAGTGATACAAGAAGAACTGAGCTGCACATATCAGTTGTTTTAAAACAAAAGCAGTACGAAAATATTACACAGAGGTTATAATTTCTATATCATATCAGGTATTAGGAGGCTGTGGATTCTTTTTCATAATGTTCTGTTATATCCCCGAGTTTCAGAATATGCAACGAGTTTCTCTTAATCCTCTGTTTTCATTTCCAACCGGCCTCCCTCCATGCGCTTACAACCCACCCCTCTTCTCCCTCTTCCACCCTCGCGTAGGTCCTCCCAGCACCAGATGTGGTCCGCGCATTTTAGTCCGAAGCAATCGATCAGATGTCGATTGAAACGCTCGATATATATATATATATATATATATATATATATATATATACTGATGAGCCAAAACATTATGGCTAACGCCCACTGCCGGCCGGTGTGGCCGAGAGGTACTAGACGCTTCAGTCCGGAACCGCGCTACTACTACGGTCGCAGGTTCGAATCCTGCCTCGGGCATGGATGTGTGTGATGTCCTTAGGTTAGTTAGGTTTAAGTAGTTCTAAGTTCTAGGGGACTGATGACCTCAGTTGTTAAGTTCCATAGTGCTCAGAGCCATTTGAACCATTTTGAACATTTTGTTGGCCCAGTCGCTCTGCAACCCATGACCAGATACTTTCGATGTGTGAGAGATCTGAAGTATTTGCGGATTAGGGAAATAGTCGAACAACTTCTGTATCGAGGTATGTGAGGACATTACCACTGCAAAACGTTCCGGGGATCATATGACGACATCGAATGCTGTCCAGCAATAATTGCTCGCTTCGGAGCCTCCACTCATGGATGCTTTGACTTTGATGCTTTACACAGGAATGGGATTCATCTGAAACAACTATGTGACATCATTCATGTATCTAGTATTGTCGTTGGATGCAATAGTGTCGGCTCGTCTCTGTCTACTGCTGCGCCAAGGGCAGCCACAACAATGAGCGCCGTGCTGCTAGTCCATGACGTTCGGCACGTCGTGGCGCTGTTCTTGTGGATAATTGGTTTACTGCAAACAAGAATAATTCCCTACACGAAGTAGGAGACGTGGATGTATTGTCCTGCTTGGCTGAGCGAATATACAAGTCATAGGCTACCTCCTAATATCATACCGGATCTCATTCTGCCTGGCGTAGGGCGGCAGCCCGACTTTGCATGAATTCAAGAAGTCGTTGGAAGTCTCTTGCAGAAATAATGAGCCACGCTGCCTCATAGCCGTCCATAACTGAGAAAGTGTTGCATATATAGGATTTTGTGACGAACTGATCTCTCGATTATGACCCATAAATGTTCTATAGGACCCATGTCCGGCGATGTGGGTCGCCAATCCCTTCGCTAGAGTTATCCAGAATGGTATTCAGACAAATCGTGAACAGTTGTGGCAAGGTGACATGCTGGATTGTAATCCACATATGTTATGTCCCATAGTGCTCAGAGCCATTTGAACCATTTTTAACGACTCCTGGTGGTGTTGTGGGTACGTGACGCTCTGTATATACACATTATCACCAACACCCACCGTGAGGGTATGTGCCCCCCCCCCCTCCCCCCGCGGGTGCTGTTGGGGACGCGTGACGCAGTCAGGAAAGAATGTAAGTAGAAGAGAAAGGAGTGGGCAGTCATTATAGCGAAGATAGGGGCCGGAAATACGGAAATCCACTGACATAAGCGGTTTTGACAAACGGCACATTCTTGTGCCGCTGCGGCAGGAAAGGAGAATCTGTGAAACGACGAAGCTGGTCGCCTGTTGGCGTACTTCCGTTGTGAGCGCCTATGGAAAGTGGTTGAAGGACGGTGAAATAACGTGTAGACTGTGTGATATTGAACAACCACATCTCATCACAAATCGTAGAGGTCGGATGATCCCCGATTGTGTAAGTCAGAGTCGGCAGGGATCTGTGGCAGGTTTGACGACAGAGTACAACGTGGGTGCAGGCACAAGTGTTTCAGAGCACTTCGTTCAAAGGCGTTTGTTGAACATGGGTAATTTCCAAGAATGATTGCCTATCGAAGTCGCGGGGTCCAAGCGATACGTATCGAACGTGCGATCGTAAATCGATCATGCGACTCTGGTGGCGGGCGTTATGAGTGTTTACGGTGGTCGCTACAGCAACGACAAAAGATGAATGTTGCAAAAATACTTGTAATTAGCAAACGAGTCGACTTACCTTACTCGTCGTCGGTGTTATGTGAAAGTCCATTACGGTGGTCTGGATGGATACTTTGGAAGAGCCGAACCATGTATTCTTCCTGATACTCGATCGTTTTCCACACTGTCCGCAATGAAATTGTAACGGTATTTCAGCATCGAAACTGTTCTTACGAAGTTTTACACACTTCGCACCACCACAGTCTACACTGTCCCTTCTTTCCTCGTCCGGCAGTACTCCATATTTACGACAAAAAGTCGAACAATTTTCTACGGTGGATAAACATGGAATTAGATTTTTCCATGTGAGAGAATCCGCCGAAGGACGTCAAGAACACCACTCACATCCCACTCACTAACAGCATAAATCGTCTGGGATTCCATAGTAACTCACAAATAATTCACGGAGGTATGTAATTTAGAGCAACTAAGGAAACAACGGAAAACAGATAAAAATGACGATCACAAATAATTGATCACAACGCCTGCCACCAGTCGCATAATCGATTTACGATCGCACTTTCGATACGTATCGCTTGGACCCCGCGACTTCGATAGGCAATCATACTTGGAAATTACCGAACATAGAGCTACATATCATACGACCGTTACGTTTTCCGGCGTTGAACGAACCATGTCGTCAGTTGTCATTCCAGTGGGTACAGCATCACTGAGTTTTCATTGTGAATCGAGAAAAACCTGTCGCCTGTCGAATGACTCGCATTTCTTGTTACGCCAGGTCGGTAATTGCGTCCTTACATACCGTCATCCAGGCGAATGGCTGCACGAAACAAGCACCACACCACAGACGGAGGCCGGTGAGTGGAGAATTATGCTACGGGGTACATTTACTGGGCCTTCCGTGGGATCTGTGGTGGTAATCGGAGTCGTGACAATAGCGAACTACGTGAACATTATTACGGACCACCTGCATCGCTCCGTGTTTGAAGTCTCCCCCTACGGTGATGACATCTTGCAGCAGTATAACTGTCCTTGAGGCAAGATCAGAATCGTACTACAGTGGTTTGGGGGGCATCACAGTGAACTCATATTGATGTCTTGGCCAGCAAATCTCCCTGATCTGTACCCACTGGAACACATATAGGGCACCAGCTGGTAGTTCCGCACTGTCGCCTGATAAACAAAGTAAGAGCCTACGGAATATCAGACCAGCTGTGTGGCTGGATTGAAGAGTTATTAGCAAAGAGATCACAGCATGTTGTTCTCAATGGAGAGACGTCTACATACTTTAAAGTAACCTCTGGCGTGCCGCAGGGGAGTGTTATGGGACCATTGCTTTTCGCAATATATATAAATGACCTAGTAGATAGTGACGGAAGTTCGATGCGGCTTTTCGCGGATAATGCTGTAGTATACAGAGAAGTTGCAGCATTAGAAAATTGCAGCGAAATGCATGAAGATCTGCAGCTGATAGGCGCTTGGTGCAGGGAGTGGCAACTGACCCTTAACATAGACAAATGTAATGTATTGCAAATACATAGAAAGGAGGATCCTTTATTGTATGATTATATGATAGCGGAACAAACACTGGTAGCAGTTACTTATGTAAAATATCTGGGAGTATGCGTACGGAACGATTTGAAGTGGAATGATCATTTAAAATTAATTGTTGGTAAGGCGGGTGACAGGTTGAGATTCATTGGGAGAGTCCTTAGAAAATGTAGTCCATCAACAAAGGAGGTGGCTTGCAAAACACTCGTTCGACCTATACTTGAGTATTGGTCGTAAGTGTGGGATCTGTACCAGGTGGGTTGACATAGGAGATAGAGAAGATCCAAAGAAAAGCGGCGCGTTTCGTCACAGGGTTATTTGGTAAGCGTGATAGCGTTACGGAGATGTTTAGCAAACTCAAGTGGCAGACTCTGCAAGAGAGGCGCTCTGCATCGCGGTGTAGCTTGCTGTCCATGTTTCGAGAGGGTGCGTTTCTGGATGAGGTATCGAATATGTTGCTTCCCCCTACTTATACCTCCCGGGGAGATCACGAATGTAAAATTAGAGAGATTCGAGCGTGCACGGAGGCTTTCCCGGCAGTCGTTCTTCCCGCGAACCATACGCAACTGGAAGAGGAACGGGAGGTAATGACAGTGGCACGTAAAGTACCCTCCGGCACACACCGTTGGGTGGCTTGCGGAGTATAAATATAGATGTAGATGTAGATGTAGGCCCTCTATTGCTCCTGAGCTATATTAACGACATAAGACATAATCTGAGCAGTCGTCTTAGATTGTTTGCAGATGATGCTGTCGTTTACCGTCTTGTAAAGTCATCAGATGATCAAAACGACTTGCAAATTGATTTAGATAAGATATCTGTAAGGTGCGAAAAGTGGAATTTGACCCTGAATAAGGAAAAGTGTGAAGTTATTCGCATGACCACTAAAAGAAATCAGCTAAATTTCGATTACGCGGTTAGTCACACAAATCTGAAGGCTGTAAATTCAGTTAAATACTTAGGGATTACAATTACAAATAACCTAAATTGGAACGATCACATAGATAATATTGTGGGTAGAGCACACCAAAGACTGCGATTCATTGGCAGAACACTTAGAAGGTGCAACAGGTCTACCAAAGAGACTGCTTACACCACGCGTGTCCGCCCTATTGTGGAATATTGCTGTGCGGTGTGGGATGCACATCAGGTAGGACTTATGGATGACATCGAAAAAGTACAAAGAAGGGCGGCTCGTTTTGTATTATCGCGAAATAAGGGAGATAGTGTCACAGACATGATACGTGAATTGGAGTGGCAATCATTAGAACAAAGGCGTTTTTCGTTGCGACGGGATATTCTTATGAAATTTCAGTCACCAGTTTTCTCCTTCGATTGCGAAAACATTCTGTTGGCATCCACGTACATAGGGAGAAACGATGATCACGATAAAATAAGAGAAATCAGGGCTCGCACAGAAAAATTTAAGTGCTGGTTTTTCTCGTGTGCCGTTCGAGAATGGAACGGTAGAGAGACAGGTTGAAAGTGGTTCAATGAACACTCTGCTAGGCACTTTATTGTGAATGGCAGAGTAAGCAGAAGATGCAACAAGTCCACTAAAGAGACAGCTTACACTACACTCGTTCGTCCTCTGTTAGAATATTGCTGCGCGGTGTGGGATCCTTACCAGGTGGGATTGACGGAGGACATCGAAAGGTTGCAAAAAAGGGCAGGTCGTTTTGTATTATCACGTAATAGGGAAGAGAGTGTGGCAGATATGATACGCGAGTTGGAATGGAACTCATTAAAGCAAAGACTTTTTTCGTCGCGGCGAGATCTAATTACGAAATTTCAGTCACCAACTTTCTCTTCCGAATGCGAAAATATTTTGTTGAGCCCAACCCACATAGATAGGAATGATCATCAAAATAAAATAAGAGAAATCAGAGCTCGAACAGAAAGGTTTAGGTGTTCGCTTTTCCCGCGCGCTGTTCGGGAGTGGAATGGTAGAGAGATAGTATGATTGTGGTTCGATGAACCCTCTGCCAAGGACTTAAATGTGAATTGCAGAGTAATCATGTAGATGTAGATGCAATCACGTAGATGTAGATGTAAACCACCATCTCGTAATTTGCGGGAATTGCTTGACCTGTGGGTAGACGTCTGGTGCCACATGATTCTGGAAAGGTGTCAAGGACTTGTAGAATCCATACACAACGGAATCGCTGCTATATTCTGTTTGCATAGTGGACCAACATGCTGCTAAGAAGGTGGTCACATTGTTTTGGCCCGTCGGTGTACGTTTGAGTGTCGCTCGGTGGATTCGCGCGAATTACATCACAGAGTGTAGTTAGTTTCGCTATAGTGTTCGTTGTTTTTCCACAGCGGTGACAGTTACGACCAGGGTGACGCTGTTTGAAGAGGGGGTGAGAGGGATGGAAGTGAGTTAAGCGGCGAGCATCGTCCAGCCAAAAGAAACTCGTGTCGCGCCGTGTTTGCCGTGTTGTGTTGCGCTGTGCTCGGCTGTGTAGCGTCCGGCGAGCCCAGCGGGCGTCCATGTTTTAAACAAAAGCCCGGCGGCGGCGGCGGCGGCCGCTGCTGCCTTTGAAGCTTGTTTGCCGTTTGCCGGGTGGGCGTTGCGCACTAATGGAGGGGCGCAACCCGCAGCACGACGGCCTGAAAAGACCGCGCCCCGGCCTGGCGCTGCTGCAGCCCCGCTAAAAGGCGCCTCTCAGGGTTCTTACCGGCGGAATGCCGAGCTGCCCAGACTCTGAAAACTCCGTTTGGCAATATCAGCAAAGAGACCCTCTGAGAACGGCCTGGACATCTCCACAACATTCCCGAAAGCCCTCAAGATTTGACAGCAAGTAAAATTCAGAGCAGCTACCAAGTTCATACCTGCTTTTAGTCCTCGTTGTTATTAAATGGTGGTAGTAGACATGATAACGATAACGGCGATGATGATGATCATAGCCATAATGATAAGGAGCCTGGACTGAAGAGATTCTAGCAAACAGCAAACGATGTAGCTTTTTTTTTTTTTTTTGTTTTTAAAATGGCTCTGAGCACTATGGGACTTAACAGCTGTGGTCATCAGTCCCCTAGAACTTAGAACTACTACTTAAACCTAACTAACCTAAGGACATCACACACATCCATGCCCGAGGCAGGATTCGAACCTGCGACCGTAGCGGCCACACGGTTCCAGACTGTAACGCCTAGAACCGCACGGCCACACAGGCCGGCAAACGATGTAGCGCTCAGGTTATAATGTATATACAGCGTGTACATTTTAATTTGACAAACCAGAATAACTCGAAAGGTAAACCTCACAAGAAAAAATGTCCAGAATCCAAAGTTGATTATTTTCTAGGGGGACAACTGCTGGTGCTATAATTAGCCCCCTGAGGGTCGGCCGGGAGGCAACTTTAAAATTTCAAATGGGAACCCCCATTTTTTATTGCAGAATCAGATTCTACAGAAAAAAACTATGTACATTTTGACTTGAACATTTGTTTTGATTCTTGGTAGTGGGCGATGTAATTCAACAAAATCCATGTTCTCGTTTTTGCGTGGAAAATGGTTACGGATAAATAAAATATACTTATTTACTTCGTAAATTTTGATACGCTAAAACTAAAACTCTCCCTCACTCCCCATAGGGTGGGGTTTGAGAGAGAGGAATTAAAGTTTTACAAATGTTGGCCCAAATACTGTATTAATTTTTTTCCGCAGATTCGCTTAAGTTTTGTTTGTTTCGTGGTCATGAAGCCACACAACCTTTAATTATCAAACAAATCATCTGACTAGCTAACTAACTAACCAAACATTCTACTTTTTATTTATCCGTAACCATTTTCCATGCAAAAATGAGAAAATGGATTTTCTTGAATTACAGCGCAAACTACCAAGAATCAAAACAAATGTTTAAGACAACATGTACGTAGTTTCTGTAGAATCTGATTCCGCAATAAAAAATGGGAGTTCCCATTTGAAATTTTAAAGTTGCCTCCCGTAGCCCACCCCCAGGGGACTGGGGTGGCGGGCTAATTTTAGCTCCAGCAGATGTCCCCCTCGAAAATAATGAACTTTGGATTCTACACATTTTTTCGTGTGAAGCTTATTTTTCGAGTTATTCTGGTTTGTCAACTTAAAATTTACACCCTGTATATTGCCGGGAAAAGAATAGTACCTCCTTTCCGGTTCACTCAAGATTTATTGTTTCAACAGTACATATGGAGTACATTAAATTATTACTTTTATTAATATACAGCACAAGCGGTTCTGAGGTACCAGGTATTGACCCACATGTTGAAACATCGATATTAGTACCTAGTGTAGCCTACACAGGTCGCAATGTGGGAGGTGACTCTGGCATCCAGTCCATCGTTGAGATGGCGAATACTGTCCTGGGATACGTTATGCCACGCCCACTGCTCATGTAGTTCTGTAAGATTAGTTGGCTGATGAGTTGCACGACTCATTTCTCGTCCCATCAGATCTCACAGGTGCTCGATTGGAGACAAGCCCGGTGATACTGCTGGTCAGGGAATCTCCTGCACGTCTTGCAGAGAAAGTTCAGTTTCATCGGCGATGTGGAGTGAACATTATCCTGTTGGAACAACACATCACGTTCCTCCTTCAGGAACGGAAAAACGGGTCATTCTGCACGTAGTGAGAGCTAGTTAAGAGTCCCCTCCAGAAACACCAAAGATGAACGAGAGTTGTAGCTTATCGCACGCCAGACAATTAATGCTGAGATGGGGCTAGTGTATGCACTCTACGATGCAGCACTCACCAGGTCTACGTCACACGCAGAAACGACATCACTTGCGTGCAAACAGAATCTGATTTCATCGTTGACAACTACGGCCCACCATTCCATCTTTTAAGTGATCCTCTAATGGCATCAATCGAGCTGCTAATAAACGGTTCGCAACAGTTCGTACTGACACGTCTGGGCTCACAAGCCCTCTTATCTGTGCTGTGGCAGCTTGGGGTCTGCCACTTTTATCCTTACAATACGACGATCCTGGCGGCATCTGTGTTGCGTGGACGCCCAGAACCTCGCCTACGTGCCTGAGAATGTTCAGGTGACAACTGATATAGCATCGTTGCACATCTGACGCAGAACGTCCAATTTGTGTGTTAGTTATCCGAAATGACCATCCTGCTACATAGAAGCCCGAATTTTACCCCTTTCAAAGTGGCTCAGTTACCTGCAGGAAGCCCGAATGCGTCTCCATGTGAAGTTGCCTGTTTGCTTCACACGTTTGCACCAAACTGAGGTTTCGGGCTGTGAACATTCCCTGCTAAAGGGTTGACATAGATGGCTCTCTGGTATCTATACCACAATGTGTCTGTTGGCAGACGACGTTGAAACCATTATCAGTACACCTGCTATCCCACCGATGGCATATGCCGTCATCGGGACGAGACTGACGTTGTCTATCAGGGTGTAATAATTTGCGCAGTATATGTATACGAGGGTTGGGACTTTAATAGTGGCAACTATTTATTTACAGCTCGTACAAAATAGATAAGTGTTTCAAAGTTTTACTGACCTTCAAAGTAGTCACCAGCACTGTGTATAACTCGTTGCGACCAATGTGGAAGTCGTAGGATACTCTTAGCAGTGCCAGTTTGTTGACAGTTCGAGGGGGCGGTCTATTGCCCGACTAATTGGTAGTAGTTCTAAAATGACTCTGAGCACTATGGGACTTCGATGGTCATCAGTCCCCTACGACTTAGAACTACTTAAACCTAGCTAACCTAAGAACATCATACAACACCCAGTCATCACGAGGCAGAGAAAATCCCTGACCCCGCCGGGAATCGAACCCGGGAACCCGGGCGCGGGAAGCGAGAACGCTACCGCACGACCACGAGCTGCGGACGGTAGTAGTTCTGAAGCGAATGCCGTGAAGTGTTTCCTTCAGGTTAAAAACCGAGTTGAACTCACGAGGGCTTAAATCAGGGGAGTGCAGTAGGTGGTATAGGACTTAGTAGCCCCATCAGTCAAACAAATCAGTAACAGCTTACACTGTACGTGATTGATCATTGTCCTGCAAAATGGTGGTCAGGTCCTGCATAAAGTGTCATCACTTCTGTCTCTATGCTGTTCATTTTTGGAACACAACCTACGACCAGCTTAGAGTCAGAAGTGATTTTGCAGGACAATGCTCAAGCACGCACAGTGCAAGCTGTTACTGTTTTGTTTGACTGATGGGGCTGGTAAGTGCTATACCACCTACTGCACTCCCCTGACTTAAGCCCTTGTGAGTTCAACTCGATTTCTAAACTGAAGGAAACACTTCACGGTTTTCGCTTCAGAACTGATACAAATTCGTCGTACAATAGACCGCGCCGCTCGAAATGACAACACAACTGGCAGTGCTAAGAGTATCCTACGATTTCCACATCGCTGGCAACGGGTTACACACAACGCTGATGACTACTTTGAAGGTCAGTAAAACTTTGAAACACGTATCTACTTCGTACGAGCTGTAAATAAATAGTTGCCATTATTAAAGTTACAACCCTCGTAAATATAGTACACTACTGGCCATTAAAATTGCTACACTATAAAGATGACGTGCTACAGACGCGAAATTTAACCGTCAGGAAGAAGATGCTGTGATATGCAAATGATTAGCTTTTCGTAGCATTCACAAAAGGTTGGCGCCGGTGGCGACACCTAAAACGTGCTGACATGAGGACAGTTTCCAACCGATTTCTTATACACAAACAGCGGTTGACTGGCGTTGTCTGCTGAAACGTTGTTGTGATGTCTCGTGTAAGGAGGAGAAATGCGTACCATCACGTTTCCGACTTTGGTAAAGGTCGGATTGTAGCCTATCGCGATTGCGGTTTATCGTATTGCGACATTGCTGCTCGCGTGGTCGAGATCCAATGACTGTTAGCAGAATATGGAATCGGTGGGTTCAGGAGGCCTCGTATCACTAGCAGTCGTGATGACAGGCATCTTATCCGCATGACTGTAACGGATCCTGCAGCCACGTCTCGATCACTGAGTCAACAGATGGGGACGATTGCAAGACAACAACCATCTGCACGAACAGTTCGACGACGTTTGCAGCTGCATGGACTATCAGCTCGGACACCATGGCTGCGGTTACCCTTGACGCTGCATCACAGACAGGAGCGCCTGCGATGGTGTACTCAACGACGAACCTGGGTGCACGAATGGCAGAACGTCATTTTTTCGGATGAATCCAAGTTCTGTTCACAGCATCATGATGGTCGCATCCGTGTTTAGCGACATCGCGGTGAACGCACATTGGAAGCGTGTATTCGTCATCGCCATACTGGCGTATCACCCGGCGTGATGGTATGGGGTGCCATTGGTTACACGTCTCGGTCACCTATTGTTCGCATTGACGGCACTTTGAACAGTGGACGTTACATTTCAGATCTGTTACGACCCTTGGCTCTACCCTGCATTCGATCCCTGTGAAACCCTACATTTCAGCAGGATAATGCACGACCGCATGTTGCAGGTTCTATACGGGCCTTTCTGGATACAGAAAATCTTCGACTGCTGCCCTGGCCAGCACGTTCTCCAGATCTCTCACCAACTGAAAACGTCTGGTCAATGGTGGCCGAGGAACTGGATCGTCAGAATACTCCAGTCACTACTCGTGATGAACTGGGGTATCGTGTTAAAGCTGCATGAGTAACTGTTCCTGTACACGCCATCCAAGCTCTGTTTGACTCAACGCCCACGCGTATCAAGGCCGTTATTACGGCCAGAGGTGATTGTTCTGGGTACTGATTTCTCAGGATCTATGCACCCAAATTGCGTGAAAATGTAATCACATGTCAGTTCTAGTATAATATATTTGTTCAATGAATACGCGTTTATCATCTGCATTTCTTCTTGGTGTAGCAATTTTAATGGCCAGTAGTTTATATATAAAATCCAGACAGGCTGTGGGGATAAAAAGTAGCTCTCGTAGTTGCGTGCTTGATTAATACGCGCAACGCCACACAGTAGACAAAAATAGTCTTTCAACAGAAAAAAATAAACAATGGTGGCAGTTCAGGTTTCTAAATACTAATGGTAAATGCCTCTGCTTTGACTTACCTTAGTATAATGATTCAATAAAGTCTTCCCAATGGTAGCACAATGAATCACTACGTTCCTGCGCGTCATACACTACTGATATACAGCTCTTAGGCATATAATAATTAATTAACGGGAGCACTCGAGAATTTCGGGCTGTTCGCTTTCATGCCAATACTAGAAAGGGCGAAGACAGAAAATTCTGGATGTCGCCATAGACAGATGATAAACGAAATTCAGCCAGCTCTATAAAAGTTTCTAGCAGCTTCCGTGCTTCAGTGATTAATTGCAAAATACCAGTGTATAAATACACAAGGCAAATAGCAAAATATGGTTTAGTTATGACAACAGCATGTGATCCTCAACGGAGAGAAATGTTCAGACGCAAAAGAAACTTTGTGCATGCAAACTATACACTCCTCATGCACATTGACGTAACCAACCGTCAAAATCCTGAACCTTTTGCGGCGCGAACCGCTGCCAGACGTGTTGGAAGAGAGGCAGTGTGGCTCTTGGAGATACCGATAGGGACATGGAGCCATGCCGGCTACAGTACCATTGTCAGCTGCGCTGGGTTTCTCAGTTGAGGCTCCTTGACGCGAGCAGCCCGATCGAGTTGGTCCCATAGATTTTCAATTGATTTTATATCCGTTGAGTTTGGTGGCCAGTGGAGTACGGTAAACTCATCCTGGTGCTCTTCGAACCACACACATACTCTGCGAGCACTGTGACATGTTGCATTGTCCTGCTGGTAGATGCCATCTTGCCGAGGAGACACAAACTTTCTGTAATTTTTGTTGATCCATTGTGGATCTGGGACAGCGGCTGGTCAAATATTTAACAAAGAATTTCACCAAGCACCCGTGCAAACTGAGAATTTCTTTTATTTTATTTTCAGTACCAGTTTCGGCAATTAATTATGCCATCATCAGTCAGCACATGTGTCTCTCAGAAATAATCGATACTGGCATGCTGCGGCCATATGTTTCTGGATGTCGTGGATTCTCAAGTGCTTTCTTCTAAGACGTGACTGCAACAGAGAGATGCATATGGGGCCTGAGGATGACGTAGTGAATTGCCGAACCTGGTAGCGAAAATAAAATAAACTACTTCTCAATTTATGCGGCTGTTTGGCAAATGTCTTTGTTAAAGACTGTATGTATGTTCCTTTGAACGTAAAAAAGAAAAAAATCTCTCGTAAATTTACCAAACTCTGAATGAAAAATATTTTATCTTAGTGCACCAAGTCAGAAACAAGTACAAAACGGAGCCCCAGCAGGAGAGCAAGTAAATTTGGAAGAGCCATCTGAAAATGGACGTGTAATAAATCAGAAAACCGTGACTGTGTGTCTGGTATACCTGCCAGCGGACATCGCTATAGTGCAGGAGAGCTTGCGTGGGTCTCGCCGCAGAGTATAGCGGGAAGCTGTGACGGGTGACGCGCGCAGAGGGTCGTATGGGCAAACCCGCTGACCTGGGTGTTAACTCGCCGGCGGCGATAGGTCAGGCCCGTCATCGATCAACGCGGACCTGGCTTTCGCATTACTCTACGCATTTTGCCCCATAGCCTAGTTTTTCTCTCTATGCGGTTTTCAGACTCTCTGCTCCCCCTTAGATTGGCTGCACGTAATCTGTTTTCCTCCTCTGTGTTGCAGCCCCTTCATTTCTGTAGTTGAGCAGCCTCTGGCTAGAGGAGTTAACTAATGTGCCACCAGAACGGTGTCATGACGTTGTCATGCTGAAGAGGTAGCAAAGTTAGATGCGTGTGGTAAGCAGCTCGCAGGGCACCCTTAAGCCGTCGGCACACGAACCGTGCTGTCGAACGTTAACGTTGAGCGTGCCAAGTTCAATGTGCTGCTGAACGCTCAGGAACGATATGACTTGTGCATACGGTGGTTGGGCCCCAACGTGGTAACGCGATCGCAACGCACTCCAGCGGCAGTTGAGGGATGCTTCTAGTTCGTAATCACACTGTTTACTCAACGGGCGGGCGTAAAATTCCCACGCTAGCTCTATTAAAACACACATTTCTCCATCGTCCATGAACATGAAAGTACCATGTCCAATTAATAAGGACATAGGCTTATAAAAGTTCCATTACAAACAGTGAGTTACAAATTTGGAATACTTCTCCGCATAAGATAAACATTATTTCATCATTCCCGCATTTTAGTAAAACCCCAAGGTCAGTCTTACTTGGTCACTGATTCTACGCAGTAGCAGAATCTTTGCAACATGTGAATTACGCGGCGTAAAAGAAAAAGGAGCAAACTATCTTTATACAAGTAGCGCAAGCTGTCCTGTAGATTAAGCCAATCCAACAAAGTCACCCCTCAAAAAAAGGTGAACTTATATTTACATAACATCAAATATTATAGTATATGCTTATATTAAACTAATAATAAAGTATTAGAACCTAATAAAACACGAATGTTAGGAAAAAAAATTTGGATGAGTCAAGACGCGAACCACTGCTCTACTCATTACACTAAACCAAGATCACCGCGTTTATATCTAACCATGATATGTTACCCCTTGCTAAAAGCCTTAATTGTAGATATGTTACTAATTGAAATTTAATTATAACAAATTGTACCAAGAACAATATGTTTGTGATGGATCTTCAGTGTGTCACTGCCTTCAAATAGCCTACTCTCATTATACGCAAGTTACAATAATTCTTTTACCATGAATATGATGTTTCTCATTATTTTATTGGAACGAATCACACAGTTACAACGGGTTTTCCAGTGATTCTCAATTTGCTGGTACTCAGAAACGGCATATATACGTATAGGCTTGAAATGAATGCCAATATGGCACCTCACAACTCTGTGCTGAAAGGAGACGGCGTGCTTGTGACGTAGGTGGCGGTGTGCCATCTCATTGGTCAACGCTCAGACGCACGCTCAGAATATCTGACATGCCAGATATTACTCTCCACGTTCAGAAAGGTTCCCGAGCGTGCTATTCCACGCTATGACGTCAGAAACTCGGCACACTCAGCGTTCAACGTTCGGATGCACGGTCCGTGTGCCGACGGCTTTAGGCTGGCGAGGCGTCCTTGCCTTCCGCTGTTCTGCTGCGTGTCGATGACGCTGACAATTCGAGTACAGTGACGTCACGGCGCTGCCCGTATTCGCTCGCGTCGAGCTCGGCGGATACAAATAAGTAGATGCGTCATGAGTCCAACTCCCGACATTTCTTCGTGTTATCAGCTTGTTCTGGTCTCACATCTGTTTGCGCTCAACGAACGAGGCTGCAGAACGGCCCCGATTGCCATTTTGTCCATATTAGACAGAATGCCATGAAGCAGGGCACTTGGCATCAGTCTGCGGCAGTGGGTGAGCAACAGGGTGGTCCTTACAGGCCCCACTGTTTTCCCTGGAGTCGAAATCCCGCCTCCAACCACCCACAAGCATCGCCTCAGCGTATCATGCTGACATTGGCCGTAGATAGGGATCCGATTCCATGCCGGTAGACATAGAGCCAACTGTCAGCCTAACTGAGTTACACGTACAAGCTCGTGGGCTGCCAAGCTTTGCAATGGCTGTTACCCCAATTTTTATCCCATATTAAACAGTGTATTCCTTTGTGGGGGCAATTCTCCATCCCAGCGCATTATTAGTATGCGGAATTGCAGTTTTCGTTGTTAGTGGTTAAGTCACCGTTGGCGCAGAAAATTTGACACTTTTCTTGATTTTGATTTCCAGATCGTTGACAAGTTGGTTGAAATATTTCCAGGGATTTAGGATGAGTTTCTTTTTACCCGTGGTTTTGCCCTGATACGTAGGCGTCAAATATATTTCACATGTTTCTAACACATTTAAATATATTTTGAAAGGAGTTATCAGTAGAGAAACAATAAATTAAAACGCCATGCTTCATGCGGAAGATTCATTCCGTGAACAGCGGAAATGTGGTAAGCGGTTAAATTTGTCCTGTCCTCATTTTTTCGGGCTTGTCATTTTGTGTGAAGTCTGTTGCAAGTCACAAAGTGTTCTCATTCTCAAACACTGTACGAATAAATTATGGATATGAGCTACATTTCTTTTTCAACCCCCATCTCACCTCTTTGATAGGTGGGTGTGTAAAAGCTAGACTATGTGTTAATCCAGGGTAAATTTCTACATCTACATCTACATATATACTCCGCTAGCCAGCAAGCGGTGTGTGGCAGACGGCACAATTCGCTCCAAAGTCGTATTTCCCCCCTTCTGTTCCACTCGCGGAACTGAACGCCTCAGTACGAGCTCTTATTTCCCTTATCTGTGAACGGTGATCATTGCGCGATCTGAAATATGGTGGTAATAATATATGCTCTACATCCTCGGGGAAGATCGGATTTCGGAATTCAGTGAGCAGCCCCTTCTGTTTAGCGCACCGTCTATCTGCAAGTGTGTCCCACTTCCAACTTTCTATGAGATCTGTAATGCTCTCGCGATGGCTAAATGTGCCAGTCACGAATCCTGCCGCTCTTTTTTGGACCTGCTCAATCTCTTGAATCAGACCCAACTAGTAAGGGTCCCATACAGACGAACAATACTCCAAGACTGGACGAACTAACGTATTGTAAGCAATTTCCTTTGTTGAAGGACTGCATCCCTTCAGTATTCTACCAATAAACCGCAATCTAGAGTTCCCCTTGCCCGTTACTTGTGTAATCTGATCATTCCATTCGAGATCATTTCGAATAATCACACCCAGATACTTGACGGACGTTACCGCTTCCAAAGACGGGCATTTATTTTGTACTCGAACATTAATGGGGATTTTCGCTTTCTTATACGCAGTAGGTTACACTTACTAATATTGAGAGATAACTACCAGTCATTACAACACGCATTTATTTTCTGCAAATCCTCATTGATTTGTTCACAACTTTCGTGTGATACTACTTTCCTGTAGACTACAGCATCATCGGCAAACAGTCTAAGGCCGCTGTCAATACCATCAACCAGATCGTTTATGTAAATCGTAAAAAGCAGAGGACCTATTACGCTGCCCTGGGACATACCTGAAGCTACGGTTGTTTCTGTTGAAGTCACTCCGTTCAGGATGACATACTGCTCCCTGTCCGTTAGAAAACTTTCTATCCAACCGCATATGTCATCGGATATACCGTAAGCGCGCACTTTATGTAGCCAGCGACACAAGCAAGCGACAGTTTCATCCAAATGTCGCTCTCTCTCTCTCTCTCTCTCTCTCTCTTTCACACACACGCACACACACACACACACACACACACACACACACACACACACACACACATACACGCACACACACTTTCACTTTTATAGTTCATGAAAGATTGGCGTGATTTTTCTTGGCGATTATTTTTCTTTTCTTTGAAAGAGGGCTGGCCGGTGTGGCTGAGCGGTTCTAGGCACTTCAGTCTGGAGCCGCGCGACTGCTACGGTCGCAGGTTCGAATCCTGCCTCGGGCGTAGATGTGCGTGATGTCCTTAGGTTAGTTAGGTTTAAGTAGTTCTAAGTTCTGGGGGATTGATGACCTCAGATGTTAAGTCCCATAGTGCTCAGAGCCATTTGAACCACTTGAAAGAGGGCTGGACATGTCGCCGTAGTAAATGTGCCTATTTGTCGAACACCAAAAAGCAAGTAGCGTATCTCAGGCTGTAGCTAGCCAGTTCCGCAGTACACATGACAGTTTTATGATCCTGATGCAGCAATCACGTCGCTGATGCTTATGTCTTTAAGCGACAAAGCTGCCGGTACAACGTATTGTCAGACTTTTCCACGATATTCCTAATACCACAGAGCAGGTCGTTCAGGTACGGAGAAACATGTCTTCTCCCGTCGCAGAGTTTCGGCCAAAGCGGCGTCCGTCTACAGGCGCCGGCGCCGACTTGATAACTGGATTACAATTCCCGAGTCGGTCCTCCACAACCGCACTTCCAGTAATTCTGTTACTCGACATTAATCGTCAAGGCGCCGGCAACTTGATTTGGCTGATGCAATTACTTCTTTAACTCACGAGAATTGGAGCAGATGCCAGTGATTGGATGCCGCTGCTCTCTCGCAGACGTGTAAAGCTACTGCTTGGGTTCTGCCGAACGAGACGTTGCCACAGCTACTGTGTTGCGATCCGGAACTAACTTCGTCTTCATTGAATTCAAATCGTGCCATTAGTGTTAATGCTCTACATGGGCACTTCACAAGGCACTTTACGGCGTGCGGTGGAGGCTATTTTGTCTTCCACTGGCACATCACCTCTTTTCTCCTCTAGTCGCGAATGGGGCACGGAGAGAAAGATTGTTGGGAAACCTCCACGTGATTTCGAATCTCTGATTTTTACCTTCACGATCTTTTCGCGAGACATACATACGAGGAAGTAAAATGTTGGTTGACTCTTTTAGGAATGCATGCTCCCGTAATTTTAACAGTACACGAAACAGTAACGGATAATGCGTCAGGTGTGCCGTCTGCCACTGGCGTTGGATGAGCATCTATGTGACGGTCTGGCTTTTTCTAAACGAACCCTCGACGAGATATTCTCTGTTTTGGTCTATCACTCGAACCCAGTAATAAACCCAGACTGAGTAGCAATATTCATGTATCGTTCGAATGCGGATTTCATGCTTAGTTGGAAAATCAATACATGATATTGCTACCCACTGCTTGTTACAATCTGACTGTCTGAAATTCCTTAAAGTTGGCTCCCCGTTCTCGATCAGAATCGAGGAACATAGGTGCAACGCTCGTTATATAACAAATCTTTGATCATACGAGACGAACGAGTACAATGCTCATACCTTCCCCTGAATTTTTAATATAACTGATCATTGGGTTTGGCCACTGAACTCAACGATAACACGATTAGTGTGATCAACAAGCTTATGTGTGCACCATAAAACAAAAACAAAACTAAAAAAGAAAAGAAATGGGGGCGGAAATCGGAAGACGTGATGCAGAGTTACAGACAATCAAATAATTACAATTTCAGAAAAATTGGATGATTAGTTCAAGATAAAGAGCTTTACAAATTGAGCAGTTCGGTAACGAATTGGCTCAAAAAATGGTTCAAATGGCTCTGAGCACTATGAGACTTAACATGTGAGGTGATCAGTCCCCTAGACTTAAAACTACTTAAACTTAACTAACCTAAGGGCACCACACACATCCATGCCCGAGGCAGGATTCGAACCTGCGACCGTAGCAGCAGCGCGGTTCCGGAGTGAAGCTCCTAGAACCGCTCGGCCACAACGGCCGGCCATTGGCTCACATTTCACCGTCGTGCAAGCAGTTATTCGGCTTGCCATTCATTGATAGAGTTGTTGGACGTCCTACTGTAGGAAGAGAGGCCGCATTCTGTCCAGTTCGCGCGTTAGATCGTCAGAATCCTGAGATGGTTGGATGCTCCAAACGGTCTCAATTGGGGAGGCATCCGGCAGCCTTGCTGGCCGAGGCAGGGTTTGGCAAGCACGAAGACAATCAGCAGAAACTCTCCCCGTGTGCGGGGGGGCACTATTTTGCTGAAATGTAAGCCCAGAATGGCTTGCCATGAAGGAGAACAAAACGGGGCGTAAAATATTGCCGACGTACAGCTGTGCCGTAAGGGTATAACGGATGACGACTAAAGGGACCCTGCTATCGAAAAAAATGGCACCCCAACCATCACTATTGAACATCGGACTGTATGGTAGGCGACAGTCACGCTGGTATCCCGCCACTATCCTGAGCGTCTGGAGACACGTTTCCGCTGGTCACCGGGACTCATTTCGAAGACAGTTTTCTTCCAGTCAATGAGATTACAGGCAAAATGATCCCGACACCACTGCGAACGGACCTGTTGGTGTACAGAAGTCAACGGTAGTCGGCGTAAGGGACGCTGTAAGGCCAGCCCTCTTTCTATGAGCTGCCTATTAATGGTACTTGCGGTCAGTGAAGCACCAGTTGATAATGATGAACCTGAGGCTCTCAGTGCCTCCCTGACGATTGCTCGGACCTCACTTTCTGTCGCCTCTGTAGATCGACCGCTTCTTTCTTGACGCCGTGTTCGGCAATGGCTCGCCCATTTCTGCCAACATCGTCGAATGGTAGCATCGCTACTATTCAGAAGTCAAGCGATTTGCTGATTACTCCAACCGGCTTCTTTGAGCCCAACCGTACGCCCTCTCTCAAATGCTGGCATGTGCCTATATTTAACTGAGTAAACACTTAATGCTCTGCAATCGAAAACTCCCTCTTTATAGTATCCTTGCCAGCCGCGTGGTGAAACTGCTCTTCAATAAAGTTTAAAATTTTGCGTTTTCCGTCAATACCTGAATGATGTAAATTTGAGACCGATTTCTGTAATTCCTTCATGCTGCGTTTTTTTTCCCCCTTAGAGTATGTTTATTATCAGAGGTTCGCTTAACCACAGAAGCTTTGTATGACAATGTAAACTACTGAGACTGTTATAACGGACATAAAATCTCGTCTGAGACCTGCGATCATTTTTATGTTAATAATTGGCAACCAATGCTGTACAATCGCAATAAAGTCATGAGATGTTAAACTGACTCTTTTATTGGAACATGTTACGCGTTTCGGGATTATACCCATCTTCAGACATCACAAACTTCAACTCCTTCCTAACCAACCTGGCGCACAGCCTTGACAACTTAAAGAAAGTGTTATTGGACACTTTCTTTCAGTTATCAAGGCTGCACGCCTGGTTGGTTAGGAAGGAGTTGAAGTTTGTGATGTCTAAAGATGGGTGTAATCCCAAAACGCGTAACATGTTCTAATAAAAGAGTCAATTGAATATCTCATGACTTTATTACGATTGTACAGCATTGGTTGCCAATTATTAAGACTGAGATTAACAGATTTTTATTTGCTCTAAATACTGATAAAAATCGCATTAAAAAGTAACACAGAAGTTTAACACTCAAATCAAATTACAAAACGACGCTAACACTGTGGGGACGTACCATAAAGTGTAGAAGGCAGTGTGGAGAAAGCGCAGCAAGATCTGGTCATCGGGGCAGCTCACGAAATCAAATTTAACAATGCACCAAGACGCCAGGAACTGCAACCAAATAAAGCAGCACAAATTGCATGGCAAAGTAAAAAAGTAACGAGGTGCTCAGAATATGAATCGCTCTATCACAGTTGCGAAAATCAGCAATCAGTATCAAATGGTAGCTGAGTGACGAGTGACACTAACGACGGACGGCAATGGAATGACTATGGAACGTAGATCTCCCTCCACAACTCTCTATTTTCAAAACAACTCCATATTGAGAGAAGAACTCGATGATGTACGACGGTACCTAACGCTTACTGCTGAATATAGTCGCTCTTCCAAACAGCATCCCATACATGCAAACCAGTTGCGTCTTTACTCGTGGTTACTTGTACTTTAGATACCTGGGCTATGCACGGCTGTGTTTAAATGAAATAGCTCGATGTAGTCATAAGGTGGAGCCATGTTCGTCTCCTTTAAATAAGCACCACAGCTAATTCACTATGAGTAATAACTTGTAGCTGTGATACTGCAGTCAAATAGTCAATGCACCGGTTAGAATTTGCGAGTCAATAAAATATACAGCAATACAAAGTAAAAGTTAAGTTAATAATTTAATAACAAGGGCTCTATTCTAACCCTTTTAATTGATGTAGAAGACGGAGCATTATGATTAATGAAGTTTATTCAAAAAAGGACGTCTCAAATAAACGGGAAGTGAACCTACGATATTCATTTATAGTACAGACAAAACAATACCCTTATCAAACGCAGTAAAGTTACGTAAAGCATTAAAAGAATGGTGTCAAAGTGGGCCAACTAAATAGTCATTATAGATATGTGAAAACTAATCCGTTTCATAATCACAAGACATGAAATATTACCAGCTCAAAATAGTTCAGAGTTCAACCTAATGATTCAGAAATTGTCGGATACGATACAAAGAATAGTAACTTATACTCTGTATATCCTCAGTTCCACGATACAAGCGAAATAAGTTAAAAGCCATTTTATAGAGCACGTTCAGACCTTTCGAAATATGAAGTCCCTTCAGAAGTTAAGTAATAATATCAGCTTTTCATAGCCGAAAATCAAACACCAATACTACCAAATCACATATATTACCTGAGGCAGCTCTGCCTTCTCCAAAAGCTCGACATAAAATGCCCAGAATCGCCCCCTTCAGCTCTTCACTCGAGAAGTCCTAGTCTCCACTTGACTCCCATAGTGTTCCTGTGCTGTCTGCTTTTCCATTGGCTGAAGGCCATCCCCACCAAAGGTGCGTCGTTCTTACATGCTACAGACATGACTTGACTCATCTTTACCACTTTCCAGACTAAACTAATATAATTCAACAATATTTAAATAGAGAATGGTTAAAATATTCTATCACACTCAGGTAATGTACAATAATTATAAATAAATATCTGTCCATAGATAAATAAGTCAATGTTCTTATACAAGTGCACTCATGATAAATGGCAATAGATTGTCTTTATACATTACTCAAACAATTACTTACGCCTGCTTGACAGAATTGTCTTTTGGATCTCAGTTGAATTGTGGTCCCTGCTAACACATGCGACTAACCACATTGAAATTAGTACAGATTTTTAATAGCACTTGCAATCAACATTTAAATGAAGTTACTGGCAAAATAGCAAACTGCTCATTAAATAAATACACAAATGTGACAAAATATGAGGTATCCATACTGTAATCATTTGCTGTATAATTGTGGTGGATACTATGTTCTGACAAACACTTGCATTTAGAAGAAGACATAAAATATGTCATAAATCAATAAATAAAGTAGACACAGATATATAGCTTTCAAGGATGATAGCTATAGTGCATTGCTATCATCTCAGATATCGTTTGTTGATCGAGCGTGGAGCAATTAAAAGTTGTTAATTCAGAGGTTCATTGTGTAAATGTTGATTCACTGTGAAATATTAACTTCTGTAGTTTTAAAGGCATTAAAATATTGTCATGTCACTAGATGCACCTCAATTATCTGAGATCGCAAATACACTCCTGGAAATGGAAAAAAGAACACATTGACACCGGTGTGTCAGACCCACCATACTTGCTTCGGACACTGCGAGAAGGGCTGTACAAGCAATGATCACACGCACGGCACAGCGGACACACCAGGAACCGTGGTGTTGGCCGTCGAATGGCGCTAGCTGCGCAGCATTTGTGCACCGCCGCCGTCAGTGTCAGCCAGTTTGCCGTGGCATACGGAGACCATCGCAGTCTTTAACACTGGTAGCATGCCGCGACAGCGTGGACGTGAACCGTATGTGCAGTTGACGGACTTTGAGCGAGGGCGTATAGTGGGCATGCGGGAGGCCGGGTGGACGTACCGACGAATTGCTCAACACGTGGGGCGTGAGGTCTCCACAGTACATCGATGTTGTCGCCAGTGGTCGGCGGAAGGTGCACGTGCCCGTCGACCTGGGACCGGACCGCAGCGACGCACGGATGCACGCCAAGACCGTAGGATCCTACGCAGTGCCGTAGGGGACCGCACCGCCACTTCCCACCAAATTAGGGACACTGTTGCTCCTGGGGTATCGGCGAGGACCATTCGCAACCGTCTCCATGAAGCTGGGCTACGGTCCCGCACACCGTTAGGCCGTCTTCCGCTCACGCCCCACCATCGTGCAGCCCGCCTCCAGTGGTGTCGCGACAGGCGTGAATGGAGGGACGAATGGAGACGTGTCGTCTTCAGCGATGAGAGTCGCTTCTGCCTTGGTGCCAATGATGGTCGTATGCGTGTTTGGCGCCGTGCAGGTGAGCGCCACAATCAGGACTGCATACGACCGAGGCACACAGGGCCAACACCCGGCATCATGGTGTGGGGAGCGATCTCCTACACTGGCCGTACACCACTGGTGATCGTCGAGGGGACACTGAATAGTGCACGGTACATCCAAACCGTCATCGCACCCATCGTTCTACCATTCCTAGACCGGCAAGGGAACTTGCTGTTCCAACAGGACAATGCACGTCCGCATGTATCACGTGCCACCCAACGTGCTCTAGAAGGTGTAAGTCAACTACCCTGGCCAGCAAGATCTCCGGATCTGTCCCCCATTGAGCATGTTTGGGACTGGATGAAGCGTCGTCTCACGCGGTCTGCACGTCCAGCACGAACGCTGGTCCAACTGAGGCGCCAGGTGGAAATGGCATGGCAAGCCGTTCCACAGGACTACATCCAGCATCTCTACGATCGTCTTCATGGGAGAATAGCAGCCTGCATTGCTGCGAAAGGTGGTTATACACTGTACTAGTGCCGACATTGTGCATGCTCTGTTGCCTGTGTCTATGTGCCTGTGGTTCTGTCAGTGTGATCATGTGATGTATCTGACCCCAGGAATGTGTCAATAAAGTTTCCCCTTCCTGGGACAATGAATTCACGGTGTTCTTATTTCAATTTCCAGGAGTGTATATTCAGATTTCCACTAACACCTGACTGTAAATTATTACGGATACTCAAACAGCTATAAGAAGCCATCTTTCAGCCTGTCTAACATTCTGTCATTTCTTGGAGCATTGTCTGTCTTCTTAAGCCTCAAAACTCTCCGTACCGGGATTTTCCTGTTTCTGGCCAAGTGTTGCTTCTCCCTGCACCTGGACCAGTCTAGACTGGTCGCCTAGCTGGACCTACGGTGACGTTCCCTGAGCCTTTGGGCTGTTAGCGTTCAGCTGTACAACAAATTCAGCTTACCTCGTACCAGTACTGGGCGGCCGATTAGCTCGTGTAAATATGCACAAAGTTACAGCTGTTGCACGTGTGATGGGCGAGAATATCTTCTATGTCAGGGGAAAAAACTGCTCAGCGTAGTAGAAACGCCTCATGTTCTGCATACAAAAGGCACCTTCACAAATAAGAGATTGGCACTGGGATGGAACAGTGTCCCATCGATTGGTCGGCTTTTTTCCCCAAGCACTGTCGCGGGCGACTGATTTGCGCTGGGTACACATATTTTGGAACAAAAGCAGTGGACCTTCTTGTTGTGACTGACAATTCACAATTTTTCACAAACACAAATTTTATTTATGTAAATTTACGAGGTTGATGACTGAACACAAGGTAACAATAACGATGCCAGGAAAAGTCTCCTAAGTGAGGCAAACAAAAGTTCGCTTCTAATTTTCCACAAAGGTTCGTGGTAACACACTCACACACACACTAGTAAAAGTCCAATTCAGAGACGAAGACGCAATCTTCAGCGGCCGAAATCCACGAGGTCTGCATCCGGAATGAACTGAACTTCGGGGCTGGTTCTAGTCCCGTAAATAGCTGTCTCCAGCCAATCAGGTTTTGGCGTAGTGATACTTCCTGCAGGCCGTGGCTAGAGCTCCCCCTGCAGGAAATAGCGCTCGAAATGTCTGTTTCCATTATCTTGTATGCAAATGGCCGGTGTGTACTACCGTGCTTTTGGTATGCCTTGGACATAGACAACCTCGTCCTCTGTGGTGTAATATGGTTTGCCGGCCCTCAGGGGCTACCTTTGTTCCGGCATAACATTTCCCATGTTGGTCAGGCGGCGTCTCAGTGTCTTGTCTTTCGATGTCTGAACAGAACAAGCAAAAATGTCACCCTCAGTTATTCTCTGGGGATGTCAGAGGCGACACAGTGCTTTCTCCTCGGGTTAGGAGAGGCACCGGCTCTGCCGACAAAAGCACGAAGCAGGCCACAGCCTTAATTCCGAGATAACTCACCAACACCAAGCGGGCCGTGACCCCTCCTAACGAGTTTCAATGACCGCCTTCTTCCGGTAGAGCGGATCCTGAGACCACACTGGGAGAACACCTTCCCAGTGAGAAAACCCAAAGCTTTCCTCCAATAAACTGTGCCCAGTATACTCTAAATTAATTTAACCACGTAATGGTGGCAAAAATGAATCACAGCGACGTGTGTCAGCAATGTCACATTGCGACGGACACTCACAATTGCGATCTGCCATATGCCGCCACTAGACTATATCTCTCCCTCTTGCCCTCAGTTACGTGTTTCGTTTGGTCTTTTTGTAAGTGCACTCCAATAATTTATATGTGCAGTTGCTCTCGGATGACAAAGCGTTGTCTTCCGGTCCTGTAATCAGTATCTTCTTTTCGGGCACTTATTCCTCCGATTTCACGCCTTTTTACTTTGTGTGTGTACGAGAGGCGTTTGAAAATTCCGTGCAAAGTCCGAGAGGTGGCACCACCGGCGCGTGTCGAGGTCATGTTTAATTAGTATCGTCTTTGGAAAGAACACACACCAAGTTTCAGCCATATTGTTCTATTTCTTTGTGTTAGGCATTCCTGTGAATCAAGGAAGTTGAGTGATTGTCAAAAAATGGACGAAAAGGAATTTCGTGTGATGATTAAACATAACTTTATGAAAGGTAAAAAGCCTCAGGGGACTAAAGAGTAGCTTGATAAACATTACGCTGACTCTGCAACTTCGATTAGGACAGTTTATAAGTGGTTTCAAAATTTTGGGGGTGGCCATATGGGCACAAGTGATGCTGAACTTTCTTGACACCCTGTGGAGGTTACGACTCCAGAAATCATTGATAAAATCCATGATATAGTGATGGATGACAGAAGATTTAAGGTACGTGAGATTGCTAGTGCTGCGGGCATGTCGGATGAATGGGTACATAATATTTTGCATAAATATTTGGACATGAGAAAGCTATCCGCAAGATGGGTTCCGCGATTGCTCACGCTTGACCAAAAACGGAATTGTGTGATGTGTTGCAAGGATGGTTTGCAGCTGTTCAGGAAGAATCCGCAGGACTTTGAGCGTCGTATAGTCACTGTGGATGAAACAAGCATACATTACTATACTCCTGAGACCGAACAACAGTCTAAACAATGGGTTACCAAGGAGAAGCTGCACCAAAACTGCGAAGACCATTCCTTCGGCCGGAAAGGTTATGGCGACTGTCTTTTGGGTTTCGCAAGGGGTAATCTTCATGGACTACCTGGAAAAGGGTAAAACCATTACAGGTGATTATTAATCGTTATTGGACCGTTTGAAAACCGAGCTGCAAGAAAAACGCCGGTGATTGGACTGCGAAAAGTCCTTTTCCATCACGACGATGCACCAGCACACACCTCAGCAGTTGTGGTCGCAAAATTATTGGAAATAGAATTCCAACTGGTTTCACATCCCCCCATTCTCCAGACTTGGCTCCCTCGGACTACTATTTGTTCCACAATTTCAAGAAATGGCTAGCGGTACCAAGACTTTATTCAAATGAGGTGATTGCAGCAACTAATAGCTATTTTGCACACTTGGACAATTCCTATTATTCGGAAGGGATCAACAAATCAAAACAGCGTTGGACGAAGTGTATAAGTCTAAAAGGAGGCTATGTCGAAAAATAAAAAAGGTTTACCCCAAACACGTAAGTAGTTTTTATTTTTGCAAGGACTTTTCGAACTCCCCTCGTATGTAACTGTGGCATTTTCTTTTAAAATTATGGCTGTTTAACGTAGTCTCTCTCTCTCTCTCTCTCTCTCTCTCTCTCTCTCTCTCTCTCTCTCTCTCTCTCTGTCTGTCTCTCTGTCTCTCTCCACCCGAACAGGCCGAGTAAGGCCCAACGGTACCGACCAACGGACCCTGATAGGCGTCAATGGTTACAGATGTGGAGGAGCATGTGGTCAGCACGCAGCTCTCCCAGCCATTGTCGGTTTTCCGGAGCAGAGCCACCACTTATCAGTCAAGGAGCACGCTTGCCAACAGCGCTCGGCAGACCCGTTAAAATAATCTGTAATCGACTTTTATTTCGGTAGAGTTGCGCTACCCCGTTGGGTCCTTGGTCTATCATCACGCCGGATCTACTTCCATGTGATCGTGTACCCAAGGTCGAGTCACACCCTAGCAAGAACTGAATTCTATGCCACAGACTCAGTCAGGGCCGGAAGCAGTTACGTGGGTGCTCGTCTCGAAGTCTCACAGATGGGAACACGGTTTCACCTTATCACAAATTGTGTAATCATACACTAACAGGCCTTTACACTTATTAATATGCGTTACGTTACGTTTCTTTAGTAGAGGGTTAACTGCCAGTGCTTGCACCAAACGTCGACCCTGTAAAAGTCTCCCTGTACTTAGTTATAATGTTCTGGCGTTGAAATTTCATATATAGGGAGTTCCATTTAACTTGACCATCCCAAATAACTTCTTGTGAAGAAGCAAAACAGAAAATGTGTGACGCAAATGTTGTTTAGCCACCAAGGGGACATTGATCATCATGTTTTCTTTCCTATAACTTTGTTGTTTCGAAGATATGAACAGCACTATGTGTCTTTTAAATAGCACCTTGTATTTTATTATTCAGAAATACATGAGCTCAAGTGCTATTCAACAACTTATTACAGTGTACCATTCACGAAAACATGATGTTGTTAAAAATTTGCATAAATTCGACTTTAACAGTCTTACACTAACGTACAGTGCACATATCCAGGGTAACGTAGTTCTTCCACTTGGTTCAAATGGCTCTGAGCACTATGAGACTTAACTGGTGAGGTAATCAGTCCCCTACAACTTAGAACAACTTAAACCTAACTAACCTAAGGACATCACACACATCCATGCCCGAGGCAGGATTCGAACCTGCGACCGTAGCGGGTGCGCGGTTCCAGACTGTAGCGCCTAGAACCGTTCGGCCACCCCGGCTGGCTCGTCCACTTGGTGTTGTTGGCAGTAAAGAAACGCAAACACGAGGAAGATGCAACGGTTTTCAGTTGAACGTTTCTATGAGTACAATAGAGACCAACGAAAAGGGGGTAGAAATACCACTCATTTTTGGAGAATCTAAGTTTGCTTTTTCCTTGCATTTATGAGCGCACAGTTGGTTTTATTGGCCGCTATCGGTGTTGGTAAAGCACTATCTAATTTGCTGGCGTGCTCGGTGAGAGTTTCTAGAACAACTAGTGTCCACACTCGAAAACAAACTCCTTCAATACGTTGTTACGGTGAGTGAAGAGTATAACGCGTTCTATAGTTGTGCTTCTAACACTTCAGATAGCTACTTGAGAAACACACATTAAAATGCGTGGACTAAATAAGTGACACTGGGTTAAGAAGTGGCGCACCGTCAGTGGTTCCTTGCATAGAGAACGAAGTGGTGCCGGGTCGTAGCTTAACAGATGACAAACGTGTCCTACACTTAGTCTACTAAAAATTATCTCCTCGTGACGAGATGGACGAGAGGAGGTCGCCCTGTCTTTTTCGAGGAAGTTAAGCAACGTGAGGTTGTTCTCATGCAGAGAAGACCACGTTTGGTGCCAGAGTGATAGAGCATTCTTACATGTAACAACGATGAGATCGTACCCATTCCTCGTCACGACAGTAAGCCCAGGAATACGAACGGATAACACACTTGTGCCAGCATCAGCGAGCAAGTGAAGGCATTCCTAGATCCGTTGTAATAAAGGGTCATCATCATCAATTAAGACTGATTATGCCTTTCAGCGTTCAGTCTGGAGCATAGTTCCCCTTATAAAATTCCTCCATGATCCCCTATTCAGTGCTAACATTGGTGCCTCTTCTGCTGTTAAACCTATTACTTCAAAATTGTTCTTAACCGAATCCAGGTACCTTCTACTTGGTCTACGCCGACTCCTCCTACCCTCTACTGCTGAACCCATGAGTCTCTTGGGTAACCTTGCTTCTCCCATGCGTGTAACATGACCCCACCATCCAAGCCTGTTCGCCCTGACTGCTACATCTATAGAGTTCATTCCCAGTTTTTCTTTGATTTCCTCATTGTGGACACCCTCCTGCCATTGTTCCCATCTACTAGTACCTGCAATCATCCTAGCTACTTTCATATCCGTAACCTCAACCTTATTGATAAGGTAACCTGAATCCACCCAGCTTTCGCTCACATCCAAAAGATTGAACGGTCCACAGATAACTTAGTCTTGGTACTGACTTCCTTCTTGCAGAAGAGAGTAGATCGTAGCTGAGCGCTCACTGCATTAACTTTGCTACATCTCACTTATAGTTCTTTTACTATGTTGCCATGCTGTGAGAGTATACGTCCTAAGTACTTGAAACCGTCCACCTGTTCTAACTTTGTTCCTCCTATTTGGCACTCAATCGGTTTATATCTCTTTCCCACTGACATGACTTTCGTTGTGGAGATGCTAATCTTCATACCATAGTTCTTACATTTCTGATCTAGCTCTGAAATATTACTTTGCAAACTTTCAATCGAATCTGCCATCACAACTAAGTCATCCGCGTATGCGAGACTGCTTATTTTGTGTTCACATATCTTAATCTCACCCAGCCAGTCTATTGTTTTCAACATATGATCCATAAATAATAAACGGTGGTACGTGGTACGTGTAAACCGCACAGAGGTTCTGGACAGTACTGAGAGACTAAAAGCATACAGCAAATTGTGACAATTGTAATGTACCATTTTACCCTAGTAATAATACTGCTTTTCCCCATATTTCTGTCTTCATTATCAGTACGCGACACGGTTTTGATTTGAAAGCTTACGGTTAGGTCAACATCAATCGAGATCGAAATATGGTCAGCATCGAACAGAGAACTCTATTGCCAAACTTTCATCCTTGCTTGCTTTCCCCGTACACCATTCCAAATTGACTATGTGAAGATTAATTTTGAAATTGACTTTTCTGTAACTTGCCGACAGCAATTTATAATGTTCCAGGCGTAACTGCAGACCTACCATACGAAGAAACAAAAAAACTAAAAAGAAAGCAGTGAGCACTCTGAGGGACAAGTAACACAGAAAATATCAAGTTAGGTAATTCCTTTGCGAGGCACGCCGACTTGACTCTCCCAATAGCGCGGAACGCAGACAAATGCGTCTCGTTTGTAATGCAAACAGTGTGTCGCCAGCCGCAATACTCCCAAATGAAATGCAAACACAAAGGGCGTATCCCTTTGAAGCTAAGGCAGAAAAACCCCAGGCACGGCGATGAAAGGACCCCAAGTGCTCGCGAGAGGCCGCGCCTACTGCAGGAGAGAAACAAGTGCCGCCAAATATCGTCGTCTCCCCTTAATTAAGACTCGTGAAAGCCACGGGAGAACGGCGAGGATCATATGGTGCTTCCCTGCGCCCACATAGCCGGTCTCTCGCACGCACAAACTCATTACATATCGTGTTTCTTTGTGTGTGTGTGTGTGTGTGTGTGTGTGTGTGTGTGTGTATGTGTGTGTGTGTGTTTCTGTGTCTGTGTGTTCCTCTTATGCTTCCCCGTTCTACAGTTCACGGTAATCCAGCACAACCAACTGCACAGATTTTATTACTGCTTTCATCGACCACCATGACAGGCAGCCAAAAATATCTGAAGTAGGACACATTTTTGGCAGCTGTCACGAAGATGGCTCATGTATTACACTGGCAGCGATTGCGCAGTATGGTTCGTCTATTGTCACCTCAGTTTGCTGAACACTTTTTCAAAGTAGTCCACTTGCGTGGTGTCTTTCAAATGGATTATCTGGAACACCTTGCCCTTATTGCATTCTGTGAGGCTTGTCGCTAGAAAAATGATCCATAATTGGTGAATATTATCAGAAACTGTCATTTTTATTTTCGACAGTGGTTGTACGACGATGATGAATTGTATGGCAAAAACTTGAAAAAAAAAAAAACTAACGGACTTCGAAAGTCGTCAGGAGATTGTGTGTCACTTGTGTCCTACGTCTGTACGCGAGATTTCCACACTCCTAAACATCCCCAGGTCCGCTGTTTCCGATGTGATAGTGAAGTGGAAACGTGAAGAGGCACGTACAGCACAAAAGCGTACAGGCCGACCTCGTCTGCTGACTGACAAAGACCGCCGACACATAGGTGGACATCTATCCAGGCCATCACACAGGAATTACAAACTACATCAGGATCCACTGCAAGTACTATGACAGTTAAGCAGTAGGTGCTAAAACTTGCATTTCATGGTCGAGCGGCTGCTCATAAGCCACACATCACGGCGGTAAATGCCAAACGAGGCCTCACTAGGGGTAAGGAGCGTAAACTTTGCACGATTAAACAGAGGAAAAAAACGTTGTATGGAGTGACGAATCACGGTACACAATGTGGCGATCCGATGGCAGGGTGTGGGTATGGCGAATGCCCGGTGTACGTCGTCTGCCAGCGTGTGTAGTGCCAACAGAAAAATTCAGAGGCGGTGGTGTTATGGTGTGGTCGTGTTTTTTATAGAGGGGGCTTGTACCCCTTGTTGTTTTGCGTGGCATTATCTAAGCACACGCCTACATTGATATTTTAAGTACCTTCTTGCTTACCATTTTTGAAGAGCAGTTCGGGGATGGCGATTGCATCTTTCAACACGATCGAGCAACTGTTCATAATGCACGGCCTGTGGCGGAGTGGTTACAGGACACTAACATCCCTGTAATGGACTGACCTGCACAGAGTCCTGATATGAATCCTATAGAACGCCTTTGGAATGTTTTGGAACGCCATCTTCGTGCCAGGCCTCACCGACCGACATCGATATCTGTCCTCAGTGTAGCACTCCGTGAAGAATGGGCTGCCGTTCCCCAAAAAACCTTCCTGCACCTGATTGAATGTATGATTGCGAGAGTGAAAGCTATCATCAAGGCTAAGGTTGGGCCAACACCATATTGAATTCCAGCATTACCGATGGAGGGCATCACGAACTTGTAAGTCATTTTCAGCCAGATGTCCGGGTACTTTTGATCACATACCGTATGAGAGCCTGCTGGGAGATGTCGCCTGATTTCATGCAGGCCATGTAACGTAACTGTCATGCACTCCCTTCTTCATAATAATTCTTGGTCACATACTGTAGGGGTAATGAAGACGCTCCTGCAGCAGTTTCTATGGGAAGTGTTTGATCACCTACCATACAGCAAAAGCCGGTCTCTCTCTCTGACGTTCACTCAGCTTATTTGAACCGCTGGCTATGAAGTCAGCATTTTGGCATAGACAAAGAGCTGCAGACCACCACAGAGGATTGGCGAAAGGGCAGGTGGCTGCCTGGAAAGATAAGCGATGGAAAGAAAAATGTTATCTTTATACTCTTGAGGAATTTCCTGACATATTTTAGTTTTGGTTCGCATGCTGAGTCCATGATGTTTAATTAACCTGTAGCACCAACTAACTCCACCCGTAAAAGTGTGCTAAGCTCCACTGTAGCTTACCAGCATGTATTTGAATCATTTTCATATTAATTCCAATGCCATTTTGACAGTCTCCTTGAATCCATTTCAGTGCGTCATCTTCTAGTTTTGGCCATTTTGCATTCAGTACTTTATTTGCACAATTAATCTTCCTCACTTTTTTCAGTCTTTCTTTATGGTTCTTTCTGCTAGTGGAGGGCCGAAATGCCGATCAGCTGCTCTGTTTCCATGTTCTTCTGCATATGCTATGACTTTCAATTTACAGCCCACATCATATGAATACTTTTTCTTTCCCATTACGAAACTAGTTATTAACAAAAAACTTGTACTGTTACCGATTACACAGATCACTTGCAAGTCACGTTCACTGGCACCGTAGTCACCGGGTACTGGAAAGTTGGTACAACGCTGGAACAGAGTCTAACACGGGACGGCGGCAGGTAAAAGTAGCTGGAAGGTGTATCTAACTGTTGTAAATTACAAATTTTTTGTTTTCACCGTAGTTTCCATTTCGCGACCCGTCTGACCTTAATAAATGAATAGTCCTCGTATGTGTTGGATTGCTAAAGTCTATGTTGGCACTTACTTATCTTAGGTTTTAGACGTTACAACACAGTGTTCTGGAATGCTTCGCTGAGATTCATTCTCAGCTTTTGTGCTGTTAGAATTTGTCTGAAAATTACACATCGTGCTCGATTTCTATTTGCACCAGTACTCGTTTGACGGAGAAGTTTACTCTACTGACGCATTTATGGTTACAGTGAGTGCACATTCGCATAAAATTAATGATAATAGCAATATTACTAAGATCGTATTACTTTAAATTTTCGTGTATCATGCGTAGAATCGTGATGACGGTGTTGCTTCTGTAGTGAACCAGCTCGTCAGTTGGCCTCGCAAGGGCGAAGTGGGACCCCGTAACAGACGTCCTTACCTCAGAAAAGGTACCAGGAATCGATCCTGGCTCCTTCCGCACCAAAGGCAGCTACGCTAACAATACTATTTTTTTTTTTTTACATCCATTGCACTTGCTTCAATTTTTGGCACATTAGCCATGGAGCGTGTTATTTTCCTGCACGGATGCAAAAGGTCTCCGGGTATTTTTACCTGGTACATTTAGTAAATAACTAGACGTTGCAGCTATTTGTACTCACTTTAAATTACTTTTATTTTGTACTGGCAAACGGTTGGAGTCAAACACATCATTCAGTGCTTCCAACAACAACCAATTCAGCTCCCAACTCGTAGCTGCTACGGAGGCGCTCCAGTATCTAAAACATTGGCAAATAATTGCGAACATACATGTGCGTCATCCAAATTACACTTCCGTAATTTTATGCAAAAAATTTACCATCATTTATATTGCAGGATCACTTGAAAATGGCATAATAACCGAAGAGGGCCACATCCGGTATAAATAACGAATAAGTAAAGTCTTTGTCCAGCAGAAACTTCAAAAAACTACATATTATTGTCGTGCATTGACTTAATGCATGTAGTGAGTTCATAAGAAAATAACGTTTGGAAACTCTCAAATCATATGGGGCCGCTGCTAATGATATACAAAATCATCATAACCGAACAGTTTCTTTCGAATTCTCCGCTTTATGAAAACTGGCCCGATGTCCTTCCATCATAGCATGTTACGTTAAAATCAGAGAGCACCATTCCGGTAACAATTACTTTTAGGGTGTCTTATCTCAATCGGTAAAAACTGAACTTTTATATGATCACTTTGTTGTCCATCTGTCTGTCCGCCCGACTGTTAAACCCATTTTTCTCAGAAACAGATAGACGTATTAAGCTGAGATTTATACCAAATTCTAAGGTCTACAGTCCATTAGCGGTGTAAAAAACTGAAGTTTTGAACTCAATGAAATCAGCAGATACGGTCATTTATGTCGCATATTTTGGAACTCGCACACTCTCTTCAAAATCTGTATGGCACTTCCCTTTTGCCTAGAATCATGAAATTTTGCAAGAAGCATTGTTTAGTACTGCAAATAACTGGAAAAATCCGAAAAGTGTTCATGTATATCACACGCAAAAAATTCTTTGTTATTTGTCATCTGTATGTCCGTTAAGACATTTTTCTCGGGAAGGAGTCGACGTATCAAGTTGAAATTCATATCATATAATAAGATATGTAGTCCCTTGATGGTGTAGTAAATGTAAGCATCTCAGTCAATGCAATCAAACGATTGGGCCGTTTATGTCACTAGCTGAAAAACATAGTATTGCCCGGATATTTATTTTGCTAGTTTTCTGCTAGAAATGAAACCAAGAAACGAAAGGTGTTTTTAGCGTAATATCGAAAAAAATTCATTTTCATGTATTCGTGAAAACGCCTTTTAAATTATGAAACAGTTTCTGTACGCTGGGCGCGGCTGCTTCGCGTGCCTACAACGTTATTTTGTAAACGCTTCTATGGCAACGCATCTTCATAGTTCTACAGGCGCGTGTTGTTTTCGCCGACAGCCATTTGCGCTTCGCAGTTGAAAGCTGTCAAAATCGTCATCAGGTGTTAGGGGTTTCATTAAGTTGACTCTACTGTAGGGGCGTCTTAGTGATAAAGAATAAATGTGTTAACATTTCAAGCATGATGCGGCAGTTTTTCACGCATTTCAGTTCTTATGTCTTCATGTCTCCTGGTCCATGTGACATAAAATGTTATAGTTTTGTGTGCGCAGTTAGCGGAATATGTGAATACTGTCTGCGAAATTTATTGCGAGTAGTGTTAGTAGTACAGAAGTAATAAATTTACGTGTCACGCATGATGCGGTAGCTTTTCACAAATCTCACTGTTTATGACGTCATATCTCCTGAACTATGATAAGTAAATGGATGTTGACACCACAGCGATTGTTGCCTGCCGATAATGGATATGTGTACTAAGTTTGGTTGGAAACATTTCAGGAGTATACGTGGAAAACTGGCGTTCTACGGATCGGAGCGTGGAATGTCAGATCCCTTAATCGGGCAGGTAGGTTAGAAAATTTAAAAAGGGAAATGGATAGGTTGAAGTTAGATATAGTGGGAATTAGTGAAGTTCGGTGGCAGGAGGAACAAGACTTCTGGTCGGGTGACTACAGGGTTATAAACACAAAATCAAATAGGGGTAATGCAGGAGTAGGTTTAATAATGAATAGGAAAATAGGAATGCGGGTAAGCTACTACAAACAGCATAGTGAACGCATTATTGTGGCCAAGATAGATACGAAGCCCACGCCTACTACAGTAGTACAAGTTTATATGCCAACTAGCTCTGCAGATGACGAAGAAATTGAAGAAATGTATGATGAAATAAAAGAAATTATTCAGATTGTGAAGGGAGACGAAAATTTAATAGTCATGGGTGACTGGAATTCGAGTGTAGGAAAATGGAGAGAAGGAAACATAGTAGGTGAATATGGATTGGGGGACAGAAATGAAAGAGGAAGCCGCCTGGTCGAATTTTGCACAGAGCACAACATAATCATAACTAACACTTGGTTTAAGAATCATGAAAGAAGGTTGTATACATGGAAGAACCCTGGAGATACTAAAAGGTATCAGATAGATTATATAATGGTAAGACAGAGATTTAGGAACCAGGTTTTAAATTGTAAGACATTTCCAGGGGCAGATGTGGACTCTGATCACAATCTATTGGTTATGACCTGTAGATTAAAACTGAAGAAACTGCAAAAAGGTGGGAATTTAAGGAGATGGGACCTGGATAAACTAAAAGAACCAGAGGTTGTACAGAGATTCAGGGAGAGCATAAAGGAGCAATTGACAGGAATGGGGGAAATAAATACAGTAGAAGAAGAATGGGTAGCTTTGAGGGATGAAGTAGTGAAGGCAGCAGAGGATCAAGTAGGTAAAAAGACGAGGGCTAGTAGAAATCCTTGGGTAACAGAAGAAATATTGAATTTAATTGATGAAAGGAGAAAATATAAAAATGCAGTAAGTGAAACAGGCAAAAAGGAATACAAACGTCTCAAAAATGAGATCGACAGGAAGTGCAAAATGGCTAAGCAGGGATGGCTAGAGGACAAATGTAAGGATGTAGGGGCCTATCTCACTAGGGGTAAGATAGATACCGCCTACAGGAAAATTAAAGAGACCTTTGGAGATAAGAGAACGACTTGTATGAATATCAAGAGCTCAGATGGAAACCCAGTTGTAAGCAAAGAAGGGAAAGCAGAAGAGTGGAAGGAGTATATAGAGGGTCTATACAAGGGCGATTTACTTAAGGACAATATTATGGAAATGGAAGAGGATGTAGATGAAGATGAAATGGGAGATATGATACTGCGTGAAGAGTTTGACAGAGCACTGAAAGACCTGAGTCGAAACAAGGCCCCCGGAGAAGACAATATTCCATTGGAACTACTGACGGCCGTGGGAGAGCCAGTCCTGACAAAACTCTATCATCTGGTGAGCAAGATGTATGAAACAGGCGAAATACCCTCAGATTTCAAGAAGAATATAATAATTCCAATCCCAAAGAAAGCAGGTGTTGACAGATGTGAAAATTACCGAACTATCAGCTTAATAAGTCACAGCTGCAAAATACTAACACGAATTCTTTACAGACGAATGGAAAAACTAGTAGAAGCCAACCTCGGGGAAGATCAGTTTGGATTCCGTAGAAACACTGGAACACGTGAGGCAATACTGACCTTACGACTTATCTTAGAAGAAAGATTAAGGAAAGGCAAACCTACGTTTCTAGCATTTGTAGACTTAGAGAAAGCTTTTGACAATGTTGACTGGAATGCTCTCTTTCAAACTCTAAAGGTGGCAGGGGTAAAATACAGGGAGCGAAAGGCTATTTACAATTTGTACAGAAACCAGATGGCAGTTATAAGAGTCGAGGGACATGAAAGGGAAGCAGTGGTTGGGAAGGGAGTAAGACAGGGTTGTAGCCTCTCCCCAATGTTGTTCAATCTGTATATTGAGCAAGCAGTAAAGGAAACAAAAGAAAAATTCGGAGTAGGTATTAAAATTCATGGAGAAGAAATAAAAACTTTGAGGTTCGCCGATGACATTGTCATTCTGTCGGAGACAGCAAAGGACTTGGAAGAGCAGTTGAATGGAATGGACAGTGTCTTGAAAGGAGGATATAAGATGAACATCAACAAAAGCAAAACAAGGAAAATGGAATGTAGTCTAATTAAGTCGGGTGATGCTGAGGGAATTAGATTAGGAAATGAGGCACTTAAAGTAGTAAAGGAGTTTTGCTATTTGGGGAGCAAAATCACTGATGATGGTCGAAGTAGAGAGGATATAAAATGTAGGCTGGCAATGGCAAGGAAAGCGTTTCTGAAGAAGAGAAATTTGTTAACATCCAGTATAGATTTAAGTGTCAGGAAGTCATTTCTGAAAGTATTCGTATGGAGTGTAGCCATGTATGGAAGTGAAACATGGACGATAAATAATTTGGACAAGAAGAGAATAGAAGCTTTCGAAATGTGGTGCTACAGAAGAATGCTGAAGATTAGATGGGTAGATCACATAACTAATGAGGAAGTATTGAATAGGATTGGGGAGAAGGGAAGTTTGTGGCACAACTTGACCAGAAGAAGGGATCGGTTGGTAGGACATGTTCTGAGGCATCAAGGGATCACCAATTTAGTATTGGAGGGCAGCGTGGAGGGTAAAAATCGTAGAGGGAGACCAAGAGATGAATACACTAAGCAGATTCAGAAGGATGTAGGTTGCAGTAGGTACTGGGAGATGAAAAAGCTTGCACAGGATAGAGTAGCATGGAGAGCTGCATCAAACCAGTCTCAGGACTGAAGACCACAACAACAACAACAACAACGTGGAAAACTTACACACACACACACACACACACACACAAAAGCGTGCTCGCGCACACAGAAACACACATATACATACACCCATGCAAGCACGCACACACATCCATCCATTTTCATGATATGTATGGATTCTGACATTCGCAAGCTCACTTACAGAATACACAAACCTACAGGATACTTCCCATTGACTTAGAATCATGAAATTTGGCAAGCAGCAATCTTTCACATTGTAAGCAAAGAAAAAAATCAGAAAATATTAATGAGTAACTATATCACACGACACATTTTTTTATTTGATATCCAACTTCAAACTTAAAGTTAAAACATTCTAGAACGTCTTGAAATTTCTGGGACACATTCTTTCCAGTGTCAATGTCGATAACAAGCAAAAATCGTCGATATTCTCGAATCCCGGAATGGATGAACTGTATGCATTTGTACATACACTACTGGCCAATAAAATTGCTACACCAAGAAGAAATGCAGATACTAGAACTGACATGTGATTAGATTTTCACGCAATTTGAGTGCATAGATCCTGAGAAATTAGTACCCAGAACAACCACCTCTGGCCGTAATAACGGCCTTGATACGCCTGGGCATTGAGTCAAACAGAGCTAGGATGGCGTGTACAGGTACAGCTGCCCATGCAGCTTCAACATAATACCACAGTTCATCAAGAGTAGTGACGCGTATTGTGGCGAGCCAGTTGCTCGGCCACCATTGACCAGACGTTTTGAGTTGGTGAGAGATCTGGAGAATATGCTGGCCAGGGCAGCAGTCGAACATTTTCTGTATCCAGAAAGGCCCTACAGGACCTACAACATGCGGTCGTGCATTATCCTGCTGAAATGTAGGGTTTCACAGGGATCGAATGAAGGGTAGAGCCACGGATGGTAACACATCTTAAATGTAACGTCCGCTGTTCAAAGCGGTTACCGAGACGTGTAACCAATGGCACCCCATACCATCACATCGGGTGATACGCCAGTATGTCGGTGACGAATACACGCTTCCAATGTGAGTTCACCACGATGTCGCAAAACACGGATGCGACCATCACGTTGCTGTAAACAGAACCTGGATTCATCCGAAAAAATGACGTTTTGCCATTCGTGTACCCAGGTTCGTCGTTGAGTACACCATCGCATGCGCTCCTGTCTGTGATGCAGCGTCAAGGGTAACCGCAGCCATGGTGTCCGAGCTGATAGTCCATGCTGCTGCAAACGTCGCCGAACTGTTCGTGCAGATGGTTGTTGTCTTGCAAACGTCCCCATCTGTTGACTCAGGGATCGAAACGTGGCTGCACGATCCGTTACAGCCATGCGGATAAGATGCCTGTCATCTCGACTGCTAGTGATACGAGGCCGTCGGGATCCAGCACGGCGTTCCGTATCACCCCCCTGAATCCACTGATTCCATATTCTGCTAACAGTCATTGGATCTCGACCAACGCGAGCAGCAGTGTCGCGATACGATAAACCGCAATCGCGATAGGCCACAATCTGACCTTTATCAAAGTCAGAAACGTGATGGTACGCATTTCTCCTCCTTACACGAGGCATCACAACAACGTTTCCCCACGCAACGCCGGTCAGCTGCTGTTTGTGTATGAGATATCGGTTGGAAACATTCCTCATGTCAGCACGTTGTAGGTGTCGCCACCGGCGCCAGCCTTGTGTGAAAGCTCTGAAAAGCTAATCATTTGCGTACCACAGCATCTTCTTCCTGTCGGTTAAATTTCGCGTCTGTAGCACGTCATCTTCGTGGTGTAGCAATTTTAATGGCCAGTAGTGTAATAAAGTTCGTATGGAACCCTAAGAGCGCGAGTCCTGCTCGCACCTAGCCACTTTTGTTTCGCACGCTTACAGCGTGAGGCGGTTCCTCTCCGTTACTTGACACCGTCACCACCCCGCCTCGCACCGCCGCCTCGGCCTCCCTGCCTGGCTTCCCCGGTACCGCCCTTGCCGCGTGCCACAGCGCTCAGGCTGTCGCCTCTGCTCTGCGGGTGGCGGCTGGCTAGGGGCGCGTGCCTTATCAGCTGCAGCTGCAGCTCCCGCTTCCGCTCCGGCCGCAGCCGTGGTCGTAATAACAAAAGGGCCCGCCTCAATAATTAGCCTTTGAGGAGGCGGCGGCAACTTGGGCCAACTCTGCGGAGGGCTTACGGCGGCTGGAAAGTTCCGCTACACTTTCTGAAGCGCGCCCTCCTCTTCACGGCATCTCCTTTGTCCCAAATGATGGCCTGTTTACGCACGCTGTCCTCTGTCGACTGAACAGCGTGTATGGGGGAGTAACAGACTGAGGAGACGCTGTAAGCCTACACTAACGCCGAGCAGCCAAGCTCGTAACACGGGTCGTTAAACAAGAGACTCTCCACCCACAATGCACCCAGCTTTCTCTCGCGAGGCGTGTAGTCGTAACTCTACAACCTGAGACTAGCACTAATATGGTGACTGCGCAGCGAAATACACGCTATTGCAGTAAATTGGCGAACTTTGGAGTTATCAGATAGTAGCCGAACGAGTACCCAAATTATGTTGGTAAAAAATTATCTATAGACAAAATCGCACAAATATTTCTTTATTTTCGACAAACGATTTAAATAGGCTTTGCTATCATCTTCTGGTCTTCAAGAATTTATGTTACAAAACGGGTTCATTGTGAGTTGGAACTCCAAACCAAGTTGCCATGTTACTGGATAAAATGCAGCACATGGTACAAAGGTTCTTCAGAAAAAAAAACCATTTTCATCAAAATGCACCTTGTGTACATGGTCATGTTCGTATGTGTAGCGCTCACAGATGATTATTAATTTTTAAATGTCACAATATTAGTAAAATACACTTGTAGAAAGAATTCAAAAGCCAAGATCGCTTGGCCGTGCGGTTCTAGGCGCTTCAGTCTGGAACCGCGTGACCGCTACGGTCGCAGGTTCGAATCCTGCCTCGGGCATGGATGTGTGTGATGTCCTTAGGTTAGTTAGGTTTACTTAGTTCTCAGTCTAGGGGACTGATGACCTCAGATGTTAAGTCCCATAGTGCTCAGATCCATTTGAACCAAGATCGGTTAAATACTGTTTACTGGATAACCGGTTTCAACACACTAAAGGTGCCATCATCGGATCGGAATGTAGATTAACATTTAGAAACCATTTGGATATAACGATACATGAGGCATACTAGCTGATATAAAATCATTGTCACAAAAAATATAAAACAACTGCTCTCATGGTCATTCATTTCCATAAAATATGTAAAACCGAAGTCACAAGATAAAACTATTTGGTACATGACCGCTGCTCGACTAACAACGGTCGGCATCGACGGCATTTTCGTACTGGAAGATACCATGCTGCTGATGAAAAACAAATTGCGCGTAGTAGTAGATATGGACCACAACAAATAAGTAAAATACACTTTATCATATCTCTTTAGGTTATCTTGACGCACTCCAGTCATTAATGATCCACCTTAGGCGGCATATATCATACAACTCCTTATGTGCTATATTTTAACCTCGAATATCACGTTATGTCATTAGGTTTCAGCTCACAATGAACACTTTTCGTAACAAATAGTTTTGAAGAACACAAGATGACCGCAAAGTCTGTCGCAACCTGTTGTCGAAAATAAAGAACTATTGATGCAATCTTGGCTACAGATAGTTTTTTACCAAGTGAAACACATCGCTCTTTCTCAGGTTTCAACAAGAGGAAGCCAGCCTCTGTGGATGAGCGGTTCTAGGCGCTTGAGTCCGGAACTGCGGTGCTGCTACGGTCGCAGGTTCGAATCCTGCATTGGGCATGGATGTGTGTAATGTCCTCAGGTTAGTTAGGTTTACGTAGTTCTCAGTCTAGGCGACTGATGACCTCAGATGTTAAGTCCCATAGTGCTTAGAGCCATTTGAACCATTTGAACAAGAGAAAATTCAACGCTTCACTCGACATTATCTTAACCTGATAATTATGTGTACAAAACATTCCGTTCTTAATGCACCCTCTGTCACGATTGATTACATATGCTGAGTGAAATGTGGAACAATGAACCTACGTAATGCATTCCAGGAGCCAGAGAAAATTATTGTCTTTACAGATAATAGCTTTATTCAGTCGCAATCTTTCAATGAATGACAACGTAACGTAACCTCCAACTAACGCAGCGATAATATAGACCATGAAATGATTTCTTTTCGCATCAAATTAATCTAATGTTGCACAGAAAGGAAGAATGGTACAAACACCTCCGTAGTCCTGAAATAATTGCAAAGAATTTCTTTAACTTTATCTCTTTAAGAATTTGTTTCTTGAGTTTCTCCCGGCGTATTTGATAATCAAAATATCCACGGGTGTACTGCCGGTCTACAGTGTCAACATGCCGGCACGTTCAGAGGAGCTCAGTCCGTCAGTTCACCTGATGATGGCGACATGTATGATCGCCGAAATCGCCGAAATATTGTGCCCGTTCGACACTGTAGACCGGCAGTACACCCGTGGATATTTTGATTATCTTTAAGAATTAATTTTCGATCCTTTGAATTAACTGAAAATATTTTACACCAGAGCTGAAGCTTCACCTAAGCCTTGCGCTGTTAAATCTCTCAATATGTTTCGTAATCAATAATATTAACTAACTTTAATATTGGAAACTGACTCTAAAAATTCATAAAATCACTTAGAATTATTTTTCTTTGCGGGTGAAGCTCACAAACACTGAAATATTCTTTAGTACACGGAATGGCGGACTCAGAGCACTTGCGGCTGCTCGACAACTGACGCCGTCTTACCAGAAATGTCACTTACATAGCTGCCAGTTGTCAGAGCAACGCCGTCCTTATCAGCTTCCGGTCGTGGAAACATAAGATACTTTCAGCTAACAATATATTGTAACTTTAAAGCTCATACAGAGCGCCAGTTATACAGACATCGACCCACAGGAGAGAAAGAACAAACTGGCGAAAAACAGAGAACGAACAAGGGAAAGCAACATGGCTCCTGTGTGTATATATTACACTTCAGATTCCATACTTTCATGCAACGTGCTGAAATAGAGTATTCATTATCTCTGAGGTTAATGGAAAATGTTTGTCACAGAATATTGTCAAACTCGACAAAATGACTTATAATATTACAGGCATTATTATATTCTCTTTTTACATTACGTTTATATCAGTTGAATAAATTGCGTCACACATTATATACACTTACTTGCAGGTGACGTCACAGTAGTTATTCTCCGCCGCGCTGGATTATCCGAGCGGTCTAGGGCGCTGCAGTCATGGACTGTGCGGCTGGTCCCGGCGGAGGTTGGCGTCCTCCCTCGGGTATGGTTTGCGTTTGTCCTTAGGATAATTTAGGTTAAGTAGTGTGTAAGCTTAGGGACTGATGACCTTAGCAGTTAAGTCCCATAAGATTTCACACACATTTGAACATTTTTTGGGTTATTCTCCTGTCTGGTATTTAAACATAAATAGTACTCGTATTTGTAGCAAAATTGAAATTGTCAGTTCTTAATAAGTTTTATTCAAAAATTCCTTGTTTTTAACGTGAAACGTAGGGACACTGCAGTGAAAATTTTTTAAAAATCTGCCCAAGTGCGAGTAACACTTGCTCACTGAGGGTACCGTAGAAACGTAATGATAAGTGTATAGACAGTTTACCTATTCCGGGAATCGAGAATATAGACGAGTTTTGCCTGTTATCGACATTTATATCGCCGAGATATCGGGTTCAGGGATTCCAAGACTTTCGGCAAAGTTTCGGTTGCAGGCCTGAAATTGAGTAATACATGTACAGTGCAACCTTGCTTCTTGCGAAATTTCATGATTCTGTGCCAACAGGAATTACCCTACAGGTTTTCATGAGTGAGTTTGTGAGTTTCAAAATTTGCCACTTAATTGGCCTCATCTTTTGGTTGCATTGACTTAAAAGTTTACATTTATTACACCGCCAAGGGGCCAAAGACCTTAGTATGTGACGTACATTTCAGCTTCACACGTCAACCTGTTCCTGAGGAAAAGCGGTTTTAACAGGCAGACGGACAACGAAGTGATACCATGAGGGTTCAGTGGTTACCGACTGAGATAATTAATCCTAAATAACAACACAAGAAAACGTAATTTCTTCAAAAAGATAGGTAAAACTGAAAGAACGCAAAACGGAGATATATCAAACATCGCTTCAATATTTCGTTGAAATAAAATTAAATGTCGTGTGGCGAGAGCCTGCCGCCGCGTAGACCTTATCGCCTGTTGCAAGTCTTTTGAGGTGACGCCACCTCGGCGACTTGCACGTCGATGAGGATGAAATGATGATGATGAAGATGACACAAACACCCAGTCCCCGAGCGGAGAAAATCTCCAACCCAGTCGGGAATCGAACCCGGGCCACACAGCGTGGCAAGTCAGTGCGCTGTCCACTATTTTTATCTCATTTTGTTCGTGATTGTTCGTCCTATCTATTCTAGGCGGACGTGCCATGACACTTGTTCAAGTTCATCGTCGTTCCATTGACTCAGTTCTCTCTTTTTCTTATTTATTTTTTTATTATTATTACAGAGGGCGGCTAACCCTCTGACCGAACACGCTGAGCTACCGTGCCGGCACCCACTCAGCTACGGTGGCGAACATTTTGTTGAGATTATGTAAAACACGTTTCTGTTATTCATAAAAAAAACTTTCGCACTCATCTAAAAAAGTAACTCTTGACTCAACGTTCCGTTGAGTACGAAATAACAACGATAACTATATTACTATATTGATTACTTATGCCTGTGTATGTAAACTGTATTGCATCAAAAGTAATAGCTTGGTTATGTAAGATCCCAGAAGTTTTGCGATCAACTAATTTTTATTGCTTATTAAATGCAATTCTTATTTTGTAAGGATGTAAAATACATCTTGGACTCGCTCCGAACAAAGTGCGATTGTAATTACGTGCAAATCAAAAATGCAAAACAGAGAGAAGTCGTCGGTTTCGAATTTTTCTCACGCATATCCATTTTTGTTTGCCTGCCAATGCTACCACAACCACTGGTAATACTACCATTTACTGCTTCATTTATGTACTGTACCAAAACTACCAAACAGTTACGTAGACTTCTAGATGTAGTCACAACTACCAAACAGTAGTTTTGGTAGAGTGCAACTCTAGCTCTAACAGTTAGGCGAAAGGTTTGCATGATTAAATAAGGAAAGTTGCAGGAAGGGTTTCGTAATATACCTTCTACCATGTACACGAACAATTAAGATTCACTCATTAACTCAGCCAGCACAGTAGAACGTAAGACAAACTAAACTCAACGCTGTTCTTTTGATATGTAAATATTGTAAATATATATAATATGTAAATATTCAATTATACAAAAATTCTAGCACAGGGAAACATCTTTTCGTATAGAGAATACAGGGTGATAAATAAAGGCGAGTAACTATTGGTTAATTTTTTGGAACTCGCTCTTGACGTCTATATGCCGTATTAAAGAGTTAGAATGGGAGAGAGTAGAAAGAAAGAGACAAAACATAAATCTTGTCTAATGAGTACCTTCTGAGCAGAAGGAGCAATTTCACAGCTCGGCAAACACAGCGAGAAGACTGTCGGCGTTAAACAAGAGAACTCGCAGAAATCTGCCAGGATGGAAGACCTGCTCGAATGCGGAATGACGCGCCAGAGTGTGCCGAGGGAAATTAGATGGAGTTCTTAATCACAGTGAGTGTGGAATAAATGATTAATGGCGCTCCTGTCGCCCGCCAGCTGTGTAACTTTTATCGGTTCGCTTTTTAGCAGATTACCCTATAATCAAATTGATTTCGCATTGACGCACTGGCTGCTCTGCTTTTGCAGCAGAAGTGGAGTATCGGATACTTAAAAAAAAAAAATCCGCAGGCTCTATTTGCTGCTGCTCCTGCAGTGCTGCAGCCAGCCAAGTGTCTATGGTTACACCAAAAAGAACAAATGACTACTTCAGACTTCATGTAAGAGTCAAAATGAAAGCCCAAAGATGTAATGCGCAAATGCTTTTCGATGCTTCAAGATTTGCAACCAGCGAACATCCAAAAGGAGGTGGAGGAGGGGGAAGTAACGGGGAATCATACCCCTCCACCTAATGAAACTAAATTGTGAAAGCGCTTATACACGGTCTAGTCACATTAATGCGACCACCGCCTGTGCTCGACGTGAACGTGTAATAAACCTCGTAGGTGAAAGATGGCAGCACTAGCAGTGGAGAGTTTATAAAGAATGCCAGAGGATGTGGAAAACGTCAGTGGCAACGCGGAAACAGAGCGATTTATCTGACGTCCAAAAGGGCATGGTCATTGGCTTTTGGGTCAAGGATGGAAGCATTTCCGAATTAAAGTATACCGAGCAAGGCAAAATGGCGCTATCCAAAATTGGCGTCGAGGTAACTGTGGTGCACAACCGGCCATAAATGACAGGGGTGAATGACGGCTGTGGAACCATCTATGGCCGCCCCATTAACCTCACCCCCACCCTCAAGTACCTTGGCGTCACCCTCGACCGCTGCCTTTTCTGGACCCCCCATCTCCGGACAGTCCAAACTGCTCTCCAGCCAAACATGAGGTCTGGACCCCTCCACAATCCTCCACACTTATAAGTCTCTCATCCAACCCATCCATTGTTGTGCCCACCCTGCCTGGATATCTGCCCCTGCCACCTACTACATGTCCCTTCAAATCCTTGAACACCATGCACTCCACCTCGCCTATCGCATCTGTCTCCCCTCCCTCACACGGATCCTTTACAACTTGATGCCTTTCCTGCACCTCCTCATTTTCCTCGAACAGATACGGATCCTCTACACCTCCTGCAAGCTCGATCGTCCCCATCCACTTGTCTCTCCCATCCTCTCCCACATCATCCCGCTGCTGCGCCATACTCTTGCATCCCACCTGCTCTCCATCTTCACACTCTCCACACCCTTGCCCAAGGTGGCTTCCGCCAGCTCCCCCTTCGTGAAGATGTCCTCATTCCATCCATATACCCCTCCTACAAGCTCTAATCCTCCCCTTCCTTTCCTATCTTCCCCCTTTTTCTCCAAGGCTGCCTCTCTCCTTCGTCACCTTCCTTTCTCCCTCCCCCTCCTCTCTCCTAGTTCTCCCACATCCTCACCCCCACCCTGGGCCTCCACACCTGATCGTGCCCTCTCACTTGCCCTCACCCTTCCTTTCTCCCATTGGCTTATTCCTCCCTCCTTTCCCCCTGCCTGTCTCTTGCACCAGTGAGAGCCCCCCCCCCCCCCATCTCCTCAGCGTGTTCAGTGTGCCAAAGATCATCACCAGTGTGCTACAGTGTTCTCTTCGTCTAAGTGCGTCAGTGTTCTTCTTCAGTGTGCTCCTTTGTCCGCCTGTGAAACTGTTTGTCTACGTTTGTGTGCAATGCTGAACCTACTTGTAGTACCAGCGCCTCCCGCGAACGCCTTCGTTTCATGTCTTATATATGTCTCCTGTTTTTACCATTCATGTATGTCTGTTTTTCTGTCGCCATGTTTTCTGTCTGTTTTACTGTGGCCGAAGAGCGGCATAGATAGGCCGCTGGCGGCCTACATTTAGTAAGGTATTAAAATAACAATAAAGAAAAAAACGGCTGCGGAGATGTGTGCGGACGAATAGACGTGCAACTATTGAGCAACTGGCTGCCCAGATGAACCGAGGGGCTACCAACAGTCTCTCCTCAATGGTCGTTCAGAGAACGTTGCTCGTAGGGTCCTCGGTAGCAGGCACCTGGTTCATGCTCCCATAATGGCTGCTGTTCATTGGCGACAATTGCTGGAATTTGCACTCCAACACTGCAAATAGACGTCCACTGAGAGGCGAAAGATGGCCTTCTTATATCAGTCACGTTTCATGCTCCATCGGACAGATGCCATTGGGGCGTACGGCGTGATACGTCTGAAAGCAGATACCCTACAACAATCATCAGAAGGGTCCAGACCAGAGGAGGGAGTGTATGGTCTGGGGGATGTTTCCCTGGCATTCTCTGGGTGATCTCGTCGTTCTGGAATCAAGATAAATTTGCATCTATCGTTTGGGACCATGACCACCCCTACATGCAGTTAGTTTTTATTTGGCACTTTGGTATCTACCAGCAGGACAATACATCACACAGCTCGCAGTGCGCGTTCGTGATTCTAAGAGCACCAGAATAAGTTTACCACATTCCCCTGGCCATCAAACTCCCAGAATTTAAAGCCTATATACATAGCGCAGCTGGCCACAGAACTGGAGTAGTCATGGCTCCACGCCCCTTTCGGTACCTTACCGACCCTTATTGACTCTCTTTCTACCAGTCTCGCAGAGTTCTGAGCTGGTTGACTCATGATGACATTATTGTGATTGGACAGTGTATTACTATTGAAATCATAGATTTCTCTGCCAGGTTAAAACTTGGTGTGATGGCAAGCTACATTATTTGAAGAGGGAGGGAGACGGACAGCAAGAAAGTGTGGCCAACCCCAGAATCGAATCCTTGATCTGCGTTTGAAACTCTACAATTTACCCTCAAACACTTTTTCGTGGAATACTCATGGTATATAGAAATGTCTAACGTAAATGGTCAGTTCTCTCTTCCAAAGAGTACAGGATATATTCACATCTCTCAGTTACGCTTCTTTCTCTTTTCGTTTCTCAATCATTTTTTTCTTGTTGCTTTCATTCTAACATTTTCCTTTTCATCGCTATCCCTTCCCTTGTCTGCGTTACTGCTCACACCCTTAGGAAAGATTTGCTTGCCTCCTAAGTCTTTGTTGTTCTACGTTAACACGAACTACTGCTGTTCTTTTACTACTACAGCTACTGTAGTTTCCACTACTTCTGCATAGTTATTTCTGTTTTCATTCCGTATCAAATGTAAGACTTATTACAATACATGTATAATAATGAATTTACTGTGAAATGGATTATCGAAATACAAATTTACTTCCATATTGTCTCAAAAAACTTTCCGTAAACAAGACAAGTTAACTTACTCGCAGACACCTTTTTTGAGCTAATTTAAACAGAGAAAAATGTCTTGGTAACGAACAAGGAACATTCAACGACTTCATAATGTATCAGTTTGCGTCGTTAACAGATTCGACATCGAGCATTTCGCTCACAGTCATCGGTTTTACGAAGTACAACTCTTCCCGAGCAGATGCTGAAGTCTGTGCATGCTGATAAAGGGGGTGGGGAAAAAATATGGAAACACCGCAAACACGATATATTCCAGTGACTAAAAGGGTGTAGGAAACCAGTTGACTTTCAAAACAGTTTCCAGTCGTCTCGAAATGGATAAATACATGTCATGCATAGTTTTCAAGGGAATCTTATACCATTCTTCCTGAAAAATAGCCAAAAGTTCGGGTAACGATGAAGGCAGATAACGACCACACACCCATCTGCCCAAAGTAGACCATAATGGCTGAATAATATTGAGATGTGGCGACTGTGATGGCCATTGAAGATGCGATAATTCATCTTCGTGCTCACAGAACTAGCCCTGTGAACAGCTGTGTCAACAGGTGCGCTGTCGTCTTGGAAAACATCATTACCACTGGGGAACAAACATTGTACCATGGGATGGTTCTGACCCACCAAAATGTCACCTAATCGTTGACAGTAATGCGACCTTGCAGTGCTACCACGGTGCGCATGGAACACCAAGCTATGGCTGCAGTCGCCATATTTCACACTTGCGACGCAAATTCGGCAAGAAGTTGGAAACAATGTGACTTTCTTCCATTTATTCACAGTCCATGTTTTATGGCTTCGGTAAGACGTTTTCCTGTTAAGAGCATTTGCATAAATGACGAGCGATTTTGGAATTACAGCATTCCCTGCAATTCCCAGCTTATGGAATTCCCTTCGTGTTTTGGTGCTGATAGGGTTCGCGAGATCGACATTCAGTTCTGCAGTGACTTCTGAAACTGTATTCTTCTTATCAATCATCGCAGTCCTCTTCAGTGACCGTCTGTCACAATCACGCACCACACAACTTCATCCATGTTGAGACTTAGCAGATGATATTTTTCCGCTTTCCCTGTGTGAGGTATAAATCTTCGATACGGTACCTCTTAAGACACTAAGCATCTCGACAACCTTGGTTACGGAAACACCCACCATAAGAGCGCCAACAGTTATCTCCGACTTAATGCACTCCAAACTGTACTCTATTTTGAATCTGTACACCTTGTTGACCACTACTGACGCTCGCAACGTACTGAGGGCACCGCCCATTACCGTTCTTGGTGAACAGCGCCACCTGCAGACCTTGCTAGCATCTTCATTTATGTTCAAGCATGCATTTCTCGCGGTGTATCCATATTTTTGTCCAGCCCCTGTATATCAACCAGTTTGCGTCGATTTACGATATAAAGAGTGGCCGAGAAGGCCATATGATTTACGTTTAGGTAAAGTCTGACAAAAGGTAACTTTCTTTCGCTCTCCAACAGATGATAAACTTCAGGTAGGGTGGAGACTATCCATTGTTTCGGTGTGCTAAGAAGGCTCCGAGGCCACGACATCAGATAACAAATGTTTTGTCATTATATCGAAAGGATGAGGATGAACGAAAGTGAACCGGATATAGTGCGCGACCGTCGAAATACTCCATAATGAAACTGTCAACCGCCTGAGACAGTGGATATTCTGTGCGTAATTCTAAACCTAAGGAGGCAAGGAAAACCGGGAGAATGTTATCCTGGATTGTCGCCACGAAATATCTAGTTCCCACGTTTTAGAAATCTATTGAAATATGAAAATGTTTTAGCGCCGTACTGATTGTTGTTTTGTACAGCGGCGGATATTATGGAATATAGCTATTAAATATAATCATAGTCATTTAGCAATACAGGAGTTACTGGTAGCAACAGAAGCACACAGCTCTTAATTCGAACAAGCACCGTATCATGTGTTAATGGTCAGACAGAAATGCTTCAACCCGAAGTGTCGGTCGCATGTACTGCCTCTTCATGTATAACCTCTTTGTCTGGGCATGTATGTGTCACGAATACAGCTTCTTGATTTGTTTCTTCAGTTGCAATTTTAGACGTCGTAGTCCTTATCGGGTTCCTTCCATATATCACGTAATCATCAATATAAATTGCTGTAACGGCAAGGTAATATCGGAAGCGTTGTATTACGTGGAAAAAATTTCAACTACCGGCTCGTCATATGGATAATACATTGAAACCTCAAAGGTTTCCGACGTGATTATGGCCACATGACGGGAATTAATAGACTTTGAACGCGGAATGCTAGTTGGAGCTAGACGCATGGGTCATTCCATTTCGGAAATCGTCAGAGAATGTAGTATGCCAGAATACACAGTGTCAAGAGTGTGCCGAGAGTAGCAAATTTCGGGCATTGTCTATCACCAAGGACAATACAGTGGCCGAAGTCCTTCACTTAACAACCGAGAGAAGCGGTGTTTGCGCCAGTTGTCAGCGCTAACAGACAAGCAACACTGTGTGAAATAACCACAAAAATCAATGCGGTACGGACGACGAACATATCTATTGGTACAGTGCGGTGAAATTTGGATTTAATGGGCTGTGGGAGTAAACGACCGACTCGAGTGCCTTTTCTACCAGCACGACACCGCCTGCAGCGCCTCTCTGGCCTCGTGAACATATCGATTGGACCCTAGACGACAGAAAAACCATGGCCTTGTCAGATGAGATACGATTTCAGTTATTAAGAGTTGATCTTATGGTTCGAGTGCGGCGCAAGTGCACGAAGCCATGGACCTGAGATGTCAACAACGTACTGTGTAAGCTGGTGGTTTTTCCATAGTGGAGAGGGTTGTGTTTGCATGGAATTTACTGGATCCTCTCGTCTATCTCAACCGATCTTTGACAGGAAATGGTTATGTTCTGCAATCTGGACACTATTTTCAGCAACTGATGGAGTTCATGCTCCCAAACAACGATGAAGTTTTTATGAATGACAACACGCCATGTCGCCAGGCCACAATTTGTCGCGACTGGTTTGAAAAACGTTGTGGACACTTCGAGCCAATAATCTGGCCACCGAGATCACCCGACATGAATCCCATAGAACACTCATGGGACATAATCGAGAAGTCATTTTGTGCACGAAATCTTCCACCGACAACGTTCTTGCCTTTATGGACGGCTATAGAGGCAGAATGGCTCAGTATTTATGCAGTGGACTTCCTATGACGTGTTAAGTCCATGCTACGTCGAGTTATCGCACGACGCCGGGCAAGAATAGGTCTGACGCGATATTAGGTGGTATTCCATGATTTTTGTCACCACAGTGTATTTTGCACTCGCAAATTCATTGATCAAAACATACAGGTGCTATAATCAAGAAATTTGCTAAGGAACTAAGGTCTCACATTACAAGAAAAGAAAAAAAAACGAAAATTGTTGATCCATAATTATGTCATATGAAAAAAATTGTTTTTGTCATTTGTTATCAGGCTGTATGTCTGCCCGTTTTCCCCTTTTCTCAGTAGGCTCGCGGGCGTATGTCTACAGTGCTGGTACAGATTGAAATCACAGCGCGAAAATACCGTATCACGCCGCTAGAAGAGTCCACACAAAATGGCGCACCCTATATCTGTTTCATTAATGTATTTTGCCGTTTAAGAGGGGCATTCAAAAAGTAATGCAACTTTTTTGCTCAGAAAGCAGGTTGGTTTTATTCAGGATTACAATACACAGTATCACTTCCCACTCTTTTGGCTACAAAATCTTGTATTTCAACATAATTTCCGTTCAATGCGACGGCCTTACGCCGTCCTACTGGGAGGGCCTGTATAACCACATGGTACCACTCTACTGCTCGACGTCGAAGCCAACGTCTCCCATCATGCACGTACTACTTCTTGCGAAGTGCATTATTCATTGGCCCAAACAGATGGAAGTACGAAGGTGCGAGATCTGGGCTCTAAAGTGGATGAGGTAGAACAGTCCAATAAAGTTTCGTCAACACTACCAACAGAGACGTCAAGTTGAGCAACGAGGTGTTTGATTGTGATCCGTCGGTCATCTAGAGTGAGAGTGTCCGCACGTTCCAACACTGCAGGAATCACAGTTTTGTGCGGCCCACTGGCACGTGGCAGATCGGACAGATTTGCGCGACCTTGTTGCGATGATGACAGACGCCTCGCCCAACGACTCACCATGCTTTTGTTCACTGCCAGGTCTCCGTAGACAGTCTGCAAGCGTTTATGAATATCTGTGATGCTCTGCTTTTCCGCCAAAAAAACTCGATGACAGCTCCGTGCTTGGAGTGCATCTCCGTTATAGACGCCATTTTGAATGCTACGTATAGTGTCGCCACGTTTCGGAACGTCATAAAAGTATAGGAGATGAAGCGGGAATATTCCACCGTGCCCCACAACAAATTTCGCATTGTTTCAACCGACATTATCCGAGAAAAAAAAGTGTTGCATTATTTACTGAACGCTCCTCGTAGTTTTGGTTCAACTATATGATTCCAGGGATACACTTGCGTGCGGATTTCATTGTGTCCTAGGACTGTAGGCGTGTATCTCAAACACATAAAATCGTATGTATGTAACATTGTATTTTTAAGTTAGTAATTAAAACCTTAAAATTAACCCTTGCACGTACATAATATGCACTGGTCACTGCAGCAACTACCACTTTCTGTTTCTTTCATCACAAGTTAATTTTAAAATGAGATGTTTTAGCAGCCTATGTACCGCATTCGAAGTTTCGTAGCTGTTGAAACCAGTTTTCAATATGAGAGGAGAAGTGGTTTGATGTAAGATACATTCGTCCAATCTAAAAGATGTGTCGCAACGCTGAAAAACTAAAGCGTGATGCAGAAAGATCTAGAGAAGCGCAGGGATTAACACTAAACCTTTTGTAAAGCGTGTCCCATGAGGAATGGGCAATATTCAGTGATATGGGAGGAACGATCATTCGAAGCAAAAAATTCTAACAAGCGTGGCTCTAAAATGCATGCCTTAAGAGCTATGAGCACTAATTGTTCAGTAGAAGATACGTGTTTCACAGTAGCGGAGGTAAACATCTGTTAGATTTTAGGGGATGTATTTTGGGGCACATGTTTGCTTAGCAATTTTTTCTTGTTTTGGTTCTACTACCATCTCTACGAAAAGGGAAATCAGAGAACGTGCAGTAGAAGACATTTGTCTCACAGTATCTAAGATGAATAAATGTCCATATCTCTTAACGTACGCATTTTAGAGCCCGTGTATACTAGATTTTTCTGCTTCGAATGATCGCTTCTGTCATATCGCTGAATGCTGACCATACATCCTGGTACAACCTCTACAAACTCCTTGACAATTACTAAGAAGCAGAGACATTTTCAGACAGTAATAATCACAGGCAACGATGGAAGACGTGAAACACATAACACACGTAACAGAGGTGGATTTGTGTGAGAAAAGTGGTTCATATGGCTCTAAGTTCTACGAGACTTAACAACTAAGGTCATCAGTCCCCTAGACTTACAACTACTTAAACTCAACTAACCTAAGGACATCACACACATCCATGCCCGAGGTAGGATTCGAACCTGCGACCGTAGCAGCAGCGCGGTTCCGGATTGAAGCGCCTAGAACAGCTTGGCCACAGCGGATTGGTATATTTGTAACGAAAAATGCTAATAATTCTACCACATGGGAGAAAGGATTACAGACATGAAGAAAGTTCATCTTTGACACAGGTCAGACTCCGAACATAAACGTCTATATCGGACTCTCAGTAAGGAACGAATATACACTGTATGACCTCCTCGGGCACTAACACACATTTTCCGCCTGTTAGTCACGTTGGCTACCAAACTGCTGAGGAGTCCTTGGAAAATATTGCTCCACTCCTCTGTCAAAGCGGTCATCAGTTCTTCGGGGAGATGGTGCTCGTTGAGAAACGCCTCTGCCAAGAGTATCCCAGACATGCTCTACAGTATTTAGGTCCGGGGAGTATACAGGCCAGTAAATACCTTCAGTACCTTCACTTTGCAGTGTGTCCGACATCTCAGCGGTCCTGTGTCGACGGGCATTGTCGTCCAGAAACAGATAGTCTGGAGCTAGGGCACCCCTCAACAGAGGGAAAGACGGACAGAATCATCTCGCTGCAGTACCGGTGTGCTGTAACAGTACCTCACTCAAAGATATGCAGCGATGTTTGGTCTTTGTACACAATGTGTGCCCAACCATAAAGTCTAGGACATACCGACGACTTTCATGAACATTCTGTAGCGTGCAATATGCCCCTGTCTCTCTCCAGACTAACTTGGGGCCAGAGTCACTGCCCACAGTGAAGCGAGATTCCTCGGACAACATCGATGTGGACCACTGTAGCTGGCCCCTAACATACTCCCTACATCAACGAACACTTTCTCGACATGGACGTAGATGAAGTGGGATGCTTTTAACAGGCATCCGAGCATACACCCTATATGATTTAATCGCCTTGAAGTGGTTCTGGCAGACTCACGTGTACTGGTGGTGGTTGCAATGTCTGCAGCAATGTGCCTGAGAGTGAGATATCTGTTCCTTTCCGCCACTAGGGCTACGTATAGACCCTCCTTCGGTGTGTTGCTCCGTCTGCGATCACCGGTGTACTTTCGCGCAACATGTCCACCTGCAGCAATCTCTTTTAATCTCGAAATGACACTTCTGGGCAAAACTATATACATCAAAAAAAGTTTTGCATCACCTCGGTTCCGAGAGTTCCGGAACCTTTACAGAAAACTGAAATAGAGATAAACATTTCCGCCCTTTTTACTGCTCATGAAAACCACACAGTGCACCTTGTACGCCGGCCAGGGTGGCCGAGCGGTTCTAGGCGCTACAGTCTGGAACCGCGCGACCGCTAGTTCTTAGTTCTAGGGGACTGATGACCTCAGATGTTAAGTCGCATAGTGCTAAGAGCCTTTTGAACCATTTTGCATCTTGTGCCACCATACAGCGAGACCTTCAGACGTGGCGGTCCAGACTGCTGTACACAGTGGTAGCTCTAATACCCAGTAGCACGTCCTCTTGCATTGATGCTTCCCTCTTTTCATCGTGGCGTACAATCTACAAGTTCATCAAGACACTGTTGGTCCAGACTGTCCCACTCCTTAACGGCCATTCGGGGTAGATCCCTCAGAGTGGTTGGTAATTCATGTCGTCCATAAACAGTCCATTTCACTCTATCCCAGCCGTGTACGATAGGGTTTATGTCTGGAGAACACGCAGGCCACTCTAGTCGAGCGATGTCGTTATCCTGAAGGAAGTCATTTACAAGATGTGCTCGATGGGGGCGCGAATTGTCGTCCATGAAGACGAATGCCTTGCCAATATGCTGCCAATATAGTTGCACTATCGGTCGGAGGACGGCATTCACGTATCGTACAGCGTAACAGCGCCTTCCATGACCACAAGCGGCGTTCATCGGCCCCAAATGATTCACCCCAAAACAGCAGGGAACCTCCACCTTGCTGCATTCACTGCACAGTGTGTCTAAGGTGTTCATCCTGACCGGGTTGCCTCCAAACACGTCTCCGACGGTTCTCTGGTTGAAGGCATATGCGACACTCATCGGTTAAGAGAACATGATGCCGATCCTGAGCGGTCCATTCGGCATGTTATGGGACTCATCTGTACTGCGCTTCATGATGTCGTGATTGTAAATATGGACCTCGACATGGACGTCGGGAGTGAAGTTGCACATCATGCAGCCTATTGCGCACAGTTTGAGTAGTAACACGACGTCCTGTGGGTGCACGAAAAACGTTATTGCACATTGTGGCGTTACTGTCAGGGTTCCCCCGAACCTTAATCCGTAGGTAGCGGTCATCTACTACAGTAGTAGCCGTTGGGAGGCCCGAGCCAGGCATGTCATAGACAGTTCCGGTCTCTCTGAATCACCTCCCTGTCCGAAAATTATCTCTTTGGTTCACTCCGAGACGCCCGGACACCTCCCTTGTTGAGAACCCTTCCCGGCACGGAGTAACAATGCAGTCGCGATCTAACCGCGGTATTGATCATCTAAGTGTGGTTGAATTACAGACAACACGAGCCGTGTACCTCCTTCCTGGTGGAATGACTGGAACTGATCAGCTGTGGGGCCCCCTCCGTCTAATAGGCGCTGCTCATACATGGTTGTTTACATCTTTGGGCGGTTTAGTGACATCTCTGAACAATCAAAGGGACTGTGTCTGTGATACAACATCCACAGTCAACGTATGTCTTCAGGAGTTCTGGGAAACGGGTTGATAGAAAAACCTTTATTGGTGTGTGTATTACTCTTGCCAGTGCGTTCGTGTACAGCCTTCACCGCATTTAAAACGCCCCGCACTCTAACCTTCTTTCTACTATCATTGATCGGATATTCGTTGTAATTGTCGGTTGTTCCGTAGCAAAAAAAAAAATGGTTCAAATGGCTCTGAGCACTATGGGACTTAACTTCTTTGGTCATCAGTCCCCTAGAACTTAGAACTACTTAAACCTAACTAACCTAAGGACATCACACACATCCATGCCCGAGACAGGATTCGAACCTGCGACCGTAGCGTCTCGCGGTTCCAGACTGTAGCGCCTAGAACCGCATGGCCACTGCGGCCGGCTGTTCCGTAGCAATTAAGCAATTATTCCTTAGCAACTGTCAAGCAGTGTAATGTAACAAACCGCACGTTAATAGGTGTACATATGCGTTATTATTTCTTTACGCGTTTGCCTAACAATGTACACTCCTGGAAATTGAAATAAGAACACCGTGAATTCATTGTCCCAGGAAGGGGAAACTTTATTGACACATTCCTGGGGTCATATACATCACATGATCACACTGACAGAACCACAGGCACATAGACACAGGCAACAGAGCATGCACAATGTCGGCACTAGTACAGTGTATATCCACCTTTCGCAGCAATGCAGGCTGCTATTCTCCCATGGAGACGATCGTAGAGATGCTGGATGTAGTCCTGTGGAACGGCTTGCCATGCTATTTCCACCTGGCGCCTCAGTTGGACCAGCGTTCGTGCTGGACGTGCAGACCGCGTGAGACGACGCTTCATCCAGTCCCAAACATGCTCAATGGGGGACAGATCCGGAGATCTTGCTGGCCAGGGTAGTTGACTTACACCTTCTAGAGCACGTTGGGTGGCACCGGATACATGCGGACGTGCATTGTCCTGTTGGAACAGCAAGTTCCCTTGCCGGTCTAGGAATGGTAGAACGATGGGTTCGATGACGGTTTGGATGTACCGTGCACTATTCAGTGTCCCCTCGACGATCACCAGTGGTGTACGGCCAGTGTAGGAGATCGCTCCCCACACCATGATGCCGGGTGTTGGCCCTGTGTGCCTCGGTCGTATGCAGTCCTGATTGTGGCGCTCACCTGCACGGCGCCAAACACGCATACGACCATCATTGGCACCAATGCAGAAGCGACTCTCATCGCTGAAGACGACACGTCTCCATTCGTCCCTCCATTCACGCCTGTCGCGACACCACTGGAGGCGGGCTGCACGATGTTGGGGCGTGAGCGGAAGACGGCCTAACGGTGTGCGGGACCGTAGCCCAGCTTCATGGAGACGGTTGCGAATGGTCCTCGCCGATACCCCAGGAGCAACAGTGTCCCTAATTTGCTGGGAAGTGGCGGTGCGGTCCCCTACGGCACTGCGTAGGATCCTACGGTCTTGGCGTGCATCCGTGCGTCGCTGCGGTCCGGTCCCAGGTCGACGGGCACGTGCATCTTCCGCCGACCACTGGCGACAACATCGATGTACTGTGGAGACCTCACGCCCCACGTGTTGAGCAATTCGGCGGTACATCCACCCGGCCTCCCGCATGCCCACTATACGCCCTCGCTCAAAGTCCGTCAACTGCACATACGGTTCACGTCCACGCTGTCGCGGCATGCTACCAGTGTTAAAGACTGAGATGGAGCTCCGTATGCCACGGCAAACTGGCTGACACTGACGGCGGCGGTGCACAAATGCTGCGCAGCTAGCGCCATTCGACGGCCAACACCGCGGTTCCTGGTGTGTCCGCTGTGCCGTGCGTGTGATCATTGCTTGTACAGCCCTCTCGCAGTGTCCGGAGCAAGTATGGTGGGTCTGACACACCGGTGTCAATGTGTTCTTTTTTCCATTTCCAGGAGTGTACTTCTACATTCATACTGCCCAAGCCACATGACAGTGTGTGGCGGAGGGTGCATCACATTCCACCATCTGATACCCCCCTTCCCTGTTCCATTAGCGAATGGTGCGTGGAAAGAATGATTGCTGGTAAGCCCTGGTGTTAGCTAAAATGTTTTGAATTTTCTCCTTGTGGTCATTTCGCGAGACGTGTGCGGAAGGAAGTAATATGTTGTCCGACTCTTCCCAAAATGTACTCTGTCGGAATTTTTGCGGCAAATCACCTCGTTATGCATATCACCATGTCAGTCACTGGAACATTCGGTAAACATCTGGGAGTACATTTACAAACCAATTGAAAGTGAAACGACCACATAAAACTAATCGTTGGATGGGCAAATGCTAGACTGAGACTCAATGGAAGAATCCTCAGAATGTTTAGTTCAACCACGCAACCATCGTATGATCGATAGTTCTGTACAGTTCTTCAGCTGGGAACGCTTACCAGTCAGGATTCATAGGTGAACTAGACAACATCCAAAGAAGAACAACACGTTTCGCCACGGATCCTCTCAGAAAGGACGAAAAAGTCGCACAGATGTTCATCCATCTCCGACGTCAGACACTACGAGAGCGGCGACGCACTTCCTAGAGTGCTTTACTTCTGAAATTCGCTGAACGCACGTTCTTAGAAGAGTCGAAGAGTACAATTCTTCTCACGATGTAGGTATAGGAAAAACAGGCTGACTAAAACCGATACCGATTTTTTAGTTCGAAATAACCGGCTTTTGTTTCGTCTCGGTTATAACAGGCATTGATGTTTTACTAATAACCGAAACAAAAACTCAGAATATCAGTTAGCCAAGGCAGCAGTGCCAAAATTTTTCTTTCTTAAACTAAACATTTTTTTACAGAATGAGTAACTTTTATTCATAAAATATGCACTAGTTTGAAATATTGTGCTATTATAGAAAAGGCGAAAAGCTATCAGTGCTATTTCAGTTACAACGACAACAGAAACAAGCATTAGACATGTGTCATAAAAATTAGTACAGCGTTGCGGGGACAACAATGTCCTTGTTGCATTGTGTCGTGGCTTAGGTACGTGAGTACGTGCAGTGATATATACGATAGTTTCTCTCTATCATTTCCGGACATCCAACAGCGCTTCTTTTGCTTTAAAAGATTAAAGATTTGTGCGCTACGTCTATGAAATAATAAAAGAGGCGAAAAATTATGGTAACAGAAATAAATTAAAAACTTAAGAACAATTCATAGTGTTGTTGTTGTTGTTGTTGTTGTTGTTGTGGTCTTCCGTCCAGAGACTGCTTTGATGCAGCTCTCCATGCTACTATATCCTGTGCAAGCTTCTTCATCTCCTAGTACCTACTGCAACCCACATCCTATTGAATTTGCTTATTGTATTCATCTCTTGGTCTCCCTCTACGATTTTTACCCTCCACGCTGCCAATACTAAATTGGTGATCCCTTGATGCCTCAGAACATGCCCCACCACCGGTCCCCTCTTCTTGTCAAGTTGTGCCACAAATTTCTCTTCTCCCCAATTCTATTCAGTACCTTCCCATTACTTATGTGATCTACCCACCTAATCTTCAGCATTCTTCTGTGGCACCACATTTCGAAAGCTTCTATTCTCTTCTCTATTTATCGTCCATGTTTCACTTCCATACATGGCTACACTCCATACAAAAACTTTTCGAAACGACTTCCTGACACTTAAATATATACTCGATGTTCTTTAGAAACATTTTCCTTGCCATTGCCAGTATACATTTTATATCATCTCTAGTTCGACCATCATCAGTTATTTTACTCCCCAAATAGCAAATCTCATCTACTACTTTAAGTGTCTCATTTCCTAATTTGATTCCCTCAGCATCACCCGATTTAATTCGACTACATTTTTGCTTTTGTTGATGTTCATCTTATATCCTCCTTTCAAGACACTGTGCATTCCGTTCAGCTGCTCTTCCAGGTCCTTTGCTGCCTCTGACAGAATTACAATGTCACAATTTATAGTATAAAAACGGAAAGTAGCTGATTTGCTGCCTGTGTCTATATAATATGACTTTATCTGCTTGTGGTGCTTTAAAACGGACAAATTGGCACGGAAAATAGAGTTTTTCAGTCTCAGTTTTCATCCTTTAGCACTGACCATTCGTGATCCCCGAATAGTGGTATGATCCCAGATTAGAATGAGATTTTTGAACAGACTTGCAAAAATTAGATTGATTAGGAGAACACTGGTCATTTTTTTGTAGTATTCAACCAATTATCACTTTTCGAGAAAAGCAGGGAATAGTGGGCGGACTAAGTTTTCCTTTATTTGCCTATTTCATTTAATATTTTGACTCTGTGTGTCTTGAAACCTAGTGAGTCAAAGTGTTTCAATTTTTCTTCGATCTGTACGTTTATTGCAGGAAATAATAGGCTATTATAAGTAACCGAAAATCGTTTATTTCAGTTACCGGTTATTCTGAATGGTTTTAACAGGTAGGCTATCCCTGTGGTGCATGAATTTCACTGCAACGGACAACTGTTAATGGTCAATTCTCTGGCGTTTTCAATCAGTCATGAGGCTGCAAATGCATGCAGGACACAACACCAGTAGGGAGTGCCCACTGCAGTGAACTGTGTGAATTTGCAGCCTCAGGACAGATTGGAAATGCCAAAGAAGCGATCATTAACAGCTGTCCACTGCAGTGAACTCTATGCGCCACAGGGTTAAACTGGTGTGGAAAAAAGCGGTATAACCGAAAATCATCTGTTTCTGCGATAACCGCCATTGAGGTTTACCAACTTCATTCTTTCTGCACGCCGTTCTCGACTAGAAGAGGAAAGGGGGGCAGAATATTGATGTAGTACTCGGAGACGTTTGTAGCCACTTGGATCGTGATGTAACACTGAAATGTAAATTGCTCTATCCGTACTAGCCGTTTCCGTATGTGGTAATTTCCAGAAACAGTTGTGCAAATAAGGACTGTTGAACCGTCAGCGGTCTTCTCGGTTGAACTTTGACACCATTACTCTTATGGCTGGATTACCGTTACATGGCGGTGCTCGTGGAACGAAGTGCCTTCAACTGGGGTGTTGTAAGAGAGCGCCCTCCACTGGAATGTTGCCAGCGCTTCTTAATGCGTTGGAAACATGGACTCTTCTTACTGATACCGTTCGCTCCTTGGATGGAGTCCAAATGGGGTTTGTGAGCTAATCTCCAGTGCAGGAGGAGGAGGAAGCGGAGCAGAACGACGTTGTTGCCTTCTTGTACCAAGTTGGGAGCTATCACATACGACACTAGTACTGTATTATGTTAAACTGTGCAGTAGGTTTTATATTATGAAGGATTTTGGTTGAGAAGTTCAACGCGTGTAGCGCTAACTGCCGAGCAAGGAGGTCAGCTAAACAGGGATCGATCCAGCGCACTGGGTAGAGAAACGCTGTTCGGGTTCACTAGACATCCAGAGTGTGGTTTTATGACAGTTCTCAACACTCAGTCAACTGTAACTTGGTTCTACACCTTCGCCTCGTTAACACGATACGCAAGCGCTTAAAGGGAGGTTTACTATCTTTGGCCCGAAAAAAGCATGTTCTTTGAGGATTTATTTCTAGGGATGTGTTATAGATATCAATGTCAAATTTGGTCAAAATGTTTATTGATATTTCCTCTACAAATTGGATTTTTTTCGACTGGAAATGTCGAAGAGTAAAGGTGGAAGTGCCGTCGGAAAGAAACAAAATTTCGATGCAGACCTCCACGCGCGGTATGTCACAGGTGAGCCGGCTCGTCTGAAAACAAAACTGAGTTGACGTTAGCGAAGTATATAAGATTCTTTAGGAGTTGTACCTCGCTTAAGTTATTTGGACCATAGGAAACAAAATGGCAGCCATTTGAAAAAAATATGGTTGTTATCATCGATTTTTCGACTTCGTCGTCCAAGTAAAAATATTTATAGTTGATGGATCGGAATAAAAGTGGTATAACTCCTAGACAATTTAGTTATCTTAGTCGGAAACAAAGAATCATGCCAATCGGTTCAGTAGATTTAAAGTTATCATACCGCGCAATAAAAATGTCATTGCGAGAAAAACGCGTTTGAAGTTTTGACTACATATAAATGCAATATTATGCAACTTCTGTTCAATCTGCTATTCCAGGTCCATAAACTAGTCCTTCCTCTGCCTCACAGAGGGCGTTCTGCTCGATCTGGGCCATCCTGCGCCGCTCCAGAGCCGCTCGTGCGGCCGGTGACAAGCGGTTTTCGGCTGCTTGAATCCGGTGGTCGTCCGAATGCTTGGCGAACTGCGTCGAACAGAGTCCCGGGTTGACGTCCATCGTTGTCATGGTCTTCAGAATTGCTGAATACACTTCGTTGAAGCTGCTCACTGGCAGGAATGTCGCAGTCTCCACAGTCTTCGCGCCAGAATGTAAATGCTTGGGGGCTAACTTCCAAACACACGCGCTCAAACTTTGATTTGAATTTTGTGTTTCCTTCCAAGCACCGGTGCAATAACTAGTCCTCCGAAAGGGCATCGTAGATCGGATGAATCACTTTTTGAACTTCATTGGAGAGCGGCTGGTCGTGTTGATATTCGTCCAGGTGTCCGGTAGCCTCTGCAGTTCGCCACTTGCCCCAACCAGTTTCCCCAGCCGGACAATTTTGGTGTTGTGGGTGGTCATCCGGCGAACACTTGTGGAAATACGTTGCCCAAATTGCCTTCTTCATCTGTTCCACCGAAATGGAATGCCGTCGGATTGGCAAGTAGTGGTACGTCGTAAGCTCCTTGATCACTTTATCAGTTTCAGTCATGGGCAAGCAAGCACACAGAATAATTCTTGGGGGCTACAAAGTCGAAATTCCCGAAAAAAATTGGTAAGTTGAAAAGGCCGATTTCAGGCAGGTGCATTTTTTTGTTCAACCGCGAATAACAAACATTTCCGTTTCGTATTCGGAAAAACCGGTTCAGGGGTGGATTCTAAACACTTTTATGGATCCAAAAATGCAATTTTAAAAAATCGATTTTTTGAACCAAAAGATAGTAAACCTCCGCTTAATAATACTCACAAAATAAGGTTCATATGGTTGAGAGACATACGACAAATACGATCAGTATACCTTAAGGTCTGCATCTCCTCAGGCCAGTATATGGTGCATGGAAGGGGGTACCTTGCACTACTGCTACTATTCCCCTTTACCTTTCATGTCCCCGCCGCAAACGAAGTGAAGGAGGAACGATTTTACACTCATATTCAGAAAAAGCAGAACACATTGAACGACTATGGATAGGACTTTTTTGTTCACAGGATATGTACGTTAGCATGTTCTGCAAAAATGATTAGCATTTCGGTCACCTCTGTTCAGCATGTGTCCTGTTGCCAAGTAGGCACAGGGTCCGCCATGGGTCCTGATAACTTGTTCCATACATGATGGCATCGGCGCTTATAAGGAGCGAATGACGTCCCGTTGTATAGCCATGCATGCTGCATTCACCTGGTCCCAAAGTTCATCTGAGCTGGTTGGCACTGGGTCACAGCAGTGCAATCGCCGTTTCACCATATCCCACACATTTTCGATTAGCGACGAGGCTGGTGATCTGGCGGGCCAGGGCAAAAGTCTGACATCCTGTGACGTCAAGAATGTACGTGTTCGCGAAAGAACATGTGATCGTGTGTTGTTTTGCTGAAAAATGGAGTCTAGGTTGTTGTGCGGAAACGGTGTGGGTACGGTCGCAGGACGTCATTTATATAGGTCAGACTGGTCAGTGTGTCCTGGACACGCACCGAATGTGGTTTGTGGTTGTACCCAATAGCTCCGACACTATAAGGCCTTAAGTTGGCGCTGTATGTCTTGTACGGATGCCGTCAGTGTGATGATGCTCCCCCTGTCTGTGGTGAACCAAAATGCGGCCGTCATTTTCAAACAAACAGAACCTGGATTCTTCCGAAAACACTATCTGATGCTCTTGCTGTCCCCAGTGACGTCGACCGCGCGGTGTAGCCGTGCAGTCCAAGGCACGTTGCCACGTTTCGCGCTGCTCCCTCCGTCGGAGGTTCGAGTCCTCCCTCGGGCAAGGGTGTGTGTGTTGTCCTTAGCGTAAGTTAGTTTAAGTTAGATTAAGTAGTGTGTAGGCCTAGGGACTGATGACCTCAGCAGTTTGGTCGCATAGGAACTTGCCACAAATTTCCTAATTTTTTTCCCAGTGACGTTGTTCCATACACCACTGCCGTGTAGCATGTTTCTGCAAAGGTAGGCGGAGAAGCAGACGACGCGCATGTATCCCATGCCGTAATAAACGGCGAAGGACTTTCATCCCTGATATTGTACGATGTGTTCCACTGTTCCACTTCTGCGCCAGAGCCGAGCAGGACGCAGGACTGTCCTGCAGTGCCATTCGAATGCGGTGTCCATCTTCACGGGTGGTTGTCTGGGTGGTGCGACCTGACCCATCTCTTGTTCTGCGGCCTTCTGTGAACCATGCTGCGCACACTCATTACACTGCCAAAACACTTCGTCCCACACGAGCAGCAATGTCCCGGATGAATGCATCACTTCCACTCATGTCAATAATGCACCCTCTTTCAAACTCGCTGATTTGACAGTACGGTTCGCGCATACGGCTGCGAGGCATCCTGCACGTCTGCTCAAGTCACATTTATCCATTACCTTCGCTTTATAGTGACAACGAGAGCGGCAGGCACATTTTACCGGTAGGTGGTGTAGCGCAGAGATATCGATATTGACCTTGAACTGTGGGCTGATGGTAATAATTTCTACAGAACATACTAATGTACATGTTCTGTTAAAATGAATGTCCTATCTCTAGTCTTTCGAGGTATTCTGTTTTTTTTCGTAACATGAGTGTATATATGCCTCCGTATCATCCCTGATTTCTCGTATCTTCTTTTCGTGGTCTTTATTCTGTCGAAACTTTCTGCAGCCTGTAGCAAACGCCGTTTTCTGCAACAATTCTTAATAGTGCTTCATGAAACGAACGTCATCTTCCATCCAGGAGATTCCATTCCAGTACACAGAGCACTACGTAACACCCTCGTGTTGATGGAACCTCTCGATAACAAATTTAGCAGCACGCGCCTCTGATGGTTCAAATGGCTCTGAGGTCATCAATCGCCTAGAACTTAGAACTACTTAAACCTAACTAATCTAAGGACAGCACACACATCCATGCCCGAGGCAGGATTCGAACCTGCGGCCGTAGCGGTCGCGTGGTTCCAGACTGCAGCGCCTAGAACCGCTCGGCCATCACGCCTCTGAATTGCTACGATGTCTACCTTTACGCCGACGTGGTAAGGAACCCGAAAACTGGAACAGTGTTCAAGAATGGATAGCACAACTGTTTTGTTCACTTTTTCCTTGATAGATGCGTTACATTTCTCTAAGATTTCCCGAGAAACTGCCACACTCAACCTTAGATGGTCACTCCATTCGATGTCCCTTTGTAACGTTACGCCTGGATTTTGACTGCATCAAGCAACAGCCGTCTAATAGTGTATTCGAACATTACAGGATTGGTCTTTTTATTCATTTACACTGATTTTCAGTTTTCAACATTCAGAAGAACCTGGCATTTATCAGACCACATAGAAATTCTGTCCAAATCATCCAGTGTGCGGTTTAGTCACACAACGACAACACTTTACCGGACGCTACAGAGCCTTCATTATACAGGGTGTTACAAAAAGGTACGGCCAAACTTTCAGGAAACATTCCTCACACACAAATAAAGAAAAGATGTTATGTGGACATGCGTCCGGAAACTCTTAATTTTCATGTTAGAGCTCATTTTAGTTTCGTCCACCTACGCTCAATGGAGCACATTATCATAATTTCATACGCGATACTCTACCTGTGCTGCTAGAACATGTGCCTTTACAAGTACGACACAACATGTGGTTCATGCACGATGGAGCTCCTGCACATTTCAGTCGAAGTGTTCGTACGCTTCTCAACAACAGATTCGGTGACCGATGGATTGGTAGAGGCGGACCAATTCCATGGCCTCCACGCTCTCCTGACCTCAACCCTCTTGACTTTCATTTATGGGGGCATTTGAAAGCTCTTGTCTACGCAACCCCGGTACCAAATGTAGAGACTCTTCGTGCTCGTATTGTGGACGGCTGTGATACAATACGCCATTCTCCAGGGCTGCATCAGCGCTTCAAGGATTCCATGCGACGGAGAGTGGATGCATGTATCCTCGCTAACTGAGGACATTTTGAACATTTCCTGTAACAAAGTGTTTGAAGTCACGCTGGTACGTCCTGTTGCTGTGTGTTTCCATTCCATGATTAATGCGATTTGAAGAGAAGTAATAAAATGAGCTCTAACATGGAAAGTAAGCGTTTCCGGACACATGTCCACATAACATATTTTCTTTCTTTGTGTATGAAGAATATTTCCTGAAAGTTTGGTCGCACCTTTTTGTAACACCCTGTATAGTCGTAGACTCCTGCTCACTCTATCCTGCAGAAGGACTGAGTAAACAGAGAACACGAGAGGTCCTGTCACACTACCGTGGGCCACTTGTGAAAATACCTCTCTCTGCGATAAACAGTTGCTGTCCTGGACAACTTACTGGCTTCTTTGGTTAAAAAAGACAGTGAGGCCACACTAACATTTGTTTACACGACAGTGTGCCATCGTGGTATCACTTGAAAAACCGGACAGCCACCAGCAGCAGCCACTGGGGCCCAAAAAATATGAGGATAGCTTTAACATAAGCCCTTGTATGGGTGACCATCCAGGCCGCCATGCACTATTTCCATTTTTCGGGGTGCACTCAGCCTCGTGATGCCAATTGAGGAGCTGCTCGACCGCATAGTAGCGGCTCCGGTCAAAGAAAACCATCATAACGACCGGGAGAGCGGTGTGCTGACAACATGCCCCTCCTATCCTCATCCTCCACTGAGGATGACACGGCGGTCGGATGGTCCCGATGGGCCAGTTGTGGCCTGAAGATGAAGTTCTGCTTAGTGCTTTTTTAACATAAGCCGAAACCTGTCATAATAAACAAAGGTTATTGCGATCTCGAATGTTGTTTTTCACCAAAGCATAGCACCAGATTGCTGGGCTCCACGGACAATGTTATCCAAATTTATTACTGGGTTCTATTACTTAAAAAGTCTTCCAGAAACTCTCGTATGTGGGTATTATTCTGTATGCCCGTACTTTCGTTAACAGTCTACAGGGAGGCACTGTGCCAAACGCTTTCCGGAAATCCAGGAATATGAGGTCTGCCCGTTGACCTTCACTCATGGTTCGCAGGATATCGTGCAAGGGAAGGGAAAGTTGAGTTTAGAACGAGTTATGCTTTCTAAATCCTTGCTGATTTGTGGATAGAGCCTTTTCTCTCTCGAGGGTTTTTGTTATATAACTTGTTGTTGCGTTTAAATTGGTGCTTTCCAGCAACAGTACAGAAAATACTGTGGATAAAGCATTACCCATCATATTCAAAGTTTGCCATGACGGAATAAATACTGTTCAAAGCGAGGAAGAAGAAACGGAGGGGGGAGGACGAGGAGGAGGAAAAAGAAGAAGAAGAATCAGAAAAATAATGACTTATCATTGGTAGTATTTTTCTATACACAATTAGAGTTATCCACTCCACTCCTCTCCTTGGCGCTACAGCCCTTGTAGGCCCTTGGCCTCCACGACAATCTCCGCACACTCTTTTCCGCTGGTGCCTTGGCTCTCCAACTCCCATCCTTCTCAAGTCTCCTCCATATTGTGTAGCCATCTGGCCCATTACTCGACGTCCACCGGCTTTTCCTTTGAAAAATATCTGGACTGTGCTGTTCTCCACCGTTCTTTCTACATGTTCCAACCAACGTAGTCTATTACTCTTTATTTCTGTCACGACATACGGTTTGTTATACAACTCTCTGAACTCTTTATTATTTCTGATTCTTCAAAATCCCCTTTCATTCAGTGGCCCGTAGATTTTCCTACGTATCTTCCTTTCCCATCTCAGCAACAACTCCCCATTATTTTGTGTCATAGTCCAGGTCTCCGAACCATACATCACCACAGGTTTAACTACTGTACGATATACCGTCAGCTTCAGATTCTTACTAAGGCTCCTTGCTTTAAGCACTTTAACCAGTGCAAAGTAGCTCCTGTTACCAGCTGCAGTCCTTGCAGTTAGTTATGCAGACAACAAATTACGGATGTGACTAAATTCCCTCGTACAGTACTCCTCCAAAACTGAGGAGTTATTAGGAATGAGAATTAAAGTTCACAGACAGGAAATAAAAACTTTGAGATTTGCCAATGACATTGCGACTCTGTCAGAGGCGCCAAAGGACTTGCAACATCAGTTAAACGGAATGGTTAGTGTCTGGGAAAAGATTACAACTAGAACTTCAGCAATAATAAAAGGCCTGTGCAAAGTAGTCGAGTGAAATTCAGCGATGCGACAATCATCAGCAACAGCAAGAAAAGCTTTCCTTAAAAACGGAAATGAACTCATGCTCATAAATTGAGGATAATTACAGAATGTGGTGCCACACAACGTGGCGCTACTCAAAACTGGCGGTAATAGCATAGGCACATAGGGAACACACACGACACAGATCTGCAAGTCCACTGTATTGGTGATAAGTTTAGAAAACCGTACCGAAACACATGTGCTACAAAATGCCACTGTTTTCTGCGCATGTACCCCGACATCAATGTGGGATATGATCACCATGCACACGTACATAGGCCGCACAACGGGTTGTCATACTCAGAATCGCTGCTCGTGCAGCTGCTGGGGTATAGACTCCCGTTCTTGCACCAGTGCTTGTCGGAGCTTCTGAAATGTCCTAGGGGTTTGAAGACGTGCAGAGATACGTCGACCGAGAGCATCCCAGACGTGCTCGATGGGGTTTAGGTCTTGAGAACAGGCAAGCCACTCCATTCGCCTGATATCTTCTGTTTCAAGGTACTCCTCCACGATGGCAACTCGGTGGGGCCGTGCGTTATCACCCATCAGGAGGAAGGTGGGATCCACTGCACCTCTGGAAAGGCGGACATAGTGGTGAAAAATGACTTCCCGATACACCTGACCTGTTACAGTTCCTCTGTCAAAGACATGTACGGGTGTACGTGCACCAATCATAATCCCACCCCACACCATCAAACCACGACCTCCATACAGGTCCCTTTCAAGGACATTAAGGGGTTGATATCTGGTTCCTGGTTTACACCAGATGAAAACAGGGCGATAATCACTGTGTAGAGTATACCTGAACTCGTCCGTGGACCACTGTTCCAATGACCATGTACTGTGTTCTTGACACCAGGCTTTATGGGCTCTCCTGTGACCAGAGGTCAGTGGAATGCACCTTGCAGGTCTCCGGGCGAATAAACCATGTCTGTTCAGTCGTCTGTAGACTCTGTGTCTGCAGAAAACTGTTCCAGTGGCTGCGGTAAGGTCTTGAGCAAGGCTACCTGCAATACTCCGTGGCCGTCTCGGACACTGATGGTAATATATCGGTCTTCTTGTGGTGTTGTACACTGTGGACGTCCCGTACTGTAGCGCCTGGACACGTTTCCTGTCTGCTGGGTCACTGCCATAATCTTAAGATCACACTTTGTGGCACACGAAGGGCCCGTGCTACGACCTGCTGTGTTTGACCAGCCTCCAGTCGCCCTAGTATTCTACCCCTCGTAATGTCATCAATATGTGTTCTTTGAGCCATATTCAATACACAGTCTTCATCAGTACGTCTGAAAACGTCTGCACACTTACTCCCTGCACTGTACTCCGACATGCACCAACACACCTCCGCGTATGTGAACTGCTGCCAGTGCCACCGTGCGACGATCGAAGGTCATATGCACCGCATGGTCATACCCCGAGGTGATTTAAACCCGCAAACCACCCACCAGAACGTTGTTTCACCATTTATCAGCATTATCCTTAATTTATGAGCATGAGTGTAAATTTACATGAAACATGTGAGCAGTAAACGACACAAAATGAAGAGAACTTTTAAAAAAGCTGTGTTACAGAGGAGTTGAAGCGGAGATGTATCTAAATGGTTAAGGGACAAAGATGTGGTCGATCGAATTGGGGAGTAATGATTTTTTATGTCATATCTTGAGAATAAATTGAGAAATTACTCGAAGGTACGAATTCTGCGAAATCAAGGAATAATTAATGTGTTTATGGAATGAAGTGAGTGTGGGAGAGGTGAGGTGGTTAAATATGCTGGAGGGAAACCGAGGCTTCTCCGCAGTAAGCAGGTTCAACACACAGGGAACAGTCACGTTAATGTGACCACCGCTTAAGTTTGACGTCAGTGTTGAATAACCACTCACCGGGTCACGTGGCATCACTAGCTGCGGTGGGGATATAAGGCGTGTCGGAAGGACGTGGCAAACAATGCACTCGTTGTCGTTTTGCGGAAACGGAGCGATTTATCTGACGTCCAAGACGTCATATCATTGACTTCCGAGGTAAGGGTGGACGCATTTTCAAATAGGCTAAGTTTGTAAACTGTTCGCTTGCCGCCATGGTTAAAGTATACCGTACATGGCGAAATGGCGCCGAGGTAACTGTGTTGCACAATGGACCATAGATGACAGGGGTGAACGACGGCTGCTAAGATGTGCACGGGAGAATACATTTGCAGGTGTTGAGCAACTGACCGCCCAGCTGAACCAAGGGGATACCAACTGTGTCTCGTCAACGACAGTTCAGCTAACATTGCTCCGTACCGGCCTCTCAGCAGGTGCCTCATACACCCAAGCCGACTGCTGTTCTTCAGCGATGAAGTCCGCCCCCGGTAGCTGAGTATACAGCGCGTCAGAATATCAGTCCTAATGGCCCGGGTTCGATTCTCGGCTGAGTCGAAGATTTTTTCCTCTCAGGGACTGCGTGTTGTGTTGTCCTAACCATCATCATTTCATCCCCATCGACGCGCAAGTCACCGAAGTGGCGTCAAATGGAAAGACTTGCACCCGGCGAACGGTCTACCCGACGGGAGGTCCTAGTCACATGACATTTATTATTATCGGCGATGAAGGCTTGAATATGCTGCCAGTATCGCAAAAAGGACGTCCACTTAGTGGCGATTTTTCAGTTGAATCATGTTTTATGCTCCATCGGACTGAAAGCAGATAGCCAGCAACGATCATCGGAATGTTTGGCACCTTCCAGAAGCTCATTGACACTCTTCTAATACGTCTCGCAGACATTCGCGTTCAAAAAGGTGGTCACTCAGGCTGCTGACAGACTGTCGCATTAATGTGACTGGACTGTGAATGATGCAATAGTTATGTGGAGATGATAGGTCAGCACGGGACAGAACTGTATCAATCTATTATTCGGACTCAAGTCCACGACACTAAATAAGTTATTCGCCAAACAAAATTTCGCACTTCAATTCAGTTAAGTGTCCTTGTCCATTGAACTTACAATTACATGAAAATCTTTCTTTGTTTGGGTGTGACACACTACATCTCGAATATTTTAGAAAGATTATAAAAGAGTGCATGTCTCTGCTTATGTTGAGAACTCTCTAATTTCGAACAGAATATGCAGATTTATGTAGGACTGGTGAAGGGTTTCCTCATTATTAATTTCGATTCAATTGGTGAACTTCAGACAAGAACTTGATGCCATGCTTTGGCCAGAGCGTAATTTATCTGACGTACAAGAATGTAATAATTCCAATTCCAAAAAAAGGAGTTGCTGACAGGGTTAAAATTACCGAAGCCTGAATTTAATAAGTCATGATTGCAAAACAGTAACACAAAGTCGTACCAGAAGAACTCAAAAACGTGAAGTCCACCTCGGAGAATGTCAATTCTGATTCCGGAGAAATTTAGGAACACACGACTTCTCTTAGCAGATGTGTTAAGGAAAGGTAAACCTACTTATGTAGCACTAGAAGACAACAGTAAGCTTTTGTCGATGTTAACTGGTATGATCTTTTAGAAATTCTGAAGGTAGAAAGGGTATAACATAGGTAGCGAAAAGCTATTTACTTCTTGAAAAGAAACCAGACGATAGTTATTAGAGTCCAGGGGCTTGAAAGGCAAGCAGTGGTTGAAAAGGGAGTGAGACAGAGTTGTAGCCTATCGACGATGTTATTCAATCCGTACATTGAGCAAGCAGTAAAGGAAACTAAAGAAAAATTTGGAGCACGAATTAAAGATCAGGAAGATGAAATAAAAACTTTGAAGTTTGCCGATGATAGTGTAGTTTTCTCAGAGACAGCAAAGGAATTGGAAGAGCAAGGAGGATATAAATTGAATAACGACAAAACCAAAACAAGGATAGTGGAATGTAGCAGAATTCAGCTAGGTGATGCTGAGAGAATTTAATTAGAAAACAAGTCACTTGAAGTAGTAAATGGGCTTTGCTATCTGAGCAGCGAAATAACTGATGAGGTCCGAAGTAGAAAAGATATAAAATGTAGGCTGCAAATGGCAAGAAAAGCGTTTCTGAAGAAGAGAAATGTGTTAACATCGATTATAGATTTAGTGTTAGGAAGTCTTTTCTGAACGTTTTTCTATGGAAGTGGAACGTGGACGATAAATAGTTTAGACAAGAAGGTAATAAAATCTTTTGAAATCTGGTGCTACAAACGAATGTTGATTGCTAGGTGGGTATATTTCGTAACTAATAAGGAGGTACTGAATAACATAGGGGAGGAAAGAAAGTTGTGGCACATCTTGACTAAAAGAAGGGACGGTTGATATGATATATTCTGAGACATCAAGGATTTGGGACTTTCAAGATGTGTGTGTGTGTGTGTAGGGGGGAAGGGAGTGTAAAAACTATAGAGGGACATTAACAGATGAATAAAGTCAGTAGATTCAGAAAGCTGTACATTGCAGTGTTTATTCAGAGATGAAGAGCCTTGCATAGGATAAAATAGCATGGGCAGCTGCATCAAACCAGTCTTCCGACTGAAGACCACAACAACAATAGTTTTTGCATTGACACACATTTATGATAACTAGAAGAGAGCTATTCTTCACTTTCCTCGTGAATTGGTTCTTTCATCCAACCTCAGATTAATAGTAGTCCACACGGGGTACAGATATTATCCAAAGATAATGTAAGTACCTGGTCGTCTACCAGGAGGACTTCATAATACCGGTATTCCATCTAATGTGTGCCGTGGCAAAAGCACCTTACTCGGATAAGAGAAGACTTGTTGGTAGTGACGCAGGCTGCTGCGGCAACCTTCACGCTTCGGGATACCGAAGAAGCTCTAGTAAATTTGCCAGCAACCCGCCAGCTCTGTCAGTCGACCCTTGCACCTACGCTCGCGGGCGTTCGCTCGATTCGCGACACTTCGCTGAAGGTGCGTCACGGCTGCAGAATCGATACGCCTCGATACCGCTGTCGTGCTGGACACAACACGGAGCATCGTACGTCTGCCTGTTGCATTTATTACTATTCTGCAACTTCATTGCTGAAAGGAGTTAAATGTGCTGAAGGTAAATCAATCAGATGTATTCATGCGGTTGAAGTAAGTGAAGATGTAATAACGCAATGTGATACTCGTGCAGATTTATTTATTTAACTATTGCTGTACCCTTCACTCCTTTGTCTTGCAAATCTAAAACGGGTCGTTGTATTCTGTACATTTCAGTCTGGTGTTTAACGTATAACATTGCATGTACAAGTAATTCTACAGCGGAATTAACAGAAAAATGTAGAAAACAAAGAAAGTAAGAAAAATGAAGTGAGAGTAAAAGGAAAAAACCACTACCACGAGACCCTCTGCCCCTAAATCGTTACAATGATAATCAGCAATCTTGAAGTTCGTAAAGACTACTAACTGTGAAACTTGCTACATCTAAGTTGATTCCTCTATTAAACAACTTCCAAATGACCCCTTGTGGCTCGGCAGCCCGTGACCCTTCTCTTTATCGTTGTTGTTCCTATGCCTAATTTTTTATGCAATTTACACAGTTGTGCATTCTGTATGAACACGTCGCATAATTAATTAACAGACTCGTAAGTATCCCTTTCCGATTCGTCATCATCATCATATATTTCCGATCTTTTAAAGTCCGATGAGTTATCCTCCTCGATGTTCCATTGTCCAACTTCCTCTCGAGGTTGTCCCGTTGCAGTTGTCATTCTCGTACGCACAAGCTCCATACATCGTTGATCATGTCCTTTTTTTCCCTAGGTATAATATCCCGTGCTTCGTCATATACGCTAAGACGACAAAAGTCATCGGATACCGATATCCATATATGGAGATAGGGGTAATATCGATTATACAAAGTTTACACCTGCATTGGCGGATCTGTCTTTTGTACTCGGACGATTCACGTGAAAACGTTTCCGACGTCATTATGGCCGCACGAGGGTAAATAACAGACTTTAAACGCAGTATAGAAATTGCGGCTGGACGCTTTCGGAAATCGTTAAAGCAAAGCACTCCGTCTTCAGGCCACAAGTGGCCCATCGGGACCATCCGACCGCCGTATCATCCTCAGCTGAGGATGCGGATAGGAGGGGCGTGTGGCCAGCACACCGCTCTCCCGGTCGTTATGATGGTTTTCTGTGACCGGAGCCGCTACTATTCGGTAAAGTAGCTCCTCAAATGGCATCACGAGGCTGAGTGCACACCGAAAAATGGCAACAGCGTATGGCGGCCCGGACGGTCACCAATCCCAGTGCTGGCCATGCCCAACAGCTCGTAACTTCGGTGATCTGACAGGAACCGGTGTATCAACTTCGGCAAGGCCGTTGCTCGGAAATCGGTAGGGTATTCAATATTCTGAGACCCACAGTGGCAAGAGTGTGCCGAAAATACCAAATTCCAGGCGTGACCCCTCACCACTGACAACGCAGTGGCCGACGGCCATACCTTAGCGGTCGAGAAGGACGGCTTTTCCGTAGAGTTGTCAGTGCTAACAGACAAGCAAAACTGTGAGAAATATCCGCAGAAATCAATGTAGGACATACGATGAACATACCTGTTAGGACAGTGTGGTGAAGTTTTGGTTAATGGGATACGACAGCAGACGACCGATGCATGTGCCTTCGCTAGCAGCACGACATCACCTGCAGTGCCTCTCCTTGGGGTCGGGCCATATCGATTGGACCCTAGACGACTGGAGAACCGTGACCAGGTCAGATGAGTCACGATTTCAGTTGGTTAGAGCTATTAGCAGGGTACGAGTGTGGCGTAGAGCACACGAAGGAATCGACCCAAGTTGTCAACAAGACACTGTGCTAGCTGGGGGTGACTCCATAATGGTGTTTGCCATGTATATATGGAATGGACAGTTCTCTGGTCCAACTGAACCGATCATTGACTGGAAATGGTTATGTTCGGCTACTTGGAGACCATTCGCAGCCACTCGTGGACTTCATGTCCCCAAACAACTATGTCATGTCACCGGGTCACTATCATCCGCTATTGGTTAGAAGAACATTCTGGACAGTTCGTGCGAATGATTCGGCCACTCAGATTTCCCGACATAAATCCCATCGAACATTTATGGGACGTAATAGAGAGGTCAGTTCGTGCACAACATTCTGCACTGGCATCATTTTGGCAACTATGGACGGCTTTAGAGGCAGCGTGGCGCTGTATTTCTACAGGGGACTTCCAACGACTTGTGGAGTCCGTGCTACGTCGATTTACTGCACTACGCTGGGAAAAAGGTTGTCCGACACGATATTAGGACGTATGCCATGACTTTTGTCACCTCAGTGTGTATTCCTACGATAAGATTATACTAGGGTGCTTTTGATATTCTACTGGCAGGGGAGTTAGGTAACTTCCATACTTCGGCATCTTTACCTACTCTGTCAAAGTTGAAACCATCCAGTCCAAATCCCCTTTCTAGCTGGTACGAATACAATGAAGTACTACATGTTAAGGCGTTTCTATTTCTGCGCTATCGCTGAGATTTGTTGCCTTTCTCCATATTTTGTCTAGGTAGACTGGGTAAGGACTATGTCCAGTAATGAAGTGCACCATTCTCTTTGTTGGATCGTCTAACTACGCTCTTAATCTGTTTTTAATATTTGGGAAAATATATGCACACACCTACCGGTCGTCCCATCATGTCAGTTATGCGGCCATCCATCTATTCTCCACGGCCAGATAGGGACTTTGTTATTGATATCAACCCCTGTACTCACTTGCATCCCGGCCGAGTCTGCCTCGACTTAGCCGCTATCACGCTGCTCTGTATCGTATCTGATTTTAAATAGCACAGATGCCCATTATTAGCAGTATAGCCTCGACAGGAGTTGTACCGAAAGCTCCAGAAAGCCTGAAGAGCATGCTCCTCTATGCTCGTCTAAAGATGGATCTGTAGTTCTTGAACCGCAGCCTATGCTCTTTTACACTGGCTGCGAAACCGACTATGGCATTCAACGGTAGCTTGAAGCTCTTCGTACCGGATCGTTGTGAACTCCTTAATGTGTGTCATCAAATTAAATGCTCGTTTCATCCAATTAGACTCCCAAATATCTGCAGACCTCGCTGCGTGATATAGAGGCTATTTCTTATCTTATGGATTCTAGTCAGAGGTAGTTGACCTTCGAGGAACACGTACGTGGTTTTTTGTGCTTCTATGGCTACTTTATTATCTGATAACCACCGCCGCATCCATTAGAGCACACCACTAGCCCATTCCTCCACCTTCGTTCGAGAGCCTGCAGATACCACCACCAAGACATTGTCTGCGTGCGCTGGTACCCTATCAATAGCATTCTTTTTATTGAGGAGAAACAGGATGGGTTCACAGCTAAGTCCCAGAGGACAGTAGCACTCATATAGCCTTGCTGGCAGCCTTTCGCTAGCGCATTAACGAATTTTTGTTTCCCTGCGCGCCATTCAGCAATACGCCCGTAACAATCGAGCTGTGGCACAGGAACATTGGAACCAGAAGATCCCTTAGTTGATTGAACAATGCGAGCCACCAGACGTTGTCGAAGGCGCCTGCGATGACTCTCATGATTGGTATTATGTACTTACTTCCGGAAACATCGAAAATTTCAGGGCGTTATTGACTGCCTCATTTATAGATGTGCCAGTCTAAACTGCCCAGATATGCTGTACCTGCAATCCAGTGAATGTGCGGTGGCAAGCAGGGCCTCTACATCTACATCATACTCCGCAAGCCACCTAATACTGTGTGGTGGACGTTAGTTTCGGCACCATTATCTGATCCCTCCAACCCTGTTCCACTCCCGAATAATGCGTGGGAAGAGTGATTGTCGGTAAACCTCTGTATTGGCTCTAATTTCTCAAATTTTCTCCTCATGGTCAATACGCGAGATGTATGTGGGGGGGGGGGGGGGGGGGGAGCAAGGGCAAGTAATATGTAGTCTGACTCCTCCTGAAAAGTGCTGTCCCGAAATTTCAATAGCAAATCTCTCCTTGATCAATAACGCCTCTCTTGTAACGTCTGATAGTGGAGTGTGCTTAGCATCTCCGTAACGCCCTCTCGCCAGCTAAACGATCCCGTGACGAAACGCGTCGCTCTTCGTTAGATCTTCTCTATGTCCTGTATCAATCCTACCTGATAGGGATCCCAGATAGATGAACAATACTCAAGAATCGGGCGAACAAGCGCCTTATAAGCCACTTCTTTCGTCGATGAGTTACATGTCCTTAAGATTCTTCCGATGAATCTTAGTCTGGTGTCTGCTTTTCTTACTATCTGTTTTATGTGGTCATACCATACAAGTTAAGGTCACTCTGGATAGTTACGCCTAGATATTTTACGGCAGACGCTGTGTCCAGTTGTTTGTCATCAATAGTGTAGCTGTACAGTAGTGGATTTCTTTTCCTATGTGTGCGCAATATGTCCCATTTATTTACGTTCAGTGTCAACTGCCAGAGTCTGCACCATTCATCAATTCTCTGCAGGTCGTTCTGCAAATTCTTACTATGTTCTGGCGTTGCTACTTTGGTATAAACAACTGCGTCATCTGCGCATAGCCTTTAAGAGCATCCAACGCTTTCTACTAGATCATATATATATATATATATATATATATATATATATATATATAGTGAACAGCAACGATCCGATCACAGTTCCCTGTCGTACTCCGGATATTACCTTTGCATCTGTCGATTTAGTTCCGTTAAGAGCGACGTGTTGAGTTCTATCTGCAAGGAAGTCTTGACTCCAATCGCAGGTCTGCTCCGAGACTCCGTAAGCTCGTATTTTTTTCATTAAACGGCAATGCTGGACGGTGTCAAATGCGTTACTGAAATCAAGGAAAACGTCAGCCTGAGCGCCGTTGTCCACTGCGCTGTGGGTCTCATGGAGGAACAGAGCGAGCTGAGTTTCGCAGGATCTCTGTTTGCGGAATCAATGTTGATTTTTATAGAGGAGCTGTTCATTTTCCAAGAACGTCATAATTCTTGAGCATAAAACGTGTTCCAAAATTCTACAGAAGATTGACGTCAACGATGTAGGTCTATAATTGTGTGGATTTGTCTTACGGCCTTTCTTAAAAATGGAAATGACCTGCGCTTTTTTCCAGTCGTTGGGTACCTTTCGTTGCTCAAGCGATGTACGATAAATTACTGCTCGAAGGGGAGCAAGTTCTTTCGCATAATCTTTATAGAATCTTATAGGTATCTCACCTGGTCCTGAAGCCTTTCCACTACTAAGCGATTGTAGCTGCTTTTCGTTTCCGCGATCGGTTATCTCAATAGCTGGCATTTCGACGTTCGCACGAGGATTGAAAATAGGGACAGTGTTATGATCTTCCGCGGTAAAACAGCTTCGGAAGACCGAATTCAGTATTTCGACCTTCTCTATGTTATCTGCTGTTTATTGCGAGCAGATGCCTTGACCTTTCGGCTATTTAACACGACTCCAGATTGAAATCGAATGTTGCTCCCAAGTTATTGATGGTAATTAAAGGGAATATCTAACATTTATGCTCAACTGTATATTTTTCTTATCTCTTTTGCTGGGAACTAATTACAGCGTTGGTAGAAACTGTTCTTGGTGCAGTAGTTGTGTTAATTGTTTATGAAAATCCGAGCTTTTGACAGTAATCAAAACTGCGTTTGTCAGGATAGCTACTGAATCTCGAAGAAGTAACGGAATCATACAGAGCTGTACTACACAGGGGCTTCTGAAAGTAAGTTATGCTTGTCGTGCCACGCTAAGGCTATCGCGCGACAGCAGTGGCGCATTGTCACAAGAGAGGACAAGTCCTTAGCTTCCATCAGGCACAATGCTACTGCTATACGGTTAACAGCTGCATCACTGGTGTAATTGAAATGGCGCGGCAAGTGGAAACGTACACCATATTTGAAGTACACGGGACAGTACGATTCTGGTGGGGAAAAACGTCTAATTTGTTCACAGAGTCATCGTGGAATTATGGTAGTATATGGATCAAATGTGGCGTTCAACCGTAGTGGAATGGTGGCGACAATTTCACCAACGCCCGACAGACATGGGTCATGTTGATCAGGAAGAAAGGCCATCAACATAGACCAGAATGGACAATGTTTGAGGCAGTCTTACCGGCGAGGTACAATAACACCTCGAGGAGAAGAGATTTTCCAACGTGAGGACGTTGGCACAGCGGTTCTCGAATAGTTCGAGACCAAGGAGCTGTTTTCTACCGCCGAGGTAGAACGTTCGACCGTCGTTTACACAGAGCGAGGTGGCGCAGTAGTTATACTGGACTCGCATTCTGGAGGACGACGGTTGACACACGCGTCCGGCCATCCTGATTTAGGTTTTCCGTGATTACCTAAATAGCTTCAGGCAAATGCCCGGATGGTTTCCTTGAAAGGGCACGGCCGACTTCCTTCCCCATCCTTCCCTAATCCGATGGACCGATAACCTCGCTGTTTGGTCCCCCGCCACAAATCAACCACTCAAGAAACCAACCGTCGTCTACAGAGGCTTGATAAGTATGTTGAAATAATAGCGTAGTGTATCTCTGTGACTTTGATGTCTAGTGCAGTATTCATTAAAAGTTACTTGGCCTGCTATAATGATGTATAACGTGCTTTTTGAAGTCTTCTCGTACTTACATGTACAACTGATCTCTGAGCGTAGAGCTCCCGCGTCCACACGGATTCCTGAGCTTTGCATTGTTCGCCATGTTGCAGTCAGTCAAAAATTTTCGACCCGTCCGTACACTGTACACTAATAAGGATTATTTATCCACTTCGGGTCAAATACCATACGTCATGGACTATAACAATTACTGAAGCAGGGAATTGTCCTCACAGTAGTATGCTGCAATATTTAATTAGAAGAGGCGTACAAAACCAGAATATTTTCTTCCTCCACGTGGTTTTTCCTGCAAATGGTGACAGAAAATATAGTACTTCAGAAATATTTCGTGTGTTTTTATCTTTATTGTGTTTTTCCTTCAAGAAACGGCTAAGCATTAGCAACACCATTATCGAAATCTGTCACATTGTGCATCTAGTTACGTACGTAGTCAAAATAGACCAGATGTAGCACCCGTAAGCGCAGATTATTTTCCTGCTATGTCGATATTTGACGTCCTGTTGAAGGAAATATTTTATCGTGTCTCCAGTACGTATCTACACTCCTGGAAATGGAAAAAAGAACACATTGACACCGGTGTGTCAGACCCACCATACTTGCTCCGGACACTGCGAGAGGGCTGTACAAGCAATGATCACACGCACGGCACAGCGGACACACCAGGAACCGCGGTGTTGGCCGTCGAATGGCGCTAGCTGCGAAGCATTTGTCCACCGCCGCCGTCAGTGTCAGCCAGTTTGCCGTGGCATACGGAGCTCCATCGCAGTCTTTAACACTGGTAGCATGCCGCGACAGCGTGGACGTGAACCGTATGTGCAGCTGACGGACTTTGAGCGAGGGCGTATAGTGGGCATGCGGGAGGCCGGGTGGACGTACCGCCGAATTGCTCAACACGTGGGGCGTGAGGTCTCCACAGTACATCGATGTTGTCGCCAGTGGTCGGCGGAAGGTGCACGTGCCCGTCGACCTGGGACCGGACCGCAGCGACGCACGGATGCACGCCAAGACCGTACGATCCTACGCAGTGCCGTAGGGGACCGCACCGCCACTTCCCAGCAAATTAGGGACACTGTTGCTCCTGGGGTATCGGCGAGGACCATTCGCAACCGTCTCCATGAAGCTGGGCTACGGTCCCGCACACCGTTAGGCCGTCTTCCGCTCACGCCCCAACATCGTGCAGCCCGCCTCCAGTGGTGTCGCGACAGGCGTGAATGGAGGGACGAATGGAGACGTGTCGTCTTCAGCGATGAGAGTCGCTTCTGCCTTGGTGCCAATGATGGTCGTATGCGTGTTTGGCGCCGTGCAGGTGAGCGCCACAATCAGGACTGCATACGACCGAGGCACACAGGGCCAACACCCGGCATCATGGTGTGGGGAGCGATCTCCTACACTGGCCGTACACCACTGGTGATCGTCCAGGGGACACTGAATAGTGGACGGTACATCCAAACCGTCATCGAACCCATCGTTCTACCATTCCTAGACCGGCAAGGGAACTTGCTGTTCCAACAGGACAATGCACGTCCGCATGTATCCCGTGCCACCCAACGTGCTCTAGAAGGTGTAAGTCAACTACCCTGGCCAGCAAGATCTCCGGATCTGTCCCCCATTGAGCATGTTTGGGACTGGATGAAGCGTCGTCTCACGCGGTCTGCACGTCCAGCACGAACGCTGGTCCAACTGAGGCGCCAGGTGGAAATGGCATGGCAAGCCGTTCCACAGGACTACATCCAGCATCTCTACGATCGTCTCCATGGGAGAATAGCAGCCTGCATTGCTGTGAAAGGTGGATATACACTGTACTAGTGCCGACATTGTGCATGCTCTGTTGCCTGTGTCTATGTGCCTGTGGTTCTGTCAGTGTGATCATGTGATGTATCTGACCCCAGGAATGTGTCAATAAAGTTTCCCCTTCCTGGGACAATGAATTCACGGTGTTCTTATTTCAATTTCCAGAAGTGTATATGAAACTGATGGCAATATAAATGCTAGTAGATAATGCATCACTTCAGGTACCAAGTATGTGTAACTGTGTTTCGATTTAGATTGAGATGCAAGAGGCATATATTTTAGATGTTTCGTTCAAACATATTAGTCACTGCCTGTCTGAGCAAACGATGCCAACTTTGATAAAGACGTGTGTGCGTTGTTTATAACTCTTGATTTTATGAATTTCACATATTTAAATGTATGGCTAACATTGTACCCTATTCACTATACTTTTTTGCATCTCAACCGTTCTTTTGCACGACATTGTCAGCTATGAATAAAACAGGAAACAATGTACAATCAGTTTCTTGATCATTCCATTTATGTTCGGATCACAGGAATTTTTTGAAACTATGCATGAAATGATAATTCTAATCACCATTTGGCTATAATTTGCGGCACCTTGTCGTATTGTTAACTTTTATTTTGTGACCTGCCCAGATGTGCAGATCTTGTCGCGCTTTCTCCATACAGTCTTACACACTCTTATGAACCTCGAAACAGAGTTAGCGTCATTATGTAATTTGATTTCAGTCCTAGAGAACTTTATTCTCTGTTAACTTTTATTGCGATTTGGGTCAGTCATTAGAGTAAATAATCATGAAATTATCTGTCTTGACACAGATTCCAAGATTTTACAACTTTTCCACGGTTAGGCAACCAACTAATAAAAATAAAGCTTGTTGTTATTACTGTGACGGCGCTATCGTTCTGCATCGAGGTCAGATTCAAAGTTCTGTTATATTAACAATTCAGGGAAAAGAAGGAACCTTTCAATCGGTCGTCTTGTATGATCAAAGGATTGTTTCATAACGAACACTCAACATACGCTCCTCGACTCCGATCCAGAACTGGGACGCAGTTTTCAAAACGTTCCTGGATCCGGCTTCGCCATCTGGGCCCAGAACCTAGAATGACGATATGGGCTACTGCAGAAGATTGCTTTATGGGTAATTTGAAGAAGAGAGGATACATTTCTGGCGTATTATGACCAGCGGATGCGTGATATCTCAAAGTCTCCGTGATGTTGTCTCTCAACAAGATAATGCAAAAGTCCATGTTTCCCCCTTTCTGTCCTGACCTCCTTAGACTACCGACCTGGCTAGCACGTTCTCTAGATGTCCCACTCACTGCAAACGTCTCGTCAAGGTTTCCTGAAACAATGGCTCGTCACCACTGGTCAGGCTCTACGATTAATGGACTCCTGCAGAGATCTGGAGCACCACGGAATGACGTACCAGTTTGCGTCATCCGAGGTTAGTTCATCATAATGCACAGCCAGGTGAGAGCACTTGATGCTGCCAGAGATGAATTTCTGTGTACAATGTATCTCGCCATGTATGCTCCACATTTAGTTCTTTACTGTGCTGTCATTATCTTAATGGTCAATAATTCCATAGTAGTAGTGGAGGATGGACGTATTTTTTGGGCACACAAAACTCAAACTAGCTACACTACTGGCAATTAAAATTGCTACACCACGAAGATGAAGTGCTACAGACGCGAAATTTAACCGACAGGGAGCAGATGCTGTGATATGCAAATGATTAGCTTTTCAGAGCAATCACACAAGGTTTGCGTCGGTGGCGAACCCTACAACGTGCTGACATGAGGAAAGTTTCCAACTGATTTCTCATACACAAACAACAGTAGACCGGGTTTGCTTGGTGAAACGTTGTTGTGATGCCATGTGTAAAGAGGAGAAATGCGTGCCATCACGTTTCCGACTTTGATAACGGTCGGATTGTAGCCTATCGCGATTGCGTTTCATCGTATCGCGACATTGCTGCTCACGTTGGTCGTGTTCCGATGACTGTTAGCAGAACATGGCATCAGTGGGTTCAGAAGGGCAATACGGAACGCCGTGCTGGATCCCAACGGCCTCGTATCAATAGCAGTCGAGATGAGAGGTATCTTATACGCATGGCTGTAACGGATCGTGCAGCCACGTCTCGATCCCTGAGTCAACAGATGGGGACGTTTGCAAGACATCAACCATATCCACGAACAGTTCGACGACGTTTGCAGCAGCATGGACTATCAGCTCGGAGGCCATGGCTGCGGTTACCCTTGACGCTGCATCACAGACAGAAGCGCCTGCCATTGTGTACTCAACGACGAACCTGGGTGCACGAATGGCAAAACGTCATTTTTTTGGATGAATCTAGGTTCTGTTTACAGCATCATGATGGTCGCATTCGTGTTTGGCGACATTGCGGTGAACGCACATCGGAAGCGTGTATTCGTTATCACCATACTAGCGTATCACCCGGCGTGATGGTATGGGGTGCCATTGCTTACACGTCTCGGTCACCTCTTGTTCGCATTGACGGCACTTTGAACAGTGGACGTTACATTTCAGAAGTGTTACGACCCGTGGCTCTACCCTTTATTCGATCCCTGCAAAACCCTACATGTCAGCAGGATAATGCACGACCGCATGTTGCAGGTCCTATACGGGCCTTTCTGGTTACCGAAAATGTTCGACTGCTGCCCTGGCCAGCATATTCTCCAGATTTCTCACCAATTGAAAACGTCTAGTCAATAGTGGCAGAGCAGCTGGCTCGTCACAATACGCCAGTCACTACTCTTGATGAACTGTGGTATCGTGTTGAAGCTGCATGGGCAACTGTACCTGTACACGCCATCCAAGCTCTGACTCAATGCCCAGCCGTATCAAGGCCGTTATTACGGCCAGGGGTTGTTGTTCTGGGTACTAATTTCTCAGGATCAATGCACCCAAATTGTGTGAAAATGTAATCACATATCAGTTCTAGTATAATATATTTTTCCAATGAATGCCCGTTTATCATCTGCAGTTCTTCTTGGTGTAGCAATTTTAAGGGCCAGTAGTGTAGAATAGATCATCAAAGGCACTGAATGGCGTCAGTATGCAGAGGCGAAAAAATTACGGAAGATAGGAAGAAATGAAGTACGACAGTAAACTAAGTGACAATCTTGTGTCCTCAAAGTGCTATGAAAGTCTTTAGTGTGCATCTAAGTACGCGCCCTTTGTTCTGTAGCACTGCAGGTAGGGCCAACATGAAAGCAGCGGATCCTTCAGATTTCCCTCGCAGTATGTGTTCGGGGCAATGAAGCGCCCCGGGCATTAGCACGCGCACCCCCTGACAACAATGCAGCGCGGCTTATTGGCTATTGAGCGTCTGATGCGATTACTGCCGACGCCGCGGGTGGAGCTGCGCCAAATTGCCTGCCACTCGGTGACGTCAGAAACGACCGCGTCACTAGAGTGAACACTGCAGCGGCGCGGTGGAATCAGGAAAGACTCTGTTTCTAACGTGCGTCATCATTCGCCACCACTTGTCGAAGCGTACGTCGTGGCTCTTGGATACTGGTCACAATGAAATTGGCCAAGTTAATTTTTTCATATTGCGCAAATACAAGTGAATTCGCAAAACAATTTTAGGACTACAAGAAGGCCCGTTCCTAAATAGACTTTTCAAGATTGATTTTCGCCAGTACTGGTGCACTTTTTTTTTCTACGTTCAAATTCTGAAGGTGGCAGGGGTAAAATACAGAGAGCTAAAGGCTATTTACAATTTGTACAGAAACCAGTTGGCAGTTATAAAAGTCGAGGGACATGAAAGGGAAGCAGCGGTTGAGAAGAGAGTGAGACGGAGTTGTAGCCTTTCCCCGATGTTATTCAATCTGTATATTGAGCAAGCAGTAAAGAAAACAAAAGAACAATTCGGAGTAGGTATTAAAATCCATGGTGAAGAAATAAAAACTTTGAGGTTTGCCGATGACATTGTAATTCTGTCAGAGAGAGCAAAGGACTTGGAAGAGCAGTTGAACGGAATGGACAGTGTCTCGAAAGGAGGATATAAGATGAACATCAACAAAAGCAAAACGAGGATAATGGAATGTAGTCGAATTAAGTCGGCTTATGCTGAGGGAATTAGATTAGGAAATGAGACACTTAAAGTAGTAAACGAGTTTTGCTATTTCGGGAGCAAAATAACTGATGATGGTCGAAGTACAGAGGATATAAAATGTAGAATGGCAATGGCAAGGAAAGCGTTTCTGAGGAAGAGAAATTTGTTAACATCGAGTATAGATTTAAGTGTCAGGAAGTCGTTTCTGAAAGTATTTGTATGGAGTGTATCCATGTATGGAAGTGAAACAGAGACGATAAATAGTTTGGACAAGAAGAGAATAGAAGCTTTCGAAATGTGGTGCTACAGAAGAATGCTGAAGATTAGATGGGGAGATCACATAACTAATGAGGAGGTATTGAATAGAATTGGGGAGAAGAGGAGTTTGTGGAACAACTTGGCAAGACACAGGATAGAGTAGCATGGAGAGCTGCATCAAACCAGTCTCAGGGCTGAAGACCACAACACATGTTTAGTTACATGTGACCAAATTGAGGAGCAAATCTCCGTGGTTATGGAACAACTCAGAACATGAAGTTAATACCAGAAAAATCAGTAAGAGAAAAAGGAACATTCTCATCAATTCTACGCAGACGACAAGCCCCTAATATACTGCTAAACACAATTAATATATCACTTTTTAGAAACCTGTTAACTGTTGTCTGACGTCTCGTTTTATCTCGGCTCCATGGTGATGGTTTTCCCAGTCAAGATGACGTGGAACGGCGTCCGTCGATCACGACAACGCCAGTCTGTAACTATTATAAAAATAAACTCCTCGCACCGTTTGGTTATTTTTCAGATACTGTCTCTCAAAACTGATATCAACGTCTCGATGGAGCAGCACGCCGGAGTGTGTGCGCCGCCCTTGCCTGTAATTAAAGCAATGATGTTCGATGTCTATCGATCTTCTCCACTTATAAATATAGCGACTGCACCACTCGATAACGCGATGACTCCCTTGATCTGAAATGATAACCAAAAGTCCTTTGGGTGTTCGCGACAGACTTTTACGCAAACTTGCTGGCTGTATTTCTTATGCTCGGTTTGGGAATGGTTACTCAATCGTTGAAAATATAATGTCTTGAATCATCAATACATCACCCAAGCCGATGTCACATCATGATTTTTGGGAGGATATTAAGATGTTAATTACTATTCCATCGTCAAGGCGTCGCTACGTCGCGTATTCAACAACTACACGATGTAATTCCAGAGATAACATACCTTTGAGCAATGTTCAGAATGCGTCGTATTTCGGTGTAAACTTATTGCTGTTCGCAGTTAATTTGTCACTAAACCACTTTTCACTTTTTGTTATCCGAAGAATCAGTTAATTCCAAGGCCGGCCGTAGTGGCCGTGCGGTTCTAGGCGCTACAGTCTGGAGCCGAGCGACCGCTGCGGTCGCAGGTTCGAATCCTGCCTCGGGCATGGATGTGTGTGATATCCTTAGGTTGGTTAGGTTTAATTAGTTCTAAGTTCTAGGCGACTGATGACCTCAGAAGTTAAGTCGCATAGTGCTCAGAGCCAGCCAGTTAATTCCACAAATACACTTTAAATGTCCAATACATGATGTATGCGACACGAAGAATTAAAGTTGAATTAAATTTTATTGTTATTCGTAATTATTTGTCCGTACACTGGCCACACACACCTATTTTTCATTCAGGGAACTGCGTCTGTTAGCATCAGCAATTCTGACTTTGACGATAGCTTCTGACAACACGGAGCAATTGTAAGTTCTTCGTGATTGCGTTTATCTGTTGCCTACTCAATTCTAATAATTGAGTTTATGTCGGAGATCGGTCTCTTTCTGTGTCCTTCGATGTTCGTGACTATTAAGTATCACGAATGCCAAGTCCCATCACAAATTACCAATCACGAGAGTTATTTTTCTGTCACATATATCAACTATCCCGTTATCTGTCTAAACGGTGAAGATGATTTTACTTCAGTCCGACTTCTGACTAATACTTACAACCGTAAAACTTTTAAACTTCAGATTGGTTTTAAAACAATCTAGTAGCGCTTAACATGCGTACTACTATTGCAAGAGTACAAGAGAGAAGTGCAGTTAACATCTCAAGTGCCGAGTTACATTGTAGTCACAGCGAACTTACAGCTCGATGCGGCTACAACTCTCTTCTAGGATAAATGTTATCATTGGCCAATTTATGGTCTGGGCTTTAACGTTCGTAAATAATAATTTTTTTCTTTAAAGTTTCTGTTTCGTAACATATGGTATCCTTTCATTCAGTCCTTTCTTTATGTTAAGCATTAGTATCTACATAACTTTCTTGTTAATCAAACTGTCAAGAGCGTAAATTTTGCTGTCATTAGCTGTCATCACTGTCAGGATGACTGATTTTTCTATTTCTTTTTACAATAAAAAGGGTGTTCATTATTGGTTCTATAATTGGGGTGTTACAGTTGCCCATTGCGATGTATAAGTTAAAAATTTGGCTCTAAGATGCGTACAACCTTCTTCGGTAGTGTGCAAAAGTGTGGCCCCCTGCAACAACAACCTAGGCGTCGACGACACTACAAACTGCAAGGTTTCAAAATATGTGTAAAAACGGCCAGAGCTCAGAAGTTCATGTGATGTGCAATTCAAGTTAATGATCCCATATTAGCACAAAATTTCACCACAATTCTGCCCAATGCCACTGTGAATGTGTCACACGATGGAATGGTCGTCACACCCGTTTTTACCCACAATTCACCCCTCCTTTTGACGCCTCTTTGATGGAAATCAAAATAGTGACACACTATGGGGCGGCAGGTGGAATAATTGTTAATGTTTTGTATTTTTTATTTAATGCTGTTGTTTGCTGTTCTCAACACTGGCTCTCAAACTACAATATTGGCAACCAGAAAATGATTAGCAAAACGTGAAGCCTGTAATTAGAATTCCTAGTGCCCACTTCATCTGAGAAATACATTTATAGTTACAGCTTATAGCTCTGAGGAATTAGGAGATTGTCTGGGATTCATAATCAAAAACCATTCTCTCTAAAATGTTCACTATATTCTGAAAGTCACAAACCAAAAAGAATCCACACAATCCAACTACCAGAGCAGTTCAGAATCTAATGCGCTGATGCCACTATAACTGTTCAAATTAATCGTTTAAGTGAATGCTCGCCATAATTTGATGATAATGTTCATCAAACGCCACGCTAACAATGGTAGAATGTCTGCCCTGCGGCAGCACGTGAAAATACGACATACGCAAACTAAAGATAGATCATTAACGACATCCGAAAATTAACACTTCACTCGAAAACGATTTCATGGTTACGCGTATCCCGAGTAACTTATTACGGCATCCGAGGCTGTTTATATCAACGATACCGACGCGACGCGACTCCCGGCACAGGTGGTGCGCTAATCAGCGTCTGGAGAGAACTGGGGCCTTCTTTCCTCATGCAACTTTCTTACATATAAAGCCGCGGTGCGGACGGCTAAGGGAACGCCTGATCAAATCTGCTCTCCCGACTAGCCGCTGGGCTAGTAATGCACCACTTTAAGTTATCGAATAAATCATTACTTCCTTTGCTGATGACCGATGAAGCTCTCAGTTTAAATGTGCAATCAGCACACAGGTAAGTAATCATAATAAAAGTCTGAGATGGCTAAGTCAAATATTTTGGGCGAGATAATTAATTTAATTACACTACACGCAGTAGACGAGCCCTTTGGAGATACGCTATCGCTATAGTTTTATAGTTATTCAGTTGAAACTTCTCACATCTTTATGATTATAGCGGATCTCCCTTCTACTTAAATTTAAACATCTTAGCTTTATTTATTCGCCTACTTGATCTATCTTGCTTCCTTAATTTTTAAGATAAAAACCAGAAAATCATGAATTTCAACTAAAATTTTAATTTGTGAGATCCAGAATACTGTTTCTACTAAATTATTATGCAAGGGGAGTCTAAATATAAATTTTTAAGTTTCTAGCTCTTTTCTGTTGCTCCAATGATTTTTACAGAAAAGCATCCAAATTTCGAAAATGGTTAAAGTTATTGAATTGATATTCAACACATATTGATTTAGTATTACTCCTGACATGCTAGAAACGTTTCAGGTTATTTACTTGATTTTTAAAGTATTGCGCAACATTTATGACGTCAGAGCTAGCTACAGCGGACTGGCTGGCACACAATGGAAAGACTGATATGAATTTTATAAAGCGTGAGTATGCTGCTTCCCTACAACACAGCGTTGATATCACGTAATTTTTTAATGAGTGGCCAGCGAAAAGATTTCACACCGCCGCTAAGAAACGACTCAAAAAGGCTTCAGGGGGCGGCATAAAGGGTGTTAATTAAACCACTCCTTGGGGCGTTGATTGTCACACATTTCGCGGTCGAAAACGACAGTCCTCAGTGCAGTTAGCAATAGGACGACGTCCTTGCAAACCTTTGACACTGCTGTCACCCACTGAAATTTCAACTCCTCTATAAGGGTATTATAGGGTTGCATCACAAATGAATGTGCCCCCCCCCCCCCCTCTTTGAAGTGCAGTGAGACTGTAGTTTTTGCACTCTTGGAACCACTAGGTATCGTTCAAAATCATTCGACGAAATCAGAACGTTATCTGAAACAGCAAAGGGTGCTTATGTTCGTTCAGCGCTCCCGCTTCATGCCCTCCTCTGGTGTGCTGATGGAGGGATACGACATTGATACATGCACGAATCAAGTGGCAAAGGGTCACTTTAAGGCCTCTCAGTTCCACAACACCCTCATTCACACTTGCCCACATTCACTGAGAATTTTAAAAATGTGTCTCTACAGAGAAAATCTGCAAAACAGCCCAAGGCATTTGTAGGCAGGCGGTCGCCTGACACCCCTCTGATTCCAGTTGCTTGGGTTTTCCATGACAGCGTGCCATCTACCTCAAGACTTAGGAATTTGGATTGGATAGACTCACTAATTTAAGATCAACTTGTTGTTGTTGTGGCCTTCATTCCTGAGACTGGTTTGATGCAGCTCTCCATGCTGCTCTATCCTGTGCTAGCTTGTTCATTCCCAGTACCTACTGCAACTTACATCCTTCTGAATCTGTTTAGTGGATTCATCTCTTGGTCTCCCTCTACGATTCTTACCCTCCACGCTGCCCTCCAATACTAAATTTGTGATCCCCTGATGCCTCAAAATTTGCCTCACCAGCCGATCCCCTCTCCCAGTCAAGTTGTGCCACAAATTTCTCTTCACCCCAATTCTATTCAATACCTCCTCATTAGTTATGTGATGTACCCATCTAATCTTCAGCATTCTTCTGTAGCACCACATTTCGAAAGCTTCTCTTCTCTTCTTGTCCACACTATTTATCGTCCACGTTTCACTTCCATACATGGCTACACTCCATACAGATACTTTGAAAAACGACTTCCTGACACTTAAATCTATACTCGATGTTAACAAATTTCTCTTCTTCAGAAACGCTTTCTTTGCCATTGCCAGTCTACATTTTATATCTTCAGTACTTCGACCATCCTCAGTTATTTTGCTCCCCAAATAGCAAAACTCATTTACTACTTTAAGTGTCTCATTTCCTAATCTAATTCCCTCAGCATCACCCGATATAATTCGACTACATTCCATTATCCTCGTTTTGCTTTTGTTGATGTTCATCTTATATCCTCCTTCCGAGACACTGCCCATTCCGTTCAGCTGCTCTTCCAAGTCCTTTGCTGTCTCTGACAGAATTACAATGTCATCGGCGAACCTCAAAGTTTTTATTTCTTCTCCATGGATTTCAATACCTACTTCGAATTTTTCTTTTGTTTCCTTTACTGCTTGGTCGATACACAGGTTGAATAACATCGGGGATAGGCTACAACTTATTTTCTACAAACAACGAACTTATGCCTTGAATTGTACTATTTTACACGCTGCCTATGTTGTAATCAACATACATCATTACCAGGCTAGTGTTACCGATTTACAAAAATATTTTAGGATAGTCTGAAACATAAGACGGTTGTGTCACAGATAGAGAGTGTTCAGAAACAGCCTTAAAAGTTTGTAAGGGTGTTGCAGAGTAGGTTGTGCTGAGAATTATTAACAATAAAATGAAATACATTGTGCCGTTTCCTAGTTAATTAGGATTTAAGTTAGCCTATCGGGATGTTGTGCGCTTAAATTCAAGCATCCCGCCAAGACTTTACCGCCAAACGCGTTCTTTGTTTGGTTTCCTAACAACTAACAAGAGAGCGATACAAAAACTGGACTTGGGACGTGTAGTGTAACGACTTAAGTTTTGTATAAATGGTTTCCTTTTGACATATGACCATGTGCACAGTTACAACACACTTCAAAATTATTTAAATTCTTTTTTAAATTGTCTCTGAATGGTTCTTGAACGAAACTGTAAAACATCGTCATTTGAGTCGTATGCGCAGAATTACGTCACTCAGTCCAACTGGTTTGCGTAAACTTTTTCAGTTTAGATGTCATTTGTTTCTTCTCAGAAATTATATTAACCCAAGTTATCTGATTTAATAAATATTAGAACCACATTGAATAAACTTTCAAGACTCAAACTCGCGATGAACGTTGTCAAAATTAATGCTCTTGTCAAACATATTATTAATTCATTCACATAATTCTTCATAAATAAATTCTCGGAACACGTATTTAAACTTTAGTAGCATCCACTAGTTTATTATCTTCCTACATATAGACGTGAACCTGAGCCTTTACAAGACAGGACTGAACATTTACAACATGATTAAACTTTTTATGACGTCATTGTTGTAGAAACGTTACAAATTCATAATTTTCAATTTTTAGAAGCACGACGCAACAACTCGGTTTCAGGATCTTCTGTTGCTCTTTGGCTGTCGACCCGCGACGTATAGTGGCCAGCAATTTGTTCTCTGGTCCCGGCAGCGAAGATGCTGTCTCCGTTCGTTGCGCCGCCCTCTCCGTACATGAAACATAAAAATAAATACAAAACTTTAGACAATTCACAACCATTACAAATATTACAAAAAATACATAAACAAAACACTAAATTAAACTTATATTCACTTGCAAACTGGGCTGACACTGGTGGATGGGTGACGCTTCAATTTCGCGTCCCACTACAGACGGTAGTAAGCATCGAACCCGAGCCAACAACTAAGCAGTCTATGTGGAGATGGTATCTGTTCTTTCGGACATTGTTGATCTTGCGGCTCTTGAAGAATGAAATTACAATGAAATGCAGACCGTTAGCTGCTTGCAGGTGTTGATAAACACCAACGGGGACAGTTGAAAATATGTGCCCGATCCCGACGCGAACCCAAGATCTCCTGCTTACACGGCAGACACTCTATCCGACTGAGACATTTTTTTTTTAATTTCTTTTATCCCATGTGTGCCTTAAACCGTAGAACAAAACTGAAGTAGTAAGTAAGGTAAAATAAATAACGGATTGCCACTTACAGTCATAAGAGGCAAAGAAGGTGAAGAAAAATCCATAACAAACTTTCATTCAAAAACATTATCACAATTTAAACTATCATGCACTGGAGACATACGATATCTATAAGAAAGCCATATGTTTTTCAACAAATGAAAGAAAATTCGGAGCCGTAGGGGTTTGCCAATTTAGAACAGTTCGCATTATAGAACCAACATAAAAAAGATTCCTGGAATAATAGAAAAGAAAGAATGAGGATAAGAATAAGTATTCTGCTTCTAATCAATAAAACTGCTCTCCTCTCTGTAGCTCACATAATTGTTATTCTTCGTCAGCTTAAAATGTTCTTCTGCAATATAAAAAATGTACTCCTTTTAGTTCGAAGTTTTGTTTGATAACACGTAATACACAAGCTGTCCCAGAAATCACGAGTAACTGCTATTGTTTTAAGACGGGTAACATTTCCATTCGAGTTGCAGTGCTTCGGCTATCGGTATATAACTTTCCATGGTTCAGTTGATAAGTGCTAATTTCTTCCTAGTCCAGTTCCAAATTTTGATTTTATTTCCACATGAGAACATGTGCGCTACAGTTTCTACAAGCTGACATTTGTCGTAGTATAGAGATGGTCTCAATTACATTTTCCATAATCGTTCCGCTGTGGGTACGGTTTCGTTTATGACGTCATACCATACGACACTAACTCTAGTTGGTAGAACCTCATTGTTGATATTTTTACAAATGTTCATCCAGTTTTTAGAAGGATATTTTATCAGAATTGGGTTGTGAAGACGATTTCTGATAATATAGTCTTAGACGGTTCTAGAGTTGATTTGTGCTGGAGGAAGTCTGATATATCTCCAATCGACATAGTACTTTCGGATGTAATCTAGGCTGGCATTATATGTGCTACATTAACAGGAGCATTCTTGTCCCCAGGATCTAACTTGAGGAATAGAACTTGTGTAATGCCTGTCTTAGTGGCATGTATTAGTTTAAAAACACGAGTTAGAAACAGTGTGTCACATCTAGATTGAACACTCTTTAATTCCTAGTCCCCCGTTGTGCCTATGTAAGGTCGCCGTGTGGAAGGATACCTTGAAGATATTTTGTTTCCACACATACCGACACGCTGCAGGTTGTATTTTTCGTGCGGTGATGTGCGCTATCGGTAAGACCGCTGCGATATGAGATATTTTGCTAAATATGTATGTATTTATAAAGTGAACTTCCTGCAATCGGTCTAACGATCACATGTTATGGTCCTTCAGCAAGGCTCTTATGACATTAAGTTTCCGCTCCCAGTTGTTCATAGCCATGAGCTTGGGATTCGCTCTTAACTACAATCCGAGTTGGAGATCTCTCTTCTGTTACATCCAACCAGTGCGCAACTATTGCACTACTGTAAGAACCGAGAGCTTTATTTTGGATTTTTGAAGATTCAGTTTTTCGCCTGAGAATCGTGAGTACTGGTGTAATAAACGTCGCACTTCAACCTCACTATTCGAATTTACAATGACACTTACGTCATCAGCATAACCGTGACAAACTGTCTTAATAATGGAGACCCGTAGCCCTCTCAATTTCTGGTGCTATGTCGAAAGCAAAGGTTCCACCGCGATAGCGTATAATATCACAGACAGTGGACATCCTTGACGCACTGATTGTTGAACTGGAAACGTTTCAGTCAGTTGTCCATTCATTTTAATCCTTGAAAAAACACCAGTGATACATTTACGTATGACAGTTATAAAGTTGTTGTCGAAACTCATTTTCTGTATGGTGCTGAATAAGAAGCCATGATTGATCTTATCAAACACTTTATCAAAATCTAAAAACAATAATGAAAGACTAGTGTCACCTAACCAAGTTAGGGTTATGACGTCCCTATACTCACATACGGTATCTAGCATTGATCGACCCTTTATTGCACTTGTTTGATAAGGACCTGTGACATTTTGCAGGGAAGTCTTCATCCTTCTATTCATGATGCAAGTGAGAATCTTAAAGTCAGCGTTGAGTAATGTGAGTGGTCTTAAATCGTTAATCCTCTTGCTGCTTGGTTTTTTAGGAACAGTACAAGCATTCCCTCCTTAAATATAGGAGGGAACAGCCATCGAGGACACAGTGTATATTGCGACTGCAGGGACTATCTCTGGCACGCTCACCGTGAGACACACATTTCCAACTTACTGTCCACACACTATGTTTGTAGTGCCCCTGCCCACTATACTCATTACTTCCAGCAGTCAATCTACCCATTCCCGTAAGAGTTTGAGCAACGTGAGTGGATCCGCACTGAAGAAGATCATTGGCCGGTAAGCCTTATCTATATGAAGATGGTATCTGTTCTTTTGGACATCTCCGAAAGAAAAGATACCATTGGTGATCTTGCAGTTCTCGAATAATGAAATTACAATGAAATCCAGACCATTCGTTGCTTACAGGCGTTGATAAATATCAACAGGGACAGTTGAAAATGTGTGCCCCGACCAGGACAACGGGAACAGATACCATCTTCATACAGATAAGGCTTACCGGCCAATGATCTTCTTCAATGCGGACACACTCATATAGCTCAAACTGTTATGGGAATCGGTAGACTGACTGCCGCAACTAATGATTATAGTGAGCAGGGTCACTATAAATGTAGTGGGTGGATAGTAAATTGGAAATGTGGGTCTCACGGGAAGTGTGCCAGAGATAATTCCCTGCAGTCGCACTGTTCTCTGTGTACTCGGTAGTTCAGCCGGATAGAGCATCTGCCATGGAAGCAGAGATCCCGGGTTCGCGTCCCGGTGGGGGCACACATTTTCAACTGCCCCCGTTGATATTTATCAACGCGTGTAAGCAGCTAATGCTCTGGATTTCACTGTAATTTCATACTAAGCAGTCTTGTGCGCTACCATCCACGCTGTGTCAACAACTGACACCTGTATCTGGTGCGTCGCCTGAATCTGCACGCGCAGCGTCGTGATTAGCTAACTTCAGTGCTAATTAACTATGAAACAGCGCAACGTACCGCATTTTTCTTGTAACAGTTATTTCGCAGCACAACCTATCCTGCAACACCCTTACAAGTTTTTCACCTAAAACTTGCACCACAAATATGGCTAAAATGGAAAATGCTATTGATGTGCGGTTTTCACAGAATGGATTGGTAGGCAGGGGCTCGAATTCTTAGCCAATCAACGGATTGTAATAAGACACAAAAATTGTTCTTTTTTGTACAAAAATACATTTCTCAAATGGAAGTATGCCTATTAACATCAACAAACAAAACGTAGGGTGAATTGGAATGTCAGTGGTCTTTGTTGCAGGAGCCTAGAGACAATCGTTTACAAGATATCGTATTTTGAAAAGTTGCCGCAAAAATACTTGTGAAATACCTGTGGTACCACACACTAAAGCACAAAACAAGAACATAAGTTCATAAATAGTTATATGGATTCCGACCAGTAACGAAATAACTAATCATCACACGTTGCGTCCAAAATGAACACTGGCAGTGGAAATACACGGTTCCAGTCTGGTTTGGAATGACATTTGCACACTTGCTAGCATTTCAGCGGAGGAGTCTGAGCAGGATGCAGTAATATTTCGTTACATATCATCAGGTGTACTTTGTAAGTCCTGGCATACAGCGTCTTTCAGCTTTCCCGACAGAAAAAGTCTACAGGCGTCAAATCTGGGGAACGGACTTGCCAAGGTGCAGTTCCTATGCGTCCAGTCCAACGATTTTAAACATTTCGTGAGGACATGCTGACGTACATCGTTCACTGTGGGCTAGACAGCCATCACGTTGGTGCCAAAGGTTCCTCCAAGTCTGGAGAGGAACGTCATAGAGCATCCGTAGAATATGGTCTGTTAGGAGGCTGGGATACTTGTGTGCATTCAGTGTCCCGTCTACGAAAAACTGGCCTATGTGGTCATGGTTCACTATCCCACACGCAAAATTTACACTCCATGGACGCTGACGTTCCACCTGACGAAGGTAACAGGGACTGTCAACAGACGGATAGTGCAGTTTCGCCGTGTTACCTGGCCGTGATTGGTAAATGTGGCTTCATCTCTAAACAAAATACATGACACATCTGAAGTACCCTTTCTTAATGCCATGCACAGAAGATATCACGATTCTCGAAGTCACTTCCATGCAGCTCTCGATGGAGAGAGACGTGATAGGGATGGAACCTACGTCGATGGAGAATGCTTAGTACAATTTTCTGACTCACACCACTTCCTCGTACATCCCGCGGGAGCTAACATGCGAATCAACTGGATCAGCACCAAGGACATTAATTTCCCCCTCTTATGGTATCACTTGTTTCCTTCTGTTACTTTGTCTAGGTGCTACACCCCCATTTCCATATAACTGGTTGAAGAGGTTGATAAATAACTGCTGAGATGGGTGACGCCTATTGGGATATTCTTCCTACACTCTCCATACACCATGAGCATGTCTGTTTTTTCTGCAGTTTTCTCCGAATTTTACTATTGGCAATACACACGCTGGCAGATGTCGTTCAACGGGCATTCGCTATATCCACACCCTGCCATCGGATCGCCACATTGCGTAGGCCTACCGTGATTCGTTATTCCACACAAATTTTTCCTACTGTTCAGTCGTTCAATGTTTACGCTCCTTACACCAAGCGAGGCGTCGTTTGGCATTTACCGGCGTGTTGTGTGGCTTATGAGCAGACACTCGACCATGAAATCCAAGTTTTCTCACCTCCTTTCCTACCTGTCGTAGTACACGCAATGGATCTTGATGCAGTTTGGAATTCCTGTGTGATGGTGTGGAAAGATGTCTGCCTATTACACATTGCGACCCTCTTCAACTGTCGGCCATCTCTGTCAGACAACAGACGAGGTCGGCCTGTACGTGCCCCTTCATGTTTCCTCTTCACTATCACATCGGAAACAGTGGTCCCTGGGATTTTTAGGAGTGTGGAAATCTCGCGTACAGATGTAATGACATAAGTGACACCCAATCAACTGACAACGTTCGAAGTCCGTGAGTTCCGCGGAGCGCCCCATTCTGGTCTCTCACGATGTCTAGTGACTATTGAGGTCGCTGATACGGAGTACCTGGGAGTAGGTGGCAGCACAATGCATCTAATATGGGAAACGTATGTTTCTGTGGGTGTCCGGATACTTTCGATCATAGAGTGTAGATTCATACTTGTCGGGCGTTACCTCATTACTGTATGGCATTATCGTTTATTTTGAGATATACATCTGGGGTCTGAAGAGGGTAATGGTGGAATGCCGAAACTGGTTGTGGTCAAAATAAAATAACATCTTAGTTACGCAGCTGTTGGAGAGTTTCCTTAATATTGACAGTTATATTACATCCGATCAGTTTTAGAGAAAAACGAAACCACCAGGAAGACCACCTGTTCGCTGGGATAAGGAACTCAGGAAAATTGCGGGCTTCAACTGCCAGAAGACAGCAGCGGTCAGAGATGCATGGAAAAACCTCTTAAAAATTAATTTAATAACTTAAAGAGGCTACATCTTGTATTGATTGAATTAGCTGAACAATAAATAAATAAATAAATTACATACGATAAAGTTGGAAGCTGAAGAAGTGAATTAAAATTTGTGCTACGGCTGGGAATCGAACCCGGGTCTTCTTGCTTACTCTTTTTTCCGTTGTTGATCGTTGTCTTTGGTCGTTGCGGACATCACATACCATCTGTTCAAGTTCACTGTTGATCCTTTCACTGAGTTTTCTTATTACAGAAGCCAACCAGCTCTCTGACCGAACATGCTGAACTACTGCGCCGGCAACTAGGCAGATATACTGACCATTACGCCATCACAACAGTACAGTCAACATAGCTGCACAAACTACGCAAGTCAAATAACCTCCCCAATACAAACTCTAATTCACATCTCCCCATATATTGCTACTATTACCAGAGCTCTCCAACACTGGAATGGCACCTCAGCATTCGATGTAATGGGGGAGTGATGCATTACATGTGATCGTATAGACCTTAAATTAAATTTTCCCTGGGGGGTATTTGACATGGGTAGTTCGTGCAGCTCTGTTGACCATAGTGCTGTGGTGGTGTAATGGTCAGCATATGTGCCTAATAAGCATGCTGTGGGGACAGGAGCTGCCGAAGTTTGGCCCACAGCTTTCTCTGACCACGAAGCCTACATCTGCGCTATTATCCTAGGCCTCCAGAAGGTATGGCACAGCCGTGGTCCTTGGAAGTTGAACGTCGCCCACCTAGCTTTTCAGGAATGCCGCCGCCTTATAGAGAACACGTGGGACTCTTGTAGCCGCCGGCGTGGCACCTACCGGACTACACTGTCGTGGTGGTTACTCTGCGCCAAACCAACACTCCGGAAGACCTTGATAGGCTACGGCCGAGATGTTGCAGCATGGAAGAGACATACCATGGATTTTTACTACAGCATCTTAAAGGAATGTACAACACTGCCGTACTCACCTGCACGGCAGGTGACGGTGAACCGTGCCAAAGCACAGATCATCAAATTAACACGTTGCCACCTTGAGGGTGCGATCGTCAGAGCGCGCACTCAAGACAGAGTGGCGCAGGAGGAACCGTCCATGTACCACGTCATTGCAGAACGACGGCACCGACGCAGGACACTGATCCGAGCTACAGGGTGTTTCAAAAATGACCGGTATATTTGAAACGGCAATAAAAACTAAACGAACAGCGATAGAAATACACCGTTTGTTGCAATATGCTTGGGACAACAGTACAATTTTCAACAACAGATGGCGCTGCCGTCTGGGAAACTCTATAGTACGATATTTTCCACATATCCACCATGCGTAGCAATAATATGGCGTAGTCTCTGAGTGAAATTACCCGAAACCTTTGACAACGTGTCTGGCGGAATGGCTTCACATGCAGATGAGATGTACTGCTTCAGCTGTTCAATTGTTTCTGGATTCTGGCGGTACACCTGGTCTTTCAAGTGTCCCCACAGAAAGAAGTCACAGGGGTTCATGTCTGGCGAATAGGGGGGCCAATCCACGCCGCCTCCTGTATGTTTCGGATAGCCCAAAGCTATCACACGATCATCGAAATATTCATTCAGGAAATTAAAGACGTCGGCCGTGCGATGTGGCCGGGCACCATCTTCCATAAACCACGAGGTGTTCGCAGTGTCGTCTAAGGCAGTTTGTACCGCCACAAATTCACGAAGAATGTCCAGATAGCGTGATGCAGTAATCGTTTCGGATCTGAAAAATGGGCCAATGATTCCTTTGGAAGAAATGGCGGCCCAGACCAGTACTTTTTGAGGATGCAGGGACGATGGGACTGCAACAGGGGGCTTTTCGGTTCCCCATATGCGCCAGTTCTGTTTATTGACGAAGCCGTCCAGGTAAAAATAAGCTTCGTCAGTAAACCAAATGCTGCCCACATGCATATCGCCGTCATCAATCCTGTGCACTATATCGTTAGCGAATGTCTCTCGTGCAGCAATGGTAGCGGCGCTGAGGGGTTGCCGCATTTGAATTTTGTATGGATAGAGGTGTAAACTCTGGCGCATGAGACGATACGTGGACGTTGGCGTCATTTGGACCGTAGCTGCAACACGGCGAACGGAAACCCGAGGCCGCTGTTGGATCACCAGCTGCGCTAGCTGCGCGTTGCCCTCTGTGGTTGCCGTACGCGGTCGCCCTACCTTTCCAGCACGTTCATCCGTCACGTTCCCAGTCCGTTGAAATTTTTCAAACAGATCCTTTATTGTATCGCTTTCCGGTCCTTTGGTTACATTAAACCTCCGTTGAAAACTTCGTCTTGTTGCAACAACACTGTGTTCTAGGCGGTGGAATTCCAACACCAGAAAAATCCTCTGTTCTAAGGAATAAACCATGTTGTCTACAGCACACTTGCACGCTGTGAACAGCACACGCTTACAGCAGAAAGACGACGTACAGAATGGCGCACCCACAGACTGCGTTGTCTTCTATATCTTTCACATCACTTGCAGCGCCATCTGTTGTTGAAAATTGTAACTACTGTAATTTCGAAAGTTTGTCCGCCTGAAAATGTACTGTTGTCCCAAGCATATTGCAACAAACGGTGTATTTCTATCGCTGCTCGTTCAGTTTTTATTGCCGTTTCAAATATACTGGTCATTTTTGAAACACCCTGTATCACTACGGAAGACGGACGACGCCTTGATACCCAGCGCGACATAGGAAACGCCCTTCATGCTCACTACACTAGGCTGTACTCGGAACATCGACATCCCCCAGAGGTGATCGCCGAAGTCTCTCAACTCACTTATGGCACGATATCTCCGACAGCGGCGGCGGATTTGACTGCAGATGTAACGGAAGAGGAAATCATTGAAGCAATATAGGCTGGGGCTGCTCATAAGTCCCCGGGACCTGAAGGCCTTCCTCTGGAATTTTACCGGACATATCAACAATTGCTGGCACCAGCATGGACTGTCTCCCACGACACAGATCCCTGGGGCTTTCCTAGAAGGACTGATTGTGCCCATACACAAACCACGAGGCGGATCCAGGATCAGTGACTCGGCCCTTGACCTTACTCAACAGTGACTTGAAGATTTTCACTCGGCTTCTGGCGGTACGCCTAAAGCGATCAGTACGATGTGTTGTGTCGCAGGACCAGGCATCGTTAGCTGGTGACCATAATATTTGCACTGCATTGTGCCGATATAGAGATGTGATCGCGCTAGCCAAAGCTCGCCAACTGCCAGGAGTTTTCGCCTCACTTTGACAGAGTCGACCACACATTTTTGATGGAGGTACTACGACACAAGGGGTATCCGGACGTCATAGTTAATGTACTGATGCGTCCCCTACGCGGCGCAACGTCCAAGGTGTTATATAATGGCCGTCTCACGCCGCCGACACAGATCCAGCGATCGGTGCAACAAGGCTGCCCTCTTTCGGCGATATTGTACGGCCTCGTCTTGGAACCACTCCTCTGCGGCCTGCGACAACGCCCGACTGGGATGTCCCTTGGTGGACACACTTTTTGCTGCACTGCCTATGCGGATGATCTGGTACTCCTTGTTCGCAATAATGACGATGTTCGTGGAGCAGTGGTGTGGGTGGCGACCTACGGCGCGGCATCGGGGAGCCATCTCAATCTCCACAAATCACACTCCCTGTCTATAGGCAGAGGCTTACCCGACAAGAGCGTCGCACCGCTACAAATCAGTGACACAATCCGGTGTCTTGGCATTGATTTCAAATCTGACACGATGCGTTCAACAGCCCTTAACTACAGGCGTTTATTGAATCAGATGTGAGCAGGAATAAGTGACCACCGTCTTAGACATCTAGACCTCCTGCAACGAACACCATATGATGACGCCTATTTGGCGTCAAGTATCCCCCATTTTGCACAGATACTCCCGATACCACCTACTCTGGCTCATCGCATGTTGGCGGTTTTGGGATCCTTTGTTAATACGGGTATGTTATTTAAGATTCGTTACGAGTCCCTAACCCTCCCGAGGAGCAGAGGTGGTTTAGGCCTTTGTCATGTTCAGAACAGAGCGAAGGTCCTGTTCGTCAGCTGTCACCTGCAACTGTGGCGACGAAGTCCGACGTGCCTCACAAGTCTCTTACTGGAGGCCTTACGACCAACCTCACTCGCACCCCCTGTGATGATATCGGACATCCCAGCACCTTTCTTCTACATTAGCCAATTCTTCCTTGAATTAAGCTACATCCGCACCGCACTACTACCCACACGCTTGATGATGACAAGGGCGATATATGCTGCCATGCAAATGAACAGGACGCCGAATGTGATTGAAAGCAAACACCCCACTACAAAAATGGTTCAAATGGCTCTGAGCACTATGGGACTTAACATCTGTGGTCATCAGTCCCCTAGAACTTAGAACTACTTAAACCTAACTAACCTAAGGACATCACACACATCCATGCCCGAGACAGGATTCGAACCTGCGACCGTAGCAGTCCCGCGGTTCCGGACTGGGCGCCTAGAACCGCTAGACCACCGCGGCCGGCACACCCCACTACAAAGTGGCGCGCTGTGTGGCAGGCAGTGAATGCCACCACCCTTGATACTGACGTGCAATCTGCATGGTCCCGCCTACATCACATCCACCTCGCTGATTCACCCTTGTGTGCCACATGCCAAGTGACTGACACGGATGAACATCGTTTCGAATGCGGGTCGGCAAAGGACGTTTGGTATTTGGTGCGTCAGATATTGGCTTTTCACACACGCACGACTCCCGACACGATAACTACCCGATCACTTCCTTTCCCCGATAAGATTTACTTCCCAAGAGCAAAAACGAACTCTGTGACGTGGATCAGCGGCCACGCTGTTCACTACCTATTCGGTAATGGCGAAAAGACAGTACCCGATTTTTGGTATTACCTCAACGAACGACATTGTGCGATCGTCAAGAACCATAAATATAGGCAATATTTTTCTAATTTTCTTTGGAGCACAGTCCATAATGCGCCTCGCAGCTGGATTATCAGTGACATGAGAAGATAACCATAGCACCTCTTCCCAGTTTCTTTTTTTATGAGATTGAACAAACAACGGAACCAACACAGCAACGAGACGACAGTCATCGAAAAATTCGCAGCGGGGTATAGTATGGAGCATCCTTTGTCGTAACGGGACGACTTCCTATTATTCTGTTTATGTAGCCATAGAGGAACGGCCTACCTTTTATCTATTTGTATAAAAATAAGATAAAATAAAAATAAAACAGCAGAAAAACAAACCTTCCAAAATCCTTTTTCCTATTTTCATTTTTGTTCAAAAAAAGTGGCTAGGATAGCTGGCTATTAAAAAAAATGCCCATTTGAAAAAAGTGGTTAAGGCACCTGAAAAAAAAAACAAGCAAGAAGACCCAGGTTCGAGTCTACATCTACATCTACATCTATACTCCGCGAGCCACCTTACGGTGTGTGGCGGAGGGTACTTATTGTACCACTATCTGATCCCCTGTTCCATTCACGAATTGTGCGTGGGAAGAACGACTGCTTGTAAGTCTCCGTATTTGCTCTAATTTCTCGGATCTTTTCGTTGTGATCATTACGCGAGATATATGTGGGCGGTAGTAATATGTTGCCCATCTCTTCCCGGAATGTGCTCTCTCGTAATTTCGATAATAAACCTCTCCGTATTGCGTAACGCCTTTCTTGAAGTGTCCGCCACTGGAGCTTGTTCAGCATCTCCGTAACGCTCTCGCGCTGACTAAATGTCCCCATGACGAATCGCGCTGTTCTTGAAGTGTCCGCCACTGGAGCTTGTTCAGCATCTCCGTAACGCTCTCGCGCTGACTAAATGTCCCCATGACGAATCGCGCTGCTTTTCGCTGGATCATGTCTATCTCTTCTATTAATCCAACCTGGTAAGGGTCCCATACTGATGAGCAATACTCAAGAATCGGACGAACAAGCGTTTTGTAAGCTACTTCTTTCGTCGATGAGTCACATTTTCTTAGAATTCTTCCTATGAATCTCAACCTGGCGCCTGCTTTTCCCACTATTTGTTTTATGTGATCATTCCACTTCAGATCGCTCCGGATAGTAACTCCTAAGTATTTTACGGTCGTTACCGCTTCCAATGATTTACCACCTATGGCATAATCGTACTGGAATGGATTTCTGCCCCTATGTATGCGCATTATATTACATTTATCTACGTTTAGGGAAAGCTGCCAGCTGTCGCACCATGCATTAATCCTCTGCAGGTCCTCCTAGAGTACGTACGAGTCTTCTGATGTTGCTACTTTCTTGTAGACAACCGTGTCATCTGCAAATAGCCTCACGGAGCTACCGATGTTGTCAACTAAGTCATTTATGTATATTCTAAACAATAAAGGTCCTATCACGCTTCCCTGCGGTACTCCCGAAATTACCTCTACATCTGCAGATTTTGAACCGTTAAGAATGACATGTTGTGTTCTTTCTTCTAGGAAATCCTGAATCCAATCACAAACCTGGTCCGATATTCCGTAAGCTCGTATTTTTTTCACTAAACGTAAGTGCGGAACCGTATCAAATGCCTTCCTGAAGTCCAGGAATACGGCATCAATCTGCTCGCCAGTGTCTACGGCACTGTGAATTTCTTGGGCAAATAGGGCGAGCTGAGTTTCACATGATCTCTGTTTGCGGAATCCATGTTGGTTATGATGAAGGAGATTTGTATTATCTAAGAACGTCATAATACAAGAACACAAAACATGTTCCATTATTCTACAACAGATTGACGTAAGCGAAATAGGCCTATAATTATTCGCATCTGATTTATGACCCTTCTTGAAAATGGGAACGACCTGCGCTTTCTTCCAGTCGCTAGGTACTTTACGTTCTTCCAGCGATCTACGATAAATTGCTGATAGAAAGGGGGCAAGTTCTTTAGCATAATCACTGTAGAATCTTAAGGGTATCTCGTCTGGTCCGGATGCTTTTCCGCTACTAAGTGATAGCAGTTGTTTTTCAATTCCGATATCGTTTATTTCAATATTTTCCATTTTGGCGTCCGTGCGACGGCTGAAGTCAGGGACCGTGTTACGATTTTCCGCAGTGAAACTGTTTCGGAACACTGAATTCAGTATTTCTGCCTTTCTTCGGTCGTCCTCTGTTTCGGTGCCATCGTGGTCAACGAGTGACTGAATAGGGGATTTAGATCCGCTTACCGATTTTACATATGACCAAAACTTTTTAGGGTTCTTGTTTAGGTTTTAACAGATAGTACTCCATTGCTGATAACTATATCACATTCATAAAAAGACTAAGGTTACAATGAATATTATTTACCAGATCGCTCATATACTACAGCAACATTTATGGGATCAATGCGTTTCTCCTGAGCATGCCTGCAGTTACGGCTTCTTCTGCCGATGGCTCTACATCCAGGATAACGTGCTGTTATCTTCCTACCACGAAATAAAAGCACGGATGGTGGCAGACTGGATTGACCAACGAGACAGCGGCATGGACGTCACGAGAAAGCTGAACTAACAGACGCTTGGAGACAGACGTCAGGTCATCCACATCAGTGCTAAAAGGAACTCGTTGAACTTCGGTTACACGATAAATCAGTCTAATCCAAAAGCCGTAAATTCAACTAAATACCTAAGTATTACAATTACGAACAACCTAAATTGGAAAGACACATAGAAAATGTTGTGAGGAAAGCTAACCAAAGGCTGCGTTTTATTGGCAGGACACTTAGAAAATGTAACAGACTCACTAAAGAGGCGGCCTACACTACGCTTGTCCGTCCTCTTTTAGAATACTGCTGTGCGGTGTAGGATCCTTACCAGATAGGACTGACGGAGTACATCGAAAAAGTTCAAATAAAGGCAGCGCGTTTTGTATTATCGCGAAATGTGGGAGAGAGTGTCACAGAAATGATACAGGATTTGGGCTGGAAATCATTAAAAGAAAGGCGTTTTTCTTTGCGACGGAATCTTCTCACGAAATTCCAATCAGCAGCTTTCTCCTCCGAATGCGAAAATATTTTGTTGACACCGACCTACATAGGGAGGAACGATAACCACGATAAAATAAGGGAAATCAGAGCTCCTACGGAAAGGCGAATCTTAGAAATTAGATTAAGGAAAAGCAAACCTACATTTCTAGCATTTGTAGACTTAAAGAAAGCTTTTGACAGTATTGACTGGAATACTCTCTTTCAAATTCTGAAGGTGGCAGGGAGCGAAAGGCTATTTACAATTTGTACAGAAACCAGATGGTAGTTATAAGAGTCGAGGGACATGAAAGGGAAGCAGCGGTTGGGAAGGGAGTGAGACGGAGTTGTAGCCTGTCCCCGATGTTATTCAATCTGTATATTGAGCAAGCGGTAAAGGAAACAAAAGAAAAATTCGGAGTAAGTATTAGAGTCCATGGAGAAGAAATAAAAACTTTGAGGTTCGCCGATGACATTGTAATTATGTCAGAGACAGCAATGGACTTGGAAGAGCAGTTAAACGGAATGGACAGTGTCTTGAAAGGAGGATATAAGATGAACATCAACAAAAGCAAAACGAGGATAATGGGATGTAGTCTAATTAAGTAGTATGATGCCGAGGGAATTATATTAGGAAATGAGACACTTAAAGTAGTAAAGGAGTTTTGGTATTTGGGGAGCAAAATAACTGATGATGGTAGAAGTAGAGAGGATATAAAATGTAGACTGGCAATGGCAAGGAAAGCGTTTCTGAAGAAGAGAAGTTTGTTAACATCGAATATAGATTTAAGTGTCAGGAAGTTGTTTCTGAAAGTATTTGTATGGAGTGTAGCCATGTATGGAAGTGAAACATGGACGATAAATATTTTGGACAAGAAGAGAATAGAAGCTTTCGAAATCTGGTGCTACAGAAGAATGCTGAAGATTAGATGGGTAGATCACATGACTAATGAGGAGGTATTGAATAGAATTAGGGAGAAGAGGAGTTTGTGGCACAACTTGAGGAGAAGAAGGGACCGGTTGGTAGGACATGTTCTGAGGCATCAAGTGATCACAAATTTAGCATTGGAGGGCAGCGTGGGGGGTAAAAATCGTAGAGGGAGACCAAGAGATGAATACACTAAGCAGATTGAGAAGGATGTAGGTTGCAGTAAGTACTGGGAGATGAAGAAGCTTGCACAGGATAGAGTAGCATGGAGAGCTGCATCAAACCAGTCTCAGCACTGAAGACAACAACAACAACAACGGAAAGATATGGGTGTTCATTCTTTCCGCGCGCTACACGAGATTGGAATAATAGATAATTGTGAAGGTGATTTGCAGAGTATCTATGTAGATGTAGATGTAGATGTATTCCGCGATGGCCTACTTACGAAATTCCTAGAAACTGTAAGAAATTAATCTAAGGATGTAACGGTAGTACTGTAGTACGTAGAACAACGGGAAGTACTTTGTGCCATGCACCTCACACAGTATGGCTGTAAATATAAAATGGAGATCTACATCTATATCTACATTTATAGATTATTTGAGTTTTGTAGGTACAATCGAAAGTGACGAATAGAGGACAAGGAAGCAAACAAATCTCTGCATTTTATAAAAACTTTTGTGTGTATGTGTGTTCCACATTTCCTAAACCACCGATTTCAGCCAAACTTGTCACACATGTTACGTATTATCTGGAAATCTGGGGTGGGGGGTGATAATGTAGAGAGAGAATGGGTTGCAGGAGATGGTGAGATAGAAGAAGGAGGAGATGGACATATAGTGAGCGTAGTCGGACAAGTCCTGAAACTAGCGAGCGGAGTCTGAGAAGTCCTGGAACCATCGGTAGCTGGCCGATTGGCCGAGAGTCTCGGCAGAGAGTCACCAGAGAACAACAGGCGGACAACACGAGAGAATGACAGCCATTGGAGACGGCACGGCAGAATAACTACTTCAAAGGGCGGGCGAATGCTAAGACGAAGCGAATTCAGAACCAACACAACGATGTGTAGCTATATATCCTACCTGGTAATGCAGAGAAATCACAACTAACCACGGAGCGGCCGCGCTGCTGGTTTCAAAGGGCGGCTGTGAGCCCTGACAGGCCGGTCAGGCAGGCGTGGCTCACGGCGACGCTTACATCGGCGACCGCAGCGACTGCAATCGCAGGAGGTGCCGCCTAGGAGCCGTCATCAGTGTGTCCATATGGCCCGGCGGGTCTTCAAACGCACCAGGCCGGGATACTGGAGGATACGTAAAGGAGAAGGAGGATGACATGGTCAGATAGAGAGGAAAAGAGAAATGGTCAGAGAAAGGGAAGACAAGAGATGGACAGACAGGGGAAAGAGGAGGAGATGGACCAAGGCAGGTGGTGGATGAGATAGACAGAGAGAGGGGGAGCCGCAGATGGGCACAGAAAAAGGGGGGGGGGGGAAGAGATGCACAAAGAATGGGGAGGAGGAGATGGACAGAGGGCGGTGTGGCAGATGGATAGCGAGAGAGTTGAAAGGAGGAGACATACTAATGGAATTGAAATAAATACATACCCAGGCAACGCCGGGTAGTGAGCTATCATCCTGATACTCGAAGGTCTCGAAACCGATAAGACATATTACGACTAACTACATGAACACCTCCTCATAGAGTCCCTGAGGATGCATACTGCCGATATGCACTTGAGTACGAACACAGTACAAGTGTCCCACATGGTCACCATGCATGTAAAGGCAGGTGTCAGCACGTCTCATTATCGGATGCCTGTACACGTTCAAGAATTCCATGCCTGTTGCGAATGCGTTGACTACCATCCACAACGCATTCCCGGAATTGATCGACGAAGTCAACAGGGCTTTTAAATATCCCCACACAAAAGAATCCAACGGGTTCTTGTCGTCGGATCTGAGGAGGTATAGTATTGCTGTGCCATGACCGATACGTATACTTACTGTCCAATGCTGCTTACCATTACTTAGGTACTCGGAGTGATGATAAAGTCAAACGAAGCCAGTTTATGACCGTATTTTTTGCCTCACTTGCGTGATTCTAAATAAAGATAGCCTTAGACTTTAAAAGTGATGTAACACTGGCATATCTGCTCTTGTTTATAAGTCATATTGGGCAAACCATTGATTTCTGGGCGTAAGTTTCTTAGAGTAATATGCTCGTTTCACTGTCTGCTACTACTCCGTTATAGTCACACGCCCTGTAGATTCCGTAAGCTAGCTTACTGTGTGTGGCGGAGAATACTTCTACTACCACAACACATTGAGAGAAATTTCCGAGTGTGAAGAGGCAGAACTTCCCTGTTTCGTCGATTTACCCTGCCAGGAATCGGCTGTGCGAAAAAATTCATTTTAAGGTGTCTGCTAAATAAACGCACCATGATGGCATCCGGTGTAAAAAGTATTTGCACCAAAAAAACTTCTTCCCGCTTCATTACGTAAAATATTGAGAATAGTATTGGACTTTCATAATCCGACGGCGCTGCCACGGCTCTGCAAGGGGACATGCAAATACCCCAGTATCTCCACATAAAAGTTGGGAAGAATCCCTACACGGCGGCTCACTTAGTCAGTTCAAGGACGGATTGGCTTAATTATCACAAAACTCGGGTGGGAAAGCATGGATAGTTATACTGTAAGTCCCCATCTACGGACTCACCAGCTAAACTGAGACGTTTCTAGAGATTTAGTACTGGTGGGGGGGGGGGGGGGGGGGTTTCTTGCAAGGTTCTGCGTCTCTAGGAACTTCAAAGAGCGTAAGCGATATGCATGTGTATTTTTGAGTGTGTACTCTTCGCGCGATAGTGATGACTCGGTAACCAACCCTACGAAAATGTGATAAGGAGGACCCCTTTGAGAGGGAAATTATCTATCACACGGCCGCAACGTAGCCCCAGGAAAACACATCACCCCCCACCTCTCCCTCTCCTCTGCCCTCTTTCGCCTTCAGCGTCTCACATCGACGGAACCGTTTGCCCCGTATCCCCCAGGGGCTAGATACGCCCGCGTTCCGTGTTACGAAAGCAATGTGCACTCGAGCGGTGAGGCGAAAGAGATTCCGTAATGGTCTGTTTTTCCCTCCACGCCTTTAAAAAAAGGACCGAGATGTTCAGCCGCGCCGGCAGAAATAAAGGAGCGGATAAAACCCTGCACGCCTCACAAAGAAAATTGTGTCGGAAAAATGAAAGAGTTAGCCAACGCAACAGATGCAGCACATATCTTTTTTCCCTGGCTGGCTACACGGCCTTTCTTTGTCGTGCTTTGTCCTCCCCAGATGGTCATACTGCTTTGTACAGAACTTCATAACTTCATGTTTGCATATCTTCCGGCAATCATATTTTGGTACAAAGCATGACAGTATGCCTCTTCCGACATTCAGTAACAGTGGACGCCGAATTCAAATAAAAACAAAATTTTAAAAAAATACAGCACACAAAACTATGTACAGAAGCAATGCCAAAGGCTATACTTTGCCCAGTTACTCCGAAAACACATATCCCACAGTAAATGGGGCGGAATCGTTCTGTTGCATTTAATATGAACATTCACTTATTAAATTTTTTGTGGTTTTGAGAAATACTGGGTGAGTCACAGGTAGAGTTGCCCACCACCAAAACTAGAGTTTGGTAGTGTTGGTACAGTACATAAACGCCGTAGTAAATGATAGGATTCCAGGTAGCATTGGTAGCACTGATAGCGAAAAAAAAAAAAAAATAAATGTGTATGAGAAAAACTGAGAGCCGAAAACTTCTCTTTGACTTTTGTTTGTTTGTTTCTTTCTTTATTTTGCTCATAGTCAGAAACTTACATCGATCAGTGTTAGTCCTTTGTGTATTTTATATCCTTAAAAAATATAAATTCCATTTTATAAATAATAAAAATTAGTTTATCGTTAGCTTCTGCGATCTTATGTAACCAAAGCAGTTATTCTTGATGCAAGCGTAGTTTACAAGCACTGACATAAAACATCTATATAATTATTGTTGTTGTTTTGTACTCAATAGAAATTTATCATGATCAAAGGCTAAACGTTCTTGTTATTACTGATAAGTGTGAAAGTTGTTTTATATAAGCTTGATGAAGTACTGAAGAGGTATTTGATATGCTGTTGTTTCGCGTTTTCTTTTAGCTTTTTTTGGAGTGGGGGGGTGGGGGGCATCGCATTTCACAGCACTACATGATAAATCTGTACTTTTACTAAAATATGGCCCGCAGCTCACGGTCTCGCGGTAGCGTTCTCGCTTCCCGAACACGGCGTCCCGGGTTCGATTCCCGGCGGGGTCAGGGATTTTGACCCGCCTCGAGATGACTGGGTGTTGTCGTGTCGTCTTCATCGTCATCACACATCCCCATTATGGTCGGAGGAAGTCAATGGCAAATCACTTGCACTAGAACCTTTCCTAGTTCGACAGTGCGGGTCTCCTGCATCATTCCCCTACGCTCTGTCAAGAAGTATGGGACTTCATCATTATCCTCATTACTAAAATATTCAGTTATAAAATCAAAAATTTTCGAATAAAACCTGAATTAATCTTTGATAATTTCGATTCCACTATGAATATTGTTTGTTTTTAAGTAACAAACAGGAGGATAGCTACGAGTATGTAGAACAAAAGTGTTCCATTCATTTTTTAGATGGTTCACCGCTGCCTGATTCTAGGTTAATCTGGTGAGACACTGATCCCATACTTAACCAAAGGTAATGCGGTTACGATCTTAACAAGGCTATGAGGGAAACCACTGTAGTCTCCACTTATTTAGGATGAAATGATAATCAAATCAAGACCCTAAGCTTTCGAGAGGCGTTGATATACATCAACGGGGAGAGTTGAAAATGTGTGCCCGACCGGGACTTGAACTCGGGATCTCCTGGTTACATGGCAGACGCTCTATCCATCTGAGCCACCGAGGGCACAGAGGGTAGTGCGACTACAGGGATTTATCCCTTACATACACCCCGTGAGACCCACATTCCCAACTTAATGTACACACGCTACATTTGTAGTGCCCCTGCCCATTACACTCATTACTCGCGGCAGACAATCTTACCGAGTCCCGTAAGAGTTCGGGCAATGCGTGTGCATTCAGCACAGAAGAAGGAGGTCAATGGCCGGTTAGCCTTAACTATATGAAGATAGAATCTGTTCTTTCGGACATGTCCGAAAGAACAGATTCCATCTTCATATAGTTATTTATGAGTCTACCGTAGCCTCTAGATAGGACCATGTGGCCTGGAGACCGGCTGCACCAGCAACAGTAACGAGTCTTGACAGCGGAAGAATTCGGATCCCATTGAGACAGAGCCATTACCGTGGTGGTTACTTAATACCTCGTGTTTCGAAGAAAACGGCCAACTGCTTGTTTCCAAGAAAACTGTCGACGGTTCATAGGTCTCTACTTTTCTTAGCCCAGCTAATGGTACTCATCCGCGCAATTTTCTGAGCAGGCTGCCTATTTACGTTAGGTTTGCCAGAAACTGACTTCCCATAACGTCCAGAACCGCCTCTCTGTCGCCTCTCTGGTGTATTCATGAGCAAACTACCGTTCTGACTTCACACAAATGGCTCCCTTAAAATGAAAAACGCCACCATGGTGAAGATTATCTGCAATTACAACCAGCAAATGCTTTGGATAATACCTTTATATGAGAGCATCATTATTGTCTGTCTGGTTCCTTCGTCCATCCTTGCAACACAAAATCGTGTATCAAATTAAAGTCAAAATTAATTATTTAGTCAAGTAATATCATTTCCAGCCTCAGTGCTTTGTTAACCTCTAATTAACCTAATTCTTACGCGGTGATAACAGCGTTACCACTGAAGTGTGTGCCATCATATGCTATGTATTGTATATCCCACGACGAATTGCATGTTCAGCATTTGAGTAGATGACATGCGAAGTACAACATGTCCACTAAATGTAGTTATTCACAACCAACTTATTTCAGACTTGCGTATGAGTGAAAATAACAATTTCTTTTTTCAAAGTAACACATCTTACTGAACAATGCTTGCTGTACTATATCATATTACGTATCTGTGACAATGTAGAATATGATATGATGAAAAATTATCAGCTGAAAACTGTAACGTTGATATTCCTTTTCAGTGTTGTACTATAAAGTTCCGATTTTACTGTTGCTAATCAATTATTTGATACAATTCAAATCATCATGACAGAATACGATGATATAACAATGTTATTACCCATTATTAGAAAGATATGTAACAGTTGCATTACCCATTATTAGAAAGATTCTTTGAGATAACTGCTACACTGAAACATATAAACCAGAATCATAATGCAGTTAATCATAATTAATTTCCTCTAACTCTGTACTGAACAACATAGCTACATAGTCAATGATGGATGTATATCGACTAAGGGGCTCTTGATTTTGCAAGACTTTTTTGAAAATCGTTCTCAGTAAAATATCAGCATCTTTCTTCTTGTCATCTCACATTGGATACGCGAGAAGTACTTGATCTCGTAGTTGAGAAAAGACTTTTGTAAAGGCCCATCCATGTTACAGAAAAGAATTCCGTTCTTGTACATTTATGAGAACATCCATGAACAGAATAATAGCCTTTTGGTTCAATATACAATTTCCTTTTCTCTTTAGTCGTTCCGAATCACTCTTCTTCCTCTTTCTGCTGCCCTTGCTTGTAGTCTTTACAATAATTCGTTCTTCATCCATTTTACTGCCTCGCTATCATACTGACGTAACAATAATAATTAATATTAGTACTATGCAACGTTATTATGGGGGAGCACAGACACAGAAACTGATGCTATCAGCTGAGCTGGGTGGTAACAGTTCCCCGTCACTGGAATGGAAATCACTTGACTTGACACAGCGCCTCCTATTGGCCGTAAAGGACTAGTTCTTCTTTGTGGGAAATGTATGTTCACAGGTTCGTATTTGCCCTGAACTATGTATTTTCACAGACTTCACGGAAGATGTATTTAGATACTGCTTAAGCTGCATGAACCGTTCCATTTTGTACCTCATTTGTTTAAAATTCTGAACATTTTCGCTTTCGCGTGTCAGCTCCTCATTTATGAGCAGCTTTTGCTGATATTATGTATCGTAGCATCTTCATTGATTACATCCCCAATTTTTTTTCATTTCTGTAAATCTTAAATATGATACAATTATATCATGAGCCTACATTTGATTAGCTTATCTTGTGAGTTCGAGTTATTTTTTGCGTGTATCGCAATTAAGACTGTCTGCATATCTCCTGTCAACTCATGACGCTCATTGACTATTCCCAGTAATGCAAAGAGACGCATCATCTGAGTAAAAAAATGTTTCCACATTCGATATGGAACCTGCGAACGCTGTGAAGCACTTGGCAGACCTCGAGCTGAAAATACGTTATCGACTGCAGCCACTGCCACAAAGAGGCGGTAGACACGCACGCCCTCTCGGAACTCCCTGCAACTACAGCCCGCAGTACCCACCACCAGTTCCCACTACCACTGAGCAGAAATTTTGTAGTGACTCCCTCACTTGCTCTTAAATATCCGTTTATTCTTGCATCGTTATTCTAGTAGAATTTGCACGTATTGAAGCATATTTTATCCGGGAATATTAATCAGCAAACCGCACCAAGAAATTTGTCACTCCCCGGATGCCACACGATGTCCTGAGAGACATAGATCAAGGCAGTCAAGTTAATGCCGTTTTTCTCGATTTCCGTAAAGCTTTTGACGGAAAGGCATAATATCGAAGGTACTGCCCAATGGGGTATCAGCAAAGTTTGTGACCGGATTCAAGATTTTTTGTTCGAGACGACAAAGCATGTCATCTTGGATGGAAATTCATTTACAGATTAAGCAGTAACTTCGAGTGTGCCCAAGGGAAGTGTGTTGGGACGTATATTGATGACGTAGTAGGCAATATTAACAGCACCCTCAGATTGTTCGCAGATAATGCAGTTGTCTGTAATGAAACAATGTTTTAAAAAGCTGCACAAATATTCAGTCACATATTGAGAAGGCTTGAAAGTGGTGCAAAGATATATAACTTGCTTTAAATGTTCAGAAATGAGAAATTCTGCACTTCACAAAACGAAGAAACGTAGTATCCCATGCCTACAGTTTGAGTCAGTCAGTTCTTATAGATACCTGGGTGTAAAATTTTCTAGGGATATGAAATGGAATAGTCGCGGAAAGTCAGTCGAAGCTAACGCAGATGGTAGACCTTACTTTATTGGTAGAGTACTAAAATACTACAATTAGTCTACAAAAGAGATTGTTTTCAGATCACTCGTGCGACCCATCCTAGAATACTGATAAGGTGTGTAGGACATGTACCAATGTGAGGTTGTTTCCTGGTTTGATAAGTCGCAAGTGTCCGATTTAAAATTGTTCGTCTCGACTTCCCCTACACGATTGTGGCAAGTTGTAAACAGTTATCATTTACAGCCTGTGTAATGAAAGATAGTGCACTGGGTTTCTCGTTCATAGATCGCATTTGAAATTGAAAGAGTCTTGTAAGGAGGCTCTGTTCATTTACTCCTTGTTAGATATGTTTAAATTATGTTCGATTATTCCATCAGTCTCTAGTGCTGCTATTTGCTTTGAATAAGTAATTGTACGGAGAAGCACTGCCAAGGGAACCACAGTACATTTATTTGATTTTAGTATATTTTACATCGGCATCCCGTACTATCCTCCGACGCGGTTACCCCTGTAGTATGGTCTCTGCCGTGAGAATGAATGAGCTATTAGACAATGACTGTTAACTAAAGAGTCAGGGTAGCCTCTCCTGTTCTTTTCCGAGTTCCGTATCTCTTTCGGGAAAAGCAGAATCCTTATAGGATAGCTTTGTTGACGACTCTTTGCCTGTCTGTCCGTCTGTTAAGAAGCAGTTTTCTAAGGAACAGGTTAGAGGTAACACGTTGAAATTTATGTCACATTTTAAGGTCCACGGTTAGATGGCGGTGTAAAATATTTAAGCGTCTAAGCCATTGCAGTCAAATGATACGATCATTTATGTCATGTATTTTGATCCATTTGACTGATGAAGCCATTCATTTTTTAAGGTATGTGACTATACAGACTTGGCACGTAGTAATTCCTTGAAAATGTCTTGATCGCTAAATAGTTTATTTATGACGCATTTCGAGTAATCATCATCAGATAAAACATGGTTACGATAGCTCATACAAGTAAGCAGCACAAGAAAAATGTACACCCTGCTGTGCAGTTGACAGCGTATTTTCAGGTCGCATGCCAGATCGAGTCTCAAAGTAAAGTCTTCTGAAAATGCATTTAACGGCAGTTGCACACGAGAGTGTACTTTTCTTGTACTGCTCACTTGAATATAATACATAATTAAGTTAGTACGGAACCCTCTGCGCGCGAATCATGCTCGCACTTGGCCATTTTTTTTTTTAATTTAGCCGGTTCTCCGAACAAGTTAATTATGTTTTTATGAAAATTAGGACATGGTCTCTAAAAATTATTGTGCTAATTTGTTTTTGTAAAGTTTAGTAATTTTCGTTTGGACTCAAGTTTCACACACGCGTTAGCCCTCGACTGCACATCGACCAAGCAGCAGTAAAAAGTACGAGCTGAGACTGGCCAAGTTGAAAAGAGCTCGGGAAGCTGTGGAAAGTTCCACTGACTTTTCCGTCGAGGCTCTCCGGTAGTCTTTGGGGAGAACAAGACACAGAGTTTCTTGGCGGACTCCAGGCGTCCATCGGATTGGGTGAATGTCTGGCGTAGTCAGGGCGTTTTCTGTGATTGGTTGTGACTTTCTGTGGAATAGCATGGCGTGCTCTCAAGAGTACTCTAGCAGAAGTTCATTGCCGTTCAGGTTCGGCTCAGTGTTCTCGTAGTTCAATGGAGATGCCTTCTGAGTTAGTTAAATTCCATCTTCAACAGTCTTAACCTCATTGTTAACATGAGCAGAGCGTAATCTTCGTAAGATCGGTGCCTGTTTCGTTTTCAAGGTGTGACTGGTCAAATCTTAATTTCAATGTCAATCAGAGGGTTCAGTTCGACCACAACGAATAGTCAGACAAATAGCTAATTTGGCGTGTGACGGCTTGTTAAACTTTCTGGACTTTCTGGACCACCGTAACTTCCTCGACCACCATAAATACGGTTACGCCAGTAGAGAAATTAGTAATCCCTGAAACTGTCAGAATTATTATAATTCGTCCCAGCATGCTGTGCTTAGTTTCTGGGAGCCTCCTTCTCTGCTAAGATGGGATTGCCTATTGTGCACGTTCCTCTGTCTAGTAACTCTTTTATCAGACTGGTACAAATGTTGGGATAATACGAGTGCTTCGAGCACATTGCGTTTCAAATCTATCCACTAAATCATTTCTCACCGAAGTTAATGTTTTTCTGACATTGTCCTCCACTTTATGGAACCATCTACATCTACATATATACTGCGCTAGCCACCAAGCAGTGTGTGGCAGAGGGCACTAGTCGCGCCAAAGTCATATTTCCCCCACCTTTCTTCCACTCGCGGATCGCACGAGAGAAAAACCACTGTCTGAACGCCTCAGTACCAGCTCTAATTTCCCTTATCTCTGAGTGGTGTCCATTGCGCGATTTGAAAGTTGGTGGTAATAATACACTCCTGGAAATGGAAAAAAGAACACATTGACACCGGTGTGTCAGACCCACCATACTTGCTCCGGACACTGCGAGAGGGCTGTACAAGCAATGATCACACGCACGGCACAGCGGACACACCAGGAACCGCGGTGTTGGCCGTCGAATGGCGCTAGCTGCGCAACATTTGTGCACCGCCGCCGTCAGTGTCAGCCAGTTTGCCGCGGCATACGGAGTTCCATCGCAGTCTTTAACACTGGTAGCATGCCGCGACAGCGTGGACGTGAACCGTATGTGCAGTTGACGGACTTTGAGCGAGGGCGTATAGTGGGCATGCGGGAGGCCGGGTGGACGTACCGCCGAATTGCTCAACACGTGGGGCGTGAGGTCTCCACAGTACATCGATGTTGTCGCCAGTGGTCGGCGGAAGGTGCACGTGCCCGTCGACCTGGGACCGGACCGCAGCGACGCACGGATGCACGCCAAGACCGTAGGATCCTACGCAGTGCCGTAGGGGACCGCACCGTCACTTCCCAGCAAATTAGGGACACTGTTGCTCCTGGGGTATCGGCGAGGACCATTCGCAACCGTCTCCATGAAGCTGGGCTACGGTCCCGCACACCGTTAGGCCGTCTTCCGCTCACGCCCCAACATCGTGCAGCCCGCCTCCAGTGGTGTCGCGACAGGAGTGAATGGAGGGACGAATGGAGACGTGTCGTCTTCAGCGATGAGAGTCGCTTCTGCCTTGGTGCCAATGATGGTCGTATGCGTGCTTGGCGCCGTGCAGGTGAGCGCCACAATCAGGACTGCATACGACCGAGGCACACAGGGCCAACACCCAGCATCATGGTGTGGGGAGCGATCTCCTACACTGGCCGTACACCACTGGTGATCGTCGAGGGGACACTGAATAGTGCACGGTACATCCAAACCGTCATCGAACCCATCGTTCTACCATTCCTAGACCGGCAAGGGAACTTGCTGTTCCAACAGGTCAATGCACGTCCGCATGTATCCCGTGCCACCCAACGTGCTCTAGAAGGTGTAAGTCAACTACCCTGGCCAGCAAGATCTCCGGATCTGTCCCCCATTGAGCATGTTTGGGACTGGATGAAGCGTCGTCTCACGCGGTCTGCACGTCCAGCACGAACGCTGGTCCAACTGAGGCGCCAGGTGGAAATGGCATGGCAAGCCGTTCCACAGGACTACATCCAGCATCTCTACGATCGTCTCCATGGGAGAATAGCAGCCTGCATTGCTGCGAAAGGTGGATATACACTGTACTAGTGCCGACATTGTGCATGCTCTTTTGCCTGTGTCTATGTGCCTGTGGTTCTGTCAGTGTGATCATGTGATGTATCGGACCCCAGGAATGTGTCAATAAAGTTTCCCCTTCCTGGGACAATGAATTCACGGTGTTCTTATTTCAATTTCCAGGAGTGTATATGCTCTTCATCCTCGGCGAAGATCGGATTTTGGAATCTAATGAGCAGCCCATTCAGTTTATCGCGTCGTGTATGTGCAAGTGTGTCCCATTTCAAACTTCCTATGAGATTAGTAACGCTTTCGCGATGGCTAAATGTACCAGTCACGAATCTTGCCACTCTTTATTCGACCTTCTCAATCTCTTGCATCAGACAACTGGTAAGGGTCCCATACAGACGAACAGTACTCTAAGACTGGAGGAACTAAAGTATTGTAAGCAATTTCCTTTGTTGAAGGACTGCATCGCTTCAGTATTCTACCAATAAAGTTTGTCTTACCCGTTACTTTTGTAATCTGATAGTTCCATTTGAGATCATTTCGAATAGTCACATCCAGATAGTTGACGGGTGTTACCGCTTCCAAAGACAGGGCATTTATTTTGTACTCGTATATTAACGGGGATTTTCGCTTTGTTATACGCAGTAAGTTACACTTACTAATGCTGAGAGATAACTGCCAGTCATTACACCACGCATTTATTTTCTGCAAATTCTCATTGATTTGTTCACAACTTTGGTGTGATACTACTTTCCTGTGGACTACAGCATAATCGGCAAACAGTCTAATGCCGCTATCAATACCCTCAACCAGATCGTTTATGTAAATCATAAAAAGCAGCGGACCTATTACGCTGCCGTGGTGCACACATGTAGTTACGCTCGTTTCTGTTGAAGTCTCCCCATTCAGGACGACTTACTGCTCCCTGTCTGCTAGAAAACTTCCTATCCAACCGCATGCGTCATCGGATAGACCGTAAGCGCGCACTTTTTGGAGCAAGCGACAGTGCTGAACTGAGTCGAACGCGTTTCGAAAGTCGAGGAATATGGATCAACCTGGGAACCGGTATCTAGAGCCCGTTGTATATCATGCACAAAGAGGGCCACCTGTGTCTCGCATGACCGCCGTTTCATGAAACCGTGCTGCTTTCTGCAGATGAACTTCTCAGCGTCTAGAAAGGTCGTTATGTCTGAACACAAAATATGTTCCATGGTTCTACAACAAATTGATGTCAGTGAAATTGGCCCGTAATTATGTGCATCCTATGATGATAAACTGCAATTCTGTTTCGATTCATGTTCAGTGACCTAAGAAAGGGAATTCTGAGTTAGAGTAAACACTCATAGAAAGTATTTCAGTTTTCAGTTTTGCTTTCATATGCACTCCGCCATCTTCGCACACCCTCCATAGCTGACTAGTAATTATGAAGATTGCTTGAGAAATTTATAGAGAAATTTGATGCCTTGCATTCGCTGCCTCTTAATGTGCAATCGCAGTCTAAAATTCTTCTGCGCTTAAGATAACATTTATGGGGCCATGGCACGTCAGTGGTGGTAGGAATTAGAATAGTTCTGGCTACTTTCAAAAAGAAGTACCGTAGCAGCGTAATTCCATAGTATACGGCAAATTGTTTACGTAACTTACTGTGTCAGGATTCAGCTATCGACAAAGTACTAACCTTTTAGCTGGGAACACCATACAGAAAGTTCAGCAGCAATAAAAGTGCTTCCACTCCATTCTCAAACTCTGTGACACTGGCACAGCAACCGTAGTAATGTTGTACAGAGAATTAAGTCGTGGTGACACAAAGGCAGTTTTATTAGTTCTTCATTTGCGACACATTTCGCCTGTGTTGAAAGGCCTCTTCAGACAATCTAGGAAAATTAGAGTACCCAGTAAAAATACAATGGCCATATACAAAAATCTAAAGCAACAAACCACGTAAAAATTCTTTAACTCTACAACTTGAAGGTACAAGTCTCAAATTGGGTTTTTTTTTTTGGGGGGGGGGTCAAGGGGGCAAGGGAGCAAGGGGGATGGAAGCTCCCATAGTATGAAATTAACAAATTTAACACTTACCGAACTATGGGTGAATAATAATCTCATGAAATAAGGAGTCAAACGCATAAAATTACACCGAGGCAAGAATGAGCCACGTGCATGTATTGTATAACGCTAAAATGCGGAACAATGTCGATGGTCGCAATTTGTACCTAAAACGAGAACGACCTTAGGTCGTATGCAAGATTATTAGCAACAGCCATAAAAGAGAATCGGTCAGAAGCCTACGTCGTGAAGTTTACAGTAGAGTAGTGAAACAACATTATCCAATAATGGCAGTAAAGGAGAACTCTCTGATGGTAAGACGAAAATTGACTTTTTTTAAATACTGGTTCTGTCAAAGGCATAAAAAATGGTCTGGATGAAGGAAAACAGGAAACCAAGTAACAGTAAAATTTTAAATGTCAACTGTTTGTGTGAAGATCGTTTTAAACTTCGGTTAAAAAAGATGAACAACTACCAGACGAGTCAGAATTCGGCAGCAACAGATTAATGGCTCATGGAGATTGCGATTTATCATTTCACCTTATTGTTCCGCCTCGGTCTTGATCCCACGACTGCTATTTGAATGGGACGAATGCATACAGGACAGCCATAATCAACACATTTCAGGATTTCAACAGCCACATGCGAGTAGTGCGCGAAAGGAAAGACACACTCAGGGGCAAAAGTCATGGGTACCGATATGCACACATACAGATAGCGGTAGTACCGCGTACACACAGTACAAAAGGGCAGTACATTGGCGGACCAGTCATTTGTACTCAAGTGATTCATGTGGCAAGGTTTCCTACGTGATTATGGCCGCACGGCGAGAATTAACAGACTTTGGAAGCGGGATGGTAGTTGGTGAAGCATGGAACATTTCATTTCGGGAATCCTTAGGAAATTCATTATTCCGTGATCAACAGTGTCAAGACTGTGCCGAGAATAACAAATTTCAGGCACTGTCTCACCATGGACAAGGCACTGGGCCGACGACCTTCACTTAATGACCGATGTCGTCATATGGCCCCAGAACGTTTTCTAATGGCATGGGGAGCCATTGGTTACACAATGCGATCACCTGTTTCGCAAAGCCACAAATTCTGATACCATCCATTACATTTCTGATGTGTTAAAGCCGGTGGCTGAGCCCCAATTTCGAGCTCACCGTGATGCTATCTGTGAGCAAGTTAACATACGGCAGAATGTTGCCCAAGTTGTCCTCACATACCTCGATACAGAAGTTGTTCGACTATTTCCCTAGTCAGCAAATACTTCAGATCTCTCACACGTTGAAAGTATCTGGTCATAGGTTGCAGAGCGACTGGGTCAACAAAATGTTCAAATGTGTGTGAATTTCTAAGGGACCAAACTGCTTAGGTCATTGGTCCCTAGACATAACACACTGCTTAAACTATCTTATGCTAAGAACAACCCACACACACCCATGACCGAGGGAGGACTCGAACATCCGGCTGGAGGGGCCACGCAGTCAATGACATGGTGCCTCTGACCGCGCGGCCACTCCGCGCAGCGACTGGGCCAACACTACTTGCCAGCCACTGTGACTGACATACTGCAGCATAGAACTGGAGCATCATAGAATGACATAATGGTACCTTTTCGCAAAGTTGAGGTCAAATCGAGCCCAGCAGGGTTCGTACCATTATTACTGTCAGTGGTGGCAGCCCTCTCTACTAAATTTCGCACAGTGTGTATCGCCAATACACCTATATTTACACTGCCGCTTGTGAAAAGGGCAACTCAGAGAAGGAATTACCCGAATAGCGCCACACTTGGTGGAAGTGGCGACGGGTGTGCAAGCAATACGTGATACGTTTTGCAGCAAGATGGGATACACGTAGGTCGATCAGAGCCCTTTCGTGTAGGTCCGACAGGGTCGGTGCTGCCCCTAGTGTAGTAGGTGCAGAGCTGTCACACGAGGAGGAAACAATACAGTGGGTGCCTGTATGCCTCGTCGACGTCAAAGGGAGCCATATCGGCATGTGGGCGAGTTCTAACGGGGCAGAATGATCGGTCTCCGGGAAACGGGGTTGTCAACCAGTGACGTTTCGGCTCGCAAAGGGCATGCTGCTACGACAGTGATACGTGTGTGGAAGCAGTGGATAGAGGAAGGTCGTAGGCAGCGACGTGCGGGAACTGGACCACGGAACATGATCACAGCACGGGATGACCGTCATCTTGTCCGCATGGCCATTATAGTCTCATCCACAGTGTTGACTCGTCGCTGGAGCACCGCAACAGGCGTGAACTTGTCTGCATCAACGATTCGTCGCCGTCTGCTGCAGGTTGGGCTGGTTGCACGCATGCCACGTCGGCTTCCATTGTCCAGAAATCACAAGCTCCTCCGAATGCAATGGGCACGTGAACTCCGTCACTGGGGTGCTGAGTGGCAACATCTAATCTTTTTGCATGGGTCCCGCTTCAACGTGTCCTACGGTGATGGCTGCATACGTGTCAGGCATACCGTGTTGAGCGCAACCTCGAGGGCTGCATTGTGGAGTGGCATAGCGGACAAACACCAGGTGTGACGGTTTGGGGCGCCATTGGTTACAACAATCGATCTCGCCTCGTACGTATTGCCGGCACTTTGAACAGCAACCGATACCTAACGGAGGTTGTGGAGCCTGACGTACTCCCCATGCTTCAGGCATATCCACAAACCACATTTCAACAGGACAATGCCCGGCCACATATTGCGACGAATTTACAGGCATTCTTCGAAGAGCGACGGGTGCCACTGCTTCCCTCTTCTGCACGCTCGCCAGACATGTCGCCCGTCGAACATGTCTGGGATATGGTTGGTCAGCACCTGGTGCGTCACGGTCCTCCAGTACTGGTGTCACGGATTTGTGGGCTCAGATACAAACTACGTGCAGGGAAATCCCTCAGGAACGTATTCAGAACCTTATCGATTCAATGCCACGGTGTATAGCAGCTCTAATTGCAGCGCATGGTGGCCACACGACATACTGAACAGTAGGGCTCAAAGAACATGTACAGATTTGAAAAGGTAATCATTTGTTAGTTGTCATATACCTAACCTGTGGTATTAACTTAACTGAATTCATGTGTTTCGTTCTTGGTGTTACAGTTTCCACAAACGGTAGTCTAATTATACCAAGTATACCTATATTTCATGTGGTGTCACCGCCAGACACCACACTTGCTAGGTGGTAGCCTTTAAATCGGCCGCGGTCCGGTAGTATACGTCGGACCCGCGTGTCGCCACTATCAGTGATTGCAGACCGAGCGCCGCCACACGGCAGGTCTAGAGAGACGTCCTAGCACTCGCCCCAGTTGTACAGTCGACTTTGCTAGCGATGGTTCACTGACAAATTACGCTCTCAATTGCCGAGACGATAGTTAGCATAGCCTTCAGCTACGTCATTTGCTACGACCTAGCAAGGCGCCATTATCATTTGCTATTTATCTTGTGATGCATGTACCGTCAGACAGATATTCACCAATTATGGATTAAAGTTAATTATTCAAGAAGCTACGTACTTTACTTGCTATATTAATTACCTTGTCCTGTTCCAGACCTCACGCCAGTCTGCGTGAGCTTAAACGCGTGCCTTTCGGCTTCACCTTCTAGTGGCTTGGCTGTCTTGCCAAGTCACAACATTTCGTCATACCAGGCACCAGGTGTGCAAAACTTAAGAACGAAAGTATGTTTGGCCTGATGTGCCACTGCCACGTAACATATTTCGTAGAAACTCGAGCTAAACATAGGAGGAAATGCTACAGTGTAGTACAGGGGGTAAATGAAAGAAATACGCAATGAGAAGAATAGGAAAGATGCTTCCATACAAAGACAATAAATACACTGAAGCCACCGGCTTTAACATGTCAGAAATATAGTGGATGGTATCAAAATTGTGTACCTAGTGGCTCCCCATACCATTATAAAACCGTCTAGGGCCATATGACGACATCGAATGCTGTCCGGCAATATTCGCTCACCTCCGAGCCTCCACTCATGGACGCTTCCACTTTGATGCTTTACACAGGAATGGGATTTATCTGAAACAACGATGTGACGTCATTTATGTATCTAGCATTGTCGTTGGACGTTACAGATGGTGGGACGGGTTACGAATAGCGTGTGTGATCAACACTGATGACGTTACATGCTCTGCAACGTGCTTCCAGGCTGGCCACAACGTTGGCAACGAGTTCTTATGGTAGAGCGTTCCATTTCTCCACCAGCAAGGTTCAAAACTGCTTGATGGTCGTTGATGAATGTGTGAGTAGTCTGGTACGTCACTCTAACGCATCTCACGCGTGCTTGATGGGACATACGTCGGGGGGGACGGGCAGGCCAGTCCATTCGCCGACTATCGTCTCATTCCAAGATCTCCTCCACCTGCGCTATTACATGTGATAGCGCATTTTCATACGCAGAAATGAGGTCAGCACCAAATGAACTACTGAATAGATGCCCATGGGGAAGAAGTACAGTGTCAAAACAACGTTCACCGCTGAGTGTACCGTGCTTAAAGACTTGGAGGTCAGTACACCCATCCAACATTACCCCCACACCATAACACTTGAACCACCAAAACGATCATATCTGGCAATGCTGGACATATCCTCATACGGCGAGAGATGGGAACACGTGATGCACCCAGGATCATCATGTCCCGCTTTTTTAATGTCGAGAGGAACATCATGAATCGCGGTGACCTCAGGTAATTATTATCTCTGAATAAAAGTATCACTCCTCCTCGTCTCATTGCTTATTTCTTACATTTACCTTCTGGGCTAAAGTATAGCCGTTCTTTCTATGTATGGTCCGAGTTTCATCAAACTATATTACTTGGCTGTGACATAAATTTGGAAAGCGAGTTTCGTCCTTACGTTTCACACACCGGTGACTATCATTCGTACTATACTGCACATGTCCAACAAGCAACATTTGGTTCTTGCTATTCTTCAGGCTGCTGCAGTTTTGACACCCGCCAGTGAATAATGTTTTCTAATTATGTTCCTGCTGCTGAGGCGTCTAATGAGTTTATTTCTTCTTGATTGCAAATTCTCCGGCCGGTGTAGCCGAGCGGTTCTAGGCGCTTCAGTCTGGGTCCGCACGACCGCTACGGTCGCAGGTACGAATCCTGCCTCGGTCATGGATGTGTGTCACGTCCTTAGATTAGATGGGTTTAAGTAGTTCTAAGTTCTAGGGGACTGATGCCCTCAGATGTTAAGCCTCATAGCGCTCAGAGCCATTTGAACCATTTGATTGCAAATTCCACACATCAGCATTGCTCGCAACCAATAAATGTAATTAAAGTAACAGGGGCAATGAAAACAATTACTACATAATTGGCCATTACTGTGAGGCCGACGTATGGCATATACACCGAAGCTCCAAAGACACTGGTATAGACATGCGTATTCAAGTACACAGATATGTAAACAGGCAGTGCCTATATAAAACAACAAGTGTCTGGCGCAGTTGTTACATCGGTTGCTGCTGCTACATTGGCGGGTAATCAAGATTTAAGTGAGTTTGTACGTGGTGTTATAGTCGGTGCACGAGCGATGGGACACAGCATCTCCGAGATAGCGATGAAATGGGGGTTTTCTCGTACGACTATTTCACGACTGTACCGTGAATATCATGAATCCGCCAAAACATCAAATCTCCGATATCGCTGCGGGCGGAAAAAGATCCTGCAAGAACGGGACCAACGACGACTGAAAAGAATCGTTCTGCGTGACAGAAATGCAATCCTTCTGCAAATTGCAGTTGATTTCAATGCCGGGTTATCAACAAAAGTCAGCGTGCGAACCATTCAACGAAACATCATCGATATGGGATTTCGGAGCCGGAGGTCCACTTGTGTACCCTTGATCGAACTACACAAACCATTACGCCACGCCTGGACGGATCAACACCGACATTGGACTGTTGATGACTGGAAACTTGTTGCCTGGTCGGACGAGTCTCGTTTCAAATGGTATCGAGCTCGTGGAGGCTCCGTAATCGTGTAGGGCGTGTGCAGTTGGAGTGATATGGGACTCCTGAGACGTCTAGAACCAACTCTGTGAAGTAAAACGTACGTAAGCATCCCGTCTAATCACCTGCGTCCATTCATGTCCATTATGCCATTGTGCATTCCGACAGACTTGGGCAATTCCAGCAGGACAATGCGACTCCCCTCACATCCGGAATTGTTACAGAGTGGCTCCAGGAACACTCTTCTGAGTTTAAACAGTTCCGCTGGCCACCTGACTCACCAGACAGGAACATTATTGAGCATATCGGGGGGATGCCTTCCAACGTGTTTTCAGGAGAGATCTCCGCCTCTCGTACTCTTACGGATTTATGGACAGAGCTGCATGATTCATAGTCTCAATTCCATCCAGCACTATTTCAGACATTAGTCGAGTCCATGCCATGTTGTGTTGCGGCAATTCTACGCGGTCGGGAGGGCCCAACACGATATTTGGAAGGTGTGGCAGTTTCTTTGGTTCTTCAATGTATCTAAACTGAAGGAGAAAAACTTGTAACACCAGGAAGGAGTTGTGCGACAAACGAAATTTGGTATGTTTCTTTGTACAACTGAAAGATGATGTATGTGCAGTTCTTGCGCCAGTCGCATAATCGTGGAGCTAGCATCGACCCTGTGAGGATACAAATCAGGTTTGCTTTAAATACACGCTGTAAAGGGTACTGAGCGTTAGTTACCTTTCAGACAGGACGTGGTGAGTTGACCTTAGTGAAGAATGCCTTTAAGGTGACAATTTCGCCATTATCAGCACCTTATTTAATTTGAACGAGGTCGTGCAACAGCGATACGAGAAGTTGGATGTTGCTCCTGCGATACTGGCGAAGGACTTGGCTGGAATGTAGCCACTGTACATGACTGCTCACGCAGCGATGGGCACGAGAAAGCACGTTTGCAAGAATACCGGGCTCTGTGTGTGTGTGTGTGTGTGTTTGAGGTTTACGGGCGCTAAACAGCGGGGTCATCAGCGCCCAAACGCATAAAAACAGGAACACATGCAGTGAAGGGACTAAGACGAACAACGAACAAGGGAAACAGCTAAAAGACACAGACCTGACGCAGTTCCAAATCCTCACATACAGAGGCAAAACAAGAGGAGATGGAGTGCACTAAAAAAGGAAAGGAAACACAAGGAAAGGAGGACAGAAACCGAAGGGAAACAAGGAGGTAGACGTGACTGGTTGACCTCTTACCTAAAATCTGGGTGAGCCAGTCATCCAGCAGCACATTAAAAACCTCTCCCTAAAAGCCGTGGCAACAAATTAGACAGGACACAAAACCGTAAAACCTTAAACACAGACGTTGCGTCATCTTTCAAAATAGAGGGCAAATCCGGTGGCAAAGAAACCACCGCCCTCTGGTCAGAGAATAAAAGACAGTCAAGTAAAATGTGGCGGACAGTAATCTGGACGCCACAAGCACTGCAGATTGGGGGATCCTCCCGCCGGAGTAAAAAACCATGTGTGAAGGGACTGTGCCCGATGCGGAGGCGAGTGAGGAGAACCTCATCCCGCCTGCATGACTGGTAGGAAGTACGCCATGGCCGCGTGGTGGCCTTGACCAGACGCAGCTTATTTTCACCGACTGCCAGCCACTCCTCTTCCCACTGACGCATAACGCGAAAACGCAGGAGGGAGGTAACAGCATGGAGGGGGACGGCACAGTCAACAGCGTGAGGGAGGGAACATGCATCTTTGGCAGCCACATCCGCCAGCTCGTTTCCCCTAATACCCACGTGCCCCGGCACCCAGCAGAAGGAAACCTCCTTCCCCTGCCGCTGCAGGTGGAGGAGGGCATCGTGGATGTTCTGGACGACCGTATCCGCTGGGTACAAGTGTTGCATGGTCTGAAGGGCACTCAGGGAGTCAGAACAGATGAGGAACTTACGACTGGGAACACATCTCATCTGCTCCAATGCCCGCAAGATCGCAAACAATTCGGCATCAAAGATGGTAAACGCCGCAGGAAGCCGTAACTTGACGACTCGATCAGGGAAAACAACAGCACAACCAACAGAGTCCCCCTGTTTAGAGCCATCCGTAAATACTGGTACATGGTCGGGATGCTGGTGTAAAATATCATAAAATAAGGCGGTAAAAACAAACGCAGGAGTGCAGCTCCTCCGGTACTCCGACAAGTCTAAAAGTCAGGCAGGCGAGTAAAACCTTGTCGTTGGGGGGCCACACGCTCCACACCAAGGGACTCAAGCAAATGCTTGGCACGAATCCCAAATGGTCTCGTTGCCCTGGGACGACTGGAAAAGAGACGTTCCATAGGCGGTCGGGCAACGGTAGGGTACGCAGGGGATGTAGGACAGGCAAGAAATTGACACACCCGTCGCACCATGAGGAGTTGCCGCCGGATGGCGAGCGGCGGTTCCCCTGCCTCAGCACACAGGCTGGGGATGGGACTGGTACGGAAGGCACCAGTGGCCAGCCTGATACCCTCATGGTGTACTGCGTCAAGTATCTTCAGATACGAAGGCCCTGCTGACCCATACACGGTGCAACCATAGTCAAGACGCGATCGGACGAAAGCCCTATAAAACTGCAGCAGACGTGCCCGATCTGCTCCCCAGGACCGATGGCTCAGACACTTCAAAATATTCAGTGCCTTCAGGGCCCGCACCTTGAGGTCTTGAAGGTGAGGCAACCACGACAGTTTGGAATCAAAAGTGAGGCCCAGGAACCGCACAGTGTCGCTAAAAGGAAGAATGGTGTCCCTCAGACGCAATTCAGGGGAGGTAAAAAGACGTCGAGAACGATTAAAATGAACACACACACATTTGTCGGCAGAAAAGGTAAAACCCGTCTTCACAGTCCATGCCTCTAATCGCTGTATCGTAAGCTGCAACTGCCGACTAGCAGTGACAAGACTGGAGGAAGAACAGAAAACAGCAAAATCGTCCACAAACAAGGAGCATTGGGCAGGACTCCAGATAGTGGACGTGATACTGTTAATGGCGACGGCAAAGACGGTGACACTTAAAACGCGTCCCTGAGGAACACCATTCTCCTGCACATACAAATCAGATAGCACATTACCAACCCTATATCGAAAGAGGCGGTGGGAAAGAAAGGACCGAAGGAAGATGGGGAGACGGCCACGAAAAGCCCACTCGTGGAGTTGATTGAGGATATGGCGGCGCCAAGTAGTGTCATACGCCTTATGAATGTCAAAGAAGACACCGAGACAATGCTGGTTACGGAGGAAGGCCTGCTGGATGGCCGCCTCAAGCAGGGTCAAGTTGTCTATAGTTGAACGACATCTCCGAAAGCCACACTGCGAGGGGCTAAGGAGCTGCCTGGTTTCGAGCAGCCAAACCAGGCGACGGTTGACCATGCGTTCTAAAGTCTTCCCGACACAGCTCGTCAAAGCGATACTTCGGTAACTGCTGGGATGCGTTCGGTCCTTCCCCAGTTTGAGGAGGGGGATCAAAATCGCCTCCTTCCACGAGTCAGGGTACGTGCCAGATAACCATATCATATTAAAAAAAGTCAGGAGAACTTCCTTGGAAGGCAGTAACAAGTGCTGCAGCATGCTGTACCGGATTTGATCATGGCCAGGCGCAGTATCATGAGCCTCAGACAGGGCCGAATCCAGTTCCCACATTGTGAAGGGGCAGTTGTAGGGTTCAGAATTTGGAGACCGGAAGTCCAAGTGACCCCTCTCGATGGCAGTGCGGTACTGGCAGACATCCGGATCACAGTTAATAGTAGCGGTAGATTCCGCAAAATGCATGGCCAGTGTCTGGGCCATGTCTCTCGGCGCCGTGAGGAGACTTCCCTGATGCAGCAATGCCGTGACAGGTAGCTGGCCGAGTTTCCCGGAAATTCTCCTGATGGCTTCCCATACTTTCGTAGAACTAGTGGAGCGGGAGAGGGAGTTCAAGAACGATTGCCAGGACCGTCGTTTGCTCTCTTTAACCACTCGCCGCGCCTTGGCCCTTGCCACCCGAAAGGCCGCAAGATTGTCACCTGAGGGACGGCACCTGAAGCGGCGCAGAGCTGCACGGCGGGCTCGGATAGCTGAGCGGCACTCAGTGGTCCACCAAGGGACAGGACGCCTCTTGGGATGACCGGATGACCGTGGGATTGACAATTCAGCAGCATGGGAGATCACGGCTGTAACATGGTCTACCCATTCGTGGACGCTGGCACGGTGTTCCAAAACAGCCAGTTGGCTGAAAAGTGTCCAGTCAGCCCTGCAGAGGTGCCACCGGGGCAGTACCGGAAATGCCATAGCCTCATCCAGGAGGCGAATCCAAAGGGGAAAGTGGTCACTAGAATGGAGGTCAGCAGCAACCTCCCACAGAGCAGAATCCGCGAGTGCTGGAGAGCAAAAGGAAAGGTCAATAGCTGATGACGACCCAGAAGCAGTACAGAAATGAGTGGGAGCACCAGAGTTGAGGATGCACAGTTCTTAAGACATCATGAGGCTTTCCAGAATGCGACCCCTGGGGCAAGTAGTCGAAGAGCCCCATAAGACATTATGAGCATTGAAGTCCCCCAGAAGAAGAAATGGGCAGGGGAGTTGGCTAATAAGGTCTGCGAGAGCCTCAGAGACTATCGCATCCTGAGCTGGTAAGTAAAGTGAACAGACTGTGAACCTCCGACCCACAAGAAGGTCAACTGCAACTGCTTGCAAGTCTGTAACGAGAGGGAGCTCAGAGGAGGGGTGCATGTCACGGACAACAACCGCAACACCACCCTTTGCCCTTTCCCCCGTCAGATCATCTTTCCAATAGACGGTATAGCCCCGTAAAGAAGGAGCATCAGTGGCCCGAAAATGTGTCTCTTGGAGACATAAGCACAAAGGGCACTCTCGTACAAGGAGCTGTAATTCGGCCACATGCGTCCTGAACCCATTCAGGTTCCACTGTAATATGGGAGCCAGTGATCAGGGGGGCTGAACTCTCACCCTGCCTCTGTGCTTTGGAGGAGAGCCCGTACTGGCCGGAGATTTATTCCTGGGGCGAGAAGATCGCCCCCGGTCGACGTCAATGTCCATCAGCTCCGATGACGACCCACGGGAGACGTCAGACAGTATGATGGCCTCGTCATCGGATCGACCCTGACTAGTCTCCGCAGGTGGCAAAACCTTCAGCTTCGGCGTCTTCGTCTTGGGGGGCTTAGAAGGCAGAGCCTTGTCAACAGGTGGAGCATTACTCGCCTGGGCAGAAGGCCCCATATGGGGAGAGGGAGGAAGTACCCCAATGTCAGCAACCACAGCCTTGTCCGACGTTGCGGGGAGAGCCGCAGGTTGCAAAACAACCGCAGCAGCACAAGTGCACTGGCAAATACAGGTATTAGTGCTAACACTAGCAACCTCCGTTTGCGTAGCAACAGTGGCCATTTGTACCGGTTTTTTCAGAACGGAAGCGAAAGATGTAGTAAACACAGGAGGTTGCATGGCCTTAAAGAGCTTCTTGGCCTCACCATAGGGGATGCGCTTAGATGTTTTAATCTCCTGTATCTTCCGTTCGTCGAGATAGATGGGGCAGACCCGGCTCCAGACAGGGTGACTCCCAGAGCAATTCACGCACTTCACAGGCGACGAACAATCAGCTCCTTCATGGGCAGGCTGACCACATTTACCACAAGTGGCTATCCCATTGCACCCCAACGTAGTATGCCCAAAGCGCTGACATTTAAAGCAGCGCATTGGGTTGGGGAAATATGGCCTTACTGGCAAACGTAAGAAACGTAAGAACCCCGCTCTGGGAGTCGTGGGCAACTGAACGTGAGAATAAACGAGTCGGATTGGACTAGGTCCCGATCGACTCGTTTCATAATATGCTGCACGTCAACAATACCTTCATCAGCCCATTCAGATTTTAACTCGTCTGTGGGGATATCCACCAGGTCCCTACATGTCACAACACCCTTACTGTAGTTCAGAGTGGAGTGAAGCTCGGTCTCGATAGCGTACTCACCGAGACAGGTTGCTTTCCGAAGAGAAGCGACTTGACGGGAACTAGATGTCTCAACTAACAGAGTCCCATTGCGAAGTCGCTTCACAGATTTAAGTGTTCCTGCAATTCCCTCAAGACCCTTGTGGATGTAAAAGGGAGAAACCCTCTCAAAGCTACCCTCCTTCCGTTTAATAATCAAAAACACATTCTGATTATCAGCATGTGCTCTGTTACGACAGTCTGACAAATCTCGATCAACACTAGGCGCTGGAGGACTCGCAGCACGAAGTCGCTTCTTCGATGGGGTGTGTTTTCCTACCAGTGGCCCACCCAAGCCACTGGCAGGGGGAAATGTAGAGGTCGAAGGGTCCATTGCGGTCCCACGAGCAGCTAGGGAACTAAAGGTCCGCTCAGACAGGGCCCCGCATGCCTGAGTAAGCCTAATACAACTGGGGTGCGGCAGGTGCCCCAGAGGTTGCCCGCTTGCGACTGTTCCACCTCAACAGCCATGCATCTCATAGGCGCGGAGCACACCGGAAGATTGAGGGGTTTTTATAGAGGTTTCCTTCCTCGAAATCCAGGCGGTCAAGCCAAGATTACCATTCCCCGCAGCACACAACATTCCACCGCCGCGCCATACGGTGGTCGCTGAAGCATGTCCGGGGGTTACGGTGACAGAAGACTGGCGGCGCCGACCAGTCCCCAGCTCAGGACCCTGGGGTCGCCAAGCCCGTACTCAGCAAATGAATGCTGAGCCCCTGGGGGCAATACCGGGCTCTGGACGACCATGTGGCACTACCGAGAGGGAAGACCATCGTGTTCGACTTATATCTCTGACGCATCGTACCGCACCTGCAGCAGCAATCTGAGCAGCAGTTGGCACCACAGCGATACAATAAACTGTTACAACTCAATTACTTCAAGAACAGCTCAGATCCCAGACATTGCATTGACAGAAAATCACCGCCATTTGCGACTTCAGTGGTGTCAAGCGAGAGCTCACTGGAGGGAAGGGCGGAGGCCTGTTGTGTTTTCTGACGAAAGCTGGTTCTGCATCGGCGTCAATGAAGCTGTGTGTTGGTTAGAAATAGGCCAGTGTAGGGCCTGCAAGTAACCTGTCTGCGTGCTAGACACACTGGGCTTACTCCTGGAGTTACGGTTTGGTGCGCAATTTCGTATGACAACAGGAACTCTCTCGTGGTTATCCTACGCGCTCTGACTGCAAATTTGTACGTCAGTCTGGTGATTCGACCTGTTTTACAGCCATTCATGAACAGCTTCCCGGGGGATGCTTTCCAACAGGGTAACGCTCGTCTACATACCTCCATTGTAACCTAGTATTCTGTACAGAGTGTAGACATATTTCCTCGGCCTGCTCGAACACCAGATATGCCTAGAATCGAGCACTTATGAGACAACATCGGTCGACAACTCCAGCGTCATCCGAAAGCAGCATTAACCGATCCTTTATTGACCGACCAAGTGCAGCAGGCATGGAACTTCATCCCACAAAATGACATCTGGCACCTGTACAACACAATGCAAGCACGTTTGAGTGCTTCATTCATCATTCTAGAATGACTACGAAGTCTTTCGTGACGGAGTCCTTGCATAAATAGTTCTCGGTTTACTTGCCGCGTCAAATTTGGATAAAATCCCGAGCTTTCGATGACTACCTCCGTCATCTTCGTCAGGGATAAAACTGACTGTTTGTTGTTTACTTTACAATAGCGCGCTTTATCCAGCGTTGCTTGCAGCGCCATCCATCGCAACAGGCGGAGAACTGCGAGGAATGTAAGAAGTCTCCCTCTGCGCTCTTCTTTATCAACTGCGCGCTTCCATGCATTGCTGAGTGCATATCCAGAGTCTCTGTTGAAATTATTTTCACAAAGTCTAAATTCAACTGCTCCCCTGATGACAGAGTCCCAATTCTTCGAACCGTGAGCCAGTATTCTTGTTTCATCGAATAAAATCTTATGTTTATTTAACAAACTGCGCTCAGCCACCGCTGATTTTTCTAGATACCTGTATTTCAGGTGTCGCTGATGTTCCACACAGCGATCGGCAACAGTTCTTATAGACTGGCCCACATAATTTTTGCCACACTCGCAAGGAATACTGTAAATTCCTCGTAATCTCAGGCCGAGACTATCTTTCACGGGTCGCAACATTTCCTTAATCTTCCTGGGTGGCCGGAAGACTGATCTGATTCCCTGCCGGCTCAGGACTCTGCCTATCTCGCTGGTCGTTGCACCGCAGAATGGTAGCCGCGCGATGTGTTGGTCCTCTTGATCGAACAGCGTCCTTCCTAGGTTTCTTTGCCAGAGTAGATCTGATATCACGATCAGAGTATGCATTTTTTCTGAATACCGTTGTGAGATGGTTAAACTCGGAGCCGAGATGATCTTTGTCCGAAACAGTCCTTGCTCTGTGCACCAAGGTATTCAGCATAGTTCTCTTCTGAGCTGGGTGGTGAAAACTACGTGCGTTTAGATATAAATCTGTATGCGTCGGTTTTCTGTACACAGAATGTCCGAGACGTCCATCCGATTTTCGCTCCACCAGCACATGTAAGAGGGGTAACTTCCCATCCTTCTCCACCTCCACCCCTGACGAAGATGACGGAGGTAGTCATCGAAAGCTCGGGATTTTATCCAAATTTGACGCGGCAAGTAAACTTAGAACTATTTATGCAATCATTCTAGAAGTTATACCGATTATTAATGTACCAGCATTTCTCATTTTCAGTGGCTTATCTTGTGCTTACATTAACGTGTGATCTTGCAATGTTAATCAGTTACATTCGTTTCCTAGGCAATGTATTCCCGCAGTTTGATTATTCTACTTCATTATTTTCTGGTGTTGTGATTTTTTTCCGTCATAGTATGAGGCGAAGGGTTCGTGACCTGCGTGACTCTAGCGTTTCTGTGAATGCGATTTAACAGAGCTTCGCTGTTCTCCGCTCTGTAAATGCTCAACAGTACGCGGCTTTCCTGCGGTTCGTAATACTCTTCGAGTGCTCGCAGCCGGTGCTTGCTTTACCCTTTGAGGCTGGCTGCCGCTCATTAGGATGTGCTCGTTACAGTGGGTACTGCAGAGGCCCACAATGGCTACCGTGCCGCGTGTACCACAAAAAGGACGGTCCGCGCCTCACGTTCTCTCACGTGGCTGCTCTCGCTCACATCAAAGTTGTTACAGGCGTATTAATTGAGGCCACGTGTAGCATAACGTACTAGCAAACATTTTAAAATGGAGCCGTAAATTAAAGACTAAAAGCTCCTGAAATATGATTTAGCCATAAAGTAGCTGCCATAAAAGGATTTTCACTGAGTACAACCACCACAGTCAAATTGGACCTTAATACAGCTGTCAAATGGTTCAAATGGCTCTGAGCACTATGGGACTTAACAGCTGTGGTCATCAGTCCCCTAGAACTTAGAACTACTTAAACCTAACTAACCTAAGGACAGCACACATATCCATGCCCGAGGCAGGATTCGAACCTGCGACCGTAGCAATACAGCTGTCACTCAGTCGAAAGTTATCCTTCACGTAACTGTGAGTACAGTTATGTGTGGATTCGGATATGTTCAGTAATAATTATTTTGTGGATAGCCAGCCGGTGTGGCTGAGCGGTTCTAGGCACTACAGTCTGGAACCGCGCGACCGCTACGGTCGCAGGTTCCAATCCTGCCTCGGGCGTGGATGTGTGTGATGTCCTTAGGTTAGTTAGGTTTAAGTAGTTCTAAGTTCTAGGGGACTGATGACCTCAGCAGTTAAGTCCCATAGTGCTCAGAGCCATTTGAACCATTTGAACTTTGTGGATATCCGCTGAAATACGGGGTGTTCAAAAAGTCTCTCCGCAGTGCCGTATGATTGTTACCCGCACGTGCCGCATGCCACAATGAATATAATGAAATGAAATTCACTGAACTACAAGTTATTAAGTTACTGAATATCCTTTTTTACTAACAAATTTTCACATTAAATGTTGAAAGTGTCCCCCCTGTTGTTGAATACACAATTCGTCTAATCATGTTTCCAAACACAAGCTGTAACATTTCATCTGTAACAGAAACAGTGAAAGTGGATATTGCAGTTATCAGCTCATCGATAAATTTTGGACGGTTTTTATTGAGAGTTACTTTCGCTGCAACCCAGAGGAAAAAGTCAGGTGGTGTTAGGTCAGGCGATCGTGGAGGCCAAAGTCCCTGTGAAATTATGCGATCACCAAAAACATCAGTAAGCAGTGACATTGAAACGCGAGTTGTATGCGCGGTTGCACCATCTTGTTCAAAATAACCGTTCAGAATTTCACTTAACACAAGTTCTCCCATGAATAGGTACAGAATGTCACTGCAGTATAGTTGTGCGTACATCGTTTCGTTGAAAAATATGGGACCTACAATCCGACGTCTAGAAATTGCAACCCAAACTCCTATTTTCACAGAATGAAGTGGTTCCTCATGAATACACAATAGATTTGCAGTACTCCACATACGAGAATTTTGCGAGGTCATGTACCCGTATAAATGAAACCACCCTTCATCAGTGAAAAACGTTTCATTAAGAATATCCCTTCCATTGTGTTGAACGAAATTTTTGAACCATTGATAATAATGCAGTCTCTTGCCATGATCAGTATTTTTTAGTTCTTGCACGACAATCACTGTGTATGGGAAAGGTTCTAATTTTTTCCTTACAGCTGTGTGGGCCGTTCCGACACTAACATCGATTTCCTGGGCGAGTTTTCTTACTGACTTGTTCGGACTCATGGACATTTTATAGGAAATATCGAGTAGCGTATCCTCAGACAAAACGCTAGGACGACCACTTCTCGGTGCATCTGTCACTGAACCCGAACTTTGAAATTTGTTGATCAAGTCTCGCACAGTATCGCCATGTGGGAGTGTTGTCTCCAGGAAAACTGAATTAAATGTTTGAAGAACTGAAACTATGTATTTAACGCCAGCTTTAAACACTTGTTCGACTGAAAACACACGTTCTTCAATGGTTAGCATTTTAACAGTGACGAAAATGAAACAAACGAACAAAGGAACTAAACTTAAACGTTCACGTCAACACGTAACGACACGCACCAACGATACTACTGACTTTGGCTGAGATAAACGAAACAATGGAATGTTAGAAGAGCCCACTTGAAGAGAAGTAACCCAGGCAGACGAACAATCATACGGCACGCGCGGCTAACAATGACACGGCACTGAGGAGAGACTTCTTGAACACCCCGTACTATGTGGATAAAAGTTAAAGGGCAACGTCAGTATTATGATTTTTGTCTATATATTTACATACGATAGATATTAATAAGCACTATTGTTTTAGTCACTGTTGCTACCTATTCTGGATGGTCTGCCACTTGTTTGGCCGGAATTCACATTGTCCCGAAATAGTTAAATGGAAGTATTAAATGCCATATTGATTTAGACAAATGATGACATTCCATTCTTCCTGATTTTACACGCACGTACACGGATCAGAATAATTCCTGTTTGTTTACATTAACTGAAGTCAGTTATGCAACTGCCGAAATCTACCACAAACTTGCGAGACCACGTGTACTGCCTCCTGCTTACACTGAGGTGACAAAACTTATTTGATACCTCCCAATATCGTGTCGAACCTCCTCTTGCACAGTGTAGTGCAGGAGTTCGACGTGGTATGGACTCAACTATACATTAGAAGTCACCTGCATAACTAATGAGCCACGCTGCCTCTGTCACTGTCCACAAATGCGGAAGTGTTGCCGGTGCAGGATTTTGTGCACGAACGGATATCTCGATTATGTCCCACAAATGTTCGATAGGATTCGTGTCGGGCCATCTGGGTGGCCAAATTATTCGCCCGAACTGTTCAAAATGTTCTTCAAACCATGCGAACAATTGTAGTCCGGTGACATGGCGCATTGTCATCTATAAAAATTCCATCGTTGCTTGGGAACATTAACTCCATGAATGGCTGTACATGGTCCCCATTTCCAGTCAATGACCGGGTCATTTGGACTGTAGGACCCAGTACATTCTTTGTAAACACAGTCCACACCATTACTGAGCCACCACCAGCTTGCACAGTGGCTTGTTAACAACATGGGTCCATGGCTTCGTGGGGTTTGCGCCACATACGAATCCTACCATCAACTCCTTTTTTCTCATCAGACTTCTGACTGGTTTGTTGCGGCCCTCCACGAGTTCCTTTACGGCGCCAACCTCTTCATCTCAGCGTAAAACCTGCAACCTGCATCCTCAATTATTTGCTAGATGTATTCCAATCTGCCTACCTCTACCTTTTGTACCCTCTAAAGCTACCTCTAGTACCATGTCGTATCATCCTGTCCCTTGCCGGCCGCTGGTGGCCGAGCGGTTCTGGCGCTTCAGTCTGGAACCGCGCGACCGCACCGGTCGCAGGTTCGAATCCTGCCTCGGGCATGGATGCGTGTGTTGTCCTTAGGTTAGTTAGGTTTAAGTAGTTCTAAGTTCTAGGGGACTTATGACCTCAGCAGTTGAGTCCCATAGTGCTCAGAGCCATTTGAACCATTTGAACCATCCTGTCCCTTCTTGTCGATGTTTTCCATATCTACATCCACATATATACTCCGCTAGCCACCAAGTAGTTGTGGCGGAGGGCGCAATTCGCGCCAAAGTCATATCCCCCCCCCCCCCCTCTGTTCCACTCTCAAATCGCACGAGGGAAAAACGACTGTCTGAACGCCTCACTACGAGCTCTACTTTCCCTTATCTTTGAATGTTGATCATCGCACGATTTGAGAGTTGGTGGTAAAAATATATGCTCTACATCCTCGGCGAAGATCGGATTTTGGAATTTAGTGAGCAGCCCCTTCCGTTTAGAGCGTAGTCTATTGGCAAGTGTATCCCACTTCAAACTATCTATGAGATTCGTAACGCTCTCGCGATGGCCAAATGTACCAGTCATGAATCTTGCCGTTCTTCTTTGGACCTTCTCAATCTCTTGAATCTGACTCAACTGCTAAGGTTCCCATACAGACGAACAGTACTCTAAGACTGGACAAACTAAAGTATTGTAAGCAATTTCCTTTTTTGAAGGACTGCATCTCTTCAGGATTCTACCAATAAACCGCAAGCTAGAGTTCGCCTTGCCAGTTACATGTGTAACCATATCATTCCATTTGAGATCATTTCGAATAGTCACACCCAGATACTTGACGGATCTTACCGCTTCCAAAGACTGGGCATTTATTTTGTACTCTTGCATTAATGGGGATTTTCGCCTTGTTATACGCAGTATGTTACACTTAATAATATTGAGAGATGACTGCTAGTCATTGCACCACGCATTTATTTTCTGCAGATCCTCATTGATTTGTTCACAACTTTCGTGTGATACTTCTTTCCTGTAGACTACAGCATCATCGGCAAACAGTCTAATGCCGCTGTCAATACCATCAACCAGATCGTTTATGTAAACCTGTTCTCGCCGATTCTGCAGAGAACCTCCACATTCCTCACCTTATCGGGCACCCAAAGGTTCAAAATTATTCTGTAGTACCACTTCTCCAATACTTCGCTTCTCTTCTGTTTCGGTTTTCCCACAATCCATGTTCACTATCATAAAATGTTGTACTTCAAACGTACATTCTCAGTAATTTCCTCCACAAATTAAGGCCTATGTTTGATACTAGTTGATTTCTCTTGGCCGGCAATTGCCTTTTTGCTAGTGCTAGTCTACTTTTTATGTCCGTCGTGGGTTATTTTGCTGCGTAGGTAGCAGAATTCCTCAACTTCATCTACTTCGTGAACACCAATCCTGATATTAAGTTTCTCACTGTCCTCAGTTCTGCTACTTATCATTGCTTCTGTCTTTCTTTGATTTGCTTTCATTTCTCATTCTGTACTCGTTAGATTGTTCATTCCACTTAGTAGATCCTATAACTCTTTTTCACTTTCACTGAGGATATCAATGTCATCGGCGAATCTTATGGTTGATATCCTTTCATCCTGAATTTTAATTCCACTCTTGAACCTTTCTTGTATTTCCGTCGATGCTTCTTCGATGAGAAAAAATAAACCCCCATCTTACACCCTCTTTAATACGAGAACTTCGTTCTTGGTCTTTCACTCTTATTGTTCCATTTTGGCTCTTGCATCTTTCTCTAAAGCTTATACTCACTTACCTAAGAATTTCGAACATCTTGCACTGTTTGACATTGTCGAACGCTTTTCCCAGGTCGGCAGATCCTATGAACGTATCTTGATGGTCTCGCTTCCATTATTAACCGCAACGTCAGAACTGCCACTCTGGTGCCTTTACCTGTCCTAAAGCCAATCTGATCGTAATACAACGCTTCCTCAGTTTTCTTTTCCATCCTTCTGTGTATTATTCTATCAGCACTTTGGATGCATGAGTCCTTAAGGTGTTTGTGCGATAATTCTCGCACATGTCGGCTCCTGCAATTTTCGGAATTGTGTGGACGATGTTTTTCCGAAAGACAGATAGTATATCGCCGGACTCATACATTCTATACACGAACGTGAATAGACGTTTTGTTGCCACTTTCCCTACTTGTTTTAGAAATTCTGATGGAATGTTATCACTCCCTTTTCCCTTATTGGATTTTGTCTTCCAAAGTTCTTTTAAATTTCTGATTCTAATATTGAATCTCCTGTCTCTTCTACAACGACTGCTGTTTTTCCTATCACATCAGACAATCTTCGCCCTCATAGAGGCATTTAATGTACCCTTTCCCCCTATCCGCTCTCTTCTCTGCATTTAACAATAGAGTTCCCATTTCACTCATAATGTTACCGCACTGGATTTTAATTTCACCGAAAGTTGATTTCACATTTTTGCATGGTGATGCAATCACTTCCCTTTCTATTTTTTCACATTTTTCATGCAGCCATTTTGCCAGACCTTTCCTACACTTACTATTTATTTCATTTCTCAGTGACTTGTATTTCTGTATTCCTTAATTTTCCTGAACATTTTTGTTCTTCCTTCTTTCGTCGATCAACTGCGTTTTTTTCCTGACTAATCTCTTAATCTTCAGCAACTCTCCATCAATTCTAAATTGTGATCTGAATCTGCACCTGCTCCTGTGTACGACTTACAATCCAGTATCTAATTTCGGAATCACTGCCTCATCACGATGAAATGTAACTGAAACCTCCCCGTGTCTCCTGGCCTTTTCCAATATACCTCCTCCTCTTATGATTCTTGAACAGCATATTCGCTTTTGCTAGCTGAAATTTACGGCAGAAAGTTAGCCTTTCTGCTTCCTCATTCCTAGTACGATGCACATATTCTCCTGTAACTCTTTTTTCTACTCTTTCCCGTACAACCACATTCCAATCCCCCACGAGAACCAGATTTGCATCTCCCTTTACGCACATAATTACCTGTTCAGTATTCACAAATATATCTCTTCAGCTTCGGCTTGCGACGTCGGCTTGTATACCTGAACTATGGCTATCGGTGGTGGTTTGCTGTCGATTTTGATGAGAATGAGCCTACAACTGATCTGTTCACAGTAACACACTCTCTGTCCTGCCTTCCTTTTCGTAACGAATCCTACTGCCGTTACACTATTTTCAGCTGCTGTTGACATTACTCTATACTCATCTGACCAGAAATCCTAAGCTTATTTCGATTTCACTTCGCTGATACCCATTATATCTAGATTAAGGCTTAGAATTTCCCTTTTCGGATTTTCTACCTTTCCTACCACGTTCAAACTTCTGACATTCCACCCCCCGATCCGCAAAAAGTTATCTTTTCGTTGGTTATTCAATCTTTTTCTCATAGTCAGCTCCCCGTTGGCAGTCCCCTCCCCGAGATCCGAATAAGGGACTGGTCCGGAATCTTTTGCCAATGGAGAGATCATCATGACACTTTTTCAATTGCAGGTCACACGTCCGGTGAGCACAAATTGTATGTATTTAATGCAGTGGTTTCCATTGCCTTCTCCATCCTCATGCTGTTGATCATTGCTGATTCTTCTGCCTTTAGGGGCAGTTTCCCACCCCAAGAGCAAGAGAGTTCCCTGAACTTCTGTCCGCTCCTCCGCTCTCTTTGACAAGGCCGTTGGATGAATGAGGGTGACGTCTTATGCCGGAAGTCTTCAAAATTTAACGATGGTGGAGTTCGAAGCCGGGACCGAGGAAGTTTTAAATACTTATCAAAGACGCTCTTCCTGGACCATGTGGGTCAACTCTTTCCTACTAAAATCTGACCTCATATGACCAGATTCGCAGTTTTACAGTCGTCTAGGATCCAACCGATATGGTCACGAGCCCGGGAGAGATACTGCAGGTTATGTCGTGCTGTTAGCAACGGCATTGGTGTCGGTCGCCTGCTGCCATGGTACATTAATGCCGAATTTCGCCGATTTTCCGTAGGGATTCGTTGCTCGTATGATTTCTGCTGTTATTTACGCAGTGTTGCCTGTCTGTCAGCACTGACAAGGTGGCTGATCACGGTTCTCTGCTATTTTGGGTGGCATAATATGGGGCCGACGTACGCCGCTGGTGGTCATGGAAGTCGCCGTTAACGGCTGTACCATACGTGAATGCCATCCTGCGACCAATAGTGCAACCATATCGGCAGCTTATTGGCGAGGCATTCGTCTTCATGCACGACAATTCGCGCCCCCATCGTGCACATCTTGTGAGTGACTTCCTTCACGATCATGACATCGCTCGACTAGAGTGGCCAGCATGTTCCACAGACATGAACCCTATCAAACATGCCTGGGGTGGATTGAAAAGGGCTGTTTATGGACAACCTGACCCACCAACCACTCTGAGGGATCTACGCCGTATCGCCGTTGAGGAGTGGGGCAATCTTTACCAACAGTGCCTTGATGGACTTGTGGATAAAATGCCACGACGAATGCAGGCATGCATCAATGCAAGAGGACGTGCTACTGGGTATTAGAGGTACCAGTGTGTACACCAATCTGGACCACCACCTTTGAAGGTCTCACTGTATGGTGGTAGAACATGCAATGTGTGGTTTTCATGAACAATAAAGGGCGGAAATGATGTTTATGTTGATCTCTATTCCAATTTTCTATACAGGTTCCGGAACTCTCGGAATCGAGGTGATGCAAAACTTCTTTTGATCTATATATACAGGGTGGTCCATTGAGGGTGACCGGGCCAAATATCTCACGAAATAAGCATCAAACCAAAAAACTACAAAGATCGAAACTCGTCTAACTTGAAGGGGGAAACCAGATGACGCTATGGTTGGCCCGCTAGACGGCGCTGCCATAGTTCAAACGGATATCAACTGCGCTTTTTTCAGATAGGAACCCCCATTTTTATTACATATTCGTGTAGTATGTAAAGAAATATGAATGTTTTAGTTGGACCACTTTTTTCGCTTTGTGATAGATGGCGCTGTAATAGTCACAAACGTATAGGTACGTGGTATCACGTAACATTCCGCCAGTGCAGACGGTATTTGCTTCGTGATACATTACCAGTGCTAAAATGGACCGTTTACCAATTGCGGAAAAGGTCAATATCGTAACTGACTGATGCACATTGTCGTCCGAGAGCAATCGCCGACACTTCAAGACATTTTTAAGGGACCGAAGATGTGATAACCGCATTGGGAGAGATCGGGGACAATAGGATGGGTGCTCAAGTGTCTCCCATTTGTCCATAATGGATGAGGCTGGCATCCCGGATCGACCAGCATCTTGTGTCGAACTGTGACCAGCACGGAACTTGGCGCACCATTCCACAACTTTGGTTTTTGACCAACGTACTCGTACTGTCCGATACACATTCTTCATTCTCCGATGAATTTCTACCGGTACTTTTTCTTCCACAGTCAAGGAAAGAATAACATTTCATAATAACATTCCAATAGTTCACGTTTCCGCATGTGCTGCATGTACATCGGAAAGACACGAATGCCATTCTTATCTCTTGCTTACGTGTCGGTGCTTGTACACCAGCACCGAAATCGCAGTACGTTGCAAGTGTGCTACAGCAAGAAAGAGATTTTCACTCTGCAGCGGAGTGTGCGCTGATGTGAAACTTCCTGGCAGATTAAACCTGTTTGCCGGACCGAGACTCGAACTCGGGACCTTTGCCTTTCGCGGGCAAATGCTCCACGTAGGAAGGTAGGACACGAGATACTTGCAGAATTGAAGCTGTGAGGACGGGTCGTGAGTCGTGCTTGGGTAACTCAGTCGGTAGAGCATTTGCCCGCGAAAGGCAAAGGTCCCGAGTTCGAGTCTCGGTCCGGCACACAGTTTTAATCTGCCAGGAAGTTTCATGCTACAGCAACTCCGTCAAACGGAAACTTTCTGAGCGTCCCTTATAAAGGTGCAACAGATGGTTTGGAAATTGATGTAACCGCCCCACTAATGGTTAGAGCTTATAAGTCACTTACAGCTGGAGTTGATAAAGCTGATATTCCCCAGTCTATTCGTGAAAGGGGTTGTAAAGCAAAAATCTGGTCATATCGATTGCTTTTCACTGCCTTCGATATAACACTTGTGAATTCTTCCGTAACATATTCAAATTTCAATGGAAAAACATCTTTCTTCGAGTGCAAATGTATAGTAAACCAGCGACTTCTAACAAATGGTAACAGTGTTCTGAGGCAAAGTGGAGGTCAAAGCAAGAAACTTCTTCCAGATCTTTTCATAACAAAAGAAGAAGGGATTTTACCTTTCAATCGAAAATTGGAACTCATTGGTTATACCTTGTTGGTAGTTGAGAAACTTGTGCACAGAATCAAACCTCACTCAATGTGTTTCTAATGCAAAGTGTTTCTATGTGTGAATCAAAGACAATACCTCTTCTCGTGGAGTAATGTTTACTGATGTCTTTGTCATTGTGACCTGACTCGACTGTCAAGACTAGTTTTGAAAAAAGTAAAATAAGGGCTAGAAAAGATTATCTGATCTTCTTTTCTTTATACTAAAGTTTTTTTCCAACTAGCTTTTACAACATGCAAAAACTGAGAAGAGTTAAAGTCAAAAAACCAAAATTCAGGCCATTAAGGAACAAGCTTGGGCAAGGCATAAAGGGCAACTGTTGATTTCAGAGGTTCAAAAATGGCTCTGAGCACTATGGGACTCAACTGCTGAGGTCATAAGTCCCCTAGAACTTAGAACTACTTAAACCTAACTAACCTAAGGACAACACACACATCCATGCCCGAGGCAGGATTCGAACCTGCGACCGTAGCGGTCGCGCGGCGCCAGACTGTAGCGCCAGAACCGCTCGGCCACCAGCGGCCGGCTGATTTCAGTGCCTGCTCAAATCTGGCTACCTAATCCCAGTCACATTTTGCAGTCACTACAACACAGACTACGCTCCGTACCTTCCATAAAGCGAAATAGAGTACCACGTAACAGGGCCCCAAGGATATTAGGGTTGCAAACTGGGGGAAAGGCAATAGTTTTGAGCTACGCACAGCACCCACAATTTGCTGTTGTCGGTCGTACAGGTTTTTCAGAATGTCTTCCATCTCCTCTACCCGCCCTCTATCTCTCTCTCTCTCTCTCTCTACACACACAGACACACACACTTTTTTTTATGCCGCCGACGAGGTCCAGTCCGTAACGTGGTTGTCCAGAGGCTGGCGGACACAATCGGCGCAAATGCAGCTCAATGGAGCGTGACCGGCAGCCGTTCACCCCACGGGCTCTTTGTGGCTGCGTCCCGGGAGAGCGACTGGGCGCTGGGGGTGGAGGATTCTGTGGCTAAAATTGGAGAGCAGGGGCTCAAAGGCTAAAAGCGCGCCGCGGCCACGACGTGGAAAAGCGGCGCTCACGTCCCACACCCAAGGCGGCGCTTAAAACAGGTATCTCCTGCTCTATACGAGATGCAAAATGTAAATGCTGTTGTCAGAAATATCGACACCGAGCTTTCCTCGTTTCCGTAAATATCTTGCAGCAGAATCAGTCAGATGTAGCTCTGCGTGGCCCAGTGATGCCTTTCGACGCCATATGGAGTGGACATTACTAAAAAAAATGGCTCTGAGCACCATGGGACTCAACTTCTGAGGTCATTAGTCCCCTATAACTTAGAACTAGTTAAAACTAACTAACCTAAGGACATCACACTCATCCATGCCAGAGGCAGGATTCGAACCTGCGACCGTAGCGGTCTCGCGGTTCCAGACTGCAGCGCCTAGAACCACACGGCCACTTCGGCCGGCCGAGTGGATATTACTGTATTCTGTACTGAGGGCTGCAAAATAAATACTCATCGCTATAAAAATAATTCCAGGCGAAATGAAGAGAGAACAAAAGTTAGATTTTAACGTCCCGTCAACGCCAAGGCTGTGGAGCCCAAGTGGGTCGTGGGAAGACACGTGGATGGATTCGACAGTGTCCTCCCGAACGAAACACCCTCTAATTCGTCTTAAGCGATTTAGGAAAATCACGGCAAATCTAAATCTGGATGGGTAGGTGGGGTCTGGACAGCCCAGCGTCGATGACCAGCAAACACGAAAAACTGCTTGCACAAGGTCCAGAGTAGGGACAGCGCATTATTCACTTGCTCACATTGGAAGCTCTTTCCCTTGAGTAAATCGTGTAATTTATCTGAAATCTTAATCGTTCGTTTATTTCTACATGTACAACACATATACCTACTTTCGCCCCATTCATTACTTCGTAACGCGTCTTTTTATTTTATTTATTTATTTATTTATTTATTGTCTTAGAGTGTATATTACAACCAGAATAAAACAAGGTGCTATTATAGCATCAAACAGGCTAATCTGTCCTGTGGTGAGTTAGAGACGTAAAAGAAGGGAATTACTTTCTTGACTTATCTGCCGGCTCGAAAGACATTTAAATCATAACATTTTGACCTATTCTAGCTGTTTTGGTAGTTAGCATTAGTACCACTGGCATGTACTATAAGACATCGTGTCAAATGAAGTAACATCGCCGGCCGGTGTAGCCGAGCGGTTCTAGGCGCTTCAGTCTGGAACCGCGCGACCGCTTCGGTCGCAGATTCGAATCCTGCCTCGGGCATGGATGTGTGTGATGTCCTTAGGTTAGTTAGGTTTAAGTAGTTCTAGGTTCTAGGGGACTGATGACCTAAGATGTTAAGTCCCATAGTTCTCAGAGCCATTTGAACCATTTGAAGTAACATCATAGACAATGTCATCCCTCCCACTCACCCACCAGGCACAAATCAATCCCAGAAATTTTCCCCCCAGAAATTTTTTTTACCTATTACATATAGGCTCTTCAGCTACATGATATTACATATTGCTTACTATGGCTGATGAATATTCTGGATTTTGGGCACAGAATCAGAGACCTTCGCTTACAAATTGCAAGATGCAGGTGCGCCAGTACCTTGCAGCTAAGAGAGCTCACTGCATTGGGGAGGCGGGGTTAGCTCGTAGAAAAGCGTGAGTATGTCAAGAAGATTTGATTTACATGTCTTCGAAACTGCCAGGTAAGTCCAAAAGCTAAGCTAGTTCTCTTCTTTTGCATCCCTAACCCCGCCCAGGATATATACTCATTTTTTGTGCTATGACAGCTTTTTCCGTTCTGGTTCTCAACATTTAATCTACCATAATTTCGACTTCAGACCGCCATATCTTGGCAATCGATGTAGATTTTTGTTGATTTGGGTGAGGGCCGATCATACATAGGTCATTTCAGCAATGAATTAAGATTTGTGTTACCGCCAGAACTTTCCCCAGGTCTCCTGCTTATTCAACATATGTGCTTACCACTACGCCAGTGTAACACTGTGACGATCATACCTGCACCTGTGTCGTTGGACCCTGATGATACTTGCCTAGTAATTTTGCTTGTATACTAGCTGAAGGGCTATGTCTTTTCCCTGCTTGCAGAGTGCCTCTGTTTTTCTGGATTTGAATTCTAGTAGATCATTCTGTTTATTACGGGAAATTTTGAAACTGTCACAGTCCCTCTCCGTAGTCGTTAGCTTATGAATCTCAGTTTGATATCTCTGGATCCATCGCTGATGAAATAAAGGCTTCAGAGTATTAGCAGTTCCACCACGCAATAAAAGTGAAATGTAATGAATGAATGTTTAGTTCGGATGTTCATATGAATTATTGACAACTTGTAATAAATTAAAGCATATATATGGAAATAATGAATACAACTGGTGACTGAAGTATTCTGGTGCTACAAATAAACGGAAATATTTGGTTTCACTACACACGGGTTGTTCAAAAAGTCTCTCCGCAGTGCCGTATGATTGTTAGCCGCGCGTACCGTATACCGCAGTGAATATACCGAAATGAAACTCCGTGAAATACAAGTTATTGTTTATTCAATAATCATTTTTACTTACAAATTTTCACACAAGCAGTAACATTTCTTCTATAACAGAAGCAGTGCAAGTGGATATTGCAGTTTTCAATTCATCAATGGATTTTGGACGGTTTTCATAGACAGTTGCTCTCACTGCACCCCAGAAGAGAAAGTTAGTTGGTGTGAGGTCAGGCGATCGTGAAGGCCAAAGTCCCTGTGAAATTATGCGATCACCAAAAACATCTGCAAGCAGTGACATTGAAACGCGAGCTGTATGCGCGGTTGTACCATCTTGTTGAAAATAACCGTTCAGTGTTTCACTTAACACAAGTTCTCTTATGAATGGGTACAGAATATCACTGCAGTATCGATGTGCGTTTATTGTCTCGTTGAAAAACCCAAACAGGCGAACAATCATACGGCACTGCGGAGAGACTTTTTGAACAACCGGTATTATTTCATCTCCTGCATGCGTCCACCAAGATGCACAAACGCCTAATAATGCGACTTTTACACAAAAAGTATTTTCGAATTCACTTGCACGTGCAACTAGTTTATTACATCAAAATATGACTTAATTCTCGGCGCAGGTACTATGGAACAAGTAAATAAATTTCAGAATTGAACTTACTTCTGTATGCCAAACACTGACGATAACTTCTCGATCGTGCAAGTTTTGAACAAAGGTACGAACAGTGAGTCGCTCTAAAAGTACCCAGAACACTCAGGAGACACAATCACATGTCAGAGGCGTTGGTAGTTTCGTGCAGAATTATGCACGTAACGTTACTGGCATTCAGAATCAAGTAACCTTCTACACTGACGGAAAAACAGGAACAACAAAAAACGATTAATGCAAAGTAATCAAATTTCTGGAATGTATTTGTCTACGTAACATATTAAAGTTATCACAGGTTAATAAAAGCGCTGAAATGCTGGTACGTTAATAACCGGTGTAAGCGCCAGAATGTTGCATGCAAGCATATAAACGTGCAATAATCGTGTTGTATAACTGCGGGATGTCAGTTTGTGGGATCCAGTTCCAGGCCTGTTGCACATGGTCCGTCAATACAGGGACGGTTAATGCTCTTTATGGGTGACGCTGGAGGTGTCGTCTGATGCTGTCCCATATGTGCTCGATGGGTGACAGATCTGGTGATCGAGCAGGCCAAGGCAACATGTCGACACTCTCTATAGCATGTTGGGTTACAACAGCGGCATGTGGGCCAGCGTTATCCTGTTGGAAAACTGTAATGCTATTGATGAATGGCAGAACAACAGGTCGAATCACCAGACTGAAGAAACATTTGCAGTCAGGGTGCGTGGTATAACCACGAAAGTGATCCTGCTGTCATACGATGTCGTACTCCGGGTTGTAAGTCCAAGTGTATGTCCAGTGTGTCTAGCACTTAGACTTGCTGGTTGCAGGCCCTCCCAACCATCACATGGCCATCACTGGCACCAAGGCAGAACCAACTTTCAACAGAAACAGATCGCCACCCTGTCCTCAATTGAGCTCTCGCTTGGCACCACTGAAGTCCCAAATGACGGTGGGTTGGTATCAGGGAATTTAGCTCGGAGCTGTCCTTGAAGTAACCGATTTGTAGCACTTCGTTGTGTCACTGTGGTCAGAACTGCTGCTCAAATAGCTGCTGCACATGCAGTAGGATGCGCCAGAGCCATATTCCGAACACAATGATCTTCTCTCTTGATGGTGCCACGAGGCCGCCTCAGCCCGGTCTTCTTGGGTCCGTCCATTCTCGTGACCACAAATGCTAGCAATCATTTAAAATCGCTGCATTCCTGCCAAGCCTTTCTGCAGTATCGCAGAAAGAACATCCAGCTTCTCGCCTTATCACACGACTTCGTTCAAACTCAGTGAGGTGTTGACAACGGCGTCTTATTCGCCTTTAAGGCATTCTTGACTAACATCAAGTCACCACGTCCAGTTTCAAAGGTAACTAACGGTCACGACCGTTACAGCGCGTATTTAAAGAAAACCTGATTTGCATCCTCATACTGCCTCTGCTAGCACCACTTTTACGCGACTGGCGCGAAATTTGAATAGACATCATCCTTCAGCTGTGGAAACACGCCCACCAACTTTCGTCACCAAATTCCTTCTTGATGTTACGGTTTCTTTTCCGTCAGTGTATTTATTGGCGTTCGTTTGGTATCATGAGAATTCTCGATGCGCGACGATATGCTTATGGGGCTCAAGGGCAATATTCGTGACCTACCGATATGATTCATATACAGGGTGTTTCAAAAATGACCAGTATATTTGAAACGGCAGTAAAAACTAAACGAGCAGCGATAGAAATACACCGTTTGTTGCAATATGCTTGGGACAACAGTACATTTTCAGGCAGACAAACTTTCGAAATTACAGTAGTTACAATTTTCAACAACAGATGGCGCTGCGGTCTGGGAAACTCTATAGTACGATATTTTCCACATATCCACCATGCGTAGCAATAATATGGCGTAGTCTCGGAATGAAATTACCCGAAACCTTTGACAACGTGTCTGGCGGAATGGCTTCACATGCAGATGAGATGTACTGCTTCAGCTGTTCAATTGTTTCTGGATTCTGGCGGTACACCTGGTCTTTCAAGTGTCCCCACAGAAAGAAGTCACAGGGGTTCATGTCTGGCGAATAGGAAGGCCAATCCACGCCGCCTCCTGTATGTTTCGGATAGCCCAAAGCAATCACACGATCATCGAAATATTCATTCAGGAAATTAGACGTCGGCCGTGCGATGTGGCCGGGCACCATCTTGCATAAACCACGAGGTGTTTGCAGTGTCATCTAAGGCAGTTTGTACCGCCACAAATTCACGAAGAATGTCCAGATAGCGTGATGCAGTAATCGTTTCGGATCTGAAAAATGGGCCAATGATTCCTTTGGAAGAAATGGCGGCCCAGACCAGTACTTTTTGAGGATGCAGGGACGATGGGACTGCAACATGGGGCTTTTCGGTTCCCCATATGCGCCAGTTCTGTTTATTGACGAAGCCGTCCAGGTAAAAATAAGCTTCGTCAGTAAACCAAATGCTGCCCACATGCATATCGCCGTCATCAATCCTGTGCACTATATCGTTAGCGAATGTCTCTCGTGCAGCAATGGTAGCGGCGCTGAGGGGTTGCCGCGTTTGAATTTTGTATGGATAGAGGTGTAAACTCTGGCGCATGAGACGATACGTGGACGTTGGCGTCATTTGGACCGCAGCTGCAACACGGCGAACGGAAACCCGAGGCCGCTGTTTGATCACCTGCTGCACTAGCTGCGCGTTGCCCTCTGTGGTTGCCGTACGTGGTCGCCCTACCTTTCCAGCACGTTCATCCGTCACGTTCCCAGTCTGTTGAAATTTTTCAAACAGATCCTTTATTGTATCGCTTTTCGGTCCTTTGGTTACATTAAACCTCCGTTGAAAACTTCGTCTTGTTGCAACAACACTGTGTTCTAGGCGGTGGAATTCCAACACCAGAAAAATCCTCTGTTCTAAGGAATAAACCATGTTGTCTACAGCACACTTGCACGTTGTGAACAGCACACGCTTACAGCAGAAAGACGACGTACAGAATGGCGCACCCACAGACTGCGTTGTCTTCTATATCTTTCACATCACTTGCAGCGCAATCTGTTGTTGAAAATTGTAACTACTGTAATTTCGAAAGTTTGTCCGCCTGAAAATGTACTGTTGTCCCAAGCATATTGCAACAAACGGTGTGTTTCTATCGCCGCTCGTTTAGTTTTTATTGCCGTTTCAAATATACCGGTCATTTTTGAAACACCCTGTACTTGCTTAAGGTTGTTTCCCGACCAGCCACGCCAACAAATTATGCCTCAAAATACTTTGGGGTAGATATTTTTCACATTCACCCCACCTTCAGATGTTTAAATTTAATTACGTGCCGTTTCTTTACTTCCTATGTTTGTTTTTACAGTAGATGTCTTAAAAACGGCCGATGCAAAATTCTGCAACGACATTAGTAAGCTATGTTCATTACGCGTAAACAAATTTAAACATCTGAAGGTGGGACGTCAGGCATCCTGCAGTCTCTCTGTCTCTGTCTTCTCCCCCCCCCCCCTCCACCCCCCCCCCCCCCCCGAATTTCTTGCAAGCACAGGCCGCCCATTGCCCACCAGTGGTTTATGGCATGATGCATGTTACTAGTTATGAATTGTCATGCATGTGATTGACGGTGTGACGTCATATAAGAGGATATAAAGTGAAAAATACAGCTGCGTGCAAACAGTGTTTTGCCAAAAATTTGGAAACTTGTGGTAAGTTCCTAAGAGACCAAACTGCTGAGGTCATCAGTCCCTAGGCTTACAAACTACTTAACCTAACTTAAACTAACTTACGTTAAGGACAACACGCACACCCATGCCCGAGGGAGGACTCGAACCTCCGACAGGGGCAGCCGCGCGAATCGCGGCAAGGCGCCTCAGACCGAGTGGCTATCCCGCAGACATGTTTTTCCAAAATCTTGAGTTTGTATTTAATGTTAGAAAACTATATTCTGAAAATGATACACATTAGAAGAATAGTTTTGCTGTTTAGGGAGGAAAATAACACATAACACCGGAGGTAAAGGCGCGCAATAGCAAGAAAAGTGTTTTGGAAAAAAGGAAATAAATTAAGTAGAATACAGATTTAAGTGTTAATATGTCTGAAATCAACATTGTGCGGAAGTGAAACGAGACGAAATGAGAATAAAGGCTTTTGACATGTGGTACTGCAGAAGAGGGCTGTATAGATGGTATAAATAAGAAGAGAGAGTGAATCGAATTGGAGAGAAACGAAATTTATGGCTCAACTTGACTGAAAAAGGGAGATTATAGGACACGTACTGAGGCATCAATGAAGAGTAAATTTTGTAATGGAAGGAGGTGTAGGGGGAGGGGGGGGGGGAAGTGAGGAGGATAAAAGTTGTAGACTGAGACGAGACTGAGACTTCATTATAGTAAGTAGGTTACAGAGATGAAGTGGCTTACATAGGACAGACTAGAGCTCCATAAAACCAGTCTTCGGCTGACGATCGCAACGACGCATCAGAATTTCAAAGAGTGTACCACCTTGCGATGTTAGTTAGGCAAAGCGAGAAGAAAAGCAGGAAGGCGGTCTGGTGGGGGGAAGCCGTGAATAAGGAGATGAGTGGTCGCTGGAGAGGCGGACAGCTGCTGAGCGAGCAAAGTCAGCTCTCGCCGCTCGCCCAGCCGCCTATCGATTGGCCGGCAGTCTGCAGTCCAGGCGAGGCGAGGCGGAGCCACAGCTGGAACTGTTTCTGGAGCTGGAGTCCGCCTTTATCGGCTCTCCAGACAGCCGTCGGCCCTTCTCCAGCAGGCTGCGACGTCACTCAAGAGGACTAAGAGAATGCTGACAAACTCTGCTCTCACAATGAAATAACGACTTCTTCTGCATCTGTGTCTTCTGTGTCCTGTCACTTACCACCTTCCTCATTAACATCCGTTACTTTTACGTATTTTTATTATATGTACACTACTGGCCATTGAAATTGCTACACACGAGAAATTTAACCGACAGGAAGAAGATGCTGTGATATCCAAATGATTAGCTTTTCAGAGCATTCACACAAGATTGGAGCCAGTGGCGACACCTACAACGTGCTGACATGAGGAAAGTATCCGACCGATTTCTCATACACAAACAGCAGTTGACCGGCGTTGTCTGGTGAAACTTTGTTGTGATACCTCGTGTAAGGAGGAGAAATGGGTACCATCACGTTTCCGACTTTGATAAAGGTCGGATTGTAGCCTATTGCGATTGCGGTTTATCGTATCGCGACATTGCTGCTCGCGTTGGTCGAGATCCAATGACTGTTAGTAGAATATGGAATCGGTGGGTTCAGGAGGGTAATACGGAACGCTGTGCTGGATCCCAACGGCCTCGTAACACTAGCACGGCTGTAACGGATCGCGCAGCCACGTCTCGATCCCTGAGTCAACAGAAGGGGACGTTTGCAAGATAACAACCATCTGCACGAACAGTTCGACGGCGTTTGCAGCAGCATGGACTATCAGCTCGGAGACCATGGCTGCGGTTACCCTTGACGCTGCATCACAGACAGGAGCGCCTGCGATGGTGTACTCAACGACGAACATGTGTGCACGAATGGCAAAACGTCATTTTTTCGGGCGAATCCAGGTTCTGTTTACAGAATCATGATGGTCGCATCCGTGTTTGGCGACATCGCGGCGAGCGCACATTCGAAGCGTGTATTCGTCATCTCCATACTGGCGTATCACCCGGCGTGATGGTATGGGGTGCGGAGCACTGTTCAACGTATCTACAAGCACTGGTATAACATACGTGGCCACGAAACACATCATCAAAACGGTGATCGGAAAAAGATCCTGACTTAGGATTGGAGACGTGTTTAACCGCTAGTGAATCAAAACGCTTCCAAACGCTACAGTTATTGCTGAATTTAGTAAATTAAAGTTCATCCCCACCTGTTAGCGAGAGATCATTGAGACGGGAACACTAAAAATAACCGCAGAATATATCTGTTTCAAACAGCAGATAAAAATTCGCTTGAGGCCTTCTTAAGATAGAGTCTCCATTCCTTCCAAGCTAATTATGTAAGTGTAGACCAGATATGGCTCAAATTCAGAGATACAGTATCGACAGCAGTACATAGATTCATACCGCATAAGTTAATAAGAGACGGGACTGATCCACCATGGTACACAAAACAAGTCAGAACACTGTTGCAGAAGCAACGAAAAACGCATGCCAAATTCAGAAGAACACAAAATCCCCAAGACTGGCTAAGTTTCAGGGAAGCTCGAAATTTAGTGCGGACGTCAGTGCGAGATGCTTTTAATAGTTTCCACAATCAAACATTGCCTCAAAATATGGTAGAAAACCCGAAGAGATTCTGGTCGTATGTAAAGTACACCAGTGGCAAAAATCAGTCAATACCGTCACTGCGCGATAGCGATGGAAATGTTACCGATGATGGTGTCACTAAAGCGGAGTTACTAAATACAGTTTTCCGTAATTCCTTCACGAAATAAGACGAAGTAAATAAGCCAGAATTCGAAACCAGAACAGCTATTAGCACGAGTGACATAAAAGTAGATATCTTAGGTGTTGCGAAACAACTCATATCACTTAAGAAAGGCAAGTCTTCCGGTCCAGATGGTATACCAATCAGGTTCCTTTCAGGGTATGCAGACACAATAGCGCCTTTCTTTACAATCATATACAACCGCTCACTTGACGAAAGATCTGTTCCTAAAGACTGGAAAGTAGCACAGGTCACACCAATATTCAAGAAAGGAAATAGGAGTAACCCATTGAATTACAGACCCATATTGAAACGTCCCCTTAGAACAATTATACAAGACTGTGCTTAAACTGACACACAATATTTTTTTAGCGCAACGCAATCTGACTTTCAATAATCCCTACAAAAGAATGGCCCTGACTAACATTAACCTATACCTTTCACAAATCACTTACCTCACAAAAATCTTTGTTACTCGAACTACTGCAATACAGCGAGCGCCACTACTGCCAGCTAAATCAAAGATACAAATTACAGAAGGCACTAACTACTGATAGGCATAGTTGGCAAATGAAAGATTTTAATAGAGAACAAACAATGTATTTACCTTAATAGTCATAATATATATAACAGCTCATGACATCCAGTCTTACAAATTTCAAAACTCCGCCATCTCTCTCCCCACATCCACCACTGCTGGCGGCTCACCTCCAACTGCGCAACGCTATCAGTGTTGCCAACTCTAAAAAACCCGAGTCGCTAGATTCAATATCAAAAGTCGCTAGAAAGTCGCTAAAACTGATTTTACTAGGGGTTTACTGAAAATTTCGTGCTGTGAATGGTGCAATAAGCCAGATGGGGGGAGGGGGGGGGGGGTAATAAAATATTAATAAAAATTGTCTCATACGTAATTGCTATGTCTTAATTAAATGACGCATCGCTTCAACAACATACATATAAAATGCGCTAACATTTAATTAAACGTGTTATTATAATTGACGCAACACATAAATTGTTGTTTCAATCACAGTAGTCAAATATACTAGAAATATACAACTATATTTGTAACAAAAGAAAGCAAGAATTCAGATTAGGTTACAAAATATACAAATACCGGTATGTGAGCTATTCATCGTCGTCGCTCAGAAGATCGAACAACTCTTCTGTTTCATGCTCTGACAGAACTGTAGTTGATGTAGAGGGTTGAACGTCGCTCAAAAGATGATGTTGCAGTTCGACTGGTTTTGTCGCAAAAGAGTAACTTTTGTTCGTTGCAATAAGCTCCAATATGTCTCACGGTATGTCAAAAGATGCACAATCTTTATTTTGTTTCTTCAGCTGGTCTCTCAATATGATCAAAGCATTAATTGTCTTTAACGATAATCTGTTACGTTGTTTACTTTTTATAATGTACATACAACTGCATATTCTTTGCACTTCTGCATTTGAATGCGGCAGGCATAGAACAGTCATTGCTAGCTGTGAAATCAAAGAAAAAGAATTCTCCCCTGCGGCATTTTTATACTGAAAAACCTCACTCCAAAATCGAACAGTGTTAGTAGTGTTATTCCACATAATGAAGTTGATATTATGCCATTCTTGCAGCATATCGTCTATGAAATCGCCACTAAAACCCAATTTGTTGACTACAGCATTATTTTTATTCACTTTGAGTGTTTCTTCAACATTCAGCACTGACATTTTTTTCAGGATCGTGATGTTACTTGGCAGACTTTGTTGAATTTCTTTTATGATTTTCAGACTAAACTGAATGCATCTCTTCTTCAAATAAACTTTATTTTCTTCAAACTTGACTCAGACAATTTCTGTTCAAACATAAAGCCAAGGTTCGGATTTGCGTACATACATTCGCTTGGAACTGGTATTGTCAACAAATCAACAGTTGGAAAAACTGTTTGTCCAAGTGACTGCATGAGAAATACAAGTGTACCTAGTAATTTAGTGGGGTCATTGTCTTCTTCTTCTTCAAAAGCTTTTATTGCTGTTTGTACGTCTTTTAAAGCATGTTTAAGGCAAAACACGTAAAGATGATTTGAGTCGTCACAATATATCTTTTACAAAAGATCGGCAGTGTAACAATTGTCTTGAACCATGGCAAGTGAAAAATGTAGCTTTAGTTCTTCCCACTGCTCCAGAATTCTTCGGATTGCTGGTTCAATTGAAAGCCAACGTGTTGCACAGACCTTCCAAATTTTAGTGGCTGTTTTCCACAATTTAGTGTCTGATAATCCTTTTATATTCCTCTTGTCTTTTGGGTGAAATGGAGAACCAATTGTAGGTTTCACGTACAAGAAACTCTATGTTTCTAGGTATGGTATTCACTGAGGCGTGCGAAACTGCAAGCTGAAGAGAGTGACAAATGCAACGGATAAAAAAAAAAAAAAAAAAAAAAATGCTTCAGATCATATTCTCTCTTGAGTTGTTCGAAAAGTCCATTGTTTATTCCAACCATTGCAGAAGCATTATCTGTGCCAATTCCTACCATATTAGCGATTGGAAGTGTGAGATCTTTCAAAGAATTCACAAGAACAGCAGCCAGATTTCTTGCATCTGCAGTTTCTACTACAGCGAGTTTGAGAAATGCTGATCTAATGGTTTGGCTGTTTACACTATAGTGCCGTATAACGATACCTAGCATTTTAGATATTGATATATCTGTGGATTCATCTATTAGTACACTGTATTTTTGGTTACCTATATCTTCAACCAATGATTGTGTAAAATATGGAGCCAAAACTTCAGTTATAATGTTAGTGCACTTTTTACGATATAATAGCATGTTTTTAGCGCCCTCATCATCGGAAAACACCTTCTTGCACAGTATTCCTAAATGATCTACAGCTAAAATAGAACAATCTTCAGCAATAAATAAAGAAAGGGCGTCTTCCGCTCTGCTTGCTATTCTAACTGTAGTTTTCGGAACAATTTTCACAGGTAAGGTGGTTTGTGTTTTTATTTAAATCAATTTTTTGTTTATGCTTAATAGTTTTCGAATGCTTTCTAATATCACACAATTTAGCATAAAACTCTGTTGCACATACTTGACATCTTGCCTTGGATAAGTCTCCAACGACTGGTTTCAGCCACCCATTGAATTCAGGTTCTGCTTCCCACGCCTCCCGATATTTTTGAGCGTACTGCTTCTTCTTCTGTGGTAAATCCATTTTGTAAGCCACCACAACATAAGTTCCACCAATTTATAATCACTGAAAATACATTAAAACTCAGGCGAACTAGATGTCATGAAACAATCTACTCACTCGGTAACTCGATATCAGTCCTATTGTTCATTGTTTAAAACGTAATAATGTCTGAGATACCCACACCGAATTGTTCTTGCGTTACCACTGTGCATGTGGTGATAATTTGACTGCGAGTTAACATTTCGAAAAATTAGAGGTTGCTGGACAGAAATGTATTTTATTATACTTAATATTACATATGTTTTTTGTATATTCGAAAAATAAAGAGTGTTCAAAAGTTGAAGAATTATAGATCGATACGCTATCGACGATAACATGCTAGTGGGTAATGAATAATGAATTGTTCTATAGTCAAGGTTTTCTTACTCTGTAGGCAGTTCCCACTTTCAGGTTTACTAAATGCTGAACAATGCTACATGATCTTCTAAGAACTTAATTTAACTTAGTAAATATAGAACAAATTCAGTGTCGTACCCATTCTATAGTTAAAATCTTAGTTTAGTTAATGAAAATACTGGCCCAAAATAGTTTTGATTTGTACTCCAAAAGTCGACAGTACTCCAAAAGTCGCCAGATAAGTCGCTAAATAATTTTTGTCGCTAAAAAGTTTTTTTTGTCGCTAAGACGAAGGCAAAAGTCGCCATTTCTAGCGACAAAGTCGCTATATTGGCAACACTGAACGCTATGCGCTGTTCACATTCAGCTGCCCAACACTACAATACCCAACAACAATGCAAAACAGCCACAGACTGCATGCAGCACAGCCAGTGATTTTCATACAGAGCGCTACATGGCGGTGGCGTTACCAATATAAGAACCTAAACAGCCTACTTACAATATCACCAACCTCAATTTGCAGTAGGATTTTGGAGCATATACTGTACTTGAACATTATGAATCACCTTTAACAAAGTGACTTATTGATACATAACCAACACGGATTCAGAAAATATCGTTCTTCTGCAATACAGCTAGCTCTTTATTCCCATGAAGTAATGAGTGCTGTCGACAAGGGATCTCAGATCGATTCGATATTCCTAGATTTCCGGAAGGCTTTTCATAACGTTCCTCACAAGCCACCATTAATCAAATTGTATGCATATGGAGTGTCGTCTCAGTTGTGTGACTGGATTCGTGATTTCCTCTCACAGATGTCACAGTTCGTAGTGATAGACGGTAAATCATCGAGTAGAACAGAAGTGATATCTGGTGTTCCGCAAGGTAGCGTCATAGGCCCTCTGCTGTTCCTAATTTACGTAAATGATCTAGGTGATAATCTGAGCAGCCCTCTTAGATTGTTTGCAGATACGCTGTAATTTACCGTCTAGTAAAATCATCAGACGATCAATTCCAATTACAAAATGGTCTAGAGAGAATTGGCACTAAACAAGGAAAAGTGCGAGGTCATCCACATGGGTACTAAAGGAAACCCGATAAATTTTGGGTATACGACAACCACCTATGCCTCCTTGCCTCTAAAGTGGGCCAAGTTAATGAGTGCATGTTATTTACAGGAACGCGTATAATATTTGACCCACAATTGTCGGATCTTGTGATCCGACCCTTGCATGGAAGAGGGGAAAGTTATTTAATTTTAAGGGAAAGTTAACAGAGAATAATGAGATCCTTTTGCTTTCCACACCATAGGGTACATACACAACACATTTCTACTGAGAAATCGCTCAAGGAAATAAAGTCACATTAGAATGTATTATACTTTACTGTCCCTTTAAAAGACTAGCAGGAACCTAGCTGTTTCCTCTAATGAGAGGATTACGAGACTGAACAGAAAAAGCTGCGCGCATGCATAGGCGTTTCTCTTTGGAGCAAAGTTATAAAACGCATTGGAATCCCCAGAATAAGTTCCTGTGATCAGCTGAAGCTAGTCATGACGATCCACTGGCCATCAATGTAACAGCTTTCCGCTGGGACTAGGAGAATGTCCCGCCAGAACGTTTTCGAGTGATTACGACTGTTCGTGATCTTCACTCGAGCGAAACCATTAGTAGCGTAAGGAAAGAGTTATAGAAGTTTATTATGGTACAGTAGTGGAAATCAGCACAAAGGCATGGATTTTTGTAGGATAGTTAACATTGTCGGTTGGAATAATTGTGTACAGTATATGTGCAATAGTATGAAATCCAGTATACCGACAAATGCAGTCAAATGGTACCTCATTTGATGTCAGTACTACAGTGTATAACAAGATTTCAACGGTTGAGGTGATAGCTGGTGGAAAACAGTCGGCTCCGGGTGGTGTTTGTGTGCGTATTTGGCCGGCCGCGGTGGCCCTGCGGTTCTAGGCGCTGCAGTCCGGAACCGCGGGGCTGCTACGGACGCAGGTTCGAATCCTGCCTCGGGCATGGATGTGTGTGATGTCCTTAGGTTAGTTAGGTTTAAGTAGTTCTAAGTTCTAGGGGACTAACGACCTAAGATGTTAAGTCCCATAGTGCTCAGAGCCGTTTGAACCATTTTTTTTTTGTACGTATTTGTGTTTACTGCAGATAGGAAACAGACACCATAGTGACAGTGCGTGTTGTGTACATAAACCACGATTGTGGCAATGCCCCTCAGAAAACATATAGCAGGTGATGAAAAAGCAGAAACATGTGTGTACAAGGAAATGGGGCTTTGTAATCGTCAAATTACGAAAAAGTTGAACCATTGAAATGCAGCAACTGATAACTTCGTTAGATTTGGGGCACTACATGGTTAGAGCAGAAAATATGAGTATAGTACAAAATTAACTGAGGTATCTAAAAGTTTACTTTTGATCAAAGAAAGGGCCACGAACTGTTATTCTTCTCACAATCTCCCTGATTTAAATCCCCTAGTAACTGCCAGACCTGTACGACTACTATTGTCACGTAACAAATATCTCCCATTCAAGAAACAACTGCAAAAGACTGCTCTAACACTCAAATGAAATGACCCCACCGGGAATCGAATCCGGGACCCAGTATGTAAGAAGCGAGAACGCTACCGCAAGACCACGAGCTGCAGACTTCTGACACTTAAATACAAACAAACTAGACAGGAGTTTGCCGAAAAATAACTTCCGAATGGGATAAAGTGATCTTCAGTGAAGAGAATAAGTTTAGTTTAGATGGGCTAGATGGATTTCATTATTTAGACATGATATGACAGAGCAGCAGGTGAGAATGAGCAGAAATTGTGGTGGTGGAAGTGTTATGATTCGGGAAGCCTTTTGTACTAAAGGTAAACCACACATTGGTTGGCTGAACACAGAATGAACTTTAATACTCATATACACTGAGTTGCTAGAGACAGAATTGATAAGAAAGTATGAGGAGCTAGTGGGTGAAAGTCTAATGTTTCAGCAAGATAATGCATCTGTGCATTTTTCTGCTACAATAAAAGCGTGGTTTGAAGCTAAGACTGTCGATATATTTCCTTAGCCAGCATGCAGCGCGTATTTTAGCCTTTTGAGGCCATATGTGTGTTGAAAAGCGAAATACAAGGATAGTGGGAGACAATTTTACAGCAAGAAGTACAAACCCTTACAAAATAAATGTCTTAGAGAATTTTGAGGTAATTAGGAAGCATGGATATTGGACAAAGTAAAAACAATGGAATGACACAACAGGACAGTGAGTACCTATAAACCAATTTCCATCCAAGAAATTCAAACGCCTTATTTTGTTGCTGATTTTATGTATGGGACTATGTAATTCCGTTGTGAGTGTTATTGTCTTATGTGTATCAATTACTTTCATAACAAATTTGGTACTTGCATGCTTAGATGCTGTGCCATTACTTTCATAGAATCCCTACCTTTGTACTGATTTTCACTAGTGTGTGTGTAGTTAACTCGGCCAACTTCTAAATGATTAGTCCCATCTCCTCATCTCTGTCTCCCGCCCCCTCTTAGTCGCCGTTAATATCACAGCACCCATTCTCCCCAAAATAAAGGTGTCTTATGTACTGCGAAATAATACTGTCTAGTGTTCCTGCTACAGTCCTCTCTGCTCAGTGGGTAGTAGTGGCGCACAGGTAATTCTGCAGCGAGCGCTGGTGGTGGTTTGGGAAAGGGCCGGGGGGGGGGGGGGGGGGGGGCTGTCCTTGTGCAGCAGGTAGCAGGCAGCTGTGGCTTGGGATTAGCCAGGCCTGTGAGATGTGCAGCCGCAGGGATTAGGCGCTCCCACAGGGGTTACCTGCCTCATACAGGCCCCAACTCCAGGGGAGGGCCCGCCTGCTGGCAGAACAGAGATACTGCTCCGCTAAGCGCCGGCCGTACCTCGTGTCCCCGCTATTTACTCCCACCACTGTACACGACACATTTGGGATTACAGTAAAATAGTTCACTTCGTTTCTGATGGATGTCTGCAATTAATAGGTATAAAACTGCTTACCACTCAAAGACTCATTCATTTACCACATGAGTGCTTGCAGTCATCAGTGGTGAACAGTTTGGATTCCAGAGAAACCTATGACCCTAGAAGACAGAATGACAAAAGTTGAATCTACATTCATAGCATTTGTAGATTTAGAGACGTTTTTTGACAATATTAAGTAGAATACCTTTTCTTCATATTCTGAAAGTATAGAACGAGGCTAGCGGAAATGGAATCTACAACTTACACAAAAATAGACTGCAGTCATAAGAGTCTAAGGGCATAAAAGGGAAGCAGTAGTCGAGAATGGAATGAGACAGGATTGTAGTCTCTCCCCAGTATTATTTAGTATGTTTGTTGAGCAAGCGACAAAGAAAACAGAAGCAATATCTGGAAGGAGAAAAAATAAAATCTTTGACGTTTCCTGATGACACGGTAATTCTCATCGACAGCAAAGTACTTTGAAGAGCTGTTCAGTGGAATGGGTAGTATCTTGAAAAGAACTTATAAGATGAACATCAATTAAAGTGAAACAAAGGTAATACAATGTACTGGAATTAAATCAGGTGTTGCTGACAGAGTTAGATTACAAAATGAGAACTAAAAGTAATTGATGAGTTTTGCTGTTAGGAAAACAAAATAACTCATGATGGTCAAAGTAGAGAGGATTCAAAACAGGATATAGAGTGCAGACTAGCAATAACAAGAAAAGCATTCAAAACAATTGATAATATGGAATAGGTAGTTTTTTTCTGAAGATATTTGTGTGTAGTGCAGCTTTGTAAAGTAGTAAGATGTGGAGGGTCAGATAAGAGAGTCTGGAGGCGTCTTCTCTGTGCCATTCTGCATGGCCTGTGATTGTGTACAAAGCGAATGTGGATGTGGGACTAGGCTGCAAACACTACTCCGCTTGGTAGGTGCCCTGACGTCATTGCTGGCGAGGTTGTCCGTTGAATGCCATCTTCCGTGCAAAACACGATCGTAATGACATCTGTTGAAGTTTGCATGATTACGTCGTGACTCAGACACAGGAAACCGTAGTTTGTTGCTTTAATTTTGAACACTAGTGTGTATCCGCTAATTCGGATGTATGTGAGTATGATGCAGATGCGAACAAGACACTTGCGAGTGCGAATATCATTCGTCTTGTCCATACAGACCTCTACCTACAGAATGTATAGTGTCATCTGACTTTTCAGAAATGAACGAGTATAATTAATGTTACGTTAAACGTGTTTCAATTTCATTCATTGTCAGCGGTGATTTCAGCTGCTAAAGTTTTAAATCACCGTTGCTCTTTTTGCCATCATGTAACGGCTCCGTGGTTCCATTAAAAGTAACATATTCACAACATGTAATTTGTAGATGGTTTAGTAAAGACTACTCATTTAATGTGTTTATTCGCGGCACAAAAAAGGGATTCTGTAAATAAAACATTGCATTCGGCAGAACAAATGCGGTAGGGCTGAATGCATGCTTTAGTTTCTGACGCAGATGTTTGTTTGACATAAGGTCGCTCATGAAATCGTGCCTAATACGAGATGTTATGAGAAAAATAATAGCAAAAAATAACAGGAGGTCGCTCGTTTATAACATTTTGTGAATACAGAATTGCAAGGGCTCCTCGGCGTGAATCATAGTGCAGCGTGAAACGTTGGTACACAGCTTGTACGCTGTCACGTAAGAGACATTGCGGATATTCGTCCATTAGCGCGTTGAAATTTCGGAAGGGCCATTCGAATAAATGAAGCATTATAAACTGCACAGTTGATGGCGTATTACGGCGAGGCTGGTGGGATATGCCGATGTTAACGCCACGCTGCATGTAGGCCGAGAAACGCGTCCGCGTCCCTGTGTTCGCGAGAACCGTCTCCTGCATATCAATGTGCCTCTTCTGTTCACAGCCGGAATACGTGTTATTGCTACCAGCTGTAATACTTGGTAATATTACAGCTTGGTAATATTTTTGGATATAGTAAGTGGGTAATTTCCCCAACCCCCACAAAAAATTAAAAATATTAAGTGTCATGTAATATTTTGTGTAATGTAATATCTTGTATAGACACCTTTTATTAACCTACTGTCGTATTCATGATCTATGGAATAAGTACTAATCTAATCTAACCTATTTCCGAAATGACGTACGTCCGTTGTTTATTCTCTTTGTACCACTCCGAATCCGCGATCTGACAGTAAAAGTAGTTACCTTAATTTATCCATATAATCGTGGTTTAGCAGCCTTGTCGTGGACGGACTTATTTGAAAAAATGCAGAAGCCTACCACGTTCTGTATGACTTTATTTTATGATAACCAACGGCCCAGCCCCAATGGTAACACCAGTTACCACCATGTAGACGAAGTTTAGCGCTGTCGGGCTTCGTTAGTACTTGGATGGTTCACCGTCCGGCTCAATCCTTGTGAGGCCAGCTGATGAGATACTTGATTGAGAAGTAGCGGCTAAGGCCACGAAAATTGACAGCGACTGGGAGAGCGGGTGCTGACCACATGCTTCTCTATATCCGCATCCAGTGACGCTTATCGGCAGAGGATGGCTCGGCGGTTGGTCGGTACCGTTAGGCCTTCCGAAGCCTATTCGGGCGGAGATTATTTTATACAATGAGTTTATTTTATACAAGGATTCAGTTTGCGTAATACATTTACATTTTTGTCAAAACGTTTTTTTCGACGGCATCTTGAATGCTGCAAATGCTTCTTATTCTAGAACTTGTGTCTTCTTTTTCCTCCTTTATATTCATAGCACAAACACTTCCAAGTTCGCTGGTGCAAAGTAGCCTTCGGTATGTGCTCGATTAATATTATGCAAATTGACGAAAGCCCGAAACGCGTCCTTGCATAAATTAAGGCGAAACCAAACAGAGGCTGTTTTTTTTTTATTTCTTCCAGAAAATAAAAGTAGTTACCTCGAACTGGTGAATATCTATACGTCACTTTTTAAACTAATGTTGAAATTTCCCCTCCAGCGGCAGCACCTATCTCCAAGATACAATACTCACATATACTTTCGAACCAATTCACTACATACATTGATCTGGAAATTGGGTTGGGTTGTTTGGGGAAGGAGACCAGACAGCGAGGTCATCGGTCTCATCGGATTATGGAAGGATGGGGAAGGAAGTCGGCCGTGCCCTTTGAAAGGAACCATCCCATCATTTGCCTGGAGCGATTTAGGGAAATCACGGAAAACCTAAATCAGGATGGCCGGACGCGGGATTGAACCGTCGTCCTCCCGAATGTGAGTCCAGTGTCTAACCACTGCGCCACCTTGCTCGGTATTGATCTGGAAAGTGAAGGAATGTAAGTGCGGAAGTATCCAGGTCTCCCGTCATTCACAGTAAGCTGGACGTTACATACGAGATCAGGGGGACTGTTGTGCCGATTGGGGGTGGTCGGCGGCACCGCCCGCTGTTGTGCCAAGGGCACAGGGAATGGAACAACGAGAAATGAGGTCGCGTGGTCTTCTCGCATGAGACCAGGTGCAGTCTGAGTAGTGATACTGCACGTACCCTCATATGGCGAGAGGTGAGAACACATATTGCAACCAGGAACACTGTCGAACCTGTTCGTTGTGATGGTCTAGTGTCATGGTGTGGGGAGACAGAATGTTTCGTGAGGGTACTTGCCTCCAGATCTTTGAACACGATACACTCACATGTCAATGTTATTGGGACACTGTACTCCTTATATATTGAAAAATCCGCCGCACTTGCGAAAATTTTCTGGTCTTGACCCAGGTTTCGGCTAGAATAATCTAGCCTTCTTCAGAAGCATAAAATTACTGTAACATGCCAGAGTAAGGCACAGTCAAAATTAAAAATTAAAACCTATAGTACCGTGGTACCATGTCGAATTAAAACTACATAACGGAAGTCCAGCCCCGGCATCTCTTTACCACGCGGTCGGTTGGCAGCGGCAACTACGTTGGCACTGACCGTTGCACGCGGAATTGCACGGAGCACATAGCAACTCGTGCGCGTGCGCATACGGAGAGTCAAGGCTGTATATCATTGGCTGTCTGTATGTAGCGTGTTTGGAGCTGATAACCGTAATTGTAAGCCAACTAAGCATTATGTTGACGAAGTCCCTATGTGTATTAACTATACGCAAATTGTATTAAACGGTAGGAAATTTACTTGGTTGGCTATGTAAAGTTTAAGGATTGCCTTTACGACTTTCTGTTCGTTTCAATGCCTACTGCCTTCAGTTACTTTCTGTAGTATACTGTAGCAGTTCTTTGTATGTGTCATCCAAGTTGCATCGAGCTGTAATACTGGGAAGTGACACATCATGCGAAAGTTACTTTCGTCCATACATTTCGGACACCAGTGTAATATATTTACAGTCTGAAAAAATCTATAAAATATATCCTAGAAATAAAAGTTAATAGTGTTTCAAATTGTGAGTTCTTCCAGTTGCATGGGTTATGAGCAGTGCTTTTTATCTAAAAAAAAAAGTTTGAGGATACTCCGGCATTCGAAAATTACTTATAACTGAAGCATGGGATATCACCCGTCTGCTTTTAGCAATGACGTCATCAACATGTCGAACTACAAAAAGAATGGTATAGGACTCTTCAGTTGACTTACAGCTCAAATGAAGCAGGTGATACCGAGAAACACCCAAACATACAAGAGAATGTGGTGTCGAACACTTCAGTTTACATCACCTCAAATGAAGCATGCGATTCCCATCAATCTCTGAACAACAAAAGAAAACGGTATCGTACACTTCAATTGACCTTTTCTCGCCAAAAACTGCACTGGTATCGTTCATATTGCAATTACCAACAGGAAAAAATGAAATAAAAAACTTACGTCCGTGAAATAAATCTTTGGCACTCTTCCAAGCTCTCAACATCGTAAAAAAATTACTTTGTCGACGAAAACGTTTAGGGGTACGCATCCCCCAGCGTTCCTCCAGAAAAACAGCACTGGTTATGAGAATGATAGCTTGTTCCTCTCTGTGACAATTTCTTAGATTAACGAAAGTTGTTAGACGCCGCGCGAAATTGTCGACAAAGACGCTATCGCAAAGAGTACCTTCTCAGCTGTGCACTTAATTGTCTCAAAGAGTTTTTGACTACGAGAATCTAGTAAGTTATACTAGACGACAGTAAATATTCAACAGAAACGAAACTAGCATCAAATGTGCTCCAAGGAAGTGTACTGTAACTATCAGTGACTAGAACAACAATGTAAGCTCACTGTCATGGTACTTAGCCACTTCAAGATGATTCAAGATGACAACGTCATGGGGGCGAGAGGGGGGGGGCATCAAACATGGCGGAATACAGGTGATGTGCAGTAATGATCACGTAGTCGACTGTTGTCATGGTGGCTTCGATTACTTCCACTGTGCGTTTCGAGCAGCCGTTCGCTTGAATGACAGCTTAGTCAGACACAGCCATCAAACTTGTGCAAAAAGGAATTTGATTCATCCTGCGAGGCGAAAATGATCTCGTGCCCACTGCAATCGTAACTGTCGATGTCGTTGCGTCAATTTAAGAACACGGAGGGGTTATCTGCTACGGGGCCCTATGTTCAACAATATGCAGTTAGCGGTGTGCTCCGAAACACTTGCCCTTACAACCAGTATTGTACTATGTCGTCACAGCTGCCACAGATCGCCGCCTATCCTTCTTAGAGCAAGAAACCCGCCGACCTCCATGTTCTACGAAAAGGTATGCAGGTCCATCACCAAGTCGCCTGATATAATGCAACTAAAATTACTTGATAGTCGACACTTGACGTGTTGGAGCTGGTTTCCATCAATCGGAGAGCTCAACGTCACGCCCGAACCGTTCGCCATTGCCACGTTGCCAAACTGCCGTAACATTTGGCCTGCCCTCTTCTAACTCCTTGTCCAGTTTTCCTTCTGGAAGTGATTGTATCCAGAATCCTGGGTCTGGCCCTTTTATTTCGTATTTCATGACACATGATAACCACACCCGAAAAACATACACACACACACACACACACATACACACACACACACACACACACACACACACACACACACACACACACACCCGCGCGCGCGCTGAAACTGACGAAAAACACACGTTTTGTACACAGCACTAACCAAACACTACTGCTTCCTTTTGCAGATGACATGATTCAGTGTCATATATACAGTTATTATAATCTGAGATCAGCCGACATCAGATAAGCTTCACACGAAATTGCATGAACCTGAATTTTTGCAATTAATCGTTGCGACTGGGTCACCAGAGTCATAAATACAACAGTCTTCGGGAGTGTATGTATAAACCTGACGTATAGGAGGTCGTGGGTTCGAATCTCGTAAAATACAGCAATTTTTTTAATTTCTAAATCTAATAAAGAACTTATTTTTATTTAGTTAATTGAATATATATATATATATATATATATATATATATATATATATATATATATTACTGTACCATTTTCAAAATCGTATTGATTTTTTTATTTGCTATTATTTTTCATCCTATCTTTCTTTCATTGTTTGGCATTTCTTTGTGTCACTTATAATCTGAAATCAAGTGCCAATCAGAAGTGCTCATCGGTTGGTAATGCGGCAATTCGTGTGGCCAGTGTGAGGATTGTTTCAAATTACCGACGACAGAGAGAAATTACAGTTTGCCTTTAACACTGAGACTGAAATATTTTCTGTCTTGATTCTGCTCGAATTGGTTAGCTTTAATCGCTGTAAACAGAGCGACAGTGATTTTAGTTCTGATACAAAATGATGATCGCTGTTTTATCGTATACTTTGCGCATCACGAATTGTGATTCAGTCAGGATATTAGTTTAAATTCATGGCCACAAAACGCGTCACAGTTCACTCGTTGTTCATATAAAATCAGCTGTCGCTACAGCATCTCCTATTTCCGTCCGTCACATCTCACGGTGGTCGCTTCCAACATTGCTCCGTGTTACACAGTAATGGAATTTGTGAAGTGGCCCGCTGTGTTTGTGTGCCGGCAGCCAGCAGTGGTTGCGGCAACACTGTAGCGGCAAGTGACAGACCTCAGCTGTCAGGTAATTTTAGTCGGACTATAGTGGTTTCGCCGTCCTTCAAACACTTTCCATAGATGCTAACGAAAGTAGCACGCGAACACTCAACCATCTTCGCCTTTCCTAAGATGTTCGTTCCCTGTCATCGGGTCAAAACCATTTGTCCTTCGTCAAGGTCACTAATGTTAGCTAATTTCCCTATTTGCGGTGTGTATCGTCGCTAGAATGAATCCTCATTAGTTTCTGCTCCCCTTATATACAATGTGTGTACATTTTACATGCATAACCAAGTGTTTATTGTTAACTCCAGCAAGTGGACGAGCTACTTCACCGTGCACTGCGTGGTAGTACAAAAATCAGTCATTTTCGTTGTTTGTTTTTGAAAACATCGAGTTTACTTTATGAAACATTGTGATATGTTTTCGAATAGGTCTTTGGAGAGCAAGTGGTTTACCGAATTATAAATGTAGGGTGCTGTTTGAAAAAGACGAAGTGTCATTCATATATTTGTAATGAATAAATTTACAAGAAATAATTTAGGAATAAAGAAGACCAGACAGCGATTAGCAGAAGCGCTGAGTCGTTGACAGGCAAACAGAATAAGTAATGAAAACTTTGATAGCTTTCGGAAGAAGTCATATGGCGGGATAGAGTACAAGCACACACACACACACACACACACACACACACATACATTGTGCCTTTATTCCTAAATTATCCATATTCTGCTTGAATTTTAGATACCATACTTAAAGTTGCAAGGGGGGCAATTATAATGTCCTCCTGGCAGCTAAACAATATTTCCTTAGTATTTTTTCGTTTTGCTACTGGACAAAAGGTAGATTGGTGTGCTCGAGATAAATGGATAAATGGAACACTGTAGATAGGAAAGCAGTCTACGAGATGTGGTAAGAAAAAAACCGCAGTCGTGCTCTAACTCTTGACTTAAAAAACTTACATAAATGAAATGTCCCTTTCAATAAATCCCCTTCCCAATCGCTGCACTGCTCCATGCGAATTTTCCACTGTTTTGCTGTTATGATGTTGAGGAGGCTCGTATCTTTTCCCTTCAGTGCATCCATGGACTAGAACCTGGTTCCTCTGAGCGCAGACTTCAGTTCTGGGAAAAGAAAGAAGTCGCATGGTGCTAGGTCAGTCAAATACGATGGGAGTTCCATCACTGGAATGTTGTTTTTCGCCAAAAACCCCTTCGCAGGCATCGACTTATCGGCTGGCGCGTCGTCCTGACGAAGAGTCCGTGAATCTGATCTACTTCGTCGCACATCTTCACGGAGGGTCTTCAAGCAGTTACATAATAGGCTTGATTGGTGTGTTCGTGATAAATGGAACACTTTGACCCTTAGGCCACCAATTAATGTAAATAACCCCTCGGATATTGAAGAAAATCATCGTTGCTTTGAATTTTGATTTGCTGATGCGCACTTCACTCTTTCTACAGGATTGAGGACTCTTCCAATGCATAGATTGTTGCTTAGTCTCTGGATCGTATTGAATTATCCACGTATCATCAAACGTAATTATCACAAGAAAGGACAATGTTCTACGAGTCGGGGCGTGGAATGCCAGACGCTTGAACGTGGTAGGGAAATGCAAAGGCTCAATCTAGGTATTGTAGGAGTCAGTGAAGTGAAATGGAAAGAAAACAAGGACTTCTGGTCAGATGAGTATAGGGTAACATCAACAACAGCAGAAAATGGTATAACGGGAGTTGTTGTTGTTGTTGTTGTTGTTGTTGTCTTCAGTCCAGAGACTGGTTTGATGCAGCTCTCCATGCTACTCTATCCTGCGCAAGGTTCATCTCCCAGTACCTACTGCAACCTGCATTCTTCTGAATCTATTTAGTGTATTCATCTCTTGTTCTCCCTCTACGATTTTTACCCTCCACGCTGCCCTCCAATACTAAATTGCTGATCCCTTGATGCCTCAGAATATGCCTTACCAACCGATCCATTCTTGTAGTCAAGTTGTACCACAAATTTCTCGTCTCTCCAGTTCTATTCAATACCTCCCTTCTGTAGCACCACATTTCGAAAGCTTCTCTTCTCTTCTTGTCTAAACTATTTATCGTCCATGTTTCACTTCTATACATGGCTACACTGCATACAAATACTTCCAGAAACGACTTAAATCTATACTCGATGTTTACAAATTTTTCTTCTTCAGAAACGCTTTCCTTGCCACTGCCAGTCTACATTTTATATCCTCTCTACTTCGACCATCATCAGTTATTTTGCTCCCCAAGTAGCAAAACTCCTTGACCACTTTAAGCGTCTCATTTCCTAATCTAATTCCCGCAGCATCACCCGATTTAATTCGACTACATTCCATTATTCTCGTTTTGCTTTTGTTTGTGTTCATCATATATCCTCCTTCCTCCTTTCAAGACACGGGAGTAGGATTCGTTACGAATAGGAAGGTAGGGCAACAGTAAACCAACACCGACAACGATAGTTCAGCTATACATTCTGACGTCAGAAGCTGAAGCTGAAGAGATACAGTATTTGAGGATATTTAACGGATAATTCAGTACGTGCACGGAAATTAAAATCTAATAGTCATGGGGGATTGGAATGCGGTTGTATGGGAAAGAGTAGATAAAAAGGCTACAGGAGAATATGGGCTTAGTACTAGGAATGAGGGAGGAGGAAGGCTAATTCAGTTCTGCCGTAAATTTCAGCTGGTAATAGCGAATATTCTGCTCAAGAATTACTATTCTAAGGGGTACCCAGGTCACAATGTAGTAGTGATGAAGAGTTGGGTGAAGTTTAACAGATTAGTTAGGAAGAATCAATAGGCAGGGAAGTGGGATACGAAGGTACTAAAGAATGACGAGATACTCTTGATGTTCTCTAACGCTATAGATACATCAATAAGGAATAGCTCAGTATGCAGTGCAGTTGATGAGGAAAGTACTTCTCTAAATAGGGCAATCACAGAAGTTGGAAAGAAAAACACAGGTACAAAGACGGTAATTGCGAAGAAACCATAGGTAACAGAAAAAATACTTCAATGGTTCGACGAAAGAAGAAAGTACAAAAATATTCAGGATGGTTCAGGAATACAGAGACAAAAGTCGCTTAGTAATAAAATGTCTGAAGTACAGGGAAGCTAAGGCGAAATGGCTACCTGACAAAGTGAAGAAATCGAAAAGGAAATGCTTGACGGAAGGACAGACTCAATATATAGGGAACTGAAAACAACGTTCGGTGAAATTAAAAGCAAGGGAGGTAACATTAAGAGTGAAACGGGATTCCACCATTAAATGCAGAGGAGAATGCGGATAGGTGGAAAGAGTGCGTTGTATGCCTCTATGAGGAGGAAGACTTGTGAGATGTGATAGAAGAAGAAACGTGATTCGATATAGAACGGACTGGGGATCCAGTATTAGAATCAGAATTTAAAAGAGCTTCGGAAGACTTCGATTAAATAAGGCAGAAGATATATATAACATTCCATCAGAATTTCTAAAAACCATGGACGAAGTAGCAACAAAACGGTTATTCACGTTGGTGTGTAGAATGTATGGGTCTGGCGATATGGCATCTCACATTCGGAAAACTATCATTAACACAGTTCCAAACACTAAAAGAGCTGACAGATGCGAGAATTATCGCACAATCAGGTTAACGGCTCATGCATCCAAGTTTCTAACAAGTATAATATAGAGAGGAATTGGATACAAAATTGAGGCTGTCTTGTATGACGATTAGTTTGGGTTTAGAAAAGGTAAAAGTACCACAGAGGCAATTGTGTCATTGCGGTTGATAATGGAAGCAAGACTAAAGAAAAATAAAGACACGGTCATAGGATTTGCTGATATGGAAAAGCGTTCAGCAATGTAAAGCGGTGAAGATGTTCGAAATTATGAGAAAAATAGGGGTAAGCTATCGAGAGAGACGGGCAGTACACAACACGTGTATGTACAAGCGCCAAATGGGAATAATAAGAGTGGACGAACAAGAACGAAGTGCCCGGATTAAAAAGAATTTAAGACAGGGTAGTAGTCTACCGCCTTTCCTGTTCAATCTGTACATCGAAGAAGAGAATGATGTAAATCAAACAAAGGATCAGGAGTGGAATTAAAATTCAAGGTGAAAGTATATCAATGATATGATTCGCTGATGACATTTACTATCCTGGGCGAAAGTGAAAAAGAATTACAAGATCTGCTGAATGGAAAGAACAATCTAATGAGTACAGTACAAGGATTTAGAGTAAATCGAAGATAGACTGAAATAATGAGAGGTTGCACAAATGAGAACACGGAGAAACTTAACACCAGGACTGATGGTCACGATGTAGATGAAGTTAAGGAATTCTGCTACCTAGGCAGCAAAATAACGAATGATGGACGGAACAAGGAAGACATCAAAAGCAGACTAGCACTGGCAAAAAGAGTATTCCTGGTCAAGAGAACTACTAGTATCAAACGTAGGCCTTAAGTCGAGGAAGAAATTTCTGAGAATGCTTGTTTGGAGCACAGGATTGTATGGTATGAAACATGGACTCTGAGAAGTCCGGAACAGAAGAGAATCGAAGCATTTGAGGTGTGGTGCTACAGACGAATGTTGAAAATTAGGTGGACTGATAAGGCAAGGAATGACGAGGTTCTGCGCAAAATCGGAGAGGAAATGAGTATGTGGGAAAAATGACTCTGAGCACTATGGAACTTAACATCTGAGGTCATGAGTCCCCTAGAACTTAGAACTACTTAAACCTAACTAACCTAAGAACATCACACACATCCATGTCCGAGGCAGGATTCGAACCTGCGACCGTAGCGGTCGCGCGGTTCCAGACTGAAGCGCCTAGAACCGCTCGGCCACACCGGCCGGCCGGCCGAAGTGGCCGTGCGGTTAAAGGCGCTGCAGTCTGGAACCGCAAGACCGCTACGGTCGCAGGTTCGAATCCTGCCTCGGGAATGGATGTTTGTGATGTCCTTAGGTTAGTTAGGTTTAACTAGTTCTAAGTTCTAGGGAACTAATGACCTCAGCAGTTGAGTCCCATAGTGCTCAGAGCCATTTGAACCACACCGGCCGGCTATGTGGGAAATACTGACAAGGAGAAGGGACGGGATGTTAAGAGGTCATGGAATTGCTTCAATGGTACTAGAGGGAGATGTAAAGAACACAAACTACAGTGGAAGACAGAGAATGGAACACATCCAGCAAATAATTGAGGACGTAGGTAGCAAGTGCTACTCTGAGATGAAGAGGTTGGCACAGGCGAGGATTTCGTGGAGGGCCGCATCAAACCAGTCAGGAGACTGATGACTCAAAAATAAATTTCTTTGCTGAGGTGATTAGGGACATTTTCAATCTTTTCAGGAGTGTCAGCACAGCTGTCCACTCGATGTTACTTTCGCTCGTTTGTGAGGATTCTTGGCACCACATTAGTATAAAGCTTAGTCATGCCCAACTTTGTCATGCCCAACACATAATGCAAAATCTGTCTAACGGTGATGCAAGCAAATTCTGAAATTGCTCGAATGCTGAGGCGCTGGTCTTCTCGAACAACTCTACTGACTTCTCCACATTCTCGTCAGTTTTAGAAGTGGTAGGACGGCCCTATTCCGGATCGTCTTTGACGTCTCCCTTCCGTCCTTGAACCTCTTAACCCACACGAAAACTTTCGTACCAGATAGACAATGATCACCATAAACTTGTGTCAACAACTCGTAAGTTTCTGTGGCGGATTTTCCAAGTTTTGTGAGGAATTTGATGTTAACACGTTGTTCCTCCTTAGAGAGTAGCGTAATTTCGACGGAGCTCAGATACACGAGCAGTTTCTAAGAAGGCTCACAGCCAGACTAACAACCGCAGAGGCGTGAAATTTTGTGCGACTGCCGAGGAGAGTCTCAAGGTGATTCCCCACACTTCTCTTTGTCATCGACGAAGCCGGAAATGTGCACAACAAGCAATGCGATTTTTTTATTGGAACACCTCGTAGCGCCCTGTACCAACAAAGAACTTACCACTGTAGAATACAGTAATTTAGCAACTATATTCGTTCATATTCGTATAATAAAACCTTAAAACCACACTGCTGAAATGCACGGAGCGTTTTCCTTTTAGAAGAAGCAAAGCGAACAGCAGACCCGGCCTTAGCGGAAACTAACTTTCGCACCTGACTAGTTGCAGCCACGTTTCGGTTCAAATTAATGCAAGCATGGAAAGCAGCGGAAAACAACTTTCTGTTAATTTAATTAATTGATGAAAAGAAGAAACGAATGACAATGCAGTAGGAAGAAGTAACAGAATGCGCAAGCAAAATTATATTTGTGGTGTCACCGCCAGACACCACACTTGCTAGGTGGTAGCTTAAATCGGCCGCGGTCCATTTAGTACATGTCGGACCCGCGTGTCGCCACTGCGAGATCGCAGACCTAGCGCCACCACAAGGCAGGTCTCGAGATACGGAATAGCAATCGCCCCAGTTGTACGGACGACATTGCTAGCGACAATACGGACGAAGCCTTCCTCCCATTTGCCGAGAGACAGTTAGAATAGCCTTCTGCTAAGTCCATGGCTACGACCTAGCAAGGCGCCAATTGTAACAGTGCATGTATCTTACGAGTCGCATTTGTATAGTCAAGAGAGATGTATCACAAGGAATAATAAAGTTAAGTATATTCCACAGCTACGTATTTTCTTGATAGCGGTCATAACGTATCTTGTTCCAGACTTGACGCCAGTCGGCGTGTGTGTACGCGTGCCTTTCTTTCGGCTACTTCAGTGTGGCGTAACAGTCTTGTTACGTCACAACAATATTCATATAATAAAACCATAAAATCACACTTCTGAAATGCACGGAGCGTTTTCCTTTTAGAAGAAGCAAAGCGAACAGCAGACCCGGCCTTAGCGGAAACTAACTTTCGCACCTGACTAGTTGCAGCCACGTTTCGGTTCAAATCAGTGCAAGCATGGAAAGCAGCGGAAAACAACTTTCTGTTAATTTAATTAATTGGTGAAAAGAAGAAACGAATGACAATGCAGTAGGAAGAAGTAACAGAATGCGCAAGCAAAATTTTAAGGTGAGTTAGCCGGTGATGCAAATTACTGCAGTAGGCACAGACATGTGGGACTGAATTGTGTACCCTAAAGAAGAATCAAGGTGTGCGCAATGACTATACTGTTGACGACTTCGGTAAAAACGTATTAGCCAGTCATTTCTGCGACGTAATAAACAAAATTACGAAATATCAACTTACGTTGCACAGAAAAGGAGGACAAGGTTATCAAGGATACTCTGAGAAAAATTGTAATATGGAATTTCGTTTCGAAAGGCACAGAAGAAACAAGTTATCACGTATGAAAAAGACAACAGTTTGAACAACTCGCACTACCTCAGATCTCTACCGTAAAATGAGAAAAAAAAAAAACAGATTTAATGCGACCTGTGGTTTATTCAGACACATTAGACTGTGCGTTAGCGTTGTCATAGTGGTAGTGTGCTCGCGCAGTATTGTCAAACAAAAGTGCCAGCCACTGTCCATTTATTGTGGTATGCAGGGCATCTACATCTGTTAATAAACTAGGACGCGTTACCCAGACACATTTTGCAGCTTGCCTATCTAACGGCTTCAGGGGCAACAAAATTTGTTTTCAGTGTATAGCGTAGTTCTTCACCGAATTCAAAATCTGAAATGCTCTCATAATCTACTTACTACGGGGTATAATCTTACGATAAAAGGTTAACACGATACAACAACTATGTGAAACTGTGTGTTTCTCTCAAGGCACCGTAATCTTTACGAAGCTTTTTCTCTCTAATAACCTGTAAAAATGAGAAACGAAAAAGCTGATCTCTTAAAACATTTCCGCTCTTCATGCAGTAAGAAAGCGGTATCAGGCACAACGTTTTAATTTATTATTTCTTTCCTACTAACTCCATTCGCAACACACTTTGTATACAGCGTCTACGCACACCGCTGAATATAGATGCAAGACTATATCATTGTATGACCCAAGTTCAGGAGATATAACATCAAACATTGAGATGCCTAATAAACTAACTTTTGCTTAAAATGCAGTGCAAATTACCACACTATATTCTTCCAGTGTTTCATAATGAGAGCACTTAGCAGACTGTAACAAACTGAAAGCATGATGTCAAACCTTTCCTAAACTTTTTCTTGCTTTCAAGCTTCAAGACAAATATTTAACGCACTAGTTCATTTGTAAAGTGATCAGATGTTTGAAGCTCTTTAATACGAGTATATGGGGGCTCGATTCTTTCAATAATCGAGGGTTTATCGCTAGCTGAAGAGAAGTGTATGGTGTAGAACGCGCTCTACCAAAACTACGGTTCTTCAGTTTTGATACAATACATAAATGACGTAGTAAATGGTATCGGTAGAATTGGTAGGGGAAGGAAGCATAACTGAATGTGTGGCAGGGAAAATGGACCCGACGACTTTTCTGTTTTTTGTTTATTTCTTTGTTTGTTTTGCACATAATTTGAACCGCACATCGCTCATGATTAGTCCATTGTGTATTTTATGCCCTTCCAAAATATAAATTGCACTTTATAAGTAATAAAAATTAGTTGTTCGAGTAACTTTTGTTTCTCCTATCTAACAAAAGCAAATATTTTTGGTCCAGGTACAATTTACAACCACAAACATAAAATAATCTATCTAATTATCGTTATTATGTTGTAAGAAACAGAATGTTCCCCACCATAACCAAAGGCAGCAGTTTCCTGTTATTATTGATAATTGCGAAGGTTGTTTATCAATAAGAGAAACATACTTTATATAAGCCTGGCGAAGTATTGAAGCGTTATTTGATTTATTTTTTTTTCCTTTAGAAGAAAATTTCGTTTTCTAGCGCTATACGATAAATGTGTACTTTTTAAACTTTTACTACATTATCCTTCTATTTCACGTTAAAAGTCAACAATTTCCGAATAAAACATGAATTGAACATTGAAAAATTTCAATTTTGCTATAAATTATGATTATTTTTAATTATCAGGAGGATGACTGTGTAGAACAAAGATGTTCCGTAGGTTACACAGCCCTTTATATATCCTCACTCAGTTTCTAGACGCTTCACTGCTTCTGGTTTCTAGGGGAATCTAGTAACACACTGAGCACGTACATAAATAAAGCAGTTCAGATGAGGTTACGCCTGATAGGTATGCAACACACCTCACGTACAGGTCATTTGCTTAAGATCTTAAGTGACCATGGCTACTAGGAAGACTAGCGTAGTCTACGCTTACTTATCATAGTCTAGGGTAGCCTGTGGTAGTTTTACAACTCTAATAGTGTGTGGCAGCGCTCCAGCTGTCAGAATACTAAAGTCTCACTGGCTCACCTTCGTGTTGCTCGTGATGCTGTAGCCACCCGGTTCTCTTTCCTGGTTAACAGAGTTCCATACCCTCCCTCATAAATAAATCGCCAGTAAATTTGATGTGGACGTCGCAATAACCGCTTCATTAAACTAATAATATTGAGGGACAGCGGCGTCCAAATGCGATGTAAATTTGCCTGGAACTCGTGGACGACAATTGGATTAATCACCTCGTACCTAGCGGAAATTCCGAGGATGGTTAATAAACTTACAGGCCAGTGTTTGGAACGTTATCTGTGCGCTACGTTGCATTTGCTGCATTCGCTGTATGCGGACGTATTTAACTACTGGCCTCCGGCTCTAGAAAGTGATGAGTAGTAGTGCAATGGCTTGTTAGTCTAACAAGGGAACATGACCTCATATTTTACGGAGAAAAAGGTACACTTGCTAGGTATCAGCCCCAGCAATAGATTTCGTGAGAAAATTTGGGCCATAATTCTGATAGTACTTTGTTATGATCTTCTAAATTTACAGCCTTTACATTGTGTCAAAGTGTGCGGTTTCTAACCTGCAGCTGGTGCCAGAGATCATTTCTGGAAAATTTTGAAATTTGTGGTTAAGCACTGTGGGACCAAATCGCTGAGGTCATCGTTCTCTAGGCTTATACACTACTTAATCTAACTCAAACGGATTTACACTAAGGATAACACACACACACCCATGCCCGAGGGAGGACTCGAACCTTCGACGGGGATGAGGTGGAGGAGCCGCGTGAAAGGTGGTAAGGCGCTTCAGACCGCACGGCTAACGTTTTTTGTTGAAGTCCAGAAATGCAGTCTAAATGACTGTAGCGAAACTAGGTGTCATTAAAGAAGCAGCGTAGAGCTATTTAATTATTAACTACGCTGTAGTGCTTTTCTTTCTTTGAATTTTAAAGTTGGCACTGTTAAAGTAAAATATATTTGTAGGACATGGGCTATTCTTCAACGTGATTGGCACGATCAAACTGGAATTCGTAGATCATAAACTTCACTTAATAACGTTTTTTCACTTGCTTAGGTATATTCATTTTGATTTTGAGGCGTATGTACAGCTGCAGAATATCAGTAAGAGATTACCGTTCAAACAGTATTGAACGTGTATGTTCTTGGGATTCACATATTATGTACCCGTATTACTTGCTAGTTTTTGTGTAGACTAACGTGTGTTCACGAACAAGATTTCAAAATTCGTTTGACTGATGTATCGACCTTCCCTTCCTCTTCTTTTACCCTCAACATCAAGCGAATAGGAGGGCTCTATTTGTCACTGGGCTGTGAAGTACTTCGCGATGGTCAGTAGGCGGCTGCAGTGCGGCTGAACTAGTGACTAGAGATCAAAATGAGCTCTGTATACTCCCTCCAAACTCGCCAGCGAGTCCTATGACGCCATCTTCGAACTCGCCGTCTGCGTGTACCCGTAGCCTCGATTCGTGAGTCTCCGCCGCAGCCCATTTGTCTCCAGAGTCTGTTTTCAGATTCAACTGGACTCGACTTGCTCAGGAAGGAGAGAGAGACAACACACAAGTTCGCAAGTATAACCGCGGAATCGCCGCGCTTCCGCTGCATACGCAACCGTTTTGAAAGAAATTACCGCCCTTAAACTGTAAGTTACTTTTCACTTATTTCATACAGTTATGATTTAGGTTTTATGGTCCTTCTCAAGTACAAGATGAAATATCAGAAGATATCCGACCGGTCTAAAAGATAGAAGCATATTATATACCAATATAACGAGTGATTGATTGGTTATTGGAGGAGACCAAACAGCGAGGTCATCTGTCTCCTCGTATTAGGGATGGGTAGGGAGGGAAGTCGACCTTTAAAACGAATTATCCCGGCATTTGTCTGAAGCGATTTAGGGAAATCACGTAAAAGCTAAATCAGTATGGACGGACGCTGCTTTGAACCGTCATCCTCCCGAATGCACGTCTAGTGTCTTAACCACCGCACCACCTCGCTCGGGGCCACTGACTGGTTAGCAGCGAATACTGTTCTGTTTATTCATACATTTGTACATATAAAACTTTTTTTCGAAGACTGCTGGTTATTCATTTTAATATGTAATATGTGTTCAGAGAATGTCTATCAATTTCACCGAAACTGTAACGACAGTACCAGAAAGCATGACATGAGGATGAAGTACAACCTCTAAATGGTGATTATTATTCAAATAAATTAGAGAAATTAATTCTAAGCTGCACAACACGCTGGCAGCCCACAAACGAAAGATGCCATTGCCAAATGAATACAGAAATAGCGCGCTGTTTTGTCGCAGGGGTATAACAGTGACGTTGCCTTGTTCCCAGTTTTCGTTTGACTCAGTCCATGCAAGAATACAACCATTTCGTTTCCACTGAACGAAGTTTTTTGTCTGAAAGCGTGGACTATAGCGTAAAACTTATTCCAGATATGACTCCTCCTCTAATGGAACACATTTGCATCAATTAATTTTCGTCTCACACTCTCCAGAGTCTCACAAAACAGAGCTTCGTTAAAGGCCATCTGATCCCATCGATCGATCGTTGGGGCCTTGTCAGTGCTGCTTTACAGCAGTAAGATCGTGTGCTCGTCTCCCGTGCTATAAGTAGGTCGCGACTAGCCTTCCACTCCTGCATGCTTCAGTAAGAGAGAAAAAGTCGACAAGTACGAAGCGACCGCAGCGTCACAGTTGTCAGACTCTTCATATTTGCGGAACTGCAGCGGGACCGCAGAAAGCCCGTTAGCACCAATGTAACAGCAGCGCCTTGATTTGCGAAGTATGCAACGCCACACATATTGGCACTCGCTCCGTTTCTGAGCCCTGCAAGTTAAAAACAATCAGTGCCCGCGAAGGTTTAAACGCTGCGCTCTCAGAAGACCGCAACTGCATAATATCAGAATTATGGCGCAAATTTTCGAATGGGATCGATTTCTGGCGCTGATATCTTACAAGTGTGCCTTTTTTCTCCTTACAGTATGAGGTGAAGTGGGCGATGTTTCCTTTTAAGCTCGGATACAGACGCGGGGAGTTCGTGACCTCGAGAGCTCAAAATCGCACGAGAATGTGCTTCGAATATTAGCATAACGATATGGACTTCTTCACTTTCAACAGCACTTCTGCATTCAAGCAGCCCAATATCAAAAGCCTCAGTAAATACATTTTCAAATGTAGATGTTGGTGTGTCTGCCGGAACCTGCCGTTTGTAAGCATATTGAAACATGGGTTCGTAATTCCGTGCAGAAAGTTGGTCTTGTAGCACAAAGTTAAGTCTGATGAAAAAATGACGCTTGTGTAAGTTTACGTGTCATTTTCACATTTTTTTCAAGTCTCTTGTGAAAAGACACGCAGTTTTTCAGCTGTTCACACCACTGCTTTTAGGATGAGCGATTTGTTTCCTAAGCGTAGATTCGTGCGGTTTCGAGCGTTCGTGGTCACACACTTCCCTTGTTAGCCAATACCGAATTACGGAAAGTGAACAGAACGTTGAAGTGAAACCCCCCTGACTGCGTGGCCGAATGACGATGAACAACAACAAGGGAGCCGTTGCATGTCTTTGTAAGTGGGGCTCTGGGCGTACTTTATCAGGTTGGCCTTTGAGTTGGTTGTAAAGCACATTTTGTAAACATCCATAAATTCACAATTGGGAACACCCAGTCCAGTCCCAGCTCGCGGATATTGAGCTGAAAATAACCCCTCTGTACAGTCACCTGTATGGTTAAATGATGATGGCGTCCTCTTGGGTAAAATATTCCGGAGGTAAAATAGTCCGCCATTCGGATCTCCGGGCGGGGACTACTCAGGAGGACGTCGTTATCAGAAGAAAGAAAACTGGCGTTCTACGGATCGGAGCGTGGAATGTCAGATCCCTTAATCGGGCAGGTAGGTTAGAAAATTTAAAAAGGGAAATGGATAGGTTAAAGTTAAATATAGTGGGAATTAGTGAAGTTAGGTGGCAGGAGGAACAAGACTTTTGGTCAGGCGAATACAGAGTTATAAATACGAAATCAAAACGGGGGAATGCAGGAGTAGGTTTAATAATGAATAAAAAAATAGGAGTGCGGGTAAGCTACTACAAACAGCATAGTGAACGCATTATTGTGGCCAAGATAGACACAAAGCCCATGCCTACTACAGTAGTACAAGTTTATATGCCAACTAGCTCTGCAGATGACGAAGAAATTGAAGAAATGTATGATGAAATAAGAGAAATTATTCAGGTAGTGAAGGGAGACGAAAATTTAATAGTCATGGGTGACTGGAATTCGGTAGTAGGAAAAGGAAGAGAAGGAAACGTAGTAGGTGAATATGGATTGGGGGGAAGAAATGAAAGAGGAAGCCGTCTGGTAGAATTTTGCACAGAGCACAACTTAATGATAGCTAACATGGAAGAAGCCTGGAGATACTGACAGATTTCAGATAGATTATATAATGGTAAGACAGAGATTTAGGAACCAGGTTTTAAATTGTAAGGCGTTTCCAGGGGCAGATGTGGACTCTGACCACAATCTATTGGTTATGAACTGTAGATTAAAACTGAAGAAACTGCAAAAAGGTGGGAATTTAAGGAGATGGGACCTGGATAAACTGAAAAAACCAGAGGTTGTACAGAGTTTCAAGGAGAGCATAAGGGAACAATTGACAGGTATGTGGGAAAGAAATACAGTAGAAGAAGAATGGGTAGCTTTGAGGGATGAAGTAGTGAAGGCAGCAGAGGCTCAAGTAGGTAAAAAGACAAGGGCTAGTAGAAATTCTTGGGTAACAGAAGAAATATTGAACTTAATTGATCAAAGGAGAAAATATAAAAATGCAATAAATGAAGCAGGCAAAAAGGAATACAAACGTCTCAAAAATGAGATCGACAGGAAGTGCGAAATGGCTAAGCAGGGATGACTAGAGGACAAATGTGAGGATGTAGAGGCTTGTCTCACCAGGGGTAAGATAGATACTGCCTACAGGAAAATTAAAGAGACCTTTAGAGAAAAGAGAACCACTTGTATGAATATCAAGAGCACAGATGCAAACCCAGTTCTAAGCAAAGAAGGGAAAGCAGAAAGGTGGAAGAAGTATATAGAGGGTCTATACAAGGGCGATGTACTTGAGGACAATATTATGGAAAATGAAGAGGATGTAGATGAAGATGAAATGGGAGATATGATACTGCGTGAAGAGTTTGACAGAGCACGGAAGGACCTGAGTCGAAACAAGGCCCCGGGAGTAGACAACATTCCATTAGAACTACTGACAGCCTTGGGAGAGCCAGTCCTGACAAAACTCTACCATCTGGTGAGCAAGATATATGAGACAGGCGAAATACCCTCAGACTTCAAGAAGAATATAATAATTCCAATCCCAAAGAAAGCAGGTGTTGACAGATGTGAAAATTACCGAACAATCAGTTTAATAAGTCACGGCTGCAAAATACTAACACGAATTCTTTACAGACGAATGGGAAAACTAGTAGAAGCCGACCTCGGGGAAGATCAGTTTGGATTACGTAGAAATATAGGAACACGTGAGGCAATATTGACCCTACGACTTATCTTAGAAGCTAGATTAAGGAAAGGCAAACCTACGTTTCTAGCATTTGTAGACTTAGAGAAAGCTTTTGACAATGTTGACTGGAATACTCTCTTTCAAATTCTGAAGGTGGCAGGGGTAAAATACAGGGATGGAAAAGCTATTTACAACTTGTACAGAAACCAGATGGCAGTTATAAGAGTCGAGGGACATGAAAGGGAAGCAGTGGTTGGGAAGGGAGTGAGACAGGGTTGTAGCCTGTCCCCGATGTTATTCAATCTGTATATTGAGCAAGCAGTGAAGGAAACAAAAGAAAAATTCGGAGTAGGTATTAAAATCCATGGAGAAGAAATAAAAACATTGAGGTTCGCCGATGACATTGTAATTCTGTCAGAGACAGCAAAGGACTTGGAAGAGCAGTTGAACGGAATGGACAGTGTCTTGAAAGGAGGATATAAGATGAACATCAACAAAAGTAAAACGAGGATAATGGAATGTAGTCGAATAAAGTCGGGTGATGCTGAGGGAATTAGATTAGGAAATGAGACACTTAAAGTAGTAAAGGAGTTTTGGTATTTGGGGAGCAAAATAACTTATGATGGTCGAAGTAGAGAGGATATAAAATGTAGACTGGCAATGGCAAGGAAAGCGTTTCTCAAGAAGAGAAATTTGTTAACATCGAGTATAGATTTAAGTGTCAGGAAGTCGTTTCTGAAAGTATTTGTATGGAGTGTAGCCATGTATGGAAGTGAAACATGGACGATAAATAGTTTGGACAAGAAGAGAATAGAAGCTTTTGAAATGTGGTGCTACAGAAGAATGCTGAAGATTAGATGGGTAGATCACATAACTAATGAGGAGGTATTGAATAGGACTGGGGAGAAGAGAAATTTGTGGCACAACTTGACTAGTAGAAGGGATCGGTTGGTAGGACATGTTCTGAGGCACCAAGGGATCACCAATTTAGTATTGGAGGGCACCGTGGAGGGTAAAAATCGTAGAGGGAGACCAAGAGATGAATACACTAAGCAGATTCAGAAGGATTTAGGTTGCAGTAGTTACTGGGAGATGAAGCAGCTTGCACAGGATAGAGTAGCATGGAGAGCTGCATCAAACCAGTCTCAGGACTGAAGACAACAACAACAACAACAGTCACCTGGGAGATCAAACAGCGCGCCCTGTCTTTGGTTCTGGGAATGGAACAAAAATTAACCCCTGAATGTGGACATCGACTTGTTGTTTTGCATAAGGAAACTTCTTCTACAACCGACAGAGGCTCCATCTTAACTATTTATGTGGTGAAGAGTGATAGATAAAGGAAGATAATCAATATAATGTCCATTCGTCACATACGTTTTATATGTACATAGAGGGAACGGATAGAAATGCCAACTTGCACTTTATGGTGCTTCTGTCTCAAGTAAAATGCGAATGGAGGAGGAATGCAACAAACATCAGATATGGAGGAAGGGACAGATTTGCAAGTGACTTAATTTCCACGCAAGCCGCCAACGACTTGTTACAGTCGCCGATGATTCGTAGGAAACAGTTACTTAGCTACGTTCCGGCTCAAAAGCCAGGATTTGTACCGCGGCAGTCCACAACGCTGCTGACGACTTAAGTCAAGCCTTAGGATCACCGAGCAAAGGGCGCAGCGTCAGAAAGAACCACGATGTTCGGGTGTTGGTCGCTCCCATTATTACGAACGTGTGTTTTGACGTTTTTTTTTTTTTTGCTACCTTGCCGGAATACTTAACCATATGAGGTGAGGTGTGAATAACAATTGTATGAAAAAACTGCTTTTAAATTTCCTCGTTACGACTACACTACAAGTAGTAATAAGTCTAAGTCACAACATTTTGTAAAGGTTTTAATGTTAAGCATTTAGCTAAGCCATGTCTCCGCAATATCCTTTCTTTCAGGAGTGCTAGTTCTGCAGGGTTCGCAGGAGAGCTTCTGTAAAGTTTGGAAGGTAGGAGACGAGGTACTGGCAGAAGTAAAGCTGTGAGGACGGGGCGTGAGTCGTGATTGGGTAGCTCAGTTGGTAGAGCATTTGCCCGCAACAGGCAAAGGTCCCGAGTTCGAGTGTCGGTCCGGCACGCAGTTTTAATCTGCCAGGAAGTTTCATATCAGCGCACACTCCGCTGTAGAGTGAAAATTTCATTCCAGAAGTGTAATTTGTGTACTGCCAATCTCGGTAGAGGCAATTGTGTCACTTCTTCCTACGGGACAGCTACAGTCTCTACAACGAAGGAAGGCGGACAGGGAGTAAAACAGTACTACAGAAAAGGGCGACCTGTGAGCAGGGCAGGCGGTAGTCAATAAAGCGCCAGCCGAGAGGAGAGGAAAGGTCCGGTGTGCCGTACCTGCGCTGCGCGTGGCTCCTGTTTTATTCACGGGTCCTCTCCGAAGCGCCGGCAGAAAACTTGGCCACCGCTCCGTATGAAAAGTTAAGCCGGCGCGCGCCCCGGCCCCGGCTGAGTGGAAATACGTGTAGTGCGGGCTGCAGCGTCGTGCGGCGCTCACCCGGACACTGTCGCCAGCTGCCGCCCAGGGGCGCTCGAAATCTGGTCGCAGGCGCACCGCGCTACAGCTAGGGCTCTTCTTGCGCACGAGGGCCGTTATCAAAGTTCTGAGTACAACACACACTCCTGTTTCCTGAAAACTCACCTCCACTTCTTGGCAAAGTAGTCTCATACAGCTCGTTTCTATTGCACTGGCAGGGAGATCAGTCGGTGTAACGCTTACCAGTATGTTTGGAAAATCATTTATAATTTACATTAAAAAGCTGAAGCATTCTTCCGAAACCTAATTGTTCGAAAGTCGGGCGCATCAGAAGGACCACGGCAGGAGCAAACGTATGAAATGCATAATTAAAAATTATAATACCAGTGTAGTATTACTTCTACTACAGATGGCCAGCTTAAATTAATTGGGTTACCTGCGCTGATGATCGTCAGGCTCCAACCATTGTTGATTTTGGTCACTGCGGACCGTGTTTGTACGAAATATTATGACAGAAAAGAAAATCGCAACACCAAGAAGGGGCTGTGCGATATAAACTAAAGTTGGTGGGCGTGTTTCTAGATATGAAGGATTATGTCTATTCAAGTATCACGCCGGTCGCATAACAGTAGCGCTAGTAGCTTCACTATGAAGATGAAAATTAGGGTTACTTCAAGTGCACACTGTAATAGTCGTGAGAATTAGTTACCTTTGAGTTTGGACGTCGTGAACTTACGTTAGTCAAGAATCCTTCTAAGGCGACAAAGATGCCATTATCAACACCTCACAGAATTTGACAATAAGCTGATGTTCCTTCTGCGATTCTGCAGAAAGACTTGGCAGGAATGAGGCAACAGTACGTGACTGCTGTCAGCGGTGGTCACGGGAATATACACTACTGGCCATTAAAATTGCGACACCAAAAAGAAATTAAGATGATAAACGTGTATTCATTGGACAAATATACTAGAACTGACATTTGATAACATTTGCACGGAATATGGGTGCATAGATCCTGAGAAATCAGTATCCAGAACAACCACCTCTGGCCGTAATAACGGCCTTGATACGCTTGGGCATTGAGTCAAACAGAGCTTGGATGGCGTGTACAGGTACAGCTGCCTAAGGAGCTTTAACACGATACCACAATTCATCAAGAGTAGTGACTGGCATACTGTGACGAGCCAGTTGCTCGGCCACCATTGACCATACGTTTTCAATTGGTGAGAGATCTGCAGAATATGCTGGCCAGGGCAGCAGTCGAACATTTTCTGTATCCAGAAAGGCCCGTACAGGACCTGCAATATGCGGTCTTCCATTATCCTGCTGAAATGTAGGGTTTCGCAGGGATCGAATGAAGGGCAGAGCCACGGATCGTAACACATCTGAAATGTAACGTCCACTGTTCAAAGTGCCGTCGATACGAACAAGAGGCGACCGAGACGTGTAACCAATGGCACCTCATACCATCACGCCGGGTGATACGCCAGTATGGCGATGACGAATACACGCTTCCAATGTGCGTTCACCGCGATGTCGCCAAACACGGATGCGACCATCATGATGCTCTAAACAGAACCTGGATTCATCCGAAAAAATGACGTTTTGCCATTCGTGCACCTAGGTTCGTCGTTGAGTACACCATCGCATGCGCTCCTGTCTGTGATGCAGCGTCAAGGGTAACCGCAGCCATGGTCTCCGAGCTGATAGTCCATGCCGCTGCAAACGTCGTCGAACTGTTTGCGTAGATGGTTGTTGTCTTGCAAACGTCCCCATCTGTTGACTCAGGGATCGAGACGTGGCTGCACGATCCACCACAGCCATGCAGATAGGATGTCTGTCATCTCGACTGCTAGTGATACGAGGCCTTTGGGATCCAGCACGGCGTTCCGTATTACCCTCCTGAACCCACCGATTCCATATTCTGCTAACAGTCATTGCATCTCGACCTTTGCGAGCAGCAATGTAGCGATACGATAAACCGCAATCGCGACGGGCTGCAATCCGACCTTTATCAAAGTGGTAAACGTGATGGTACGCATTTCTCCTCCTTACACGAGGCATCACAACAACGTTTCACCAGGCAACACCGGTCAACTGCTGATTGTGTATAGGAAATCGGTTGGAAACTTTCCTCGTATCAGCACGTTGTAGGTGCCGCCACTGGCGCCAACCTTGTGTGAATGCTCTGAAAAGCTTATCATGTGCATATCACAGCATCTTCTTCCTGTCGATTAAATTTCGCGTCTGTAGCACGTCATCTTGGTGGTGTAGCAATTTTAATGGCCAATTGTGTACTATCGCAAAAATACCGGAATCCGGACGGCCACGTGGCGCTACCTGAAGGGAAGACCATCGCGTTCTGTGGCGCATCGTACTGCATCTGGAGCACTAGTCTGAACAATACATGGCACCGCAGTGACACAAATCGGTTACTTCAAGGAGTTTTCAGAGACAGACGCCCTGTAGCGTGCACTCCACTGACCCCAAACCACCGCCATTTGCCACTTCATTAGTGTCAAACGAGAGTCCACTGAAGGGCAGGCTGAAGGACTGTTGTGTTTTCTGATGAAAGCTGGTTCTACCTCGGTACCAGTGACGGTCGTGTGTTGGTTACGATGAGACCAGTTGAGAGACTGCAACCAAACTGTCCGCGTGCTAGACACACTGCACCTACATCTGGCATTATGGTCGTGCGATCCTTGTGGTTATCCCACTCACCCTGACTGCAAATTTGTACGTCAGACTGGTAATTCGACCTGTTGTTCTGCCACTCATTAACAGCGATCCCGGGGGTGTTTTCCAACAGGATAACGCTTGCCCACATACCACTGTTGTAACCCAATGCGCTCTACAGAATGGCGTCCCCGATTACCAGATCCACCTCTAATGGTAAACACAGGGAAATACTCCAGAGTCATCCACAACCAACATTAACCGTCCCTGTATTGAACGACCAAGTGCAACAGGCATGCAGCTCCATTCCACAAACACATCCGTCACCTGCACAACACAAAGCATCTAAGTTTGCATGGTTGCATCAACATTCTAGAGGTGTCACCAGTTATTTATATGAAGATGGTATCTATTCTGTCGGACGTGTCCGAAAGAGCAGATGTCATTTTCATACAGTAAAAAAAAGGCTAACCGGCAATTGGCCTTGTAATTCTGAGCGGGTGCTCACGTATTGCCCGAACTCTTACGGGACTCGGTAAGATTGTCTGCCGCGGGTAATGAGTGTAATGGGCAGGGGCACTACGAACGTAGTGTGTGGACGTTAAATTGGGAATGTGGGTCTCACGGGGAGCGTGCAAGGGATAAGTCCCTACAGTCGCAGTACCCTCTGTGCTTTCTGTGGCTGAGATGTATATTGAGTCTGCTATGTAAGTAGGAGATCCCGGGTTCGAGTCCCGGTCGAGGCATACCTTTTCAACTGTCCCTGTTGATGTATATCAACGCCTGTCGACAGCGTAGGGTATTGATTTAGTTATCATTCAATCAGTTATTAGTGCACCAGCGTTTCAACATTTGCGTTGACTGATCTCACGCTTACATTAACGTGTGACCTTGCAATGTTGATGAGATATGTTACCTAAATAAATGTGCTCCCTAAACTTCATCACTCTACTTTAAATATATTTAGTCGGACTTCGTTGAACAAATTCAGCCTGCAAGTTTGTATTTTTTTCTATGTCGTACATATCTGGACAAAATAGCGCACAGACGACGCGCGAATCGACACGACACCAAACTGGTCTCTTTACAACTTAATTGATACTGACTCATGACTAACTCTACATATCATTATTTAAACGTAGTAACTTCATATTGATAAATAAAAAACTGACTAAATCATAATTTCCAGTTATCGTTCCTAAAGTTCTCATCAGATGCTTACCTTCTGAAATGTGGTAAAAGACAGAAGAAGACAGGAGGCATTCTGCAGCCGTTGTTTTGATGGTTCAAATGCCTCTACGCACTATGGCACTTAATATCTGAAGTCATCAGTCCCCTGGACTTAGATCTACTTAAACCTAACTAACCTAAGGACATCATACACATCCATGCCCGAGGCAGGATTCAAACCTGCGACCGTAGCAGCAGCGCAGTTCCGGACCGAAGCGCATAGAACGGCTCGGCCACAGTGGCCGGCCGTTATTTTGAAACACTAAAGTCGAAAATAGCAGCCACGATAGCAATGGCAGTGTACAATTTTATATTTGCGCACCTAAATAATTAATTATAACGGTCATACAATTTTTTTGATTTTTTTATATTTAAGGTAACTGAAGTCCAGAACTCCAATAATCAACAAAAGCTATTCAATAAAACTGTCAAAAATTCAAGAAATTCTACTTTGAAGTTTTCTGAGCGTTTTTAATGTTCTAGTTTAAAGTTGAATTTTGAGCTGGCAGCTTGATTCTGAGTTAGAATGCTCGACTGGCATGCGAGGGCCTGCCTTCGATTCCTGACTGGTGCATATTTGAAACAAACTGGCACGTTCTACGAGCATCTCCATGAAGCGTAAAATCCATAAAGGTGGAAAACAAATTGGTGGCGATTGTGATTAATAATCGCTATATCGCTGGTTCGAGTCTCATTTCAGCCATTTTTTTCTTAGTTTTTTCACATCCTTCAGAATACCTGCATCATTTAACTCTAATTCTCATCAAATGTCTATACTAAGTAACACATATCTAATGAAAGATGGACATATTATTTCTAATTACATGTACAACAAAAATTCAGTTTTCATTGCAAATATAAATTCTTAATCAGCGATCTTCTATGGAAGATTGTTAACGAAGATAATTTAAATTTAAAAAGAAAACATTGCAAATTAAATTTGTTTCCTTTGTGTATTTTACGCTATACGGAAATGCTCGCCGTTTAAAAATTTACTGTGGCTACGACTCGAACTCAGGCCAGCCACATGGCCGGCAGGTAAATATTCTACTAGAGCCACGAAGCACGTCAAAATATCGAGCTTGCTTTTTGGTATTAAAGATTTTCGGAAAACTTCAAAGTCGATTTTCTCTGGAATTTTTTAGAGTAGCGTCCGCACTGCTATAGATGTTTGACATTCGGGTTCTGAACAACACGTAGCACAAATATGAAAAAGACAAAAATCCGAATACCTTGTGGTTTTCTTGTGAGATAGTGCTCTGCATGTTGGCACTGTTGAATATCGTATTGGAGATAATGCTTTGCCTACCAGCACTTTTCAGCATCGTATGTATTCGTTAATAACAAGCAGACCAAACGTCAGTCGGGTTTTTATAAATTTTTATACTTACAGTACGCGAAGATCAAAGCCCAAATATCACTCTTACAATGCATTTCGATGTAACACTTAAAAATTTTCAAGAAAACCGACTGCAAAGATTTCCGAGCGTCTTTAAGTTACTAAAAGTTAAGGCAATTTTTCGACGATCCGTGTGGCTGTGTGCTGCTCTGCAGGCAGCCGAGTTGGATTCCTTGCAGAAGCAAATTGAAAACAAAGGTGTATATCCGACGTTTCCGTGAAGTGTGAAATGAATAAAATATCTCTGGCGTTCGAGACTGGTAACCGCTGAATCTAGTCTCACTTCAGTCTTTTTTTTTAGTTTTTATTTTTGACTATAATACCTACTGTCATTCGAATACAAAATTATCCAATATATCCTTATTAAATGTATCTAATTACCGTTTTTATGAAAATTGCATTCGGGTTGAAGGGAAATGTTATACAAAAGCAGCATTTTTGCAATGAGGTCGATGCCATGAGAGTGATTGTTTTATTTTTTTGCGACACTGATCACTCTGGCTCGTGTGAGGTCACATCCGAGAAATAAAACGATGGACACAGTCCAAATAACGAGTATCTGATTTTTCATTTAAGAATGTTTATTGGCAGTCTTTATTAACAATCGTTTTTAAGCTATCGATAACTAAGAACTTATATTTGCAATGAAAACTGGAATTTTACATGCAATTAGAAATAAGAAGATGTGAATTTTTGATAAAAATGTTATTTATACCCTGTGTTAATTTGTACATCTATGATGAATTTTATTTTTAAGTGATATCAGTGAACTTTTGTAATAAGAAAAAACAATAACAGAAACGAGACTTGAACCAGCGATTACCGCAATCGAACGCTACACATTTTTTTACCATGTTTATGTGTTTTACGCTTCACGGAAATTCTCTTAAACATGACTCTTCGGTTAACGATTAGCGTAGCCAATGATCTGAACCTGAGATAACCACTGGGCAGGCGAGCATTCTGCGTCAGAATCACAATGCCCACGGAATAATTTTTCTTTTCCTCTTTGTGCCAAACTCTTCATCTCAGAGTAGCACTTGCAACCAACGAACGTCGACAATTATTTGCTGGATGAATTACAGTCTCTGTCTTCCTCTACAGTTTTTTCCCTCTACAGCTCCCTGTAGTACCATCTAAGTTATTCCCTGATGTCTTAACAGATGTCCTATCATTCCGTCCCTTCTTCTTATCAGTGTTTTTCATGTATTCCTTTCCTTTCCGATTCTTCGCAGAAGCCCTCATTCCTTACCTTATTAGTCCACATGTTTTGCAACATTCTCCTGTAGCTCGAAATCTCAAATGTTTAGTGTCTCTTCTGTTCCGGTTTTCCCACAGTCCATATTTTACTACCATACAATGCTATGTTTAAAACGAACATTCTCAGAAATTTCTCCCTCAAATTAGGGACTATATTTGATACTAGTGAACTCCTCTTGGGCAATAATCCCCTTTTGTCCAAGTGCTAGTCTGCTTTTTATGTCCTCCTTGCTGCGTCCGATATGGGTTATTTTTCTGCCTAGGTAGCAGAATTCCTTAACTTCAACTACTTCGTGATCACCAATCCTGATGTTAAATTTATCGCTGTTCTCATTTCAGCTACTTCTAATTACTTTAGTATTTCTTCGATTTGCTCTCAATCCATATACTGTACTAATTAGACTGTTCATTCCTTTGCCGGCCGCGGTGGCCGTGCGGTTCTAGGCCCTGCAGTCCGGAACCGCGGGACTTTTACGGTCGCAGGTTCGAATCCTGCCTCGGGCATGGATGTGTGTGATGTCCTTAGGTTAGTTAGGTTTAAGTAGTTCTAAGCTCTAGGGGACTGATGAACTAAGATGTTAAGTCCTATAGTGCTCAGAGCCATTTTTGTTCATTCCTTTAATCGGGGTCCTATAATTGTTCTTCACTTTCACTGAGGATAGCAATGTCACACGTGAATCTTATTATTGATACCCTCTCACTCTGAATTTAAATTCCACTCTTGAACCTTTCTTATATTTCCATCATTGCTTCTTTCGATGTATAGATTGAACAGTAGGGGCGAAGGACTACACCCTTGTCTTACACTCTTTTTCCGAGCACTTCGTTCTTGATCTTCCACTCTTATTATTCCCTCTTGGCTCTTATACATGTTCTATATTAGCCTTCTCTCCCAATAGCTTACCCCTATTTTCCTCAGATGTTCGAACATCTTGCACCATTTAACATTGTCGAACGCTTTTTCCAGGTCTACAAATCCTATGAACGTGTGTTGACTTTACTTTAGCCTTGCTTCCATTATCAAGAGCTACGTCAGAATTGCCTCTCTGATGCCTTTACCTTTCCTAAAGTCAAACTAATCGTCACCTAACACATCTTCTATTTTCTTTTCCATTCTTCTGTATATTATTGTTATCAGCAACTTGGATGCGTGAGCTGCTAAGCCGATTGTGCGACAATTCTCGCGCGGTCAGCTCTTGCAGTCTTCGGGACTGTGTTGAGGATATTTTTCCGAAAGTCGGACGGTATATCGCCAGACTCATATATTCTACACACCAATATGAATAATCGATTTGTGACTAGTTCCTCCAATGATTTTAGAAATTCTAATGGAATGTTATCTATCCCTTCTGCCTTATTTGATCTTAAGTCTTCCGATGTTCTTTTAAATTCTGCTTCTAATCGGGATCCACATCTCTTCCCTGTCGATTCCTCTTTTTCCTTCAACCACACGAGACAATTCTTTCCTCTCATGGAGGCCTTCAGTGTATTTTTTTCCAATTATCCGCTCTTTCTCTCTCTCTCTCTCTCTCTCTCTCTCTCTCTCTCTCTCTCTGTGCACTGAGCAGCACAATTCCCATTGCACACTTAATGTTACCGCCATTGCTTTTAATTTCATCGAAGATTGTTCTACCTGTTCTGTCTGCTGTGTCAGTCCTTTCGACAATCACTTCGTTTTCCATTTCTTCACATTTTTCAAGCAGCCATTTTGCCTAGATTCCCTGCACTTCCTACTTATTTCATTCTTCAGTGACATGTTTTTCTGTATTTCTTAATTTTCCTGGACATTTTTGTACTTCCTTTCATCGATCAACTGAAGTATTTCTTCTGTTACCATGATTTCTTCACATTAACTTCTTTGTAGCTATGTTTTTGTTTCCAACTTCTGTAACTGCCCTTTCTAGAGATGTCCATTCCTCTTCAACTGAACTGCCTACTGAGATTTCATTATTGCAGTATTTGCAGCCTCAGAGAACTTCAAGCATATCTCTTCATTCCTTAGAACTTTGGTATCCCTCTTCCTTGCGCATTGATTCTTCCTGACTAGTCTCTTAAACTTCAGCCTACTCTTCATCATTACCAAATTGTGATCTGAGTCCATCTGTGCTCATCGGTATGCCTTACACCCCAATATCTGATTTCGGAATCTCTGACTGACCATTATGTAATATAACTGAAATCTCAGGGTCTCTCCCGGCCTTTTCCAAGTATAGCTTTTTCTCTTGTGATTCTTTGTTCAACAGAATATTCGCTATTACTAGCTGATATTTATTGCATAATTCAATTAGTCTTTCTCCTAGTACCAAGCTCATATTCTCCCGTGACCCTTTCTTCTACTCCATCCTCCACAACACTGGTCCCCCATGACTATTAGATTTTCATCTCCCTTAACGTGCTGCATTACCCATTCAGCATCCTCATATACTTTCTCTCTCTTTCTTTCTCTCTCTCTCTCTCTCTCTCTCTCTCTCTCTCTCTCTTCATCTACGGCTTGCGACGTCGGCATGTATATCTGAACTACCGTTTCCGTTATCCGTGTTGATTTGCTGTCGATTCTCATAAGAACAACCCTATTACTGAACTGTTCACAGTAACTCACTCTCTCCTCTACCTTCCTGTTCATAATAAATCCTACACCCGTTATACCAAATTCTGCTGCGGTGGATATTACCCTATACTCATGTAACCAGAAATCCTTGTCTTCCTTCCACTTCACTGACCCCCACTATATCTAGATTGTGATTTTGCATTTGTGTTTTCATATTTTGTAGCGTCCCTGCAACGTTAGAACTTCCAACATTTCACGCCTCATCTCGTAGAACGTTATCCTTTCATTGGTTGTTCAATTTTTTTCTCATGTTCACTCCCACTTGGTAGTCCCATCCGAGGATTCGAATGGTGGACTATACCAAAATCTTTTGCCAATGGAGAGATCATGACAGTTTTTCAATTATAGGCCACATGTCCTGTGGATACATATTATTTGGCTTTACTGCAGTGGTTTCCATTGCCCTGTGCATCTTCATGCCGTCAATCTATACTGGCTGTTCCTCCTTTAGGGGCAGTTTCCCACCCCACGGACAACAGAGTGGCCTGAACGTCTGTCCACTCCTCCGTCCTCTTTGACAAGGCCATTGCCAAAATGAGGGTGGCTTCTTATGCCGGAAGCCTTCGGATGACAGAACTGATGATTTTTATTCTAAATTCAAGCCATGGCGAGGTTCGAACCCGGAACCGAAGACATTTTCGTTACTAATCAAACACACTACACCTAGACCATGGGTGCTGCATCTGCTGTCTTAATAATTGTTAAACTTTCAGTACAACCTTCTCAAGAATTTTTGAGAATTATCTGGAACTTCACAGCTGGATTTGTTTTGCAGCTCTGAACTCCATGTACTGCAAACATAGAATAATTACCAAAATCTAATAGTGTTCTTTGTCGCACGCGTTTCGTGCGCAGCTGATGCCAAGTCGCTAGTTTTCATGTTCCACCAATTTCTTATTCACAGCGGAGCTGTGGTACGGAGACAGAAGCCACCAATTACTAATGCCAGATAACTTTTGCGCGGGCAATATATGATTGGATGACTTCTGTGGTAACTTTCTTTCCGACATCACCTGCCTATGTCTATTTAGCAAATCTTGTGTTGGATTACAAAATCAAATTTCGATCTGAGGTGAGTGAGGAGATTATTTCTATTTTACGATGACTCATTATACTGTTGTTACGTGTTTACATTAACATAATTTAGTACATTTTTTCATTGTGTAGAGCTGAAAAGGGGCAAACTGTGAACTTTTTCCTCACAAGATCCAGGAAACAAAGTAATGTATGATTTATGTCGACAATAACATTTACTTTTCCCCATTGTCGTCAGAGTCGCTTACGTGATGGTGTTACTTTCGCAAACAAACCGCCTTCAGTTGCAAGTCACGATTTTTTTATTACAGTACAGTGATGCATTTCGAAAGGTGGAGGCTCATCCTCAGGTGCTTCAACTGGTTTTTTTTTTTTCTCTCAACTTCTGTTACTACTGGTCCCGTAGCGAGTACGTAGCTACATTACAAGATGGCACATTGTAATTACAGTTGTTACAAAACCTAGACAAAACTGAAAAATTATTTACAGTTTCCAGTAGGTTAGAAATTTTTAAGCACAGTGTGAGTAGGCATATTAATATACATACACACACTTTTCGTCTCAGAATATATTTATAAATAAGTCAAATAATATTCAAAAGTGATAACGGTATACTTCCACATACACTGTTACTACTTCTAAGAGGATAGCAAAACAATTAGTTGTGAAGATATCAGATGTGACCATATGTTCTGAAATGACTGAAAATATTTAATAATTGTTTCTTTAGGAAAAAGACAAACTTTTGAAACTGATGAAAAATTGCGGCTATTAAAGTCTGTTTGTTCATTTAACGTATTTTTACAGAAATTTTTCTCTGGATAACAATATTTCTAGATCTTCTAATATATCAACATTTCTATCATTATTTTGTGTGTGGAGTACAGCTAAGCTGTTACGGGTGTCATTCATTGTATATCTATTCCCGTATATATGGTATATTGTAATAAAAATCACGATTTGTGGCTGCAGGCGGTTCGTTTTCTTGTTTACGAATTACATTTAGTGAGAGAAGAACCCACGGCATTTTTTTTTTTTTACAGAAAAGGACATTTTCTAACGAGACATCGATCTAACTATGATATTTAATTTCCATCAGAGCCTCGAACAGGTCTCTACACCACCACTACCGGTAGAAACAGCATTTTTTCGACACGCGCAAGCTATAAATCAAAAACCACTCCATACGGCAGGTCTATGAAACTAAATCTGACACCGAAAAGCAACTTTAATCGTGTCATCCGATATTTCAAAATAACTCTTTGACCCATATGTAATTGCAGCTCCCACTCCGTCATCCGTCGCACCGTTCATTTGTCTACAAAAACCCGCTCACTCATTACTCGGGGGTAGCGGCATGTTTTAGAGGCTTTACACTTAATGACGTTCCGTAACGATAGTAACGAGTACGAATATTTTGTAGCGGGTTTGCGTATTGGAAACGCCGAATACGTGTTGCAAGAAATTTTGTCATGCATTTGCAACCCTATTGCACTAGCCGAGTTGCCTAGTGGCTGAACTATGGAACTCGCTCCGCACTCTACTAGACTAACAACCAATACGCTGTACATGGGGATTACATCCACTTCGCTCCGCCCCTAGCTCCTGTACCGTACACTGCGACATAATTTAATAATCGACTATCGATTATTTGGCAAAATCGATCACGAACACTAGTAACAGGATTCATGTTGTCAGTTCCCTATAGCACTACTTCAGTCATTAGTCGAGTCCATGCCACGTCGTGCTACGGCTCTTCTGAGGGCTCGCAGGAGCCCAACACGATATTAGGCACGTGTACCAGTTTCTTTGACTCTTCACCGTATTATTGTGTTTCTGAATTATTTATATGTATGGTAGAATTTCCAGTATTATTTTACTATATTTCTGATTATGAAAACATAACACTTATATTACATTCTCGGCCGGCCGGGGTGGCCGAGCGGTTCTAGGCGCTACAGTTTGGAACCGCGAGACCGCTACGGTCGCAGGTTCGAATCCTGCCACGGGCATGGATGTATGTGATGTTCTTAGGTTGATTAGGTTTGAGTAGTTCTAAGTTCCAGGGGACTGATGACCTCAGAAGTTAAGTCCCTTAGTTCTCAGAGCCATTTGAACCATACATTATCACTGAGCCATCCTACCCCTGCCTTACCTCGTGAAACAACACACGACGCATGCTACAATTAAGATCCCTTTCATTAGTCGTCTCTGGTTTTGACAATGAAATTATACTTCAGAAAAAATCTCTCTGCATCAACGGATGAACAGGGAAACCAAATAGACACTATGGCAGCATTTGCAAAGACAGGTGCCTTAATTTCAATGCTAACAGTGAGTGAATTGTTTCAGCCTTCTGACTCAGATTTTATTTAGCAGAATATTTTTAAAAGGGAGGTTCTCAGCAGTAATATAAGACTGTTTTAACACTTTAAAGACAAATTTTTTTGGTGCTTTTTCATTTATTGCGGAAATGTTTGTATAGTTTGATTGAATTACGTTAGAGGGACGAAATAAATCATTGAGCAGTCCAAATAACGTGTTATCATCACTTGAGGTCACGCGCTTTTCAGTTTTGTTTACAGCTTAAACACTAACATTTTGCAGGAGTAGATCCCCCCCCCCCCCCTTTTTAACGAATCACTAAATCTCTCAACAATCTTACTAACTAGTTCACTGGCATGACCAGAAGCAATGACATTCTTCCCACCCTCCAGTTCTGTTATTTTTGAAACCAGTTGACGAGATAGGTGATAATTAGACTCTCCTAATTTCAAAAACATAATGCAATAAACTTATAATTTTCAAAAAACTAACGCTGCTTGGAATTTTACCAGGTTGCAAAATTTGATATCCTCCATTTCTGCCGTCCAGTTGGCCATGGGAATGGATTTTAGTGACAACTGTTCGAAAAAATGAGTGAAGAATATCTAAATTTGTCTGTGTATAACAACCAGCTTTAAACCAACTTCACTATCTTCTCAACACAGGCTCAGGATACAATGAAATTGATAAATCTGGGAAGTTTTCTTCTAGGTGCCAGCCTAAGTGGCCGAGAGGTTCTAGGCGCTACAGTCTGGAACCGCGCGACCACTACGATCGCAGGTTCGAGTCCTGCCTCGGGCATGGATGTGTGTGATGTCTTTAGGTTAGTTCGGTTTAAGTAGTTCTAAGTTCTAGGGGACTGATGACTTCAGAAGTTAAGTCCCATAGTGCTCAGAGCCATTTGAACCATTCTTCTAGGTATGAATGGATTAAGTGTCTGATTTTCTTTGACATATGAAAACAGTTTTTTGTTTTCGACACAATGACATTATGCTCTTTCAAATTCTTTTACAAGATATAACTGAACAAGCAGCTGATGTGAATGAAATGTTCTCCCGTAATTCCCTTCAGTAGTTCCCAACATTTTAACATATACGAGGGAGAATCAGTTGGTACAACCCTACATTCTCAAGGTTAATTCCTGAGCTATGCAAAGCATGCAGGATCGCTTGGGAAGAAGTTTTGCTGTTTGCGGCATCTAGAAACACACATTCTAACAGAAATGTTTCCTGTTCACTGGACCTTCACTCGCAATCCGTTTAGCTCTTATGTACACCATAACGTCGAGCGATCCATCTTCGCTACTATTCGCAAACTATAACTTGGCATTTTGCGATCGTGAGTTGTGGGAAGAGTGGATAGGGTACGCTGTGGTGGAGGTGGGATGCGGAAACAAACTCTGCCTCTTAGTATTGTAAGTATTCAGTTGAGGCAACAGAAATTTGTGTTTAGAGCTTCCACGAGCTGCTGATAATCGGCTCCCTTCCTGACCTGGAGTGGAAGGTAACCCTGTAAAGCGCCAGAATCAGCATCTTTAGTCATTTTGGAAAAACATACACAAGAAAATAGCGCAATTAAACTAAACAGTGACATTAAAGCTCAGCAACAAAGCGGACAACAGTGCAGATAAAAGCGGCTAAAGGTACTCTACACTAAACACTGCGGCACGAAGTCTCCCGAATGTTGCCGACTTCTACCGATCAGAACTAGCCAAGCGCCAAGTTACAGTTACCACATAGTACTGACAGTGGTCACTTTGTTTTACCTGAATCTGGATGCTGGAACGTACAAACCCTTTGTCCAGTCAGCCGTGCACCCAGTAGACGCCCTTAGGGATTTCCAAGAATATTACCATTGTAGCGTGAGGAGACAACATTGCAAACATTTCGATTCGCAAGAAGCCTGGAGTCGCAATCGGCAATATTTGTGCTGAAATACATAGACAACATGCGGCCCTCTCTAAACCATCCACTCTTTGGCGTCATCCCTTAAAGAGATTTGCCGGAATACTAAAGATAACAGGTGTTTCTATCCTGATAAAAAAATATGTTGTCCCTTCCCTTTCTCTTCATGCATATAATCTTGGAACAAAATTTCAAACTCGTTGTTCTTTACAAATTTCACTGTAATACCGCGTTTATCGCAAAATAAGTAAATTTCTCTTTAAAACGACTTTATCGCTTTAATTCACGGTAGTAATATTATTTTCTTAACCAAAAACATATTCTTTGTAAATATATCGCAGATTCGCTTCAGAATATCTTCTATCACATTTATCATTAAAGACAAAAAAAAATCACGACTCTGATTATGACCATGTTAAGTTTTTGTGCCAAAAACTTAGATAAGATCGAAAAATAAATGAGAATGAGATATCTTAGAACGCTGGCTTCAAAATATCTCTATCGCATTTATCATTAAAAATAATCCGGCCGCTGTGCCCCGCGCTGCTGCTGCGGTCGCAGGTTCGAATCCTGCCTCGGACATGGATGTGTGTGATGTCCGTAGGTTAGTTAGGTTTAAGTAGCTCTCTAAGTCTAGGGGACTGATGACCTAGGGTGTTAAGTCCCATAGTGCTTAGAGCCATCTGAACCAATTAAAGACAAAAATACTCGTTTCTTATAATGACCATGATAAGTATTTGTACAAATGTTGTGACACCTAGGGAAGATCGGAAAATAAATGAGAATGAGAATTCTTAGAACGCTGAAGGACTGTATGTTGTCTGATATTCGAATCATTATTATTATTATGAAAGAGTTGAACATCTGTTTCCGACAGAATAAAATTCAACATGCATATCTGAAGAACTTGGAATAAACACATAATAATAATAATGGCTACAAAGTAATTATCTCTCAAACGTAAAAAGTATTAATCCACGGATAAAGTAGATAGAAAATATGGTGGTTTCCCTTCAAGAGCTAATAAACTGCAGCAAAGAAAAAGGAGGTGATTGTTAATGACTCCTCTGCCGAAGCCTGCGTCAGAAGCTTTCCACCAGTAAAGTAGCGCACGTAAGACTCAAAGGCTGGGAACTTCCCAGACGAGCTGTCACTCGATCCAAGTATATCCTCATTCGCGGCAACTGCTTTCGAAGTTGCGAACCGAGCCAGCCTCGCCGGTGCCAGTATCAGGCGAGAAGTTCTCACCAACTTGTTCGCGCAAAAGCGTTTTCCAAGTTAAAGCGATCCGCCGGTGCCGCCTAACGCGAAATTGAGACGCTGTGGGATCGGCACGCCTTGCTCGTTAACCGTCGCCTGACAAGACGATCTGGTAACCCGACCCTCCAGCAGTGGGACTTTCGAGTATAAATAGCCAAATCAACTAAAAAATCGAGATCACTTCCACCCAGTGGGAGCTTCAAATGTAAAAATAGCCAGTTGACAATGCCACAGCACAGCACTGTATCTGTATGACAGTATTTCTTTTCAACATATTATTATTATTATTGTTGTTGTTGTTCTCAGTCCGAAGATTGGTTTGTGATGCAGCTCTCGATGCTGTGTGCAAAGCTCTTTATCTCCGAATAACTGCTACAGCCTACATCTTTCTGAATCTGCTTACTATATTCATCTCTTGGTCACCCTCTACGATTTAACCCCTTCCCCTATCCCCCCCCCCCCCCCCCACTTCCCTCTAATATACCTCCCTTAGTCAAACAGAACCAAAAATTTCTATTCTCCCTTATTCTATTCAGAACCTCATTAGTTGCGTGATCTACCCATCTAATCTTCAGCATTCTTCTGTTGCACTACATTGCTAAAGCTTCTGTCCTCTTCTTATGTACACTGTTCCACTAGCGTACAATGCTACACTCGTGTGATTACGAAGGCTTTCCCGGCGTAATAATTGATAATATTCTTCTCGGGCGTGCAGCCGGATCATAACGGCATCTTGACACAATATTTTGGGAGTGCTGGTACACGATCTCGCCGGAACTGACTTCTCAGGGCAAGCGGTGGCCCCTATATAGGCCGCAGAAGGCCCAAAACGCGTGCGCGAGAAGATGCCGTAACTGCCCTCTATCGCAAGTAAACATACCGCGCCGCCAGTGGTGGAAACAGGTGAAATCGAGATACCGCTGTCAAAAATTATTTATTCCGACGATCACAAAACAGACCGTTGTTTTTTAATGTCTGATAACACCGGGTTCCAAGTCTTACTTAAAAGTAACCCTTGTCTCTATTAATAAGATTATCAGATAAACGAATCTCTATGGACTTTCTTAAAACATCCCAATAGCGAGATGCAGGGGCAACCATTTGTGTCTCGTCATTCTATGTCCCTCGGTGAGGCAGTGCTCCGCCACTGCAGATTTCTCAGGTTGAAGCAACCGTGTGTGCTCACCACATCGGTCCTGAATGGTCCGGATTGTCTGACCGAATGGCAAGGGATCTTATACACACCCTGTACTTCCTCAAACCCCAGTCATCCTTAACAGAGCCAAGAAGCGCTCTAATTTTGGCTGGCGATAGCGATATGTCCATTTCGTCTGTTTCCACCACTGGCGGCGCGGTATGTTTACTTGCGCTAGAGGGCAGTTACGGTACCTCCTCACGCTCGCGTTGTGGGCCTTCTGCGGACTATATAGGGGCCGCCGCTTGCACTAAGAAGTCTCGCCTTACCGGAACTAAACCCTCCCCCTATTATCCTCTTCTCCATGATGATCACCCTTTCCCTGACACCCTTAGTAAGGCCAATCACTTTGCCTCCTACCTCTCCGATGTATTTTCCATCCCCGATGATCCCCAGTTCGATTACTCCCTCTTCCCGGATATCCGTGATCGAACTGACACCTCTGTCCCTCCCCTCGCTCCTGGTTTCCAGTACTTGGACAACATTGCACACACGGAACTCAATGCCCCTATCACTACACAGGATCTCATTGCTACACTTCGCACAAAACGCACCACCGCTCCTGGTCACGATCGTGTCACCTTCGTGAAGCTCCTGTCTCTTTCCTCTCCACCCTGGCCAGGCTCTACAATGTAGTCCTGTCCACCGGTTACTACCCCGACCTGTGGAAAACCTCCCGTATCCTCATGTTCCTTAAACCTGGCAAACCGCCGTCCGCCGTCTCCTCCTACCGTCCCATCAGCCTTACCTCAGTCTTCAGCAAGGTCCTGGAATCTATCCTCACCCGACGCATCCACCAGCATCTCCGCCACCACCGCCTCCTTCCCGTTACCCAGTGTGGCTTTCGGCCGTCCTTCTCTTCCGACGACCTTCTCCTTCACCTCACTCATCTCCTTTCCGAACAGCTTAATTCCCGTCGCTCCGAAATCTTCCTCTCCCTGGACCTCGAACGTGCTTATGACCGCGTATGGCATTCCGGTCTCCTCTTCAGGCTCCAAACCTTCGCCGTTCCCATTAACTACGTCCGTCTGATCGGCTCCTTTCTCTCCCGCCGTCCCTCCTATGTCACCGTCCATAACACAGATTCCTACACCTTTTTCCCCTCTGCCGGTGTGCCCCAAGGCTCCGTCCTCTCCCCCCTTCTGTACCTTTTGTACACGGCGGACATGCCGCCGCCGTCAGCCCCCGTCCACCTTCTCCAGTTTGCCGATGACACCGCCTTCCTTGCCCTTGCCCCCACCCTACAGCGCTCCCAACACCTTCTCCAATCCCATCTTGACCGGTTCACCGCTTGGTGCAACCAGAGGTTGCTCAAGGTCAATCCCTCCAAAACCCAGGCGATCATTGTAGGCAAAACCACCCCTTCCTTCCGCCTCCTTGATTTCTACATCACCATCTATGGCCGTCCTATCGCCCTCACTCCCACCCTTAAGTACCTTGGCGTCACCCTCGACCGTCGCCTCTCCTGGACTCCCCAGCTCCGGACAATCCAAGCCAAGGCACGCTCCCGACTCAGTCTCCTCAACTTCCTCTCCGGCCGTATGTGGGGTCTGGACCCCTCCACCATTCTCCACACCTATAAATCCCTCATCCGCCCTATCCTTTGTTATGCCCATCCGGCTTGGATCTCCGCCCCCCCTACCTTTTTACAAATCCCTCCAAATCCTTGAATGCCATGCTCTCCGCCTCGCCTATCGCATCCGTCTCCCCTCCCCTACACGGATCCTGTACGATCTCATCCCCTTCCCCCACCTCCTCCTTTTCCTTGAAAGGATACAGATCCTGTACACCTCCCATAAACTCGATCCTCCTCACCCGCTCGTCTCCCCGATCCTCTCCCACCCCCGCCCGCTGCCGCGCCTGTATTTCCATGTCCCACCCGGTCTCCATCTCTCCACCCTCCTTACCCTCTCCCAAGGTGGCTTCCGCCAGCTCCCTCTCCCTGATGATGCCCTCCTCCCCTCCATCTACCCCTCCTACCAACTTTGATCCTCCCTCCCTCTTCCGTTTTTTTTGCTCCTTTGGGCACCCTCCCACCCTTCTCTCCCTCTACCCTCCCTCCTCCATTTCTCCCCACTCCTCCCCTGGGCTTCCCCTCCCCTGTCCCTCTCCTCCTCCCCCCTTCTCCACAGCCATTGGCATCTTTGTTCTCCCCTCGCCCCAACCTCACCCTTCTTCCCCTCTTGGCAGGTCCCCGGACTCGCAAACGCTAAGTGGACATCCGCGCGCCGGAGATCATCGCCATCAGTGTCTCATGTGTGCCGTCATGTTTAGTGTTCAGTGTTCCCGTCACACTCCATCGTTCACCTGTGCCATCCCCATCTTCAGTGTTAGTGCGTCGTGACAACAGTTTGTAGTATGGATTATCGTCGAGTGTGAACGGCTCCGTGTTTGTCTTTATGTGTCTACTGTTTTATTACCCACCGTTATGTCACATCTGTGTATTCTTTCTGTTCTTTATTTATCTACTCTATGGCCGAAGAGCGGCGTAACATGCTGCTGACAGCCTGCCTGTTTGTACGGGTTTGAAAATAACAATAAAGAAAAAAAAAAAAAGCTAAGAAGTCAGTTCCGGCGAGATCGTGTACCAGCACTCACCTGAAGATGGCGGCCAGTTGGACCGCTGAAATATTGTGTCAAGATGACGTTATGATCCGGCTGCACACCCGAGAAGAATATTATCAATGCTACACTCCACACAAAAACCTTCAGAAAAGATTTCTTAACACTTAACTCTGTCTTCTGTGTTAACAAATTTTTCCTTTCAGAAACGATTTTCTTCCCATAGCCGGTCTACATTTTACATCCTCTCTAATTCGGTCATCATCAGTTATTTTGCTGCCCAAATAGCAAAACTGTTTCTTTTCGTAATATAATTTCCTCAGCATTATCTGATTTAATTCTACTACATTCCATTATATTTGTTTTGCTTTTGTTGACGTTCAACTTATAGCCCGCTTTCAAGACACTGTCCATTCCATTCAACTGCTCTTCCAAGTCATTTGCTATCTCTGACAGAATTGCATGGTCTTCAGCAAACCTAAAAGTTTTTTATTTCTTCTCCCGAAACTTTAATTCCTACTCAAATTTTTACTTTGATTTACTTTATAGCTTGGTCAATGTATAGACTGAATAACGTTGGGGATGGGCTACAACCCTGTCTCACTCCCTTCTCAACCACTGCTTCCTTTCATGCCCCTCGGCTCGTGTAACTGCCGTCTGGTTTTTGTACAAGCTGTAAATAGCCTTTCGCTCGCTGTGTTTTACCCTGCTACCTTCAGAATTTCAAAGGAGGTATTCCAGTCAATAAAATCAAAATCTTCCTCTAAGTCTGCAAATGCTATAAACGTGGGTTTGCTTTTCCTTAACATACCTTCCAACAAAATTCATAGGATTAGTACTGCCACACTTGTTCGTATATTTCCCCAGAAACAAAACTGTTTTTCCTCGAGGTCAGCTTCTACCTTTTCTTTCATTCTTCTGTAAAAAAGTAATATTTGGCAACCACGACTTGTTAAACTTATAGTTCGGAATATTAACACTTGTTAGCACCTACTCTCTTTGGAATTGGAATTGTTACATCCTACTTGAAGCCTGTTCCTACATCTTGCACACAAGATGGAATAGTTTTGGCATGTCTGGCTCTCCCAAGGTTTTCAGCAGCTCTGACGGAATGTCATCTGCTTCAAAGGCCTTGTTTCAGCTTAGGCCTTTCAGTGCTCTGTCAAATTCTTGTTTCAGTGTCGTAGCTCCCATCTCATCTTCATCTACGTCTTCTTGATTTTCCATAAAATTCCCTTCATCTCCTTTGTAAAGATCCTCTCTGGACTACTTTCACATTTAGCTTTTCCTTCTTAGCATAGTACTGGTTTTCCATCTGAGCTATTGATATTGACACAGTTGTTTCTGTTTTTCGCAAAGTCACCTTTAATACTCCTGTAGGAAGTATCTGTCTTTCGCCTAGTGACACATGCATCTAAATCCTTACATTTGTCACCTTGCCATTTTCAGCGTATATTCACAACATAGGCATATGATGGCCACAGCCACTCCACACACGCACACACACACACACACACACACACACACACACAAGGTTGTAGTAATGTTTTGCCGCCCGGTGTGGCCGAGTGGTTCTAGGCGCTTCAGTCTGGAACCGCGCGACCGCTACGGTCGCAGGTTCGAATCCTGCTTCGGGCATAGATTTGTGTGATCTCCTTAGGTTAGTTAGGTTTAAGTAGTTCTAAGTTCTAAGGGACTGACTACCTCAGATGTAAAGTCCCATATTGCTGAGAGCCATTTAAACCATTTTTGTAATGTTTTAATAGTCACCTCTGAACATAAAGTTAAGTTATTAATTTTTTGTTTATTTGTTGCAGGTATGTGTCTGCAGTTTCTGAGCCACATTACCTGTAGCGTGACGCTAGAGAAGGTGAAACGACATGTCGCAGGCCACTGATAAGGTTAAGTATGGTGCGGTAATTCACATTTTGCATTAGAAGTGAACCAACGCTGCAAAAGTCCATGATGGGTGGCTGACAGAATACGGCAACCTTGCTCCATCTTGTGACACAGTGGTTAGTTTCTCCCAGACACTTCACGGTAGTGAAAGAAGTCTGAATGACGAACATCTGTGTGATGAACCGGGTATAGCGATGGAAATGGAAACACTGGTGCTCGAAGACCGGCATCTCACAGTATAGACACTTGCACAAAGATTAAAAATCAGTCATGCACCAATTTTCAACATCGTGCAAGAAGTACTGAACACGACAAAATCACCACCGGTTAGGTACTGTGACTACTCACACTTATTCAGAAAGCCTTCTGAACCGAGACCGTAGAGGAAATATTTCAAGTATCAGACCAATCAACATCTCTTCTTCGTCACCTAAGAGCTAGGAAGAGTGTTTGGTGTATCATTATGACCCAGAAACAAAGAGCAAAGTAAACAGTGAAAACATGTGGATTGTTCACCACCGAATCTGATGTAGATCTAACGATCACTGGGCAAAGGGATACTGAATTTTTTTTGGGGGGGGGGGGGGGGGGGAGGGAGGGGGGATTACCATACTGTGGTGCTAACAGATTGTTAGAGACAAGACCATACAGTAACATACTACCAAAACAACATGACTGAAGATTGCAGTGGCACTCAGTGAGGTGATGGTGTTGGTGGTATGGGTGAAGACATGTGGGACGGACCAGTGGAAACACTGCTGGCAATAAAGAAGGCTTTATTCAACCTCACTACATGTTTAGTCGTTGCTTGGCGAGGCAAAACACACCTTACTCTATAGACCCTGACTAGTACTGGTAAAAGAAGCTGGATAGGTGTCCTGCATTGCTGGCGGCAGACCCATGGGCTGCTGGTGACCTCTGTAGACCACGGACGTGATGTCAGCAGCGTGCTACTTCCCTATCAGCTACGCTTCCTGGAACGACCCTCGTCTCTGCACACATTAACAGAGGCAGTGCGGGGACTGCTGTGTGCAGGATTCGACCAGCTGCTATCTGGCAGTCGACCGTAGTAACCGAGCGGTTCAGGCGCCTCAGTCTGGAACCGCGCGACCGCTACGGTCGCAGGTTCGAATCCTGCCTCAGGCATGGGTGTCGTTGATGTCCTTAGGTTAGTTAGGTTTAAGCAGTTCTAAGTTCTAGGGGACTGATGACCTCAGATGTCAAGTCCCATAGTGCTCAGAGCCATTTGAACCATTTTTAGCTCTCTGGCAGGAGTGGCGCAGTGGCTGGCTCTGAGCTATGGCACTAAGTCCCAAGAGGGGTGGAGGGAGGGATGGGACACAGGGCTGGTGGCAGTGGCTGCCCACAGCGGGTTGATGGTGCTGTGGCACTATGTCCCGTGAGGAACTTACTGCTGGCGGCAACACGCGTAGCTCGGTCTCAAACCCTGGCTGCCACTGGCGATGTCCAGTCGTCTTGCTGACTAGCGCGGCAGTGGCGTCGTGGTGGGGCTGCTGGACTCCGGCGAGGAGAAAGCTTCTGCCTCAAAAATAAGGCAAATACTGATCAGCCAGAACATTAAGACCACTGACCTACTATCAAAAATGGTTCAAATGGCTCTGAGCACTATGCGACCTAACTTCTGAGGTCATCAGTCGCCTAGAACTTAGAACTAATTAAACCTAACTAACCTAAGGACATCACACATATCCATGCCCGAGGCAGGATTCGAACCTGCGACCGGAGCGGTCGCTCGGCTCCAGACTGTAGCGCCTAGAACCGCACAGCCACTCCAACCGGATGACCTACTATCGATAAAAACCCGTCCAGTCAATAGCTACGTCATATATCGAGGAATCACTGTTAGTCAGAAACACGCACGGTGCCTGTAATATCAGTGAACGTGAAGTCCTTGTGTAGAATGGGGAAGGCACGCGATCTATCTCAGTTTGACTGAGGGCAGATTGTGATGGCTCAGAGGGTTCAAATAGCTCTAAGCACTATGGGACTTAACATCTGAGGTCATCAGTCCCCTAGACTTAGAACCTTAAACCTAACTAACCTAAAGACTTCACACACATCCATGCCAGAGGCAGGATTCGAACCTGCGACCGTAGCAGCAGCGCGGTTCCGCACTGAAGAGCCTAAAACCGCTCGGCCACAGCGGCCGGCCGATGGCCCAGAGGCTCCACGCAAGCATTTCGGAAACTGCACGACTTGTCGGGTGTTTAAGAAGTGCTGTGGTGAGTATCAGCAACACGTCCAGACGGCATGGATTTTGCGACCACCCGTCATTACACATGTCGGACGTTGTAGGCTGGGCAGTTTGGTAAAACAGGAACTGCGAACTGTGCTGGAACAACATCAGACTTTAATGCTGGGCAGAGTACAATGTGTCTGAACATACAGGTAGAATGCACGATGGGCCTCCACAGATGACAACACATGCATGTGCAAATGTTAACCCACGACATCGGCAACTATGACTGAAATGGGCATGTGACCATCGGCACTGGACGTTGGTGCAGTGGCAGAGCACTGCGTGGTCTGATAATTCTCGATACTTTCTCCTTCATCCCAATGCGAGGGCGCGAATCCTTCTTCCAGGGGAAGAGCTCCTTGACGCTTGTATTGTGGGTCAGAGACAAGCTTGCGGGGGCTCTGACGATCGAGGTGTATCGTACACTGGATTCAGACCAGGTACACCCCTTCATTACGATCACGTGGCGGTGACACTTTTCAATAAGATAACGCGGTATTTCACAAGGCCAGGAGCGTCATGGAGTTGTTCCCAACCCGATTCAACACATGTTGAATGTGACTGAACGTGGCATTAGAGCTCATCGTACCCTCTCCGGAATTTAGGGCAATTAGATGACTTGTGTGTGCAGATGTGCTGCCCACTCCCTCTAGCGACCTACCAATGCTTCATTTTTTCCTTGCCACGATGCATTACCACTGTTATCCGTGCCAAAGGTGGACGTATCGGCTATTACGTAGGTGGTCATTATGTTCTGGCTAGTCATAATCGCTCCTATGCGCATTTGCCATATAATCATGTTGCCCGCAACAAGACACTTGCCCTGGTGCTATGACAGCGACCCGCCTGCTAAGGTTCTTACCGCTGCGTGGTGCAGTTTTCGCAGCTAGCCTCGTCTCTCAATCGTTTTACGTGCATGTTATTTTTACCCATATGTCGTCAAATTGCGTCTGCAAATGCAATACTTCAATACTGCTTATTAGATACTCTAAAAGATTTATTACTTTTTCTAAAAGATTGGGTAGCGACACAACATGATGGAAGTAAGACAGGCTACCATGACAAAGTGTTGTGGGATGCTTTTGAGGGCGTGTTGCTCCACGACAACGACACAGCTCATTCTGCATAATACAGCTCCTGCTTTTCGCTATCCAATGTTGCCCCATCCCTGTGTTCTCCGGAGACGGCACACAGAAACCCTTTTTTTTTCCTCGGATGTAGAAATCATTGCATCGCATATATTTCCAGAATGCCGAAACGGTGGAACATTATATTCTTTCATCACTGGACAAACATATGTCGCAGTGGAGGCTAAGTATGTAGAGATAAACAACACACATCAAAAAAAGTTTTGCATCACTCGGTTCGCAGAACTCCTGAAGATAGACGTTGATTGTGGATATTGTATCACAGACACAGTCCCTTTGACTGTTATGAGATATCGCTAAACCCGCCCAAAGATGTAAACAACCATCTATGAGCAACGCCTATTAGACGGAGAGGTCCGACACCCGATCAGTTCCAGTCATTCCACCAGGAAGGAGATACACGGCTCGTGTTGTCTGTAGTTCAACCATTCCTGGACAGTCAGTACCGCGGTTTGATCACGTCTGCATTGTTACTTTGTGTCAGGAAGAGCTCAACAAAGGAAGAGTCCATGTGTCGCGGAGTGAACCAGAGCGATGTTGTTCGGACATGGAGGAGATACAGAGAGACAGGAATTGCCGATGATATGCCTCGCTCAGGCCGCCCAAGGGCTACTGAAGCAGTGGATGACAGCTACCTACGGATTATGGTTCAGAGGAACCCTGAGAACAACGCCACCATGTTGAATAATGCTTTCCGTGCAGCCACAGGACGTCGTGTTACGACTCAAACTGTGCGCAATAGGCTGCATGATGCGCAGCTTCACTCCCGACGTCCATGGCGAGGTCCATCTCTGCAACCATGACACCATGCAGCGCGGTACAGGTGGGCCCAACAACATCCCGAATTGACCGCTCAGGACTGGCACAGCAGTCTCGTCACCGATGAGTTTCGCATATACCTTCAACCATCAAATCGTCGGAGACGTGTTTGGAGGCAACTTCCTCAGGCTGAATGCCTTATACACACTGTCCAGTGAGTGCTACAAGCTGGAGGCTCCCTGCTGTTTGTGGGTGGCATTATGTGGGACCGACGTACGCCGCTGGTGGTCATGGAAGGCGCAGTGACTGCTCTACGATACGTGAATGCCATTCCCCGACCGATAGTGCAACCATATCGGCAGCATATTGGCGAGGAATTCGTCTTCATGTATGACAATTCGCGCCCCCATCGTGCACATCTTATGAATGACTTCCTTCGGGATAGCGACTAGAGTTGACAGCATGTTCTCCAGACATGAACCCTATCCAAAGTGCCTGGGATAGATCAAAAGGGCTGTTTATGGACGACGTGACCCACCAATTGCACTGAGGGATCTACGCCGAATCGGCGTTGAGGAGTGGGGCAATCTGGACCAACAGTGCCTTGATGGACTTGTGTGCCACGACGAATACAGGCATGAATCAATGCAAGAGGACGTGCTACTGGGTATTAGAGGTACCGGTGTGTACAGCAATCTAGAGCACCACCTCTGAAGGTCTCTCTGTATGGTGGTACAACATGCAATGTGTGGTTTTTATGAGCAATAAATGATGTTTATGTTGATCTCTATTCCAGGTTTCTGTACAGGTTCCGGAACTCTCGGAACCGAAGTGATGGAAAACTTTTTTTGATGTGTGTACTACTGTGACCAAATTTCATACAAGCACTTTGATTTTTTCAATGTGAAAAAGCGTATGAGTATTCTACATATATCTCACCACAATTACTAAAGAAAAGAAGGGTTCTAAAATGCGTCTAAAATTCAGCGCGTAAGGAGGTATATGTCATTGCACAGAGTGTTTCTTAAAGGGTTGTTCTAAAAAAGCATATGTGATTTCTGTTCTGACTTACCCACAAGTGCAGGAGCGAAGATGAAGAGCGCGGAAGGAGAGAAGGTGGTGAAACGACGTCGGCCAATGGTGCGCTTTTAGGACCGCACCCTGACAGTAGCGGCCTCTACAAGAGGAGAATATAAGCACCGCTCCTGCCTGCCTCGGCCGCTCAGTATCGACTCAGTATTCTGACAGTATTAGGAAAGTACACGGACATACCTAGCAGAAAACGTTGCGATAGAAATTAATAGTGATGCACATACTGTGTGTCAAACTTGGATGAACATTGTATATAGCAAAGGACTCTGGTTTATGTTACATGCCGCCCATCGCTTGCGACACCACTGTAAACTGATAGTTCAGTATTGTCAATCTTCTTATTTTTAATGAAAACTGTTAATGTTATTTGCTTGAATTGTTGTATAGCATTCTGAGAGCACAGCACACCCTGTATGAGAGGAGTGGGCAAGTCCGCAGATTATTTCCACATGCTCTGCAGCAAGAAAGTTCGATAGCATAAGGAGCAGTCAAATGGAAACGAGGCAGATGGGTAGAAATTAAATGAACTGTTTATTATTTCGAAAGTAATAGCCATAACTGTTACTACATTTATCTCACGGTGAGACCACACAGTCAGTACCTTCAAGGAAAAATGTTTGCGGTTGGGCTGGCGTGCCCCTCTTTGTCCAAAGCTAATCGGCAGCCACGCTTTCTTCAGGGCTACAAAACTATCGCGTGAGGAGAGATGGCGACTGTATGAAGGATGTGTAAGGGCTCCCAGGAAAACTAATGCGGCGTTGTCGGAACAACCTTGGACTCCATGATACGCTTCAGGTCTTGCAAGGTGTCCACGTACATCACTGCCTTAATTGTGGCACCATGTTCCAGAAAGTCCATGAGCAGCAGGCCCTTGCAGTCAAAGAAAAAGATCGTCATAACTTTCCCGGAGCTGTCGCGCAGGACTTTGGATTTTTTTCAGTACGGGTGAATCCATGTGATTCCATTGTTGACTCTGACGCTTGCTCTGGGCGACACCATGTCTCATCTCCCGCGACGATAGTGGGCAGAAAAATATATTCTTCATCGTGCTAGCGTTCCCGGTGCTGCAGTGATGGCGACGTTCTGTTCAACTTTGCTCTTCCGTCAAGCTGTGGGAAACGCATTGCTCACAGACTTTTCTGAATTTATGCTTATCCATTACGGATGTTTTAGAACCGTGAGTGTATATTGAATGTAAATAAGTTATACAAAACTGCAACCAGTCACTTTTTTGAATAATTATGTTTTATTCCATGAACAGGTTTTCGAACCTTATCAGGTTCATCTTCAGATGGTTTCAGGAAGTTACATCATTATTGCTAGCATAATGCTGGGTGCTGGCTCTATGGCAAAAAGATGGAACACACTTTAATGTATCGCCACGACTACAGCTTATCTGTCGATATGGATGTAAATTTAGTTTTTTACTTACTGCGACAGTATAGGCGGCTTTTTTCGATTAGTGTCCATCTGTCTGCCTCCATTTTGATGTCCAGTTGTTGTATCACTACGCACACTTCCACACAATCTATATTAATTACACTCTGACAGTGAGACTTCTCCAGCATCCAGCATTTGCTTTACAACTGTTGCTTGTAACAGAGTTCTTGACAGAAAGATATTGCATAGGCCTACTTTGCACAGAGATGTAATTTGTTCTTCTTTACATGTATTAAGGTCGATATAATGGTAAATATTTTAATCAGACTGGCGATAACATGAGAATACAAAGTAAAATACACTCCTGGAAATTGAAATAAGAACACCGTGAATTCATTGTCCCAGGAAGGGGAAACTTTATTGACACATTCCTGGGGTTAGATACATCACATGATCACACTGACAGAACCACAGGCACATAGACACAGGCAACAGAGCATGCACAATGTCGGCACTAGTACAGTGTATATCCACCTTTCGCAGCAATGCAGGCTGCTATTCTCCCATGGAGACGATCGTAGAGATGCTGGATGTAGTCCTGTGGAACGGCTTGCCATGCCATTTCCACCTGGCGCCTCAGTTGGACCAGCGTTCGTGCTGGACGTGCAGACCGCGTGAGACGACGCTTCATCCAGTCCCAAACATGCTCAATGGGGGACAGATCCGGAGATGTTGCTGGCCAGGATAGTTGACTTACACCTTCTAGAGCACGTTGGGTGGCACGGGATACATGCGGACGTGCATTGTCCTGTTGGAACAGCAAGTTCCCTTGCCTGTCTAGGAATGGTAGAACGATGGGTTCGATGACGGTTTGGATGTACCGTGCACTATTCAGTGTCCCCTCGACGATCACCAGTGGTGTACGGCCAGTGTAGGAGATCGCTCCCCACACCATGATGCCGGGTGTTGGCCCTGTGTGCCTCGGTCGTATGCAGTCCTGATTGTGGCGCTCACCTGCACGGAGCCAAACACGCATACGACCATCATTGGCACCAAGGCAGAAGCGACTCTCATCGCTGAAGACGACACGTCTCCATTCGTCCCTCCATTCACGCCTGTCGCGACACCACTGGAGGCGGGCTGCACGATGTTGGGGCGTGAGCGGAAGACGGCCTAACGGTGTGGGGGACCGTAGCCCAGCTTCATGGAGACGGTTGCGAATGGTCCTCGCCGATACCCCAGGAGCAACAGTGTCCCTAATTTGCTGGGAAGTGGCGGTGCGGTCCCCTACGGCACTGCGTAGGATCCTACGGTTTTGGCGTGCATCCGTGCGTCGCTGCGGTCCGGTCCCAGGTCGACGGGCATGTGCACCTTCCGCCGACCACTGGCGACAACATCGATGTACTGTGGAGACCTCACGCCCCACGTGTTGAGCAATTCGGCGGTACGTCCACCCGGCCTCCCGCATGCCCACTATACGCCCTCGCTCAAAGTCCGTCAACTGCAGATATGGTTCACGTCCACGCTGTCGCGGCATGCTACCAGTTTTAAAGACTGCGATGGAGCTCCGTATGCCACGGCAAACTGGCTGACACTGACGGCAGCGGTGCACAAATGCTGCGCAGCTAGCGCCATTCGACGGCCAACACCGCGGTTCCTGGTGTGTCCGCTGTGCCGTGCGTGTGATCATTGCTTGTACAGCCCTCTCGCAGTGTCCGGAGAAAGTATGGTGGGTCTGACACACCGGTGTCAATGTGTTCTTTTTTCCATTTCCAGGAGTGTATATAAATAAACTACTACAAGAACAACTTGAGGTGATCTGATATCTTATTTCTATTTGTATATTGCATATAATACAGGCACTTTATAGCATTTTTTTATTTTTTTTTATGTGATTGGCATTAACATGGGTAGCCATGAATCAGTGCCACAGAGTTATTGTATCTGTAGTGAGAAGCAGTTGTCTGTTAGACTAGGACCTTTATATTTAAATTTAAATTAATAACTAACCTTCAGATGAACTGTTAACTTATTTCTGTTGTTATGTTAACGTGATCTAGGGTATTAGCAAGAGTAGATTCCGTTTATCTTAACTAAAGGTATACGTATAAAAGTTATAGTGATGGTAATGGACTAAAGCTGTTTGTATGGCTGTACACTTTATATTGAAAAACCGTGAACAAAAGTTCTTTAACTGTTCACTTATTTTTATTCTAACATTAAAGTTATCTGGAATATTGGTAAAGGCAGCTTCTGTTTGTTCCAGCTAGAAGTAATATGTATAAAAGTTCTGATTTACGTTAGCAGCAGAGGGCTTTAACATTTAGAAATATAGTACAGGTTTTATTCTGTGGTAGGATATTACATTGGCACCGGTGTAGTTAGGATGTAAGGAGAGCGAGCGGGAGGGGGGGCGGGGTCGTTGGGGGGGGGGGGTGGAGGGGCGGTGTAGGGTTCGTTGAGTGGTTACTTGTTTTGAACTAGTAGATCTAGTTCTGAAGGAAAAATTTGTTTCTCAGTTCAGTTTGATCATTGAGGAGGTAGTCAGGTGCTGTATTTGTGTAGATAAATATTTCAATTTCTCCAATTTTTTGAATTTCTGAGCTTCATACGCTGCATCATGATGGCATGAGCCGTACTTATGCTCAACATGAACCGAATGTCTTCCACCGTCCACTATGGGTCATTTCTGACGGAAGTATTCACCGCAGCAATGATAGAAGGGGTTAAACTGAAACGGGGATTAAGCTGAAACGGTTAGGTTCAGCTACTTATGTATTAGGGTTATTGTAAATTTTGGTGATAAACATATCTGTAAAGTAGCCTACTATGCCCATTTTCATTCACTGCTCTCATATGGCATCATTTTTGGGGGAAATTCCTCATTAAGAGAGAAAGTATTCATTGCGCGAAAGCATGTAATCAGAATAATAGCTGGAGCCCTCCCAAGATCACCTTGCAGACATTTATTTAAGGAACTCGGGATATTCACAGTACCTTCGCAATACGTATATTCACTTATGAAATTTGTCATAAATAACACATCCCAATTCAAAACTAACAGCGAAGTGCATAGCTACAACACTAGAAGAAAGGATGATATCCACTATTCTGGATTAAATCTCACTTTAGCACAGAAAGGGGTGAATTATGCTGCCACAAAAGTCTTTGGTCATTTGCCAAATAGTATTAAAAGTCTGACAGATAACCAACCAACATTTAAAAGCAAATTAAAAGAATTTCTGAATGACGACTCCTTCGACTCAGTAGATGAATTCTTAGACATGAAGTAGTAACTCAAAAAAATTAATTGATTGTTTTGTGTAAAGAAAACTTATGTTAAAGTGACACGTTCCACATCATTACGAAATATCGTATCCATGATCTATGGAACAAGGATTAATCTATGTATGTCAGACACGACGAGCCTGTCCTGGCAGGCCGCTGTCTTTCAGCGACACCCGACCCTTCCGAAATCATTTATTCCACGCACACACACTCACACGTCACGTATTGTGCTCGCCATAGACAGCAGACATTCAGGCACGAATTTCATATCCTGACACTCCTTCCGCAGCCAAATGCCGCACTAAACATCGCTGTTCTTTGTCTGCCTCCACAGTGAGCACCCATGACTAGCTACCCTCACGTAGAGCACGTCTAAAGCAGAGTTATCCAAGCAGCATGAATTTTGCGCTGCTCGAACTTGCCAGGTCGTTTTCCGTTGGTAGGTAATCAAAAAGTAATAACGTTGCGCATTTGTGTTTCTCCAGAAAAAGAAACTGCAAACGCATTAACTATTTTGTCTACACATACAGACTGCGAAGTACATTGCCCGAACGCAGTTTTCTTATAACTTTCGTAAATAGTTTTTTTTTCATTATTTACACTACTGGCCATTAAAATTGCTACACCACGAAGATGTCATGCTACAGACGCGACATTTAACCGACAGGAAGAAGATGCTGTGATATGCTTTTCAGGACATTCACACAAAGTTGGCGCCGGTGGCGACACCTACAACGTCCTGACATGACGAAAGTTTCCAACCGATTTCTCATACACAAATAGCAGATGATCGGCGTTGCCTGGTGAGACGTTGTTGTAATGCCTATTGTAAGGAGGAGAAATGTGTACCATCACGTTTACGACTTTGATAAAAGTCGGATTGTAGCCTATCGCGATTGCGGTTTATCGTATCGCGACATTGCTGCTCGCTTTGGTCGAGATCCAATGACTGACAGCAGAATACGGAATCGTTGGGTTCAGGAGGGTAATACGGAACGCCGTGCTGGATCCCAACGGCCTCGTATAACTAGCAGTCGAGATGACAGGCATCTTATCTGCATGGCTGTAACGGATCCTGCAGCCCCTTCTCGATCCCTGAGTCAACAGATGGGGACGTTTGCAACACAACACCCATTGTACGAACAGTTCGCCAACGTCTGGAGCAGCATGGACTATCAGCTCGCAGACCATGGCTGCGGTTATCCTTACGCTGCATCACAGACAGGAGCACTTGCGATGGTGTACTCAACGACGAACCTGGGTGCACGAATGGCAAAACGTCATTTTTTCGGATGAATCCAGGTTCTGTTTACAGCAACATGATGGTCTCATCCGTGTTTGGCGACATCGCGGTGAACGCACATTGGAAGCGTGTATTCGTCATCGCCATACTGGCGTACCACCCGGCGTAATGGTATGAGGTGCCATTGGTTACACGTCTCTGTCACCTCTTGTTCGCATCGACGGCACTTTGAACAGTGGAGGTTACATTTCAGATGTGTTACGACCCGTGGCTCTACCCTTCATTCGATCCCTGCGAAACCCTACATTTCAGAAGGATAATGCATGACCGCATGTTGCAGGTCCTATAGGGCGTTTCTGGATACAGAAAATGTTCGACTGCTGCCCTGGACAGCACATTCTCCATTCTCTTACCAATTGAAAACGTCTGGTCAATGGTGGCCGAGTAACTGTCTCGTCATAATACGCCAGTCACTACTCTTGATGAACTGTGGTATCGTGTTGAAGGTGCATGGGCAGCTGTACCTGTACACGCCATCCAAGCTCTGTTTGACTCAATGCCCAGGCGTATCAAGGCCGTTATTATGGCTAGAGGTGGTTGTTCTGGGTACTGATTTCTCAGGATCTATGCAAACAAATTGCGTGAAAATGTAATCACATGTCAGTTCTAGTATAATATATTTGTCCAATGAATACCCGTTTATCATTTGCATTTCTTCTTGGTGTAGCAATTTTAATGCCCAGCAGTGTAGAAGAAATTCAAAGAAGAAATAAACTTTTTACAAGTCTGTAACACACAAAGAAAACCTCAGCTACATCAACCTGTAACGTCACAGGGCTGCAGAGGAAGCTTCTGACTGCCGTTGAGAGTTATTTGTTAAAGCTGGGAAAACCAGGCAAAGTTCCACTACTGCGGGAATGCCCAGATGCACAACAGTAACAGACGTTCCATAAGAAGTGTTGTGGAAAGGCGGGAACGGCGGAGGAGTATAACCATTAGTTTAAGCAGTTTGAAAAAAGCCAGGGATGTTCCATTTCGGGCTTTCAACTCGGAATTACAATAGAAAACTGTTCATTGTGCTCGGAAAACGGTAATGGGTCCCGCCGAGGTAGGCGCGATGAGATCTTACAGACAAAGGAGGGATTAGCAGGAGTGAGCGTCTGGCCTTAAGTGGTAGGCACTTAGAGGTAAAAGCCGAGAGAGCTGTTCACAGCTGCAGGTGTCCGAATCTCAATGTTCGGTGGAAACACCAAGACTCTGAACAGAAAGAACACCCTAATAACTTAGAAAAAGACAAGGAATATTGATGCAGTACGCTTAAGGATTATATGTGAGTTCAAGAAAGTCAGCGCTTTGTGCACAAGCACCAACTGTTATTAAAAGAATAACTAGACCCTACATAATAATCGTTTACACACTACAGGGTGAGCCGACCGGAGTGGCCGAGCGGTTCTAGGCGCTACAGTCTGGAACCGCGCGACCGCTACGGTCGCGGGTTGGAATCCTGCCTCGGGCAGGGATGTGTGTGATGTCCTTAGGTTAGTTAGGTTTCAGTAGTTCTAAGTTTTAGGGGACTGATGACCTGAGCAGTTAAGTCCCATAGTGCTCAGAGCCATTTGAACCATTTGAACACTACAGGGTGACTTTTCCCACCCTGTACAAACTCTAGGGACTCATCGATGAGAAGATACGGGACAAAAAACTTATGCCCGAAAACGCATGGTTTCCATGCTAGAGACCATTTATTCTATCATACTTTGTTACAGAGACTGCGGTCTAATGCCCACTGTACTATGCAGCCACAGTAATAGCACGCATGGTTTCCTCCTAGAGAGTGGTACTGTTTCTAATGCGTCATGCCCCAGCGTCCCTTCCCTCCACAGTAATGGGCAATGTTGCGTCTGATTCACTTCTCTTGATGACTCACCTTGTAGTGAATGCGATTCAGCGTTGTACACAGTGGTTTCGAATTCGAAACGAGAGCTTGCCGACATGGTGTTTACTTACGTAAAGGGAAATGGCAACGGACGGCAAGCAGCAAAGTTGTATTAGGAAAACTATCCGCGCCGACAACAACTACAGCATTCAATGTTCACAACAGTGTTTCGCCGTTTGTCTGAGATAGGGCCGTTTTAGGAAGAAGGAAATCATGAAGGACGTACCCGAATAATTAGACACCAGAGTTGGAGGAAAATGTGATTAACACTGTGGAAGGCAGGCAGTTGGCCCGCCAGTACAGGGTAAGCCAGACAACCGCGTGGAACATTCTCCACGACAACTGTTACTACCCTTACCAGCTGCAGTGTGCAGGGCTTACTACCGACAGACATTCCACATCGGGAACAGTTTTGTCACTGATTCCTTTACTAGGCAGCCACGATTTTAGGATTTGTGCCATCCAACCTATTCACAGATGAGGCCACCTTTACGCGGAGTGGTGTCTTCAGCTTTCATAACAGTCGTCTGTGGGATAGTATACAGAACCCCCATGATTCGGTGACAGTGAATCATCAGCATTTTGGGACCTGCCTTCCTTCCATGTCGCCTAGCAGGCCGGACATATCGCCATTTCTTCCGGATGACTTTGCCTCCCCTGCTGGACGAAGTGCCGTTGATGATTCGAAGGGTTATGTGGCTCCTACATGATGGTGCTCCAGCCCACTTCACCGTTAAAGCCTGGCCGGATCTCAGTCGTGTCTTCCCTGGTCGATGGATCGGACGAGGAGGTCCAGTTGCATGGCCATCGGATCTCAACCGTGCGATTTCTGGTTATGAGGCCATCTCAAAAATGGTTCAAATGGCTCTGAGCACTATGGGACTTAACATCTGAGGTCATCAGTCCCCTAGAACTTAGAACTACTTAAACCTATCTAACCTAAGGACATCACACACATCCGTGCCCGAGGCAGGATTCGAACCTGCGACCGTAGTGGTCGCGCGGTTCCAGACTGAAGCGCCTAGAACCGCTCGGCCACAACGGTCGGCGAGGCCATCTCAGTAGCATCGTGTATGCAGAGCCTATTCCACACGTGGAGACAATGGGGCAACGTACACTCCTGGAAATGGAAAAAAGAATACATTGACACCGGTGTGTCAGACCCACCATACTTGCTCCGGACACTGCGAGATGGCTGTACAAGCAATGATCACACGCACGGCACAGCGGACACACCAGGAACCGCGGTGTTGGCCGTCGAATGGCGCTAGCTGCGCAGCATTTGTGCACCGCCGCCGTCAGTGTCAGCCAGTTTGCCGTGGCATACGGAGCTCCATCGCAGTCTTTAACACTGGTAGCATGCCGCGACAGCGTGGACGTGAACCGTATGTGCAGTTGACGGACTTTGAGCGAGGGCGTATAGTGGGCATGCGGGAGGCCGGGTGGACGTACCGCCGAATTGCTCAACACGTGGGGCGTGAGGTCTTCACAGTACATCGATGTTGTCGCCAGTGGTCGGCGGAAGGTGCACGTGCCCGTCGACCTGGGACCGGACCGCAGCAACGCACGGATGCACGCCAAGACCGTAGGATCCTACGCAGTGCCGTAGGGGACCGCACCGCCACTTCCCAGCAAATTAGGGACACTGTTGCTCCTGGGGTATCGGCGAGGACCATTCGCAACCGTCTCCATGAAGCTGGGCTACGGTCCCGCACACCGTTAGGCCGTCTTCCGCTCACGCCCCAACATCGTGCAGCCCGCCTCCAGTGGTGTCGCGACAGGCGTGAATGGAGGGACGAATGGAGACGTGTCGTCTTCAGCGATGAGAGTCGCTTCTGCCTTGGTGCCAATGATGGTCGTATGCGTGTTTGGCGCCGTGCAGGTGAGCGCCACAATCAGGACTGCATACGACCGAGGCACACAGGGCCAACACCCGGCATCATGGTGTGGGGAGCGATCTCCTACACTGGCCGTACACCACTGGTGATCGTCGAGGGGACACTGAATAGTGCACGGTACATCCAAACCGTCATCGAACCCATCGTTCTACCATTCCTAGACCGGCAAGGGAACTTGCTGTTCCAACAGGACAATGCACGTCCGCATGTATCCCGTGCCACCCAACGTGCTCTAGAAGGTGTAAGTCAACTACCCTGGCCAGCAAGATCTCCGGATCTGTCCCCCATTGAGCATGTTTGGGACTGGATGAAGCGTCGTCTCACGCGGTCTGCACGTCCAGCACGAACGCTGGTCCAACTGAGGCGCCAGGTGGAAATGGCATGGCAAGCCGTTCCACAGGACTACATCCAGCATCTCTACGATCGTCTCCATGGGAGAATAGCAGCCTGCATTGCTGCGAAAGGTGGATATACACTGTACTAGTGCCGACATTGTGCATGCTCTGTTGCCTGTGTCTATGTGCCTGTGGTTCTGTCAGTGTGATCATGTGATGTTTCTGACCCCAGGAATGTGTCAATAAAGTTTCCCCTTCCTGGGACAATGAATTCACGGTGTTCTTATTTCAATTTCCAGGAGTGTATTTATGCTGCCTTTGACACTGTTTGATTGCAGCCTGGCCGATGTCAACGTGTGAGACAAAACATGACACTGTGCGTACACTCACGCGCTGAAGCCCATGTAAGCCATTTTCAACAACTGCTGTAGCGGTGGCTCCATGGTGCAGAGCGTATTACAAAGCAGTCTCTGTAACAATGTGTGATTGAAGAAATGGCCTCTATCATGGAAACCATGAATTTCCGGACATAAATTCATTAGACCTTTCTTGTTCCATATCCTCTCATCGATCACTTCCTGGAGTTTGTACACGATGGAAAAAATCTCCCTGTATAATAACAAACAAGGCTGTCTTACAAAGTAGACATAGCGAATAACAGTATAGCACAGTAGTCATTGTCACGAGTGTCAAAGCAGATAACATTATTATTAAATATGCTATGATGATAAGTGTCTAAGTGTGCCATACCAGAAAGTACTCCACACGTACACTTATAAATGGAGATGTAATTGGTTATTAGTCTATTAAATTAATTTAACATATTAACCTTGTATAGGATATTTGACTGAAACTTCCATATAAACACATGTCCTTGATTACGTAAATCATACGTCTATGTCTAAACAAATAGTAATTATTGTCAGTAGACATGCTATCAAATAATGTTCCATAATTATAAAATTATTAGTGTAGGAATGGTGCTCTAGTTCCATTTACATTTACATTTCGAGTTCATTTTCATTGCATTCCAACTGCACATGATGTGTCAAAATGTTGTAACAAGTGTGTGTGATGTGGTGGGGAGCTACTTGAGATCCCATTGGCTAATGTTTGGTGACGTTGGTGGACGGGATGGTGGTGAGATGCTCTCTTGGGAGCTGCTGAAAAGTGCAAGAAAGGTTATGTTACGGGCATCAGACAGAGGGCTGGTTCGGTTTTTGTGATGTGAAAGAGGATGCTCGGTTATGACCATCGGAAGCTTGTGTTTTTCGCGATCGGGAGTGCAAGCAAATGATACATTCCGAAGAAAAAAAGGAAGATTGGGTGAACGTCCCGTCGACATCGAGGTCATCAGGAGCGAAGCACAAGGGTAGTGAAGGAAATCGGCGTTACCCTTTAAAGGAAACAACCCGGAATTTGCCTGGAGCGATTTAGAGAAATCCCGGAAAATCTAAATCTGGATGGCCGGACGCTGTTTGGAACCATCTTCCTCCCGAATGAGTGTCCAATGTGCTAACCATTGCGCCACCTCGCTGGTCGACAAATTCTGAACAGAGACTTGTGACTGTGACTTCGGCTGTTGGAACATGAGACTGTATATCGTTATAAGTGGACGTTAGTTTGCGCATCTGAGTGTGGAGTTAAAAGCACTGGTGTGTAAACGCACTTAGTAAGATGAGCATATTAAGTACATATTACAGCTCACTCTAGTTAAATCGCAAATGGAACATTCTTACCACACGAACTTATATTTTATTTGATTAAGGACCACCATTCAGTAGGAATTATATCTTGCTGAATAAACCAGTTGGCCGGCCGTTGTGGCCGATCAGTTCTAGGCGTTTCAGTCCGGAACCACACGGCTGCTACGGTCACAGATTCGAATCCTGCCTCGAGCATGGATATGTTTGGCGTCCTTAGGTTGGTTAGATTTAAGTAGTTCTAAGTCTAGGGGACTGATGACCTCCCATAGTGCTTACAGTCATTGGAACCATTTGAATAAACCAGTTATTTAAAATATAAATGTGTAGTGTAACGTACGTTAATACAGTGATTTCCCAGATCTTTTATGTTTAACAATCTTTAATTCGCATTACGTGTCTATTCTCAGCCATTTGATCGCAGAATCACAAGTGTAGTGGACTGACTGGTCACTACCATATCAGGGCGTAAAGCAGACAGTGTACAGCTGGACCCTGAGACGTCTACTAGCCAAGTTTTAAAGAACAGAGCCTTACATTAGCCCAAGGATGTTAAGTCGCAAACTACAAAACAATTTTGATAGATAATTAATTTTTGAGAACATGTCTCTTGGAGAACAGCGGTTTTTTTTTACGTAAGAACGAACACGAATAGTCACAACCGCAAGAAACTACTTCTTTTTCATGATGTTACCGGTTTCGGTGTGTTTTAGACCATCTTCAGTCCAACCATCATGATGGTAGACGGTGGTGCTGAAAGGAGCAGACGCTATGTCTCCACGGACGCTAACGGCGTTTCTTGCTTACTTTTCGTAGATTGCTGTGAGTGTTATAATGCAAATGAAGTATGGAAGTTTACACAAAAAATTGTCTTGATCTTTATTATTTGTTTATTAGTACTGCTCATAATTAAGGCCATTTAGTGAAAAACTGAGTGTTCGAGGCACAATGTCACTTGTTTGAGTAATTTCACTAAGAAATGTTGTAGGCGCTTCTGTGGTGGACCTGGGGAACGGTGCTGACTAGTTCTGCGAGGGCGAATGATTTTCATTATAATTCACAGTTGGTGGCCTAGAATTGCATTGACGCTATCGATTTGACACTTCCATCTCTGTGACGAAACTGAAAACTTTAATTTTGGTCTGCGTGATGGGATCTGAACGAATTTTTTTCACCGTCATAGCCATGATTTCGAAGAACATATGTATTTCATCCTCTTGTGGTGATGGTTTCGACGTTTCAGAAGGGTATCCGTTTCTGTCCTCTATTTGGTCGCAGGCCGTTGGCATGTGTCTAAAAGAGGTGGTCCCGATATTTGCTGAGATTCGGGGGAAAATTCTTCACACACAATGATTTCTGTACAGTCATCGGCATTGCTGCGGAGGCCTTTATTCGAGTTTTCCATAATTTCAGTTGGCAGTATAAAAACTGGAAAAAGTGTTCCTTTGGTCTTCCCTTCATTCTAGAAATCGCAGCCTGCCGCAGTAGCTCGCTACGTTTTTGTATCCGATTTTGTGATACCTGTTTCATCTTTCCTCTGTGTTATGGCGTGATAGCGGATACTCTTCCATCGTCTTTTCTCCCTTTATTGCATTTCTATTCCCCCCCCCCCCCCCTCCAGAGAGGGAGGGGGGCGGGCTGGCAGCAGCGTAATATGCTGCTCTACAGCCTACAGAAAAATTAAGAAACATAATGAGAATATAAACAAACAAGAAAAACAGATGATAAAACGGTGACATTGTAAAAAACTGTAAAATGGTCGAAAGTTGTGGAATTTAATATATAAAAAAACACTGCATTGACCGATGCAGATGTAGATGCAAAATAACAGGCGCAATTTAAAAAACATGGCGACAGTCTGGTTTCTGTTTGCACGAGATAAAATACACAACTAGCGATTGTATGTTGGTCGTTCACAACACTGATAGGGGACACACAAAAATGGTTCAAATAGCGCTGAGCACTATGGGACTTATTTGGTCTTCAGTCCCCTAGAACTTAGAACTAATTAAACCTAACTAACCTAAGGACGTCACACACATCCATGCCCGAGGCAGGATTCGAACCTGCGACCGTAGCGGTCGCACGGTTCCAGGCTGTAGCGGCTAGAACCGCTCGGCCACTCCGGCCGGCGGGGACGCACAAGGAATTTAATTACACCCTTTATAAAACGGAATTTAAAGCAAAATTCAAGTCACAATGACGTATAGAACATTCATGCATAAAACATCATCGCACACTGAATCATTATACGTGAAATATACGAACAAAAGTAAGTCTACATACATCAAAAATATTGAAAGAAACTCACTAAACGGAAATGTGATCAATTATAAGGCTCGACTGTTCAGCTGGATTTATGTAAATCTGATTCTGCACCGAGTTTCGAAGGTTACTCATCTCACAAAGCCACGAACGTACTGCCTTAACATAAAAGTGCTCGCTAGAGTTCTGTAAATATTGGAACTACCACCACGTCAAGCCTTGCAATAGGACCCACAGAGTAGGCACACATTTACAGTACTATGCGAATGAACGATAGACTGAGTACAGTTCTACGTAAATCTTACTCAACTAGATCAGTGCCTTAGCCTATCTGAACCCATCGAGCATCAGCGAACGAGTGGACCACGCTTTGTGCATTCAAAGCAAACGTTCTCCACTTGATCGTGTGTCGTGCCGTTGCTGACTGGTTCACCGAAACCTGCGCCTCAAATAGTTTCCTCATGGCATTCTGTTGAGAACATCAAAGAAAGCCATGCTCTCAAATTGCGATCGCTCAGAACACAATACATCTCTGCAGAGAGTCTGCGATGTAACAACACACGAAATAAAATCAGTGTAGAAAGTTATGATTGGGATTGGATTGTTTGGGGGGAGGAGACCAGACTGCGAGGTCATCGGTCACATCGGATTAGGGAAGGACGGGGAAGGAAGTCGGGCGTGCCCTGTCATAGCAACCATCCCGGCATCTGCCTGGAGCGATTTAGGGAAATCACAGAAAAACTAAATCAGGATGGCCGGACACAGGATTGAACCGTCGTCCTCCCCAATGCGAGTCCAGTGTGCTAGCCACTGCGCCACCTCACACGGTGGAGAAAGTTGTGAATCTGACAGAAAACGTTCTGAAGGAATGTCACGAAGAATTGAATAATGGAAAAAGTGCGTAAACAATTCGATTTACTGAGTGTCGGATAGCTTCTAACCTCGAATTGCACTGTGTTTGCCAGTGGTCTGTCACGACAATCACTCCCCTGTATCGAGGTTTTTCCAAGGAACTAGACAAGTTTCTACATTCATCAAGAAATCTGATTTATCTAGTTTCGAATTAGCACTATTCGAATTTATTTGTAATTCTGTTCGAGATAATGACAGAATAATAATCTTCAACTTTCTGGTAAGAGTACTTTAAATCGCTAATATTGCTTTTGACAATGTTGACTGGAATACACTCTTTTAATTATGAAGTTATTACGGTTAAAAATGGGGCAAAAACTATTCCCTGCAAACTGTAAAGAACGTCAGTTGCAGTTCTAACAGACTAAGGACAGGGAAGGAAGAAAGTAGTTGGGAATATGTACACTCAGCAAGCAATAAGTGAAAGGAAGCACAAATTTGGGAAGGTTATTGTTCAGAGAGGGTGAAATAAAAATTTTAAGGAAGTAAGGAAAGGACTTAAAAGAAAATATGAATGGATGAATAGTGTCATAAAGTGAGTTTATAGGGTGACAAATAGAGCATTTGGATGAAGTCGTTTTAAGGTAGGTTAATCTGGAGGTGACATACGTTAGGAAATGAAATACTAAAAGTAGACGAGTTTTACTGTTTCAGTACCAAAACAAATGAAGTCATCAGATACATATACATAAAACTGAGCATATGTATGTGTATGTGCAAGAACTCGTCCTCCTAGGCCTCTGGACTGATGTGGGTCAAATCTTACACAAAAGCTCCTTGCCTTCAGGGAACAATGTAGGGGGGTTTATAATGCTCTAGATCTAATATTTATGGAAATCCAGACTTGTGTTTTTAAGAAGCTGCCATGTAGGCTGCCCTGCACGACAGTTCTGTTGTGTGAGAATACTATCGACCTCCCTTATCGACCTGTTTTGCAGGGTAGCATACATATAGCCCCTGACGTGTAAGCTGCCCAGCACAACAGGCTTGGTGCGTTGGAGTAGTATCTGCCTGATTTATCAGCCGGCTTTTGATGGCATCCTATGTGTCATGAAAAAAAAAGAGTTTCCAAGACTGTGGCATGTAGGCTGTGCTGAATGGGAGGCATGTTGTGGGAGTAGTACAAGCCTGCATTAACGTTTTGCAGGGGCTGTAGACACAGAATGGCATGCCTAGGGGGAGGTTGAGATGGTAGAGGAGGTGTTGGAGAGAGAGAAAGGGGTGGCAGGAGGGGATGGATAGGAAGAGAGAGGGCAGAAGGAATGTACAGAGAGGGAGGGGGAGGAGAAGATGGACAGAGAGAAAGGGGGTGGAGGAGATAGAAAAAGGGGAGGAGATAGGCTGGGATGTGGGAGGAGAAGCTGGATATATAGGGTGATGAAGTTATAGGCAGAGAGGGAGAGAGGAGGAGATGGGCTAAGAGATGTGTCCGTTATTTGTCATATACACGTATGCAGGTGAAGCCACAAGGAAAGTGCAGCCATAAAATGTAGACCGATAACACCAAGAAAAGTTTTCCTGAAGAAGAGAAACTTTCAAGTCTCTTTGCTCAGCAAGTGGTGATCGAAGGGACTGCTGTGTCAAGAAGAAATCCATGGACAGCAGCCACTTTGACTGGATCAATGGTGCGATTCCCCCTAAACGTCGATCAGGCGGCTGAAGCAGCCGTAGCATAGCGCTGAAACTTGTTGCTTGAATAAAATAACAGCTGGAAATTTAAACGGCTGAAGGTGTTTTGGTTGGACATTTTATTTAGAAACTGTCAACGTCAAATATAAATTCTTTCCTGTAATGACCTTCTATCAAAATGAAACTGAACTATAAAATGTATAGACAACAAGAAAATTTTGTATGTGATACGACAAAAGAATACTGAAACTTAAATCAGATAACTAATGGAAGAGACACTGAATCTGATCGCCGAGAAAAGAGGTTTTTGCCACAGTGGCGGGGCAAAAATTCATAGAGAGTGACTGAGACTTGAATAAAGTAAGCACGTGCAACTGGATGCAGGATGTAGTAGTTATAGAGAAATGAACAAACGTACACAATCGAACAGCATGTAAAAATGGATTAAATTAGTCTTTGGACTGATGTCAACAAATCCCTAAGATTTTATGTATATAGACTGAAGCGGCGGGTGAAAATTTTTACCAAGGCCGGGAATCAAACCCAGGGTTTCTGCTTACTAGGCAGGTGTGCTAGCAACTAAGCCACCTTGGCACAGCTCTTCGCACTACGGCACGAATTATCGTGGCATACTTCGCTCCTCGGTCAAAATTCTCATTGCCGCCCGTGTCTACTTTAAATTCCCCCTTTACACACGAACGAGGAAATTGATCAGAGTAAAAAAATGTTGGTAAACGAGTTGTTTACCTACACTGTAAACGAATTACTTGGAGTTGAGAACAACTAAAGGTATAAATTAACTGAATTCTCCCTAGCTCAATAAAGATTCCATTATGAGTAAAATTTTTGCTTTGAAGTTGTATAGTTCCACTGCTTCTGGCTAAATATGCTTGTAAACTGCGTCAAAGAATCCTCCATATAATCACACAAAAACTGAGAAACTAAATTTGGTTCAAAATGGCTCTGAGCACTATGGGACTCAACTGCTGAGGTCATTAGTCCCCTAGAACTTAGAACTAGTTAAACCTAACTAACCTAAGGACATCACAAACATCCATGCCCGAGGCAGGATTCGAACCTGCGACCGTAGCGGTCTTGCGGTTCCAGACTGCAGCGCCTTTAACCGCACGGCCACTTCGGCCGGCTAACTAAATTTCACAGAGTAGGTAGAACAGTGTTTCATGGAATCAATCATGGTCTGGGAAAGGAACAACATTACCAACAGTATAAACACGCACACGGCACAAATAAGTTCCGCTCACGTACAGGGTATACTGAGGTGTGCAAAGAAAGCCTTCGGACAATCGTAAAGATTGAGAAGGTAGCACAGATCATGCGCAAGGTGGCGGCAGAAGTGCAGTGACCATAAACTGGTGGCTAGAAGGATGGGCGGCCGAAAAAAATTCTGCTTCCCTGAACATCGTAAATAACTTCTGATTTCAAAGACCGCGAACTCCAAGGGCATTTACCTCAGGAGTAAGCTCACTGAGAGAGAAAAACAAGTTATCAAAACAGGGTTTTATACACAAATAAAACACGGTAACCAATAACTGTTGAGCATGTTTCTAATTATCACGATACATTTCGGAGATAAATCTCCATCTTCGTGTGGTGCAGCTTTAATTACTTCATTCGTGCTGTTCTACGCCACTTTCGTTCAACAAAAATTCTGAAACAGTGGGAAGAAAATTGTGCTGCGACTTCTATAGCAATAACTTTGAAAAATGTCGGAAAATATCAGATGCTGTAAACTTGGAGTATTGTTGTCATATTTACTCTCTCAATCTCTGGAGACACCAAGAGTGGATTGCACAAAAATAATATTTTTCCACAGATAATAAATATTATACTGAATTTAGTATGCGCTTTGTAGAAGGTAGCTGTGAGAGGTCCAGATGGAATATAATGGCTATTCTACGGGGGAAAAGGGTATGTGTTTTCTCAAATACCTCCCAGTACCATCACGAAACTGTTCAGTTCACTACAATACTATGACTGCAACTATTGAAATGTTCATTCAGTATACGGAGGGACAATTCCAACGGAAGTTGGACTATATTCTCAGCCAGTGGAAAAATGCTCCTATTTGAGCATGAAATGAGGCTACAATGTTCCTGTTTAAAAATACTCTGACCGAAAAGTGGAATTCTAGCGCTTCATTCTATCTTCCTCAGTACCTTTAAAAATTCTCCCAAAACGTTTGGCATGCGAGCATGCTCGCACTCTTTTTAACATGTAACTCACCTCCCCTAACTGTAACTCACTCCACAATGTAAGTGGCTGATTCTAATCCACTCCCACTTGCCCACTATCACTGACTCATTCATCCCAACTCATTGTCATTACCCCTTTGCGTCTCTCTCTCACTGTCTCCCGTCTAACAGCAACAGCCTCCTTCGTTCTGTCCTACTAGTATACTCTCCTCCGACCGTCTCTGTCGCCCTCTTGCTCTCTCTTACTGCTGGTATCTCATTCACTCCTTCCTTCCCACTGTTGCTGTCACTTCTCGCTGTCACTACCTCTCTCTTCCTCGTTGTAATTCTCATAGATTCTGCCTCTTATTATCACTGTTTCTCACCCACTTTCTTCTTTTTATTCCTCTCCTCCTGCACTGTCCCTTCACTCTTTTCCTAGCACTGCTATGTCTGTGTCAACTATATTCCACTTCCACTGTGTCCCTCTCTTTATCTCACACTGCCATTGGCTACTTTGCTCTTTTTATATCACAAATACTTCCTACTATCTTGCAATATTAATTACATTTACATCTCTGTCCCACTGTCACGATCTCTTTCTCTCATACCCGTCTTGGAGACCGCAATTTGGTTTTGGTATCCATTAACTATTTTTAGGGTGTTTCTCGGTAACAGAAAAATATTTTTGAAAATGAGAAGATGGCATTCTAGATACTTGCCTAAAGAATATAAGGTTAAAATTTCAGCAATTTTCTGCGATTACTTATTATTTAGATTTCGCGTCACACTGGCTTTTACGTGCATGTTTAATATGTACAAGTCGAGTAACTTTGAACCTCTGTATCTCTGAACCAGATAAAGAGATCAAGTAATCTTTCAAGGCTGTTCGAGATCGTGATCCTGGGAATCCGCACCTCAGTTTTCGTACCTAAAAACGACGTTTTTCCTTTTTTCTCAGGAAACGCCCATGAACTAAATGCTGCCAACATAAACGTGTAATGGCGCTCCATAGACCATGCATAATGCAAAAAGAACAAGCCGATTTCCTCCATTTGCTTAAGCCGGAGGAATTGTGTAACATTCAAACTCTGACAGTGTACTGCAGGATAGTTAGTACGATAAAACGATCCTTCTTTTGGTCCTTAGCCCAAGGGCTATCCAAACCACTTGACTGTACCGTTTATCACCAATAGAACCCGAGGTATGAGCCCCCCGGAAACATCCCGTTTTTATATGGGGCAATTTCTAAAAATTAGGTAAAGTGCGCTGCCTCATGCGTACCGACTAGTGTCATCTCAGGACTGCACTGTTTGTACAATGAATATGAATCACTTTCACTTTGAACCACACAGCTCCACTAATCTTCTATTTGTGAGCGTGATTATTATCTCAAGGGTTGCGTCCATGCTGCGCGACAGATGCACGCGAATTTGAGTTCATCTCACTCAGGATTCGGCTAAACTTTTGCACTGCGTGAACCATCAGCCCTATTACGCGACGCATATGCGTACACGAACAACAAAAAGTACTTTTTAACACAAAATCCAACCTTTTTGGCGTCACGTTTCGCTCCATGGCTCCGACTAGCGAACCAGCTTTCCCATACTACAATATATGCCGACCCTTCGCCCTTCGCCCGCCAATCGCCACCTCTTGCGCAAAGAAACAAATGCGACGCTAACGGCACTAACGTGCCTGTCGATACCAACTATGAAATATATAGTTTACACACTACAGATACTGGAACATTATACTTGCGACCATAGACATAGAATACGTAGAGTGGCAACACCACGACAAGAGTGAAACAAACTGAACAACCCTTCATCATGTTTTCGGAAGTAAAAACAAATGTCAATTTTTTTTAACTCACTGGAACAAGTCCGCACCGGAGATTTACAATAGTACATGTGTATTAAATTGCAACGTAACTTTTCGTTCTGTTACGTAGTTGTGATCGGTGTCGTCCGCAGCTCGTGGTCGTGCGGTAGCGTTCTCGCTTCCCGCGCCCGGGTTCCCGGGTTCGATTCCCGGCGGGGTCAGGGATTTTCTCTGCCTCGTGATGACTGGGTGTTGTGTGATGTCCTTAGGTTAGTTAGGTTTAAGTAGTTCTAAGTTCTAGGCGACTGATGACCATAGCTGTTAAGTCCCATAGTGCTCACAAGGGAACCTCCCCATCGCACCCCCCTCAGATTTAGTTATAAGTTGGCACAGTGGATAGGCCTTGAAAAACTGAACACAGATCAATTGAGAAAACAGGAAGAACTGTGAAAAAATAAGCAAAATATACAAACTGAGTAGTTCAATGGAAGATAAGCAACAATAAGGACGATAAGAACGCAGGAGCGCCGTGGTCTCGTGGTAACGTGAGCAGCTGCGGAACGGAAGGTCCTAGGTTCAAATCTTCCGTCAAGTGTACATTTTAATTTTTTATTTTCAGTTTATGTGACAAACTCTTATGTTTTCATCACTTTTTTGGGAGTGATTATCACATCCACAAGAAAACCTAAATCGGGCAAGGTAGAAGAATCTTTTTACCGATTCGCCAAGTGTACAAGTTAGGTGGGTCGACAACATATTCCTGTCATGTGACGCACATGCCGTCACCAGTGTCGTATAGAATATATCAGATGTGTTTTCCTGTGGAGGAATCGGTTGACCTATGACCTTACGATCAAATGTTTTCTGTTCCCATAGGAGAGGCACGTCCTTTCGTCTACTAATCGCACGGTTTTGCAGTGCGGTCGCAAAACACAGACACTAAACTTATTACAGTGAACAGAGATGTCAATGAACGAACGGACAGATAATAACTATGCAAAAATAAAGAAAGTAAAATTTTCAGTCGAGGGAAGATTTGAACCAAGGATCTCTCGCTCAGCAGCTGCTCACGCTACCACGGGACCACGGCGCTTCTAAACACACTTCGTCCATGATGTTGCTTATGTGGCCCATGGACTACTCAGTTTGTATATGCTTATTTTTTCACAGTTCCACACAACTTCTTCCTGTTTTCTCAATTGATCTGTGTTCAGTTTATCAAGGCCTATCCACTGTGCCAACTTATAACTAAATCTGAGGGGTGTGCGATGGGGAGGTTCCCTTGTCAGAGCCATTTGAACCATTTTTGTGATCGGTGCATATCGCTACCTTCGCGTCGACGGTCTTTAGTTCACGACTGTCAGCAACGTCAGCGATCTAGAAGCACGGCGACGTCTCGTATTCTGTATGTCATTGAAAAATAAATAACTTAAGTGTTTAAAAATGGGCGTCTGTGTAATGGGCTTTCACGAAATCTTGTTTCTTCCGTGTCGTAATTTATGCCACAGTTGTTCATGAACTGTGCGCTCGGCACACGCGTGGCTAAAAGTTTGCAGCCTTTCGAGCTGATGCGTAAACAAATTTCCACTGACGTCCCTTTGCCCGTGTCGCTCAAGACCTTTTCCTCTTTCCCTGCCCCTCAATCTTGTTAGAATGCGTCTCGACATTCAAGTAAAAATTGTACCTTGTGGTTTTATGGGCAGAGGGATAGGAGTTGAGGGCCGGCAACAAAAATTATAGAAATTAAATTTTGGGGGCATGGCACACGACAGTGCATTACGAAACCTTGGGTAAAATAATAAATTTACGTAAAATGAAAACATGTGAAAGTTGTTTTTGTGCTGGTGTATAACACAAAGATACAAAACCACCAACAGATAACATTTTTAAACAATATTCACTAGAAATAAGGTATATTTGTAGTTTTTCTGCTTTTGTGTGTGCAGCTATAGTTGCATAAACGTTAGGCATGATTTAGAAAAGAAATTCGGCGCCGGCCGCTGTGGCCGAGTGGTTCTAGGCGCAGGTTCGAATCCTGCCTCGGGCATGGATGTGTGTGATGTCCTTAGGTTAGTTAGGTTTAAGTAGTTCTAAGTCTAGGGGACAGGTGACCTCAAATGTTAAGTCCCATAGTGCTTAGAGCCATTTGAACCATTTGAAATTCGGCAATAGCTTATCTTAAAGTTTCACACACGTCCTGTTTCGCTTCCAAAAAATGGTTCAAATGGCTCTAAGCGCTATGGGACTTAACATCTGAGGTCATCAGTCCCCTAGACTTAGAACTACGTAAATTTAACTAACCTAAGGACATCACACACATCCATGCCCGAGGCAAGATTCGAACCTGCGACCGCAGCAGCGGTGTGGTTCCGAACTGAAGCGCCTACAATCGCTCGGCCACAGTGGCCGGCTTCGCTTTCAAAACAACCTCAGCATGACTTTCGAAAATAAGGAGCTTAATAGCAAACAAGACCCTGTTTTACCCAGTCCTCTTTAACCTGGATAATATTTTGTTTCCTTTTCCTGTCTTTAACGCGAAAATGTGCGGTATACGGTTGGTACGATATATTTGTTATGTGTGCACCGCAAGTTGGGTAGGGGTCATCGGACACACGCTTCCAGCTATCGTCCGTCTCTATGACTTCGTCGTCGACGGGATGTTAAACCCTAATCTTCCTTTCTTCCTTCCTTCCTTCCAACTACCGTTTCTACGACCGACTCTGAAGTCATGAAAAAGAGTATGGCCTGGTATTCGTGATTCCGCAGCTGAAGTTTGTGTTGCCCTTACGTGCATATCGTCGAAACTGACATTCGATCAGTGAGGTGGCCGAATGGGCACGTCCCAAAAGCCAATAAATTGGAAAAAAAGTTGTGAAGACCTGATGTCCTTGAAACTTTAGTAAAAATTCATGGTTCTTCGCATGTAAGCGGTGTGATATAGATGCCTGGGTGCAGAATAACAGTGATGCGAGTTATGGCACGATGCAGTCAAGCAGCTTCTCAATTGGCCTCATTAGTTTGATAGCACCCCGTATCAGTCTTCCCACCTAGGAAAAATCCCTGGCAGTACAGTCTTTTGTAAGTCATTTTTCTGAGAGTAATACTTTTAACGCTTCTTTGTTGATGTAGGCTCAAGATGTAAGCCAAAGTGAAAATCAGACGAGAAACACGTTAAAGCAGTTACATTTTTCATTCTGGCATCATATGGAATATCCTAAATTATTCATAAGGAACATCTTCAATCATATTTCATTCGTCAGTTGCGCAGCACTTTTTTTATTAGAGTCACTTTCCTTTGTTACTAATTTTGAGCTTATAACAAAAGAGAGCATGTCCGCTTCTACGTACGTGCCCCATCCAGTAGATGTTTCCTTTAGTAGTTTACTTCTACCGGTGACAGTAACGACCCCGTTGGAGAGCCATACCTCGTTCTGTTGTTTACCTACAACTCGGCAGCAGTAGCGGAGCAGTCGGCGTGGGTTATACTCTCAGCATCCTTAAACCTGCTGCAGGAAACTGCTGAGGGTCTCCGGCTCCACTGTGTTCGTGTAAACGGACACGAAGGGCCATGAAAAATGCAGCAGCCAATTAAAGTTTGAAGAGTTGTTTGTAAGCACACACTTGGTGAGCTGGAAGTAAAAGGAAGTTGCTGGAGAGGGGTAAATCGGCTCTCCGGGCTCCGACCCGTCCAGTCGCGAATATCAACTGCTCTTTACTTCGTTCGCTTACGTCTTATCCTTCTGCAGAATAGCCACACTTTTCACTTTTGTTCCGTACGCTACCTAACTCTCCAATTAATCTCGGTTATTTATCCCATTGTCCAGTAGGAACAGAAATGAAATCGCTCTATAGTTCAAAAACCGAATTAGTGTTATTTATATGCGTTTATGAGTGTATTACAGAATGCAGTTCATAATCTAAAATCTTTTACAGATTTATTATCACATTAATTTAGCACATTACTTTATTACAAACCTGTAGTTTCTCCCCGTGGTGCAAGAATAAATAAATTCTTGACTGAATTCATCCTTGAGCAATCGGCGTGTCGACTACATGTGCACGATAGCCTACCATACGACTCCATACGACTATGTGGACTAACTTCAGCTGGAACATTTCCCTAGCTCTGAGTACACCCCATCCGCTTCCCTATCCTACCCTCCTCTACCGCCTCCTACATTCCTAGAACTGGCAGGGGTATCTTCGTACCACAATCTTTTTTCCGGATATTATTTAAGTATTTCCGATGAAGGGTTGAAATTCCTCCAATCTTTCCAGAGCTACGCTTCACACCACTTCTCATGGCCACTCTCACTCCTAGGAGCTAAAAGACAACGGATGTGATATCAAGCGGCCTATCAAAACGATGTATTCGCCACTGGTATAGTTAGATTTCGATTATTTTTAAACGTCACCCCTTTCATACCCCCGCCCCACCCGTAAATATGCTAGGGTCCTCTTACCCCTCGGTAATTGGACCCAGAACTATATCATATTGCACCAAGTTTGACTGACATTGTTAAAGACATTCCACAACTATCTGAATTGTACAACATCCCCACCTCCCATCCCCCAAACACATGCCTGTTAATGTAAACATATATTACACAACGCCTACCTTCACTGCAAATGTCGCTTTTATTATGTATTTTTATCAGCATTTTATCTTTACTTCTGTAGATTTACACTGAGATGACAAGTGCCATTAGATAGCGATATTAACTTATACGGAAGGTGACAGGTATAAAAGGGCAGTGCATTAAAAGAGCTGTCATTTGCACAGGTGATTCATTTCCGACATGATTATGGCCTTACAACGGGAATTAACAGACTTTCAATGCGGAATGGTAACTGGAGCTAGACACATGAGACATTCCGTTTCGGGAATCGTTCGGGAACTGAATATTCCAAGATCCATAATGTCCAGAATGTGCTGAGGATACCAAAATTTTCAGGCATTATCTGTCACCACAGACAAACCAGTGGTCGACAGCTTTCACTTAACGATCGAGAGCAGCGGCGTTTGCGTTAGGGTTGTCAGTGCAAACAGACAGTCAAACAGCATGAAATAATCGCAGAAATCATTATGGAACGTTCGATGAAGGTATCCGTTAGAACAGTGCGACGTAATGAGGCGTTAATGGACTACGGCAGCAAACGGCTGACGCGAGTACCTTTGCTAGCTCCACAAAGTAGCCTGCAGTGCCTCTCGTGGATTCGTGACCTTCGGTTGGACATTAGATGACTGGAAAACCGTGGCCTGGTCACATGAGTCCCGATTTCAATTGTTAAAAGCTGATGGTACGGTACGGGTGTGGAGCTCACCCCCTGAAGCGATAGACTAAGTTTGTCAACAAGGCACTGTGCAAGCCGGTGGTGGCTTAATAATGGTATGGACTCTGTTTACGTGGAACGAACTGGGACCTCTGGTCCACCTGAGTTGATAATTTATGTTCGGCTACTTGGACATAATTTTCAGCCATTCATGGACTTCGTGTTCCCAAAAAAAGCTGGAATTTTTATGGCTGACAGTGCGCCATGTCATCGTGCCGCAGTTGTACGCAAGGGTTTCGAACAACATTGTGGACGATTCGAACGAATACACGTTGCTCTTAACGGAACTAAATCGACAGAGATAAAGGTAATATCTGTAGTACCACAGGGAAGTCTGATAGGACCGTTGCTGTTCACTATATATATAAATGATCTAGTAGAAAGCGTCGGATGCTCTTTAAGGCTATTCGCAGATTATGCAGTTCTTTATACCAAATTAGCAACGCCATAAGATACTAAGAATTTGCAGAACGACCTGCAGAGAATTGATGAATGGTGCAGACTCTGGCAGTTGACCCTGAACGTAAATAAATGTAACATATTGCGCCTATACAGGAAAAGAAATCCACTACTGCACAGCTACACAATTGATGACAAACAGCTCGAGGCAGCGTCTGCCGTAAGATATCTAGTCGTAACTATCCAGATCGACCTTATGTGGAATGACTATATAAAACAGATAGTGGGAAAAGCAGACACAAGACACAGATTCATCGGAAGAATCTTAAGGAAATATAACTCATCCACGAACGAAGTGGCTTATAAGGCGCTTGTTCGTCCGGTTCTTGAGAATTGTTCGCCTATCTGGGATCCCTGTCAGGTAGGACTGATAGTGGAGACAGAGACTATCCAACGAAGAGCGGCGCGTTTCGTCACGAGATCGGTTAGGTGGTGAGAGAGTGTTACGGAGATGGTAAACAAACTTCTCTGGGAGAAGTTACAAGAGAGACGTTGTGCATCACGGAGAGATTCACTATTGAAATTTCGGAACAGCACTTTTCAGGAGGAGTCAAATAACATATTACTCCCTTCGCCCTTCCCCCCCCCCCCCCCCCCCTATCCTTCCCACATACATCTCGCGTATTGACCACGAGGAAAAAATTCGAGAAATTAGAGCCAATACTGAGGCTTACCGACAATCATTCTTCCCACTCACTATTCGCGAATGGAACAGGGTTGGAGGGATCAAATAGTGGCACCGAAAGCACTCTTTCCACACACCATTAGGAGGCTTGCGGAGTGTAATATAGATGTAGATCAGTCCGTGTGGGTTGGTTACCGGTGAACACTGTGGCTGGGACCACGACGTCAAAAAATTGCAAGATACAATCTGTCTCTATCTCCATCGTGGACTTGATGTCATGAATGCTGTTGATGTGGTCCAAGAATTCTTCCAGGTTTTTTCATCCATGAGACCAGACAGAGTACGTGTCTTCGACGTAACGATAAAACAACCAGGCCCTACAGGAGCCGTGTCCAGGGCAATGTTCTCAAAGTACTACATAAACAGGGACGCTATAACTGGAGCTAATGGGCTTCCCATCGCGACGCCGTCCGTCTAGTTAAAATATTCTCCATCATACAAAAAAAATACTATGACGCCAGGGTGTTGTTAAATAAGTCCATAACCACAACTGTGCCATCAGATAACTGTGGGAGTGGATGTGTGGAATATTTGATGGGAACGCGCATGAATAATGACACCACATCGTAGCTAACGTCCGCAGCTCGTGGTCTTGCGGTAGCGTTCTCGCTTCCCGCGCACGGGGTCCCGCGTTCGATCCCGGTGGGGTCAGCGATTTTCTCTGCCTCGTGATGACTGGGTATTGTGTGTTCATCATCATCATTGACTCGCAAGTTGCCGAAGAAGCGTCAACTAAAAAGGACTTGCAATACGGTGGCCGAACTTCCCCGCATGGCCATACGATCATTTTATCGTAGCTATCCATGATATGTCCAAGACGCGAGCATTTAATTCGACTGATGAATTCGATCGTATTCTTGATGCGGTGCACACATGCGTGGAGTGAGGAGGCTGGTCAGACGTTTTGCGAGTCTCTAAGTTGGTGATGCAATGGTGCCCGCGATGGGACAGCGAGGTTCTTGTCAACCTTTGGAAAGCCGATACAACGTAGGTTGTCGAAGTGCCTGATGGAGAAGCTTTATAACGAAATTTTCTTCCAGTGTACAATCTCCTACGTCTCCCTCATTATTCTGGATGTTGGGTCCCTTTATAATTTTTGACTCGTTTCCTCCTCCAGCGCCGGCCGCTGTGGCCGAGCAGTTCTAGGCGCTTCAGTCCGAAACCACGCTGCTGCTACGATTGCAGGTTCGAATCCTGCCTCGGGCATGGACGTGTGTGATATCCTTAGGTTAGTTAGGTTTAAGTAGTTCTAAGTCTAGGGGACTGATTACCTCAGATGTGAAGTCCCATAATGCTTAGAGCCATTTCAGCCATATGAACCTCCTCCAGCATCAACCAGATCTTCGTGTCATAGTCAGCTCGTTCCATAATGACGGCTGCATTGCTCTTGGCTGCTGCAGAATTGAGATGATAGGACTGTTATGGAGCTCGCGAAGAAGGGCCAACAAAGACGAACATATGGTTACTGGCTGTGTTCTTTTTCTGTATCGCTACAAGCATGTGGTACCCAAGTGACCAATTTCCGCATTTTACCTACTGAATGCAAATGGCGCAAAATGGCTGTGTGATGACATTCAATAACTTGTACCAATTTCCGCGTTATTTGAAGATCTTTATTCTGAACTAATTGATTAGGCAGTTTTCATGCAAAACAGAAGTGTTTCGGAACGTCGAATTTTCGCCGGCCGTTGTGGCAGAGCGGTTCTAGACGCTTCAGTCTGGAACCGCGCGACCGCTACGGTCGCAGGTTTGAATCCTGCCTCAGGCATGGATGTGTGTGATGACCTTAGATTAGTTAGGTTGAAGTAGTTCTAAGTCCTAGTGCACTGATAACCTCAGATGTTAAGTTCCATAGTGTAGTGCTCAGAGCCAATTGAGCCATTTTTTTCGAATTTTCTTCTCCAAAACGGGACAATTAATTTCATGGCTTCCTCTAAGCAAATGCTTTTCTCCATTACACACCACAGATTCTTCTCGTGGTGTACTCCATACTGATTAGTTTTAAAATGGCGAGAAACACCTGCTAACAAGCTCCAGTTCGCAAGAATCAAACTTCAGAAAGACAACTGAATTGTGAAGTGCAGTGGTACCAAACCATTGAAGAACGGTACCAGTGTATACATCGATCCAATATTTCACGTAGTGTACCATTCGGTTTGTATCTAGAAATTACGTGTGTTCAGAATAATTTGCTGGAGAATTGGCAGGTCACGTCCTGGATGGAAGACGTACAAATCATCTCGCGACCACACTTCCGAGGCAGTAACCCCACAAGCTACCGTTCTGCTTTTATACACGCAAGCAAACACTGAGCCCTTCCACGGAGTCTGCCGCAGATTGTGAGGCCGCGGCTTCTTCCAGGAATCGGGCCGCTCTTCAAACGGCGTAATTAACCGCAGCAGAAACCTGCTGCGACACACTCCGCAAAACTCTGTACGAGATCAAGAGGCGCTCTACGACCGCCTTCCCTCACCCCGCTCTCCGACAGATATCCGCTGTGCTCCACGTCCCAACCCAAACAGCAGCCTGCAGCCCTCTCTCTCTCTCTCTCTCTCTCTCTCTCCTTCCCTCCCTACAGCTGCGTCTGCTCGCAAACACAGCTAGCGCTCGGGGTCCTCTGAAGCTTTTCGCCGCGCTGAACCACACAGTGCTTCAAACTCCAGAGATCCGCTAAATCTCACTGCGTATCGCACTGCCTCTCTGGTGTCCTGATGGGTTTTGTGGCGCTGCGGCCTCTGTCTAGACTAGACTACGGCCTCCCGAGTTCAGCCAAACTTCCTTCAGCAAAGATCTCTTCAAGTTGCAAAATGGCTCTGAGCATCTGAGGTCATCAGTCCCCTAGAATTTAGAACTACTTAAACCTAACCAACTAACCTAAGGACATCACACACATCCATGCCCGAGGCAGGACTCGAACCTGCGACCTTAGCGGTCTCGCGGTTCCAGACTGAAGCGCCTAGAACCGCTCGGCCACACCGGCCTGCTTCACGTCGCAGTAAATGTGATATTTTTATTCTGTCAAACGTTGCGCTCAGATTCCTTCACTGATTTCGGCTAATGAATGATTCACAGATCATTGAAACTTGATATGATAGAAAAGTATCCTACAGTGGCCACAGTTCGAGCAAAAAAGTTCTGAGAATGTACGTTTGGAGCATAGAATTGTACGGAAGTGAACAATGGACTGTGGGATAACGTGAAACGGAGACAGCCGAAGCGTTTTCAGATGTGGTTGTATAGAAAGATGATGACAACTAAGCGAACTGATAAAGTAAAAAATGAAATCGCCTGGGAAAGAAATGTGTGGAAATCAGTGACCAGTAGAAGAGACACGACCATAGGACACGTGTAAATACATCAATAAGTAATTTCTAGAGTACTGGAGAGAGCTGTAGCGAGAGACAGAGATCCGAACATACCTAACCAACAAATAATTGGGGATATCTCTGAAATGAAGGGATGGACACAAAGGATAAATTCGTGACTAGACAGACCAAACCATTCAGAAATCAGACTAAACACACACACACACACACACACACACACACACACACACACACACACACACACAAAGATAATAAAGATATCCCTGAACTAGGGCAAACGGTATCCAATATCAGCGTCAAAATTTATTTGCCACAGCACACGCGTAATGTTGAAATCACGAAGATAAATAATATGTTACTAACGTTGAAACAAAGAAAATTCAGACTGCCCATTAGCGAAAAAATAATAGTTCAGTGAGACAGTTGCTGCTACTTATTTCAAACTATAGTTTTTTATACTGCGTAGGGTTTCAGCCATTGCATATCGTTACGTCAGGCTTTTGTTTTCATTGCTACCATGCGGTCCATTCCTGAGTACTGCACGAGCGTTCGGGTTCCGTACCACATCGAATTAAAGGAAAATTTGGAAGCAATTCAGAGGCGTACTGCTATTACCGGTAAATTCGATCAACACGCGAGTATTACGGAAGTGCTTACGAGAACTCGAATGGGAATCTCTGGAGGAAACATGACGTTCTTCTCGCGAAATAATGTAGAGAATATTTAGAAAATCGGTACTGAAAGCTGACTGCTGTACTGCTCTACTGCCACCAACGTACATTTCACGTAAGTACCGCGAAGACAAGATAAGAGAAATTAGGGCCCATACGAAGGCGTGTAGACATTCGTTATTCCCCTCGCTCCATCTGCGAATGGATCAGGCAAGAAAATGAACAGTAGTGGTAGCAGGTGCCCTCCGCCATGCACCGTATTGTAGCTTGCGGAGCAGGGATGTAGACGAGGATGAAAGCCGAAAATCCAATTTTGTAACCGTAAGTTCTGGTGAATGGAATAGTTCTCCTTAAGGCTTTTTCCGGTAACAATGAATGCTCGCCACCAAGCTTTCGCCAAAAAGCTGCCGGTTCTATCAAAATCTACTTTCACTTAGTTATCAGCGAGAAAATCAAGAAATTCTGTTTCGAGTCGATTTTAACTGTTCCGTATTCTTACTTTATTTATTGAAAACTGTTTTTGGTAGCCAGGCACATTCCAATCGCTTACCCTATCAGGAAAGTAGGTTATAACAGAATATATTCTTCATGACAACTTCAGACTTATTTAAGCTGTGAATTAGCTTTTGACATCCACTTGAGTCGATCGTCATTGTCAGTCCTGAAAAACATCGAAACGTTCTTCACTTGAGCCCTGCGTCGTTGAACCCACAATTTTCAACAACTGGTAATCTTATTTTTTGCTTTCACTTTTTCTTGCATGGCGAGGTTAATCTTATTTCTTTCTGCAAAGAAATCCTCAAGGCATACCACTTAGCTAGTGGATAAACTGCTTGTTATTTTGATTCTGTCGGCAACATTCACTTGACTTGGGAAACAATGGGCGACAAGCGATGTGATGACTCGGATGAGCTACGGACGCGCTGCGCGTGAACTGGCGTCAATGACGATCATTGTGCGTCAAAAAAATCCTGCACTTGTCGGCTGTAGAGAACCAGACACCAAGTTACAAGTTTTTTAGTGTGTCATCTAGATACACGTACGGACTAAATGTTGCATATGGATTGGCTTGAAAATAGCACATAATATTTTATGATAATTTCAACTGTTTTAGGATAACTAAGCATTATGCTGTTTAAGTAGGGTGGGGCATCTACACAACAGTCAAAATAATTTTTAAAAAAGTTTTAGTACTTTCCTTTGGCTATGTGGTGCACAGATATCTGGAATGTTGTAGTTGTACTGTACTATGCTGCACTGAAAATTTCGTAATTTATAATTCTGGACGGCACTACTATATAACACTGTATTATACTGCACTACACTACACTACTGTACTTGGTATCAGAACCCAGCTAGATTCCTCGTTTGTGTGGATAGTTTGCCCACGGCGCACTGAGGTACAGGTCAGGATTCGCAGGAGCTATGCTGCTGTGGCACCCAAGGGGTAGAGATTGGAAGATAGCTGTCAGCGCCTCAGGAAATCCTTCACGGTCCTTCCCGAGGCTCGTCTCCTCACTACCTCCAGAAGTTTGTTGTAGGTCGATGTTCAGTCGTGGTGCGTCTCTTTGTCACGATTTCTAGCCTCTACTTGCTTGTCTTTCAGCTGTGTGGGCTTACAGTTCATAAGCTGATATTTTAGCTGCCATCGAGTTCGGCTTATGCCAGAATTTCTCTTCCTCACTATTATGTTATAAACCGTGGATATTACCAGATATAGTCCTGTCCTGTCCTGTTCTGTAATATCGTGTGTAATGGGACATTCCCAAACGATTTGATCCGGGGTGTCGACTGCTCCACTTTCACAATTGTCTAAGATGCGTTGTAGTATTTTTAGTAGGCAGCTACAACATGGATTATGACTCGACATGTAGTTTATAGTTCGGAAGGACGTATGACACTCTTGTTCTCTCTTTTATGTTAGGAAGGAAGTGGTTGGTTCTTTTCTCTGTTTCTTCCCTGTCCCAAATTTCTTGCCATTCTCTACCAATGCATGCCTTTATTTCCTTATTCGATGTGGCTCTTGAGCCCAGTATCTCTTTTACCGTATCATATTCACGCCTTTTGAGCTAATATTGTGCACCTATATTTCTTACGGTTAGGTCTAGAGGTAACACGCCTAGTGTTACCAGCAGCGACTTAGTCGGTGTTGTTCTATACACACGTGTTAGGCGGAGGAGTACACTTCTTTGTGCTCGCCGTAGAGCCTATACCGTCTTTACCTTTCTAGCTTTATGCGCCCAAATACTCAAGTCATAGCCCGCAATAGCGATTAAAACTGCAGTGTGATATGTTCTTATTGCACTTGGTGGCAGCTGAAAACTTCTTTGGTCAACTGTTGCTATTTTATTTAGGATTTTAATATCTCTCTGGCAGATGATTTCCTCATGGGCATGGAAGTTTTGCTCATCGTCGATGTTAATCCCAAGGTACCTCTGTATTTGTTTTCTTTTCACAGTGTGTTCCTTCAATCTGATTGTTCGATAGCTGGTCTAAAGTTTCAAATTAGCGTACACTCTGACTGCAGAGTGAAAATTCAGTCTGGATACTGGACATCGTTGATAATGCACACGGAGCAGGATCCATTTTTGGTGTCCCCTAGCCCTCCTCTTGGTGCGCCATGGGGACAGCGGCGTTGGTACTGCTAATCATAATGGAGACCTAGAAGGCAAAATGATTGTGTGGAGATGGTTGGGTATTATGTGTTTTTTCATTACTTTATTATTATTCTGTCTGCGGAGACAGAACCTGGCAAAACATGCAACAACCAGAATAAATGCTAAAAACACGATCTATTTTATCGAAATTGTAGGTCTAAAGGAAGCATTACAGCCCTCTTATTTGCCTCCAAAACGGCAGGACGCAGTTGTAATGCATTATCCCTAGCGTACCTGTGCTATAATTTATAAGCAGTGATCATCACCTGATGATGTTAACCCAGGACGACTACTATGAAGCAGATCTTCAATATACTGTGTCTCACGACACTCAATGAATGTTCGGATGTCGTCTCTGAGGTGTTTGCTATTCGACGGACAACTTCACTCTTTGACAGCACTTATTGCCATAAAGCGACAATGTGCGTGTGGTGTAAGCCTCAAATGACCCTTCGAGGCACGCTGACAGACCGAACAATGGAAGTTCCTGGAAGATTACAACTGTGTGCCTGACCGGAACTCGGACATGGGAGCCGGAGATGAGGAACTTTACGACTGTAAAGGCAGTTCACCAACCGTGTATAAACGACTCAGCCTGTAGAGCACTTTGCCGCGAAAGGTAAAGATGCTAAGTTCGACAACTGGACCAAAGTTTCATATCAGCGTACAATCTGACTGCAAAGTGAAAGTTCAGTCTGGATTCTTGACATCGTATAAAAGCCCCATTGTACAGGTCACTATTGAATATAGCACACTATACTCAGTTGCAGTGCCAGTGCAGGTTTTCTTTTATGTCCAGTATTCTAAATGGCTACACAGGCTTATTCATCAGTTCAGCTGTGGTTTCGGAAGACGACTGTGCGAAACTACAAGACATACAGAAAAAATTCCATACATGAGTGAATAGAGGGCCTCTCCAAGTTTCAATTCGTAACATACGCCTTCCCTTAATTGTAGAGCGCACCACTAGGTGGCAGGTGTGTGATAATAAACGGACAAATTATCCACTCTCTATTTAGTGAAATGAATAAAACATAGAGTCTGCTTGGTAGTCTCTACGACCAAGAAATAACGTCAACTATCCGTGAAGTACTAATCAGAAGCTAAGTCTAGGTAGAGGTGGCCTGTTCAGTCGGAAAATGAGAATAGATTCTACTGGGGCAGATACAGCCAAAGTGTAAGATACACCTTCTTTTTTACTGGGGGTCTACGTTCGCCTGTTCGCAACAGATTACAGCTGTTCTGTCCGTCCCACCACTGGCACCCCCTACCCTCTCCACTCATTGGATTCGTACCATACGTCGGCTGCATGTAGGGATGGGGAAAACCAACTGATTAAAACCAATACCGGTATTTTAGTTACGATTAACCGGTATTTTTCGGTATTTGTTTAGTCTCTGTTTTAACAGTTTTTTTGCTAATAACCGGGCAAAAAAACGAAATATCAGCGTAGCAGCAGAGTAAAAATTTTCGGTTTCTAAGTAAATCTCTTTTGAAAAGCTAGTAATTTTTATTCGTAAAACTTCCGTTGCTTTGAAATATTACGTTATTATAGGAAATGGGAAAAGCAATCAGTGCTATTTTAGTAACAATGCCGATAGAAACAAGCAATAATTGGTGCAGCATTGCTGAGACAAGCCGGCCTGATTGGCCGTGCGTTTCTAGGCGCTACAGTCTGGACCCGCGCGACCGGTACGGTCGTAGGTTCGAACCCTGCCTCGGGCATGGGTGTGTGTGATGTCCTTAGGTTAGTTAGGTTTAAGTAGTTGTAAGTTCTAGGCCACTGATGACCTCAGAAGTTAAGTCGCATAGTGCTCAGAGCCATTTGAACCATTTAAGATAGTACCTGCAGATTTTATTTAATTGCAATCTTTCATTCATAAATTTGTATGTTACATTCTTAATCCGCAATTGCCGAGTGATCGAAACCTTCGACCATTCCATTCATGTGTGTATTCTTATCGTATACTGTAGACTCATCGGAATTTGGCCCGTAATGCGGCAACTACAAATCTCAGCCTCTAGATAACGAAACCAGCCAAAACTTTTAATATTGCAACGTTGTGTCGGAGGGAACGTAGTTGAGAGCCACCAACCTCATTTCATTCATTTCATATTGTTTGAAATACTGCAAGCACGACCCCTTTGGTTGTTATCCGCGGCGCGTTTACAGTACAGCGGCACACGGACAGTATTCTACGCCCCGTGTTTTTTGCCCATCATGGCAAGCCATCTAGGGCTTGTATTGTATGTATTGTATGTTAACCGGGGACCTAGAAACGACGGAGAAGCTCAGTCCCTGCCGCAGTGGCAGTGGTCCAGAACCCCACGATGACTACTGCAGTCGCCGGCCGGAGTGGCCGAGCGGTTCTAGACGCTACAGTCTGGAACTGCGCGACCGCTACGGTCGCAGGTTCGAATCCTGCCACGGGCATGGATGTGTGTGTCGTCCTTAGGTTAGTTAGGTTTAAGTAGTTCTAAATTTAGGGGACCTATGACTTCAGCAGTTGAGTCCCATAGTGCTCAGAGCCATTTTTGACTACTGCAGTCCACTTCACCCCTCCGCCGCCCCACACCGAACCCATGGTTATAGGCGGTTCAGCCCCCGGTTGACCCCCAAGGGAACGTCTCACACCAGACGAGTGTAACCCCTATGTTTGCGTGGTAGATGGTGGTGGTTAGTGTTTAACGTCCCGTCGACAACGAGGTCATTAGAGACAGAGCGCAAGCTCGGGTTAGGGAAGGATTGGGAAGGAAATCGGCCGTGCCCTTTCAAAGGAACCATCCCGGCATTTGCCTGAAACGATTTAGGGAAATCACGGAAAACCTAAATCAGGATGGCCGGAGACGGGATTGAACCGTCGTCCTCCCGAATGCAAGTCCAGTGTGCTAACCACAGCGCCACCTCGCTCGGTTGCGTGGTAGAGTAATGGTGGTGTACGCGTATGTGGAGAACTTGTTTGCGCAGCAATCGCCGACATAGTGTAACTGAGGCGCAATAATGGGAACCAGCCCGCATTCGCCGAGGCAGATGGAAAACAGCCTAAAAACCATCCACAGACTGGCCGGTTCACCCGAACTCGACAGAAATCCGCTGGGCCGTTTCGTGCCGGGGACCAGGCGCTCCTTCCCGCCCGGAAACCCATGCGTTAGAGCGCACGGCCAACCGCGTAGGCGCATCCTGGGCTTACATTTCAGCAAGATAATGTCGGACCACACACAGCAAGAGTTCCTTCTCCTTGTCTTCATTCTTGTGAATCTTACCTTGGCCACCAAAGTCTACATCTACGTACGTACGTATTCCGCAAGCCACTGGTTCCCTCTCCAAATGCCGGCCGAGGTGGCCGAGCTGTTCTAGGCGCTACACTCTGGAACCGCGCGACCGCTACGGTCGCAGGTTCGAATCCTGCCTCGGGCATGGGTGTGTGTGATGTCTTTAGGTTAGTTAGGTTTAAGTAGTTCTAAGTTCTAGGGGACTGATGACCTCAGAAGTTAAGTCCCATAGTGGTCAGAGCAATTCGAACCAACCATCTCCAACTGAGAACGTTTGGAACATTATGGGAAGAGCTCTCCAACCAGCTCGAGATTCTGACGAGCTAACGCGCCAGTTGGACAGAATTCGGCATGATATCCCGCAGGAGGACATCCAACAATCAATCAATCAATCAATGCCAAACCGAATATCTGTTTGCCTAACGGCCCTCAGGTTGACCACCGCGTGATTTACTTGCTCAGATTCTGCAGCTCTTTCTCCTGAATAAATCATCCATTTTTATCTGAAATTGTAGTCGTTTGTTTGTCCGTACATGTACGTCACTTCTATCGTTTTGCATTTCGGGGTGTCACCTCCTGAAGCCCCAAAGGAATTTATGCACGTAACAATTTCCTGTGGGCAAAACGGTGTTGAGAAAGGGGTTTCCGATTTTTTAAAAAATCGCAATTCGTGAGGTAAACTGCTGAAATGCAGACTGCATAATGTGCGTCAGCTAGCAGAAGAAATGCCGCCTGGTAGGTTGGAACCTGAATCGGAGCAAGAGCAGTTCTCGCCTCGCGTATTACACCCAGGCGGGATCTTGGCGGGACTCCGTGGACGGGCAGGCAGAGCCGGCGCGACTTGCCGCTGACAGCAGCTAATCCCGGGCCCCGGCTTAGAGCGGCCCTCGCAGCCAGAGCCTCGTGCCATCCGCCCAAATCCCTCTCAGGCGAGACCCGCCTCGGCGTGAATGTTAATTAAGATGGGGGGAGGCCGGCGCTCAGCCGAGTCTATCCGACCACAACAACGGAAGAAGCGACGGAGGCCACGTATCTCTCCATCTGTCTCGTCAGCTCCCACGCGACACTCTCTCGTCACGTTTCCTATCCGTAAACTCAGGGTTCAAGGATTAGAAATAAGAACTTTAAAAGCTCAAATAACTTACAGGAACGCAACCGGGTACGTCGTCGTCGACAACTGCCGACAATTCGGCAGCAGCACAGCTTTCCATTTTCGAGGAAAAACTGCAGCAAGTAAGTGCTGTGCGAACAAATTCAACACCTCAGTTTTCAGAGAAACTGCGCAAAGATAACACACACACACACACACACACACACACACACACACACACACACACACATACTAAGTTCTAGAGCCATCACAAACCAAAGATGACCGACGTCCGAAGTTATTGATAGCAAGCTTAACAAAAACAAGGTTCAGATGGCTCTGAGCACTATGCGACTTAACTTCTGAGGTCATCAGTCGCCCACAACTTAGAAATAATTAAACCTAACTAACCTAAGGACATCAAACACATCCATGCCCGAGGCAGGATTCGAACCTGCGACCGTAGAGGTCGCTCGGCTCCAGACTGCAGCGCCTAGAACCGCACGGCCACTCCGGCCGGCCAAGCTTAACAATCAATGGCTGAGGTAGCATAAACTCTGTCCCTCTATTTTTGACAAGTGAGACAGCAGGATCCATGTAGCATTTAAATAAAAACTACAGTGTCTGTTTATAAGTTAACTTGCTACTTTAATTTCAGCAGCTTCCTTAATAACACTTACAGCGAAACTGTCCTTAATTCATTGGACAACAAATTAGAGGCAGCTGGCATATTCTGTAACCTGTCAAAGGCATTTGACTGTGTGAATCACAGTATTCTTTTAAGTAAATTAAAATATTATGGCGTCACTGGTAGTGCTGCATAGTGGTTTCAGTCATATCTTACTAATAGAAAACAAAGGGTGTCTTTACGTATCACTTCAGCAGTAGGCAATCACACATCATCTGACTGGGAAGAAATTACATGTGGTGTTCCCCAAGGTTCCATACTAGGTCCACTACTGTTTCTTGTGTATATTAATGACCTCTCATCAGTTACATTACCAGATGCCAAGTTTGCCTTATTTGCAGATGACACAAACATTTCAATAAATAGTAAATAAAATATAAATTTAGAAAGGGCAGCTAATCAAATTTTTACAGACATTAATAAGTGGTTCATAGCCAATTCACTGTCATTAAACTTTGAAAAAACACACTATATGCAGTTCAGAACTTCCAAGATATTTCCTTCTGGTGTGTGTATGAAATATGATGACATGGAAATAGGAGAACTTCAGAGCGTAAAATTCTTGGGATTACAACTTGATAATAAATTCAGTTGGGAGAAACATACTAACGACCTGCTAAAGCACCGAAACAAGTCTGTGTTTGCAATGCGATTGATGTCAGACATAGGAGGTATAAATATAAAAAAAACTGGCATATTTTGCATATTTTCACTCCATTATGTCATATGGTATCATATTTTGGGGTAACTCCACACACAGAGAGAAAATGTTTAGAGTACAGAAGCGCATAAGAAGAGTAATTAGTAGTGTAAATCCAAGAACATCATGTCGAAACCTATTCAAAGAATTGGGCATATTACCAACAGCTTCTCAGTATATTTATTCCTTAATGAAGTTTGTTGTAAATACTGGTAGTACATCTCTTTTTCCAACTAACTGCTTAGTACACACTATCAATACTAGGAATAAGAACAATATACATAAAGATTTAAAATCACTTACTCTTGTCAAGAAAGGAGTCCAGTATTCAGCAACGCATATTTGCAATAAGTTACCAGCAACCATTAAGAGTTTAGTTTCCGACAAGGCACCATTTAAACATAATTTAAAAGAATTTTTGGTGGCCAACTCCTTCTATTCCATCCATGAGTTTCTCAACAAGTGAAATAGACCATTTTAATGAAAATGTATTATACTTTAATTTTTGACAATACTTGGTTGCAACAGCCAAGCAACTACCTACTGTGTGAATGATGGATGTATGGAAATCAGATGTAAGTCTTAAGTCTGTAAATAGTGGAAGTTTAATTTTAAATCTTGTACATAATTTGACTGCTCCTAACTGAGGATCACTGAAATGAATAATTTACTTTAATTTTTGCCAATATTTGGTTGTAATAGCCAAGAGACTAGCAAATGTATGAATGATGTATTTAATGAAAGCAGATGTAAGTATTAAACCCGTAAATATTATAAGTTTAAATTTAATTCATGTACATAATTTTACTGTTTATTGACTGAGGATCATTAAAATTAATGAAACTCAAGTTTTTCTAATTACATTTTTGTAATGTGTTTATCTGACAAGTTCCACACCCAGGAGGATTCCCTCTTTTATGGGTCTATGGAACGAATAATTAATCTAATCTAATCTAATCTAAACTAACCAAACAGCTGAAAGTGCGTGTCACAATCTCAGTGATATTATATTCCGTAGGGTGACCGTGACAAAACAGTGTTCTTTAATGGCGGAATTGCTCGGCCGTTGTAATCGTATGTGCCGCTTATTCTCACTACACGACTCATCGACAATACTGATAGTCTGATAAATATATGACAGGTCATAACTGAAGGAATACGGTAGACATCCGCTTTACACAAACCAAGATCATCCTTTACGGAACGTAAATGAGCCGCCGGCCGAAGTGGCCGTGCGGTTAAAGGCGCTGCAGTCTAGAACCGCAAGACCGCTACGGTCGCAGGTTCGAATCCTGCCTCGGGCATGGTTGTTTGTGATGTCCTTAGGTTAGTTAGGTTTAACTAGTTCTAAGTTCTAGGGGACTAATGACCTCAGCAGTTGAGTCCCATAGCGCTCAGAGCCATTTGAACCATTCGTAAATGAGCCCTGATCTTAAACAGTGGTCGACAAACACGCTTCACGTCGTATTTCGCAAAATACGACCAATCCTGTTCGAAATGCCCCATGTGTAGGCAAAAAGGCCGTAGGCTTTGGTCCGACCTCAGTAGTATTATCACCCACCTGGTGCACAGTCTATGGCCTTTTCGCCTTACGCAGGGAGCATTTCGAACTGGGTTGGTCGTATTTTGCGGAAATATGACGTGAAGTGTGTTTTCCGATCACCATCTAAGATCAGGGTCCTTTCAGGTTCCGTATAGGATGATCTTGTTTTGCATAAGGCGGGTGTCTACCGTATTCTGTGCAGTTGTGACATGTCATTAATTGGTCAGACTATCAGGACTGTGGAAGACCGGTGTACTGAGTATATGCGGCACACACGTTTACAAGAGCCGAGCAAATCCGCCCTTGAAGAACATTGTCTTGACACCGGTCGTCCTATGTCATGTAACAACACGGAGATTCTGCATCTATATCGACATATATACACCGTTAGCCACCATGCGGTGTGTGGCGAAGGGCAGTAGTCGCTCCAAAGTCATATTTCCCCACGTCTCTTCCACTCGCGGATCGCGCGAGGGAAAAACGACTGTCTGAACGCCTCAGTACGAGCTCTAATTTCTCTTACCTTTGAATGGTGATCATTGCGCGTTCTGAAAGTTGGTGATAATAATATATGCTCTACATCCTCGGCGAAGATCGGATTTTGGAATTTAGCGATCAGCCCCTTTCGTTTAGCGCGTCGTCTATCTGCAAGTGTGTCCCACTTCAAACTTTCTATGAGATTTGTAACGCTCTGGCAAAGACTAAATGCACCAGCCACGAATCTTGTCGCTCTTCTTTGGACCTTCTCAATCTCGTGAATCACATACAACTGGTAAGGTCCCCGATACTCTAATACTGGACGAACTGTTGTAAGCAATTTCCTTACTTGAAGGACTGCATCGCTTCAGGATTCTACCAATGAACCGCAATCTAGAGTTCGCCTTATCCGTTACTTGTGTAATCTGATCGTTCCATTTGAGATCATTTCGAATAGTAAAACCTAGATACCTGACGGATCTTACCGCTTCCAAAGACTGGGCATTTTGTACTCGTACAATAACGGGGATCTTCGCTTTGTTATACGCAGTAGGTCACACTCACTAATACTGAGAGGTAACTGCCAGTCTTTACACCACACATTTATTTTCTGCAAAACCTCATTGATTTGTTCACAACTTTCGTGTGATTCTATTTTCCTGTAGACTACAGCATCATCGGCAAACAGTCTGATTCCGCTGTCAATGCCATCAACCAGATCGTTTATGTAAATCGTAAAAAACAGTGGACCTATTACGCTGTCCTAGGGTACTCCTGAAGTTACCCTTGTTTCTGTTGAAGTCTCCCTATTCAGGATGACATACTGCTTCCTGTCTGTTAGAAAACTTTCTATCTTACCGCATGTGTCATCGGATAGACTGTAAGCGCGCACTTTTTGGAGCAAGCGACAGTGCGGAACTGAGTCGAACGCCTTTCGAAAGTCGAGGAATATGGCATCAACCTGGGAGCCGGTATCTAGAGCCCATTGTATTTCATGCTCAAAGAGGACCAGCTGTGGAGGATTGGAACATCCTCCCCAAGAACTCCTTACCACCCTTGTGGGAGCACGTTGCAGAGCAAGCACTGCTATCTATGAAGATCATGGATAGCTGTTAAGAACCGTATCCCGCCGTCTGTAACGCTCAGGGGACCTCATAAATCGCGGTGACTTCAGTGTAGTTACCGTGTTTGAATAAAAGTGTCATGTCGGTTCGTCTCATTGCGTATTTGTTCTAGTTAGTTCCTGTACTAAACAGTCGCAGAACTTTCTATGCATGATCCAAGTTTTATCGCGTTATATGACTTGGCAGTGACACACCATTCGAAATTTGCTTTCGTACTGAGGTTTTGCACACGAATATATGTACGAGGGCAGTTCAATAAGTAATGCAACACATTTTTTTTCTGAAACAGGGGTTGTTTTATTCAGCATTGAAATACACCAGGTTATTCCCCAATCTTTTAGCTACACAACACTATTTTTCAACGTAAGCTCCATTCAATGCTACGGCCTTACGCCACCTTCAAATGATGGCCTGTATGCCTGCACGGTACCATTCCACTGGTCGATGTCGGAGCCAACGTCGTACTGCATCAATAACTTCTTCATCATCCGCGTAGTGCCCCCCACGGATTGCGTCCTTCATTAGGCCAAACATATGGAAATCCGACGTTGCGAGATCGGGGCTGTAGGGTGCTTGAGGAAGAACAGTCCACTGAAGTCTTGTGAGCTCCTCTCGGGTGCGAAGACTTGTGTGAGGTCTTGCGTTGTCACGAAGAAGGAGAAGTTCGTTCTGATTTTTGTGCCTACGAACACGCTGAAGTCGTTTCTTCAATTTCTGAAGAGTAGCACAATACACTTCAGAGTTGATCGTTTGACCATGGGGAAGGACATCGAACAGAATAACCCCTTCAGCGTCCCAGAAGACTGTAACCATGACTTTACCGGCTGAGGGAATGGCTTTAAACTTTTTATTGGTAGGGGAGTGGGTGTGGCGCCACTCCATTGATTGCCGTTTTGTTTCAGGTTCGAAGTGATGAACCCATGTTTCATCGCCTGTAACAATCTTTGACAAGAAATTGTCACCCTCAGCCACATGACGAGCAAGCAATTCCGCACAGATGGTTCTCCTTTGCTCTTTATGGTGTTCGGTTAGACAACGAGGGACCCAGCGGGAACAAACCTTTGAATATCCCAACTGGTGAACAATTGTGACAGCACTACCAACAGAGATGTCAAGTTGAGCACTGAGTTGTTTGATGGTGATCCGTCGATCATCTCGAACGAGTGTGTCCGCACGCTCCGCCATTGCAGGAGTCACAGCTGTGCACGGCCTGCCCGCACGCGGGAGATCAGACAGTCTTGCTTGACCTTGCGGCGATGATGACACACGCTTTGCCCAACGACTCACCGTGCTTTTTTTCACTGCCAGATCACGGTAGACATTCTGCAAGCGCCTATGAATATCTGAGATGCCCTGGTTTTCCGCCAAAAGAAACTCGATCACTGCCCGTTGTTTGCAACGCACATCCGTTACAGACGCCATTTTAACAGCTCCGTACAGCGCTGCCACCTGTCGGAAGTCAATGAAACTATACGAGACGAAGCGGGAATGTTAGAAAATATTCCACAAGAAATTTCCGGTTTTTTCAACCTAAATTGGCCGAGAAAAAAAATGTGTTGCATTACTTATTGAACTGCCCTCGTATATATAAGCAGAGCCACTTGCCATTTGTCATGATACAGTTTTAATGATCGTCAAGCTAAGACCATCCACCTCCAGTGGTTGCAGGGAGGACAGTGGTCTTGCCTTTCCATTACAAGTTCATTTTGCTTCCGCGATAAGAGTCGCTTTCGTACTAGAACCAGTGACTTTTCTTACGGCCACACAAGAGACTGCCGAAAACGGCGTCTGCAATGAGTCGTATTGGGACGTGACGGCTTTTGTCGATGATAGTATATATAAATTTAATTAATGAAAGGATGGCTATCGTAACTGTCAGAGATCTACAGGGTGATTATAAATAAACAATCAAACGCTGCAGATTAATACCACTGATCAGAATGTCAAATTGCAACGGAAACGTACACCTTGGGCATTGTTGTATGATTCATTTGTCATTTGTAGTCGACCACTATTAAATTATAATGCCTACAGCGCCATCTGTTGCTACATTTTGTAAATATTTATTTTTCTTCTGCCATTCGTTTTCCTCCTCCTCCGATAATATTCCGTTGAAATTTGACGTCATTCTGACCAGTGGTGTTATTTCTACAGTGGTTTGAAAATTTAACTATAATTATAATAACCCTGTACATCGGACGTTAGGGCACTCGTCTGATTCCTTACCGTTCCTTCGTTTTACTACCAGCAACTATTTTCTAAATATGAGCCTGCCTTTCCAAAAACAAAATCAGATTCGGTGTAAATTGCGTAACTAAATGAAAACAGTATTCCACTTTGCAGAAACCGCATTGCTTCGCAAAACAGATACGCTCGCTCAGGATTTAATGGCAATACATGATTTTTGTGATTCCATACTTCAGTCGGCAATAAAGAAACCCTAGGATCGCCTTGCTGTCCATCTGTCTGTCTGTTCGTCTGTCTGTCCGACTGTTAAGTCACCTTTTGCTCAGGGACCGTTACACGTATCTAGCTGAAAGTTGTGTCAGGTGGCTCTTGGTGGTGTGAAAAATTTAAGATTGTAACTCGACGCAATCAAAAGATACGACCACTTTTGTCACATATTTTGATACTCGGAAAATTACTCACCAAAACCTATGGGTGAACTATCTATACACATGTCGCACATGGCGGCCAGTCATCTGTAATAAAAAAAAAGTCGAGTGAAGCGTTCAACGATGAACTTGGAGGAGTGTCATGTAACGTCCAGAACAAACTACATCTACATTCATACTCCGCAAGCCACCTGACGGTGTGTGGTGGAGGGTACCTTGAGTACCTCTATCGGTTCTCTCTTCTATTCCGGTCTCGTACTGTTCGTGGAAAGAAAGATTGTCGGTATGCCTCTGTGTAGGTTTTAATCTCTCTGACTTTATCCTCATGGTCTCTTCGCGAGATGTACGTAGGAGGGAGCAATATACAGCTTGACTCCTCGGTAAAGGTATGTTCTCGAAACTTCAACAAAAGCCCGTACCGAGCTGCTGAGCGTCTTTCTTGCAGAGTCTTCCACCGGAGTTTATCTATCATCTCCTGTAACGAAGCGCGCTGCTCTCCGTTGGATCTTCTCTATCTCTTCTATCAACCCTATCTGGTACGGATCCCACACCGGTGAGCGGTAGTCAAGCAGTGGGCGAACAAGTGTACTGTAACTTACTTCCTTTGTTTTCGGACTGCATTTCCTTAGGATTCTTCCAATGAATCTCAGTCTGGCATCTGCTTTACCGACGATTAATTTTATATGGTCATTCCATTTTAAATCACTCCTAATACCTACTCCCAGATAATTTATGGAATTAACTGCTTCCAGTTGCTGACCTACTATATTGTAGCTAAATGAAAAAGGATCTTTCTTTCTATGTATTCGCAGCACATTACACTTGTCTACATTGAGATTCAATTGCCATTCCCTGCACCATGCGTCAATTCGTTGCAGACACTCCTGCATTTCAGTACAATTTTCCATTGTTACAACCTCTCCATATACTACAGCATCATCTGCAAAAAGCCTCAGTGAACTTCCGATGTTATATACAAGGTCCTTTATATATATTGTGAATAGCAACGGTCCTACGACACTCCCCTGCGGCACACCTGAAATCACTCTTACTTCGGACGACGAACAAAACGAAGGAATAAACATCAAACCGATGAAATGCGGAAACAACTAGAGGTTCAGAATCGACATTAAACTATAGGTCCTAGAATTAAGACTATGGTTCGGTAATTTTGGTACGGAACATAATTGACGTGGTAAAAGGTAGGATTACTGATAGTATTGGTAGCATTAGTACGGAAATAATCATAAATAAATGTGTGTGAGAGAAAATAGGAGTCAACGACTAAGGAATGATTTTGTTTCTTTGTTTATTTATTTGTTTGTTTTTCACGTAACCTGAACCACACATCGTTCAGTTTTAGTCCAGTACATATTTTATACCTCTGTAAAAATATAAATTGCACCTTATAAGCTAATAATAATTAGTTGATCGTGTAACTTTTGTGCTCTTTTGTAACCAAAGCAATTATTTTTGAAGCAAGTACAGTACCTACACAATCATAAACTATGTATATAATTTTTGTTGTTTTGTACTCAGTGGAACGTTCTTCACGACGATTATTGATAATCGCCAAAGTTGTTTATGAATAATAGAAACTCGTTTTACATAAGCCCGACGAAGTACTGAAGCTGTGTTTGATATGCTTCTCTTTTCGTTATTTTTTTAATTTCTTTTTTTTTTTTTAGAAAATTCTTTTTCTAGCGCTATATGAAAAATCTGTAATCTGTTTTGAATTTTACTACAAAATTCCTCTGTTCCACGTTACAGATCAATAGTTTTTGAATACAACCTGAATTAAATATTGACAACTTCAGTTTTTCTGTAAATAGTGTTAAGTAACGGACAGGAGGATAACTACTTAGAACAAAAATGTTCTGCAAGTCCTCACTCAGTTTCTAGACGATTCACCGCTTCTGGTTTCTCACAGAATCTACTGAGACACTGATCGCATATGTAAAGAAAGCAATCGACATGACGTAACGCCTGATACGTATGCAACACACTTAACGTACAGGTAACACGGTTACGATCTTGACTGACAAAGCCTGCTAGGAAACCTACTGTAGTCTACACTTACATATGATATCCAAATGATTAGCTTTTCAGAGCATTCACACAAGGTTGGCGGCGGTAGCAACACCTACAACGTGCTGACATGAGGAAAGTTTCCAACCGATTTCTCATACACAAACAGCAGTTGATCGGCGTTGCCGGGTGAAACGTTGTTGCGATGCCTCGTGTAAGGAAGAGAAACGCTTACCATCACGTTTCCGACTTTCATTAAGGTCGGATTGTAGCCTATCGCGATTGCAGTTTATCGCATCGCGACATTGCTGCTCGTGTTGGTCGAGATCCAATGACTGTTATCAGAATATGGAATCATTGGGTTCAGGAGAGTAATACGGAACGGCGTGCTGGATCCCAACGGCTTCGTATCACTAGCAGTCGAGATGACAGGCATCTTATCCGCATGGCTGTAACGGATCGTGCAGCCACGTCTCGATCCCTGAGTCAACAGATGGGGATGTTTGCAAGACAAAAAACAACCATCTGCACGAACAGTACGACGACGTTTGCAGCAGCATGGACTACCAGCTCGGAGACCATGGCTTCGGTTACCCTTGACGCAGCATCAGAGGCAGGAGCGCCTGCGGTGGTATACTCAACGACGAACCTGGGTGCACGAATGGCAAAACGACATTTTTTCGTATGAATCTAGGTTCTGTTTACAGCATCATGATGGTCACATGCGTGTTTGGCGACATAGCGGTGAACGCAGATCGGAACGCACATCGAAGCGTGTATTCCTCATCGCCATACTGGTATGGGGTGCCATTGGTTACACGTCTCGGACACCTCTTGTTCGCAATGACGGCACTTTGAACAGTGGACATTACATTTCACATGTGTTACGACGCGTGGCTTTACCCTTCATTCGATCCCTGCGAAACCCTACATTTCAGCAGGATAATGCACGGCCGCATGTTGCAGGTCCTGTACGGGCCTTTCTGGATACAGTAAATGTTCGACTGCTGCCCTGGCCAGCGCATTTTCCAGATCTCTCACCAATTGAAAATGTCTGGTCAATGGTGGCCGAGCAACTGGCTCGTCACAATACGCCAGCCACTACTTTTGATGAACTGTGGTGTCGTGTTAAAGCTGCATGGGCAGCTGTACCTGTACACGCCATGCAAGCTCTGTTTGACTCAATGCCCAGGCGTAATAAGGCCGTTATTACGGCCAGAGGTGGTTGTTCTGGGTACTGATTTCTCAGGATCTGTGCACCCAAATTGCGTGAAAATGCAATCACATGTCTGTTCTAGTATAATATATTTGTCCAATGAATACCTGTTTATCATCTGCATTTCTTCTTGGTGTAGCAATTTTAATGGCCAGTAGTGTAAGTTGTACATTTCAACAACATTGAGTATGCAGGAAATCATAGTCACAGTCACCATTCAAGGACTACAGTACCTCTTCCTGTCTTCTTTTCTCTAGTCAGTCTTTCTGTGAATTTCTCTGGGTTCCATTTCTTAAGTGTTCATGTCTCCCTGACAGATTAAATTCTAACTCGTGTGATGATACCTTATGACTTGTCTTGTTCAACACATCCCACAAAATTCTTTCCTGACCGTGTCATGTGTGCATTTCTCTCTCAGCATTCACGTTTCTTCATCTGTTAATTACCTGGGCATTTTGGATTCCGTGGAGAGCGCAGAGAATGGAAGCCGAAAGCGTGCAGTGAGACGGAGAATAACGGCCACTAAGAAGCGAGCGCGGGCAGGTCCTGGGCCGCGACACGGTTAGTGCATTATGCAGCGGGTCGCCGCCATCACTCATTGGCGCCGGCCGCATGTATTATTCAGGGCCCGGCCCGCTGCCAAGGCAGACAGCGCCGTGTGGCGCGGGCTAATCGCGGCTTTCCTGCTTCCGGCCTGCTTTATGGCGGGGCGCCGCCAGCTGCTGCGACCTCGCGATCACTTTGCGGTCTGGCAAGCTAACAGCGCCGGCGACCCAGTAGGGAAGTGGGACAGCGCCGGTGGGTGGCACAGGGCGTCCCTCTGCTCTTAGGCCCGTTTCTCACTGGGACACAGGTGACGGCCGCCAGTGATGGTCACCGGTGACTGTGGTGAACACTCTCAGATCACTGGTGTCCGACACCGCAGGTACTGCCAACGAATTAGTTAGTGAAATGGACTCGTACAGGGTAACAACTAAATTTCGCTAGCCTTTTATGGTTCGAAAAATAAGGTATTAAATTTGAAAAAAGAACATGCAAATTACCAATTTTCTTATTTCTTATCAATGCTCTTCACATTGAAATCAGGTTATAATTTGTTGCCTAGCATTCGTTTTCATCACTTTCTACATCTACATCTGCATCCATACTCCGCAAGCCACCTGACGGTGTGTGGCGGAGGACACCTTGAGTACCTATGGGTTCTCCCTTCTATTCCAGTCTCGTATTGTTCGTGGAAAGAAGGATTGTCGGTATGCCTCTGTGTGGGCTCTAATCTTTCTGATTTTACCCTCATGGTCTCTTCGCGAGATATACGTAGGAGGGAGCAATATACTGCTTGACTCCTCAGTGAAGGTATGTTCTCGAAACTTCAACAAAAGCCCGTACCGAGCTACTGAGCGTCTCTCCTGCAGAGTCTTCCACTGGAATTTATCTATCATCTCCGTAACGCTTTCGCGATTACTAAATGATCCTGTAACGAAGCGCGCTGCTCTCCGTTGGATCTTCTCTATCTCTTCTGTCAACCCTATCTGGTACGGATCCCACACAGCTGAGCAGTATTCAAGCAGTGGGCGAACAAGCGTACTGTAACCTACTTCCTTTGATTTGGGATTGCATTTCCTTAGGATTCTTCCAATGAATCTCAGTCTGGCATCTGCTTTACCGACGATCAACTTTATATGATCGTTCCATTTTAAATCACTCCTAATGCGTACTCCCAGATAATTTATGGAATTAACTGCTTCCAGTTGCTGACCTGCTATATTGTAGCTAAATGATAAGGGATCTTTCTTTCTATGTATTCGCAGCACATTACACTTGTCTACATTGAGATTCAATTGCCACTCCTTGCACCATGCGTCAATTCGCTGCAGATCCTCCTACATTTCAGTACAATTTTCCGTTGTCACAACCTCTCGATATACCACAGCATCATCCGCAAAAAGCCTCAGTGAACTCCCATAGTCATCCACAAGGTCATTTATGTATATTGTGAATAGCAACGGTCCTACGACACTCCCCTGCAGCACACCTGAAATCACTCTTACTTCGGAAGACTTCTCTCCATTGAGAATGACATGCTGCGTTCTGTTATCTAGGAACTCTTCAATCCAATCACACAATTGATCTGATAGTCCATATGCTCTTACTTTGTTCATTAAACGACTGTGGGGAACTGTATCGAACGCCTTGCGGAAGTCAACAAACACGGCATCTACTTTGTTGCTATCAGGGACGGCTCCTGTATAGGTTTGCAGGTTTGCGCTACGCCCAAGGAATAATTTTGTTCAACTATGTTTGCCTTCTGAGCGTTCTATACTAGTGGAGAAGCAGCGCGCCGTTTATCTCTTTCGAAACGCCCGGGCTCCAAACGCCGAACGCAGCGGAGTTGGACGGAATGTGCCGACAGCGACAGCGGGTTGCACTGTGGCTGCAAACACGGTCTTGGGGTGTCTCAGAGGGGGTGCGGGAGCAATGCTAGGCAACACTGTACTCGTATGCGAGCCTTGTGTGTATAAACACCTTACCCGGGCCACCCTGCCAGCCGCAGGAAGAGGGCCCGAAATCTTCCGAAGGGAAACGGAATTATCCGATCTTCGAACAAAGCGGGATTCTCGCGTCACCTTACCAGTTTAGGTGCAGCTGCGAACGAACTACTTCCTATGCTTTGTGTTAGTTATTTTAGCGTGTGCTACCACCTGAATTTTGAGGCTCAAGCGACAAGTGAATATGCGAAATAATGGATCAGGTAATTTCATAGCTCTCTGAACTCTTCAGTTCACGGAAGTTTGAATAAAAATTAGCAATTAAGAGGCTAGGTAGGCCGACTCCTGCTTTTCGCAGACCGTTAAAACGAAAAGTCGCCAATTCAATAGGAAATTTAACTCTGAATTGTACAACACGCATGAATGGCTGTGTGGTTGTGACATGAAAAATGCCTTATTTTGTTTTCCTTGTTTATTGTTTGGAGGAGATCTTTCGTGGTCTAAACACGGAGTCTGTGACATTCAACACCTCTATGACAAAATTAGAAAAGACGAACTTTCTTCAGACCATGTGAATAACGTTTTGAATATGGCAAGTCTAGGCAATGTAAATACAGCTACCCAATTAGACAGTGGGTACAGAAGGTCCGTGGCATTACACAACCAAAAAGTTACCGATAATAGGTACATATTGAATCTAATTATTAAGTGTATCCGTTTCTGTGGTGCATCGGAACTTGCCCTTAGAGGACATGATGAGACTGAATCATCTTCCAATCCTGGTGTTTTTCGTTCCTTGATTAATTTTAGTTCAGAAAATTCAACAAGTTTTCAGGAGTAGCAAGAAAGAGGGAGAACTGAAGATGGCGCTGCGATGTGCAATCTAGTGCGGCAGGCAAAAGAAGTGCGTGATGTCATAAGTTACGAGGCAAAAGAAAGAGTCAAGTTCACTGGACACCTACTTTCAGCCTCTCTCTTTCTACCAGAGAAATTCGCTACTTACTCTTCCAGTTTTCCACAAACTTCTTTCAGAGCTGCTATTGAATGCTACTCTTTTTTGGAAGCAAAGAAACTTCGAACAGAACTCTCTGTTTTTTTATGGAAGAGAGGAGTTCAAAAGCGTATGTGGAGCTTTGAGCTATCTGGATTACATAACAGACAATAATCTTTGTGATACACTGAGTGAATCTGTGAAGCTCCTGAAAGTGATAATTACAATTACAATTACAATCACCACATCAGAAGCAGAACGCTGTTTTTCTTCGCTGAAACGCATCAAAACCTTCTTGCGGAATACTACGGACCAAGAAAGAATGTGAGCACTCGGGTTGCTCTCTATTGAATGAGACTTCGTTTTAAGAATTGCAGACTTCAGTCAAAGAGTGATTGAAAGATTTGAAAATATGAAGGAAAGAAGAATAGAGTTCCTGTACTAGTGATTACCACCTCATCCAATTTCAGAGATAAAATCGAACGGCGTTAACATCAGTCCTGCTGAATAAGGTTAGTAAGGCATGCCTACCACTTTTTGAGTACATAGAGCTGCAGGTGATTTTAATTCCTTTTATTCTGCAAAAGTAATAATTTTTTCTGTGTACACCTTTTGGTTTTATTATGAGAAGATGCAGGAGTGACACGAGCGAGCGGTCTGTTTACATCAGGCATTACAAAAACATGAGCAGTGTACTGACTTTCTCTCTTTTGTTGATGTTTTCCTTCGTGAGCAAAGTGCACCACCATCTTCTTTCGTCACGAGCCGCCACTCGTTGCTATAGTCATCGCTTTCCACATCCCGAAAAGCAGGACGGCTTTCTACTTCACTTACAAAATCTTCAGTGTTAATCAAATCTAAACTCCTTGGTACAGTGTGTACAGTATAATGTACAATGAATATTTCGCGTCACTGTCTCGAAATGACTGCCTGTCGGTTGGCGAAGCTGCACCGCAGTGTCTGTGATCAGTGTACCAGTGTGAACATTCCAATTCAAACTAATGCATGTACGGCGGTGACTGCTGTGGACGCAGTGACCTTGTCCGTCACATGTGGCGAGGGTGAGTCACTGCTGGTTAACAGTGGCTCAGTGAGGCAGTGTAGTGTCCCGGTGTGAATGCTCCAGTTCAAACGAATGTATCTCTGTCTGTGGCCGTTGCTGGAGACCGTCGCCAGTGTCGCAGTGTGAAACGGACCTTAGGCTGCCATCTACATCCACAGCGTGGCCGAGAATTCCACACAGCCCTAGTGATGTAATAAAGTCTAACGCACCTTACGAACCCTTTCATACCTGTGGGTATCGGTCTCTTCATTTATAGAAAAACGTTTGTAAATCTCTTTCTATGTAAGCAATACGTTTTGTGAACTACTGCTATCATTTGCTATGAATTGAACAATTTTTTAGTCAATTAACAAAACATTTTATAAAGTTTGAGACATTACTGTCACATGTTGCTAAGTAATGAGAGTACACATGGTTTTGTGAGGAAGGCTTTTCGTTTTTGTGTTGGGTAAATGGACTACCGGTGTGATCTCAATGTTCTGTTCTGTGCTGAAGGCAATCAGTGATTCTCAAGAATGGTGAGCCTCCACAGAACGACGATCAGTTTTCGCAGAATTGGACCTGTGGCAGGCTTCGTGGTTTTATGGGCAGACACGGTGTATGGCCTAACTAAGGGCAGGGGACGCCGTGCTGCCACTGCCGTTTCCAGAGCATAAGTGATCATTACAGTTTCAGCTTTTCTTGGCGGTGCCGTCCGGTCTGCATGAGAAAAACAGTTGCTTTGGCTCCAACACTTTTCGAATGGATATTTAAGGGCCACTGAGTAGCATGTTGTAAGTTACGAATACCCTTTTCCGTTCCTCAGACTACACCGCCATCTGTGGCGAAATGAAGGAAATGATTCAGACACATCGGGTGTAGATTTTGCCGTCGAATCGTAATCTGTAATAAAATATGGGGGGTTCGCATTGAAGATTTCAAAGTTACCCATTACCACCTAGGAACATGTTGAGGTGGCGGGTTGAGTGTGGTATCACTGGATGTCCCCCTCCGAGACAAAGAAATTGGAATTACGATTTTTTAAAATCCTATCTGTAGTTTTCGAGATATTTCAGTGTTTTCAGTTACAATGAAGACCCTGTATATTGGAGTACTCACTTATGAAACCACGTATCTATCATTGTGGGTAACAGGGTTCCCCATGTTCTTCTTCACATCTGGCAAAGCATTTAAGGAGTTATGCTTCCAAAAGTTTTCTCATCACTTTTGCACAATTCTTCATTAGTCCTGTACCGACTGTGGGTTACATTCGACTGGGTTATTCCCCAAAATGAGTTGTCTGGCTTTCTGGGGTCTTGTTTCGGGCTGTCGTTTAGATAGGGCCGGAGAAATTGGCTAACCACGCCCAATTCAGCAGCGTCGAAGTTCTTAACCAAAGAATTCACGAACGCATCCAGGAAAGTGTGTTGTAACTCCTTGTGGTAATATTACCCATGATTCCATTGTATTCGACATGAGATATGAAAAACGTTTGCAACATGTCGAAATAAGACTTTCCATTCACGTACCCTACGGGGACAAATACGGTCGAAACAGGCGTCGTGATCGCGTACTAGTCCGCACCATGACACCTTTCTTGCATGCAATGGGGTTTTTCCTAAGGCCAGCCGGCCGCGGTGGCCGAGCGGTTCTAGGCGCTTCAGTCCGGAACAACCCGGCTGCTACGATCGCAGGTTCGAATCCTGCCTCGGGCATGGATGTATGTGATGTCCTTAGGTTAGTTAGGTTTAAGTAGTTCCATGTCTAGGGGACTGATGACCTCAGATGTTAAGTCCCATAGTGATTAGAGCCATTTTGAACCTAAGGCCATAAAACTACATTCCTCCTGTGTGAAATGTGATAAATTGCACAATTACCAGAAAATAATGGAGCATTTGAAAACTGTGCAAACAAAGCAGACAAGCTGCCACTCGCTACTTCATGTCGTTTGCATAGAACTTATTCACAAGCATTAATATACATCCTACCATTTTCAAATCTTTCTTAATGTGTCACGCAGTGTTGACTGTGGTACCTGAAATTCAGCTAATCTTTTGAGAATGCATACCAATAAAACAATTATTTATTTCCCCAACTGTACAAAGTGTAGAGGGGTGTGGAGACTTCTCAGACACCCTGTACATCTACAGGAGCCAGTTGCTCGGCCACAATTTACCAGACGCTTTCGGTTGGTGAGAGATCTGGAGAATGTGCTGGCCCGGGCAGCGGTCTAACTTTTTCTGTCTCCAGAAAGGCCCGTACAGGACCTGCAACATGCGGTCGTGAATTATCCGGCTGAAATGTACGGTTTCGCAGGGATCGAAGAGCCACGGGTCGTAACACATCTGATATGTAACGTCCGCTGTTCAAAGTGCCCTCCATGCGAAGAAGAGGTGACCGAGACGTGTAACCAATGACACCCCATACCATCACGCCGGGTGAAACGCCAGTATGGCGATGACGAATACACGCTTCCAACGTGCGTTCAGCGCGATGTCGCCAAACACTGATGCGACCATCACGATGCTGTAAACAGAACCTGAATTCATCCGAAAAAATGAAGTTTTGCCATTCGTGCACCCAGGTTCGTCGTTGAGTACACCATCGCAGGCGTTCCTGTCTGTGATGCAGCGTCAAGGGTAACCGCAGCCATGGTCTCCGAACTGATAGTCCATGCTGCTGCAAACGTAGTCGAACTGTTCGTGCAAATGTTGTCTTGTAAACGTCCCCATCTGTTGACTCAGGGATCGAGATATGGCTGCACGATCCGTTACAGCCATGCGGATAAGATGCCTGTCATCTCGACTGCTAGTGATACGAAGCCGTTGGGATCCAGCACGGCGTTCCTTATTACCCTCCTGAACCCACCGATTCCATATTCTGCTAACAGGGCATTGGATCTCGACCAACGCGAGCAGCAATGTCGCGGTACGATAAACCGCAATCGCGATAGGCTACAATCCGACCTTTATCAAAGTCGGAAACGTGATCGTATGCATTTGTTCTTCTTACACGAGGCATCACAACAACGTTTCACCAGGCAACGCCGGTTAACTGCTGATTGTGTATGAGAAATCGGTTGGAAACTTTCCTCGTGTCAATACGTTGTAGGTGTCGCCAGCGGCGCCAACCTTGTGTGAATGCTCTGAAAAGCTAATCATTTGCATATGACAGCATCTTCTTCCCGTCGGTTAAATTGCGCGTCTGTACCACATCATCTTCGTGGTGTAGCAATTTTAATGGCCAGTGGTGTAACTCTACCGGTACAGCAACATCACCACAACATATAATATTTATCACTTCGATTCCCATTCTATATCCTGGTTTCTTTCTTACGGCATCTCTGATGTGGTCCCTTATTAAGCTGGGCAGGAGTGAGCTTAATGAGTCTTGTCTAATTCCTTTATGTAGTATAATTTCATCTTCGAATCCTTCATGAGTTTTAGTTCTTGTTTTGTTATCTGTATCTATACACATCTACTAATTTTACAGCACTCATTGGCACTCCCTCGTAATTAAGGTTTGAGTTACAGTCCAAGACAAAAATTCGATGCAACAAGGAGGAATTGTCCGAATGGGACGGAAATCGGTAAATGTGACGTACATATACCGACAAATAAATAATTACAATTTTAGAAAAATTTGTTGATTCATTCAACAGAAAAAGCTTCACAAATTGAGGAAGTCAGAAATCCGTTGGTCCATCTCTGGCCTTATGCAAGCAGTTATTCGTCTTGGCATTGACTGGTAAAGTTGTTGGATGTCCTCAAGAGAGGTATCGTACAAATTCTGGCCAACTGGCGGGTTAGATTGTCATAATCCCGTGATGGTTTAAGGACCTTGCCCACAATGCTCCAAAGGCGCTCGACGTGGGAAAGGTCTAGCGACCTTGCTGGCCAAGGCAGCGTTTGGCAAGCAATATGACAGGAAGTAGTGTGCGGGCGGGTATTATCTTGCTGAAATGTAAGCCCAGGATGACTTGCCATGAAGGGTAACAAAATCTGCGCGTAGAATATCGTCGCCATGCCGCTGTGTTGTAAGGGTCCGCGGGTGACAACCAAGGGGGTCCTACTGTGAAATGAAACGACACCCCAAAACATCACTACTGATCGTCGGGCCGTATGGTGGCCGACAGTCAGGTTAGTATCCCGGCGCTGTTTGGGATGTCTCCAGACACGTCTACGCTGGTCGTCAGGGCTCAGTTCGAAGTAGGGTCGTCGCTTAAGATAATTCTAGTCCAGTCAGTGAGATTCCAGACACCAGACATGTCTGGGGGCGGCCCTGACAGTGGTGGTACCAACCTGCCGCCTGCCGTATGGTCCGACAGCCAGTTGTGATGGTCTGGGATGTCATTTCTTTCCCCTTTTAGTTGCCATCCGTGGCACCCTTACAGTACGGCAGTATATTCTATGCCCAATTTTGTTTCCCTTCGTGGCAAGCCATCCTAAGCTTACATTTCAGCAAGGCAATGCCCGCCTGCCGTCGGCAAGAGTTTTTCTACTGCTTGTCTTCTCGCTTGCCAAATCCTACCTTGGACAGCAAGATCACCCGATCTCTCCCCAACTGAGAACGTTTGGAGCATTATGGGCAGGGCTCTCCAACCACCTCGGGATTTTGATGACCTTGCTTACCATTTGGACAGAATTTGGTACGATAGCCCTCAGAAGAACATCAACAACTCTGTCAATCTGTGCCAAGACGAATAACAACTTGCATCATGACCATGGTTGGACCAAGTCGTTATTGATTTCGTCAGTGTTTGAAGATCTTTCTCTCGAATAAATCATTCATTTTCTCTGAAATTGTAATCATTCATTCGTCTGTACGTGTATATCACACCTACCGATCTATTCCCATTCGGATTATTCCGTCGTGGTGTTTCGTTTTTCCTTGTTTTAGAGTTAATACCCTTTTTTCTAACCCTATCAAAAGCTTCTGAAGAGTCAACAAAACACAGGTAGGCTGGGTTATTAAATTCTATGGCTTTATCCGTAGTCTGTCTTTCAGCGAAAATAGCATCAACTGTGTTCCTATTTTTCCTGAATCCTTTTTCTTCTTTTCCTATTTCGATATCATTCTATATTATGTCTCCAATTACTGATGTTAACAATGTTAAGGTGGTATGAAGCATTGTAATTTCCCAGTAATTATCTAATGCATACTTGTTCTGTAAATAAAACTGCCTTTTCCTGCTGCTAGTTATTTTATTTATCCCATACGCGTTTCGCCTTCTCCTGTTCTAAGGCATCATCCGTGGGATCTATAACGATACAGTTTTGTTAATTATAAATGGTTCAAATGGCTCTGAGCGCTATGGGACTTAACATCGGAGGTCATCAGTCCCCTAGAACTCAGAACTACTTAAACCTAACGAACCTAAGGACATCACACACATCCATGCCCGAGGCAGGATTCGAACCCGCGACCGTAGCAGTCGCGCGGTTCCGGACTGAAGTGCCTAGAACCGCTCTACCACTGCAGCCGGCTATTAGTTATAGATTATCAAATAGTTCACTTCGCGATTATTTGTAAAAAAAAAAGTAATTACTTGCGATTTGCTGATCTGCGTTTCCTCACATCTGGTCTGGAGGTCGCACATCCAAGTTTATCACTGCCTTAGAACAGGAGAAGGCGAAACTCGTATGGGATAAATAAAGTAACTTGCAGCAGGAAAAGGTAGTTTTACTTACAAAACAAGTATTTATATGCTTGCTGCGGAGGATGGCCACACAAACAAACTTGTTATCAAATATATGTTTATCTCCCTTCCCATATACTGGAATTGTAATATACTCTTTCCATTGTCTTGGTATCCTACCTTCCATCATAATACTATTCAGTAGAATACTAATTTGTTGTTATAATACTGGTCCCCTATAGTTTATTCATTCCTGGCCCTAGATATTTTTAAGTCTTTTTATTGCGGTCTGTATTTTCTCCATTGAGAAGTCTCTTTGGTAGTAACTTTCTGTGCTCTGATGTGTGGCTTCAGTTTCCATATTTGTTACATCCTTATACTGCAATTTAAAATAATTTTTCCAGTGACTTTTCCTTACATTCTGTATCTGAATATGTTAACTGCTTTCCTCATTTAGGTTTTGGAGCATCTACTATACTTCACGTTCCATAAGGCGTCGTTCCATAACCTTTGGATGTCTCCCCCACAATCCTCTTTTACTTTTCGAATACCCGTGATCACCCTATTACGAATGATCTTACACAGCTTAATATACAATCAAAATCCAATAACAAACGCTATTACTCCTTCCTTTAAGTCCGACCCAGCCACCTCCGCGCCCAGGATCTCCCTATACCAACGCCCGTTAGTACTTCGTCCGCGAATAGAGAAATATATCGCAGTTTATTGCGGCCCAACAAACTCCGTGGTAACGACGGACGTCGTTAACATGCCGGGGCGCTGGAGGCACGCGCAGAATGTGTAATTAAACAGCTCTCAGGGCGGACATATACCAGAGTGCCGACGAATTACGCTCCGCTGCTAAAACAGTCTGCTTTCGTGTTAACTCGGTTCTTCGTCAGTGCAACGTCGACCAGGCGGTCGATACGCTATGCACTACATCAGCAGTGACAAGCGTGGTCGACTATTAGCGTCATGAGGTATGCAGTGACGCCTTTGGTGTCTACTGTCTTCAGATCTTTGTAAAAGGAGTATTTGACAACACAGTACATTTGTGGAACTTAACTATGTAAATCTGCAACGCTATGATTTTCGTGGAAACGACACTTATCTTTTCCTATTTTGCTTCGTTGCCAAAACTAGAAGTGTAAGTTGTTACATGTACGTTTTTCCCAGACTGCCCTATAACTTATGTAAAACCCGAAAGAAAGAGCCAAAATAAATCAGACTAAATTAATTTCCACTGGAAAATTATATATGAATGTGTACCAGTAATTGGCAATGCTTACTACTTATATTACAATTTCCTATGTTGTACTGCATGCGCGTCCGCCCCCCGGTAGCTGAGTGGTCAGCGCGACAGAATGGTCAATCCTCAGGGCCCGGGTTCGATTCCCGGCTGGGTCGGAGATTTTCTTCGCCCAGGGACTGGGTGCTGTGTTGTCCTAATCATTTCATCCCCATCGACGCGCAGGTCACCGAAGTGGCGTCAGCTCGAAAGACCTGCACCCGGTGAACGGTCTACCCGACGGGAGTCCCTAGCCACACGATATTTACATTTTTTACTGCATGCGCACCGAAATAAGAAGCCACTGTGAAAGCGGGTTGAACTTGGCTACAGTCTAGGTGACGCGCTGTAGGGGTCATAAAATGAGCAGGGAACCAGACCCCAGCAGAATTCACGTAAGTCCCGTTCGCACACGTGCAAAGGACCACGCCATGCTGTTATGTCAGACTGTGTTTTAGAAGTCACCTCGGCGCCGGACGCCCAAAGTCACGCAATATAGATAATATCTCCTTGTTGTACAGGGACAAAAGATACTGTTTTTAGCGAGCTGTGTGTGGTCGGGGAAAGCGTCCCGGTTTTGGAAGAGTCGTTGAAGAACTGCAACTGTGGAAAGAACTGCAGGCTGGCAAAATTCACTGAAAAACATGGGCTGTTAAGACAGCATCTTAGAAAGTGAAATGGGGACGGAGTGCTTGAGCCACTTTAAAGATCATGAGACGCCAATCCCGCGCTCAGATCCCACCAAGGAAATGTAAAAGTGTCTACCATTGGTTAACATCAATAATTTAGAAGTGGGAGTAAGAAATACGGTGTGCTCATATAGGTCCACCCTTTTTGACCAGCGCACAAAGAGAGAGAGGGAAAGAGTAGGACACAGTCCTGGAGAGCCAAGCACAACGACTGTTGTAACAGGTTAACCACCTGAAATGCGAGTAAGCATCTTATCAGACAACTTCTTACTGGTCTGCACGCAGAATATTTGTCATTCAACCTGTACCATTTCCGATAACTTCTCACGAACCTACCCAACAGCACTGCGTCTCTGAAGGCCAACCGCACTGTTCTGACATGTGAAACTCATGTCACTGTGCTTCTAGTGCAGTTATCAGCTGTGCTCGACATGTCACTTCTGATTCATTAATCTTTGAACACAACCACACTTGGGGGAATCCGCAAACAAGTACGGATAAAGAGAAAATAATTCTGGTAGAAATGAACAATACTGTATTGTGGAGGCCCATTCTCCTGAGTTTAAGTGACTGTACATTCGTCATTACATCAAAACAAATTCAAAGACGGCGCCTATCAGAATTCACAGATCTTGCTCAAACGCGAGTGTGGCGTTACCAATGATACAAATGCTACACAAGAAATTTCGTTCACGTTAGTATTTATGTTTCATAAATACCAAAAAACAGTTAATGTACACACATCAACAAAAGTTTGGAATATCATAGAGTTTACTACAATGGCTTCTTATAGTACACTCATTGAGGTTTGTACAATATCCTATTAACAAAATAAACATGATTCCTGCTGAAAACAAAAGCTAATTTGGTTGTTTGCAAAAAATCATTACAAAACAAAGCAGAGTCTCTCTGAAGTGCACATCTTGAAAACAAACACAGTGAAAATCTTTATCCCATGACGATGTTTATCAGTCTTTAGTATTGTGTATGTCCTCCCTGTATAAGGAAGAGTTCTTCCACTCTGCGAGGTATTCTCGGGATGAGGCAATCAAGTTTATCTTGGGGCATGAAGTCCCAGTCCTCAATGGCAACTGCAGTGAGGTAGTGAAGATCGTCAGGTGGATTCGGAAATCGTCAGGTGGATTTGGACACTGTGAAATGGCCACCTTTCACAGGTCTTATGCATTCTCAGTCGCATTCTTGTCTGCGGACTGTGCTGGCCAATGCATTCCGTTGATGTTGCATCTTTTAAGGAACAGAGATACTGTGAGAATATGGTGCGGTCTTGCATTCTTATTGACTAGGATGACGTTGTCACCGACTTCGCGTCTATAGGGCCTTACAGTCCTTTGTAGGAACTCTTGGAGGTATCGGGGACAAGTCAGATTTCTTAGATTGGAATTAGAGGGGTCCGCCGTCCCATCATTATTGCCGCCCAGAAAATTATCCTTCCACCTGAAAACAAATGGACTTCCTGGTGTCTAGCGCTTCTCGAAACTCTAAAACGTCTAGTGTGCGGATCGTAGTCTCGTCAGCAAACATGACATTACTCCATTCTGCAATGGTCCAATGTTGATGTGACAGAGCCCAGGTCCTTCGATTGCATTGGCTCCGTCGATTCAGTGCAAAACTTCTCATTAGTCTTCTGAAATGAAAACCACCCTGATGCAATCTTCTGCGCACTGTTTGGTCTGAGATACGAATCCCTGTTACTCGGCAGAAGTTATTTCCAGTATCCTGGCAGTTGATGTTTGGCGCCTGCGAGCCGACAGTCGGACGAAACGATCATGCATTGGTTTTGTTATTCGAGGACGAACACTGCGAGGTCTATGGTTCACATTTCCCGTTTCCCTGATCTTTCTCCACATCTTAGACCACTTTGACTGACATGTGACCATTCGGCGATATCTTGCTGTGTATGACCAGCTGAAAGTATAGCCACTAACCTGACTGTATCAAAGTGTTGTATGCCTCTAGGTGGCATGTTACTGCAGAGCTGAAACAACTGAATGAAGCTGTTGTTGATATTGGATTGCGCGCTGTGTACCGCTGCGGCAGCGGTATGTTTACATGAGTGGGAAACGGCCACAAAGCATGCCAGTACTAAACATGATCCAGCACATGCGCTCTAAGTCGTGTAAGGTGGCTATAATTTCGCACCTTACAAGCACTGATCCACATACTTTCCCGTGAACTACAACAACAATTAGATATCATTTGATAGGTTGTACATAATATATATGAATATTTAAAGGAGACTAACATTGTCACGTACGCCTTGTAAGTAATAGTTAACGCTTATTGCTTGCATGAAAGGTGACTGAGTGTTTTTATCATAAAAACGGCGTAATGAATGATTGCCTATACTAGTAGAGGTTGGAACGCCATTGGAGATGAAACGGCAGGCAGAACTCAAGCTCTGGGTGGAAGGCCCGCACAGGTGTTGGTCCTGCTTAAACACAGAAAGTAGCTAGACGGACACACAATAGATTGACGGCCGGCCGTTATTGTAATAGGGCCAGAAGGATAACCGGATAATACTTCCGAACTCTGCAAATGTTTGACGCAGGTGAGAGGAACGAAGAAGTGGCACCTCTGAAATCACTCAGGCTGGGTTATTTCCCAGGATTTTTACTCAGAAGCGTACCATTGTACGAGTATAAGTTTTTCCTCCCAAACTTTCCACGCTAGACGACAAAAGACTAAAATATGGCTGGTCGGCGTTCGGAAGAATCCGTAGAGAGGGTGAATATTCCGTGGTTTCGGGAATATGATTCGTTTTCGGAATTACGATGGTGGGGAGCCAAGCCTTACTGGGAAGCCAGCGGTGGTGAGACGAGGCCTTCCGTTGTGAGCGCCCGTGTGTGACGGTCGCTCGATATCAGCTTGCCGGCCGCTGTGGTCGAGCGGTTCTAGGCGCTTGAGTCCGGAACCGCGCTGCTTCTACGGTCACAGGTTCGAATCCTGCCCCGGGCATGGATGTGTGTGATGTCCTTAGGTTAGTTAGGTTTCAGTAGTTCTAAGTCTAGGGGCGTGATGACCTCCGACGTTAACTGCCATAGTATATATAAAACATTCTCGGTATTCTTGCCGCGTCAGTTCTGGATAAAATCTCGAGCTTTCGACGATTACCTCCATCGTCATCGTCAGGGGCTGACTGTCTTCACTGCTGCTGTGGTAGCCTCTATATAGCCCGAAGACGGCTTCTGATCGGTCGGCGATTACGTACTGCTGTCGCAGACGGTGTCACTGTGTGCGCCGGTGGCGCCACCGCTTCCGTTTCAACGTAAACCTTGGAAGGAACGTCTCTGCTGCTTCTCTGCATCAAGCTCTCGTTTCCACGCACAGCTCAGATGGTATCTGCTATCGCGGTTAAAGTTATTTTGGCTCATTCTTATTTCAACAGCCTCCTTAATAACAGAATCCCAGTACCTGGAGGCATGGGACAGAATTTTAGTTTCATCGAACAGTATTTTATGTTTGTTCGTGAGGCTGCGCTCTGCAATTGCCGATTTCTCCACTTCCCTGTTTTTAATATGGCGTTGGTGTTTTGCACAGAGGTCGGAAACGGTACGAATCGTCTGACCTATATAATTGCTTCCACACTCACAGGGTATACTATAAATTCCAAGGACCCTGAGGCCGAGATTGTCCTTAACAGGGCGTATCATCTCCTTAATTTTCTTAGGAGGATGAAAAATCGGTCTTATACCTCGTCTACGCAGGACTCTTCCTATTTTGCTGGAAATCGCGCCACAAAAAGGAAGAACCGCAATTGGTGTTTCATTCTGCGAGTGTGCAGCATTTTCACGTTTCCTACTTTTGGAGAACGCTGCCTTTATATCGCGTGCACCAACGTGGAAATGCTGCAGATTCACAGAATGAAACACCGATTGCGCTTCTTCCTTTTTGTGGCGCGATTTCCAGCAAAATAGGAAGAGTCCTGCGTAGACGAGGTATAAGACCGATTTTTCATCCTCCTAAGAAAATTAAGGAGATGATGCGCCCTGTTAAGGACAATCTCGGCCTCAGGGTCCTTGGAATTTATAGTATACCCTGTGAGTGTGGAAGCAATTATATAGGTCAGACGATTCGTACCGTTTCCGACCTCTGTGCAAAACACCAACGCCATATTAAAAACAGGGAAGTGGAGAAATCGGCAATTGCAGAGCGCAGCCTCACGAACAAACATAAAATACTGTTCGATGAAACTAAAATTCTGTCCCATGCCTCCAGGTACTGGGATTCTGTAATTAAGGAGGCTGTTGAAATAAGAATGAGCCAAAATAACTTTAACCGCGATAGCAGATACCATCTGAGCTGTGCGTGGAAACGAGCGCTTGATGCAAAGAAGCAGCAGAGACGTTCCTTCCAAGGTTTACGTCGAAACGGAAGCGGTGGCGCCACCGGCGCACACAGTGACACCGTCTGCGACAGCAGTACGCAATCGCCGACCAATCAGAAGCCGTCTTTGGGCTATATAGAGGCTACTACAACAGCCTGAAGACAGTCAGCTCCTGACGATGACGATGGAGGTAATCGTCGAAAGCTCGATATTTTATCCAGAACTGACGCGGTAAGAATACCGAGAATGTTTTATATATAAGTGCCGTCGCGAAAAACTTTGTTCCCACAAGTGCCATAGTGCTTAGAGCCATTTGAACCATTTTGATATCAGCTTTTGATGGTAAAGACGGACTTGCTGTCTTTGCTCTCAGTAGAGTTTATAGTTAGAACAGTTACGAACTGTACAGTTGCGAACCTATACGATTCTGGACTTCACCTCCGGGTTGGAGGTCGTCGTTGAGTACGCAGCGTTCAGTAATTGATAGTACTTCCTCTGACTATACTTACATGTAGACGTTATCTGAACTCCGTCCTTATGGTTGGGAGTTCGCGTTCCTCGTCTGTAGAACACAGAGAGGTGAAGACAGTATTAGAGAATATTAGTCAGATGACCGCCTTCTGCCTTCCTAGTGTTTGAAAAAGTTTATTTGCGGCTGGAGTTCTTCCATCGTCGCAGACGAGTACGAGAACCGTCACTTCGACGCACCGGACTCAGTACATACAGTGATATCGCAAATTGCTTCGGTTTATTAGGGCTATAAAAGCTAAACAGCTGTGATCACGTTAGTTTATTTCCACTGGGGTTCCACACCATCGTAGATCATCTTTGAAAGAAGTGTCTTCTAGTGTTTGGTACGTGGATGATGTCAGTCATTTTTCATTCCCGATATCAGACCGCGCAGTCATATAAGGGGCAGATTTGGGCAATTGATCAGTAATTTTACTTAGAAAATGTAAACTTTGTAATATAAAGGTTTTTTTAAATCTACAATAAATATATAGGCAGGAAAAACGTTTATCATGTAGTAGGATTAGTTGCCTTCATCATTCATTTATGTTTAGATTGTAATTTATAGAATTAAGAGATCCTAAGATCTGCTTCAGGAGGTAGTCAGACAGGGCCAGATCTTCGTTTTAGCGTTTATTATTTTCCGTTGCGCACATCCATTTTACACCCGCCTGGAGTAGCATCCTTGACTGGATAATGCATGAAGTGTCTAGCTCATTGAGAGTTCTAGTATGGTAGACTACGTTATACGATGGTATTTCAAACTTTTGTTGAGCAGCGTATGTTGGAAAGATTTAGTTAATGCTGTTGGGCATGTAAGATTTCTCGCAACTCGCCAGGAGTCGCTATTAAATGACCTTACATTCTCGAAATCAACAAATTCCATATTACGCGCCTTGAGCAAAGGGTCGTCGGCGACGATAACACCACAACATTTGAGCAGTTAATAGTTTGCTAGTACGCCACGTTCACGTACCTTCACACAAGGGGGTGCTGCGTCGCCACACGCCATAGTTCACGAACAACTTAAATCTAAGACTCAGCTGGTTGTCACCAGCAGAAATATACTTCAGACACATTATTTAACTTCACTGCCTGCGCGACTTTACTTAGATGGCGTTACTAGCATAGTATGCCCCCCCCCTCCCCCGCCACAAAGAAAACCTTCTTGTGCCATCAAGAGGGAGCGACACTCGCCGCACATCTCTCCAGTTCAACTGCCCAGCCGTGTGTCTTCCAGCAGTGGCTTATCTCCTCACTGATAACAATCCTTGGTGGCAGTAACTTCAAAGACCACAGTTTGCCAAATATTACCTGTGCTTACAGTTACATCATTCTCTCCGGTTTATGTACATGGATACAAGCTCTAAACACTGATTTTATAAATACGGTGACTTCTCTTCTGTCTACCACGTAAAATGTACGGCGGACTCTTTTTCCTTCCGGCTGTATCCCCTGATGAACTCGTCCACAGGGACTGACGTTAAGGGTGTCTGCCCTTAAGATCTACATCTTAACTTTTATGGTTGGTCCCTTGTCTGTATCCCTGCTTTCTGGCCTACCTGCGCTCCAGCCACCTCTAGGTCAATTCTGGAAGGCTCCCTTAATAAAACTTAAATATCTCCACTCTATAGCTCTCATCGTTATGCTTGTTTTACTAATTTTATAATTATAATATCTGAATCATTTCATAGGCTTTGTAACTAATTTCGTTTCTGAACTATTATTCTTAACTGAATAAATTGTTAATAATCAGCTTGGCCATGGGTAACGTTTTGGCGGTACACGACGTGCCTCAAACCGATCAAAATTGCGCGACGCCGAAAAATCCACTGAACGGATTCTTCCTTATCTTAAGAGCACCGCAGAAAGTTAACTGTGTGTCTTTATGGGCAGACTTTTCTCTAGACTTCTTTTCCGGGCTCGTCTTGGGCGAGAGGCTCTCTTTCGGCTGAACTGAACTTAGACGCAGATGGAGCGTAGTTATTGGTACAGAGCCAGTGATCGATTTTGCAGCGACTCCAGCCGCTACTTGCAGATATGAGTATTCTGAGGTCCAGCCACAACAGCGGGATGAACTGTAGGGAACATCAAATTATTTTCAACAACGTCAGTAATTTCAGTCTTTATCCTGAAGACTTGTTTTCAGTTAGAGGTTCAAAATACTTTCAACTCCAGCAATAGATGCCCATGCATATCCTTCTGTAGTATTTTGTATCTCTGTGCACTAACATTTGGCAATCGCCATACGACTTCAGTGAATGTAAATCGTTTATCCAGATACACTTTCATTTGAATCACATTCCCGATTACTGTTCCAGGTTTTCAAAGGTACTGGCTTATTATTTTCAATGATATTTATCATTTCTTTTGAATTTACGTCTAATCAATTGAGTCAACTGACATCCTAATCTAATTTCGTAGTCAAATGAATCCGTTTACCATCGCTTTGGTAGGTAATGATTTGTTTATGTCAGGTGTAGAGAGCCATATTACAACAGTCAATTAAACATACTATCAAATTACTCAAAAACAGTGTCTCGTAACAACTATCGACAACTTACAAGGTCCACAGATGCCCTTAAGGTTTTCAGGCTGCCGTATCTAGAGGTGTAGGACCATGGATTCTCTTGAGGATCTTCAAGTCGTAAAATCTTAGGTGTAGCTCCACAGATTCTCTTGAGGTTCTCAGGTTGCCATATCTGGAGTGTAGTTGCGTGGATTCTGTTGACAAACCTGGAGGTAAAGGTTCATGATTTTAAGATTTATTTCTCTTCCGTGTGGCCAATAAATAATTTAAATGATAAATAAGTTTGTTCATTTCAGTTCCAGTTCCAGACAGGACATAATTTTCCTAGAAATTGGAGCTTGAGACAAATGTATTGGCTGAGACAGTAACTTTTCTATGTGATGGGAGAGTAACTCAGAATTGTTAAGAACTGCGTGCATGGTATATTACGATTAGTTAGTACTGCAAAATTTCTGCTAGGACGGCAGATAATTCTATTGTTAGCAAAAATATAATTGGCCAGCAGGTTGTAGAGCCTTTTTGATTGTCTCATGGCAATTTTACAGACCTGTAGAAAGTAGAAAGAACTCTGTGTTGGTAGCGAGAACACTTCGGCTTGGAACATAGTGGAGGAGACTTCGACTGGAGATCGGGAAGAGAATACTTGGTCTAGAGACGCTCCCTGACTGCATAACTCTACGTTGTTCTGCGGATTCAACCTGTTGTGCTGCCAGTCATGAACAGCATACCAGAAGGTGTTTTCCAAGAGGATAACGCTCGCTTAAAAAAATGGTTCAAATGGCTCTGAGCACTATGGGACTCAACTGCTGTGATCATCAGTCCCCTAGAACTCAGAACTAATTAAACCTAACTAACCTAAGGACATCACACACACCCATGCCCGAGGCAGGATTCGAACCAGCGACCGTAGCAGCAGCGCGGCTCCGGACTGGAGCGCCTAGAACCGCACGGCCACCGCAGCCGGCCACTCGCTCACATACCGCTGTTGTAACCCAACATGCTCTATAAAATGTCGATATGTTGTCTTTCTCCAATCGAGCACATGTGAGACATGATCGGACGACAAATCCAACGTCATCCACAAACAGCATTAACCGTCCACACACCGACCTACCAAACGCCACAGGTAAGGAAATCCATCCCACAAACTTACATCCGGCTAGCTTTCAACATTTTGGTGGTTACACCCTTTATTTAAGTGCCAGAATTTCACATTTGCGCCTACATTGACCTGTAATCTGGAAATGCTAACCACTTAAAGATGTTACCTAGAGAAATGCATTTCAGAAATTTCATTACTCCTTCGTTAAATCTGTTTTGGTGTCGCGACTCTTTTTCGTCAGTGTAGTTTCCAAGTAATTATTTTTTGAAATGTTGTGGGGCTGTATTGACGATCCCAGATGAACAGAGGTGTGTCCCCCGTGTGTTGCAGTGACGACGCCGGCGCTGGTGGGCATATGCCTGGGCGGCGCGCTCTTCCTGGTGGCGGTGGCCGCGGTGGCCTGCCTCTGCTACCGGCGGCACGGCGGCGGCTCCGCGGCGGCCAAGAAGGCGCTGCGCGGGGGCGGCGGGGGCGGCGCCGGCCTGGGCGCGCTGTCGCTGCACCAGCCGCCGCGCAGGCCCACCGCCGTCCGCTCCCCGGCCGGCGGCGCTCCAGCCCCGCACTACCTGCGCAAGAGCCCCTCGCCCACCGGCAACCCGGCCAAGACTCCGCCAGGGGTCAGTACACACACCACGCACAACTACAGTGGCGTGCTGTCTGGTGTACAGCAGCAGTTTTTTTTCTTTATTGTTACTTTTCACCTCGTACAAAGGTGGGCTGGCAGCGGATAAATCTACTCCGCTCTTCAGCCACAAGCATTACAACAAAAGAGACAAGGAAGACAGAAAAGTAACAGATTGGTGGTTAAAAAACAGTAGATACAAAAATTAAAAACACGAAGCCGTTCACACTCGACGAAAAAACACGAAAAACTGTCGGCACTGCGCACAAACACTGATGACTTAGACGGTACAAGTGAACGAAGGAGCGTGGCGGCGAAAAACACTAAATCACAAACACGATGGCACACACACGAGAATCTGATGGCGATGATCTCCGGCGCGCGAATGTCCACTCAACGTGTGCGAGTCCGGGGACCTGCCAAGAGGGGAAGAAGGTGGTGGGGGAGGGAGAGGGGAGAGCAAAGATGTCAATGGCAGAGGAGATGGGGGGAGGAGTGAAGGTACAGGGGTAGGGGAAGCCCGGGGGAGGAGGGGTGAGAAATGGAAGGAGGGAGGGAAGGGGGAGAGAAGGGAGAGAGGTGCCATAGGAACAAACACAGGAAGTGGGAGAAGAGCATCAAAGTTGGTAGGAGGGGTAGATGGAGGGGAGGAGGGCATCATCAGGGAGGAGGAGCTGGCGGAAGCCACCTTGGGAGAGGGTAAGGAGAGTTGAGAGATGGAGAGGAGGTGGGTCGTGGAAATACAGGCGCGGCAGTGGACGGGGGCGGGAGAGGATGTAAGAGACGAGCGGGTGAGAGGGATCGAGTTTATGGGAAGTGTAGAGGATCCGTATCTGTTCGAGGAAAAGGAGGAGGTGGGAGAACGGATAAGGTCGTACAGGATCCGCGTGGGGGAGGGGAGATGGATGCGATAAGCGAGGCGAAGAGCATGGCGTTCAAGGATCTGAAGGGATTTGTAAAAGGTGGGAGGAGCGGAAATCCAGGCAGGGTGCGCATAACAGAGTATAGGGTGGATAAGTGATTTACAGGTGTGGAGGATGGTGGAGGGGTCCAGACCCGATGTACGGCCAGAAAGGAGCTTGAGGAGACGGAGTCGGGAGCATACCTTGGCTTGGATTGTCCGGAGGTGGGGGGTCCAGGAGAGGCGACGGTCGAGGGTGACGCCAAAGTACTTAAGCGTGGGGGTGAGGGCGATAGGACGGCCATAGACGGTACAACAGCAGGTTGTGGAAAAGTACATGAACTGTGAACCTTGCCGTTGATGGAGAGGCTTGCATGCCTCAGCGACACAGATAGCTGTACTGTAGGTGCAACCACAACCGAGGAGTACGTACTTGGTGATCAAAAAGTCAGTATAAACTTGAAAACTGAATAAATCATGGAATAATGTAGACAGAGAGGTACAAATTGACACACATGCTTGGAATGAGATGGGGTATTATTAGAACCAAAAAAATACAAAAGTTCAAAAAATGTACGACAGATGGCGCTTCATCTGATCAGAATAGCAATAATTAGCATAACAAAGTAAGACAAAGCAAAGATGATGTTCTTTACATGAAATGCCCAATATGTCCACCATCATTCCTCAACAATAGCTGTAGTAGAGGAATAATGTTGTGAACAGCACTGTAAAGAATGTCCGGAGTTATGGTGAGGCGTTGCTGTCAGATGTTGTCTGTCAGCATCCCTAGAGATGTCGGTCGATCACGATACACTTGCGACTTCAGGTAACCCCAAAGCCAATAATCTCACTGACTGAGATCTGGGAACCTGAGAGGCCAAGCATGACGAAAGTGGCGGCTCAGCACACGATCATCGCCAAACGACGCGCGCAAGAGAACTTTCACACGTCTAGCAATATAAACAATGTACGTTCCAGCAGGCGTTTATCAGCCAGGCTGGGGATGATGCGATTCTGTAACATATCGGTGTACCTCTCACCCGTCACGGTAGCAGTTACAAAACCAGAATCACGCATTTCCTCGAAGAAAATAGGCCCGATAATGGTAGATGTGGTAAATCCAACCCATACTGTGACTTTCTCGTCGTGTAATGGAGCTTTCACGACAGTTCTACGATTTTCGGTAGCCAAAATTCTGCAATTGTGGGCGTTGACAGACCCTCGAAGCGTGAAATGAGCTTCGTCGGTCCACAACACGTTACTCTACCAATCGTCATCTTCCGCCATCTTTTGAAACGCCCACACCGCAAATGCCCTCTGCTTCACTAAATCGCCAGGTAACAGTTCATGATGCCGATGGATTTCGTACGGATAGCATCGGAGGGTACGCCTCAGTGCCAACCAAACAGTAGTGTATGGAATGCCGGTGCGACGTGCGACTGCACGAGCGCTGACTTCCCCGTGCGTAGACGAACCCACTACAGTCTCCATTTCTTCCTGAACTGTCTCAGCAGCATTACGCCTTGCGCTCGGTCGGCCACTACGGGGTCTATCGTCTAAACAACCCGTGGCTTCGAACTTCGAAATCATTCTCGCCACAGCTGCATTTGTCAACGGACCTTTACCCATTAGAATCCCCTTCCTATGGCGATAGCACCGTAACGCTGAACTAGCACATTCCCCATCCTGATCATACAGCTTCACTAAAAGCGCCTTTTCAGGTAACGTCAACATGATGCGACTGCTGGCGCATCTGATTCTCTCTCTTTTTTTTTTTTTTTTTTCTTTATTGTAATTTGGACACCCCATACAAGGTGGGCTGGCAGCGGAACAGTGTACTCCGCTCTTCAGCCATAAGCAGTACAAGAAAAAAGAAAGGGAGACAGACAAGTAACAGAATGGCGGTTAAAAAACAGGTGATACAATAGTTAAAAAACATGAAGCCGTTCACACTTGACGAAACAAACAAGAAAAACCGTCAGCACTGGGCACAAACACTGACGAGGTAGATGACACACGTGAACGAAGGAGCGTGGACGGCGAAAAACACTGAGGCACAGACACGACGGCACAGACACTAAACCGAGGGCGATGATCTCCGGCGCGCGAAAGTTCACGATGCGTGTGCGAGTCCGGGGACCTGCCAAGAGAGGAGAAGGAGGAGGAGGAGGAGGAGGAGGAGGGGGAGAGGGAAAGCGAGAGGGGAGAGCAGGGACGCCACGGGCAGGGGAAAGAGGGGGGAGAGAGGAAGGGGGAGGGGAAGCCCGGAAGAAGAGGGGTGGAGGGAGGGGATGTGGGAAAAGGAGAGAGAAGGGAAGGGAAGAGAAAGGAGGGAGGGTGCCGCAGGGAAAGGACACCAGGAGGGAGGGGGGGCAGGGTCAAAGTTGAGATTCTCTCTCTCATTACAGCTCCTTTTATACACGTTTGTCAAGCGCAGTTAATGACGTTTTGCTGTCCAGCGCCATCTGTCGGACATTTTGTGAACTTGGTTCTAATAAAAACCCATGTCATTCCAAGCAAGTGTGTCAATTTTTACCTCTCTATCTACATTATTCCGTGGTTTATTAAGTTTTCAAATTCATACTGACTTTTTGATCATCCGGTTTCTGTTGAGAGGCAGACAAACGTGTGGTTCCTGAAGAAGGGCAGCAGCCTTTTCAGTAGTTGCAGGGGCAACGGTCTGGATGATTGACTGATCTGGCCTTCTAACACTAACCAAAACGGTCTTGCTGTGCTGGTACTGCGAACGACTGAAAGCAAGGGGAAACTACAGCCGTAATTTTTCCCGGGGGCATGCAGCTTTACTGTATGGTTAAATGATGATGCCGTCCTCTTGGGTAAAAGAAGAGAAATTTGTTAACATCGAATTTAGATGTGTCAGGAAGTGGTTTCTGAAAATATTTGTGCGGAGTGTAGCCTTGTGTGGAAGTGAAACGTAGATGATAAATAGTTTAGACAAGAAGAGAACAGAAGCTTTCGAAGTGTCGTGCTACAGAAGAATGCTGAAGATTAGATTGGTAGATCACATAACTAATGAGGAGGTATTGAATAGAATTGGAGAGAAGAGAAATTTGTGGCACAACTTGACTAGAGGAAGGGATCGGTTGGTAGGGCATATTCTGAGGCATCAAAGGATCACCAATTTAGTACTGGAGGGCAGCGTGGAGGGTAAAAATCGTAGAAGGGGGGGGGGGGGCAAGAGATGAATACACTAAACAGATTCAGAAGGACGTAGGTAGCAGTAGGTAGTGGGAGATGAAGAAGCTTGCACAGGATAGAGTAGCATGGAGAGTTGAATCAAAGCAGTCTCTGGACTGAAGACCACAACAGCAACAAGGCAAAACATAATGACTACTACCCATCGCGAGGCTGCATGCCGCGTGTTGGCGTTGCGGGCACGTGACGCGGTAACAAAACTCCTTAAGCGGAGCAGACACTTACGGGGGATAACTCTAGCAAAGATAAGGTCTGCAAATGGGGAAATCCATTGAGATAAGTGACTTTGACAAAGGGCAGATTCTTATTACGCAGAGCCTGTGAATGATTATCTCGAAAACGGCGAAGCTGGTCAGATGTGCACGTACTACATTCGTGAGCATCTAGAGAAAGAGATAGAAGGAAAGTGAAACTACCTCTAGGCGCTAAACGGCTGGACGTCCACGACTTTCACAGAACGTGGTGTTCGGAGTTCTGTCTGGTCTGTAAAGTGATCTGTGGCATCTCTGCTGAAATAGCACAATGCTGGTGAACACACAAGTATTTCAGGGCACCCCATTCATAATATGTTTTTGAACAGGGAGCTCTGCAGCAGACCACCCTACGTGTTCACATGTTGACCCAATGACATCGTCAGTTACGATTATACTGGGCGCAGGACCATCGGGACTTGACCGTCGATCAATGGGAACGGGTCGGCTCTTCGTGAATCATATTTTTGCTAAACTAGGTCGATGGTCGTCTCCACAAACACCGTCATCGAGATGAAAGGCAGCTCGAAACGCGCAGCGCAGGCTGGTGGGATCAGTGTTATGCTATGGGAGACATTCTCCTGCGCTTGCATGGGACCTGTGGTAGTAATCGAAGACACGCTGACAGTTTCAAACTACCTGCATCATGCTTGATGTCTTCCCCGACGGCGATGTCATCTTTCACCAATATAATTGTCCGTGACTCGGAGCCATAACCGTGCTACAGTGGTCTGAACTCACTTTGATATCTCGGCGACCAAATTCATCTGATGCATATCCTATGGAATCCATCTGGATCGCTGTCGGGCGCCATCACCGAGTACGCAAATCAGCGGCCGGTTATTTACGCCATTACATGACCTGTAGGTAGACATTTAATGCCACCTACCTCCACAAGCCTACCAACAAACTTTCATATCCCTGATATGCAGAATCAGTGTTGTATTTCATTCCAAAGACGGACATACAAGCTATTAAGAAAGTAGTCATAATGTTTGGCTCATCAGTGTATAAGCAAATATACAGTCCACTCACACAATGTGGTGAGCTTTCTGAAGCTTGAATAACCACATTTGTGGCGTGGACGTGCAAAAAAAAACAAAAAAAACAAAAAAAAAAAAAAAGATTGGAAATAATCATACGGCGTCAGTGGCCGGGAGTTCCCAAGCGGGAAGTTCGGCCGCCAAGTGCAAGTTTCTAGGCATATTATCGCGTAGGCACAGCACTCTCTCCTGTACGATGTTAACAAATTTCTCTTTTGTAGTAAACGATTTTCCTGCTGTTGCCAGTCTGCATTTTATATCCCCTTTGCTTCAGCCACCACTAGTTATTTTGCAGACCAAAAAAGTGGCTCTGAGCGCAATGAGACTTAACATCTGAAGTCATCAGTCCCGTAGAACTTGGAACTACTTAAACCTAACTAACCTAAGGACATCACACACATCCATGCCCGAGGCATGATTCAAACCTGCGACCGCAGCGGTCGCGCGGTTCCAGACTGAAGCGCCTAGAACCGCTCGGCCGGCTCCAAACAACAAAAGCCTCCAAACAACGTATCTCCAAACCAAATTTCATCGAAATCGGTTCAGCCAAGGGAAAACGTAAGAGATAGAGTTATTTTCCCATTTATAATATTACTGTGGATAAAATATTCAGTTATGATGTCTCACCTTTCGTGATACGATTTTTATGAAATGAAGCCTATACGGTATCCCGCTCTGTGTCAAGTTACCTGTGAAAACACCATGAAATAGATTAGCTTGTTCAAAAAACAGAAAGATACGACACTTTTAGATAAAACTTATCCTTTTCTCGCGATCCGTTTTTGATTTAGTAAACCCTACACGGTGTATCATGCTAATCTCAAGTCACTTTTGAAAATCCCATGAAAATTCTTCTAGTAGTTTTGGAAATTAGCTACTTAAAACAGGGAAACCGACAAATGTGACGGTTTAGCTAAAACTTTACACCGCGATACCTTTTTTCGTGTTCAGATATTGATGAAATATAGCCTTTACGGAGTCTGAAGCTATGCTCAAGTTACCTGCGAAAATCTCGTGAAAACTGATCTAGTAATTTCGGATATTAGCGAGTTTAAACAGAAGTACAAGTCAGTTTTACGGATTTATTATTAGCTTTCTTCTGAACACTGATGTTACAGACAACATTTGACTAAGTTATCAGTTTGTATCGAGGCACTAATCAGGTTAAGATACACTTCCAAGATGTTCTAAGTCCATTCGCAGAGCGTTGAATTTGGTGGGCGATCGGCATCCTTCGAAGACGGGTGGTGGCACTTGCCGTACTAACCGGCAAGGCGTCAGCCCGGGAAGTAGACCAATTATCTCCTCATTTGACTCTCCACATCGCTCTGTTGTCGTCAGGTCGTGCAGCTCCCTAAATGGTCAGCGATTGAAGGGTACTTAACAATGGTCTAATTCCCCCTATAACCGGTGCTGCAAAATAATACGTTCTAAGGCGGTGCCTTCTGTACACGCGATCGAACCTATGGAGTCCTCTCGCGCATACGTCTGTTGCACAGGCAACCCTGTAGATTACTGAACCGCGTGCTGCGTCTGTGGACTGGGATAAAATGGAGTCAATACTGCCTCGCGTGTTTTTCAAACATTAATTACGCTAGGAAACAGTTAAATTTCACAGTATTTCCTATATTTCTAACCTTCGGCAGTAGTATTCCACTTTTTTCCCCCTCAAATCTTTCGTGTTTCTATTTATTACTGCGTAATGCACCTCTTGCACCAGATCGGTTTGTGTTTCTATTTATTACTGCGTAACGCACCTCTTGCACCAGATGGGTTTTTACACTGTCTCTGTAGGAGAGCGGAACATCCATTCCGATTGGTCCCTGACATTTAGCAGCACTACTGGAAACCGACTGCTGCCGACTTTTGTGATCTTTCGCTGGCGCGAGCGGCCATTATGCGCCCTCACAGCACACTCATTCAATCGCGAGGCTTCGCACAGGCGTCCATTCATCGCTGACGTCCGACCCAGAGCCGGCGTGCGCGGAGAGAATGAACAAACGGGCTGGAACGCCGCGCCGAGGTAATGGCTGCCGTCGGCGGCCGTCCCCGAGCTGTGCATCAGCGCACTGTCACTAAACATTCTCAGCACGCAGCAAAACACTGCGGACTGTTCGCCTTCTGCCAAATAATAAAACTATTGGCGGTGGCCATAGAATAGGGGTAGAGATGAGTCTAGCACTGATTTTATTGTTCGGACACCCTCCAATGTCAACGTCGTTTAGATTGTCCCGAGAGGTAATGCCTCCAGATTGGAAATACACTGATGATTAAAATTCTTCTGGGTATCGTACGGCGTCAGAGCATAAAATTCTTTGATTATAAACTTAAAACTAACGTTTCGACCCTATCTCAATGGGCCGAGCGTTTCTAGGCGTTTCAGTCTGGAACCGCGAAACCGTTACGGTCGCAGGTTCGAATCCTCCCTCGGGCATGGATGTGTGTGATGTCCTTAGGTTAGTTAGGTTTAAGTAGTTCTAAGTTCTAGGGGACTGATGACCTCAGATGTTGAGTGCTCAGAGCCCTTTTGAACCTATCGCAATGGCCTCCCTCAGGGCAAGACGATTTAGTGGAGGAAAGATGGCTGGTATCAGATGATTGGTGTCAATACGTCATATTTTTGAACTTTTATTGGTCCTAGAACATAACAGGCTAGTCATGATGGATTGGGAAGGATAGGAAAGAAGCTATTTGAGCGCTAGCCGGCTTGTCAGTGATTGGTGACATTCTGCAGATCACCATAGGGCTTCAAAAAATGGTTAAAGTGGCTCTGAGCACTATGGGACTTAACATCTGTGGTCATCAGTCCCCTAGAACCTAGAACTACTTAAACCTAACTAACCTAAGGACATAACACACATCCATGCCCGAGGCAGGATTCGAACCTGCGACCGTAGCAGTCGCGCGGTTCCGGACTGAGCGCCTTAACCGCGAGACCACCGCGGCTGGCCACCGCATCTGGTGGGCACGTTTTCTTCCTGGTGTGCGCGGAAATGCATTGACAGTTTCCCTGTAGCTGTTTGTTTAGGTTGTCCCGTTGAGGCTTCTGCCCCGCGACCACTCGTGGCCTGTTGGACCTGGGGTAGCCGGCAGACAGGACGCTGGAAGTTTGTAGTCGTCCTCTCTGTTGATTCTGTCGGGCTGCTTGGTAATTTCAATCGTCCGTGCCTACCAGATAAGAGACACTAACAACATCAAAGAAGAACTGAGGGAGCTACACCACACGTTTCACTTCAGCAGTTACGACAATAACATTTAAAGAAAGGCGACCAAGGCCAACCGAAATGAAACAAAAGAAATGGGGAAGGAAGAAAGATTTCGCTACTGCATTTACCATATGTGAACGGCCTCAGTAAACGGCTAGGCAACGTCCTCTAGCAACGATGTTGCAAACCGATTTTCCGCAGCAGCCAGGGGATCCACAAACTAAACACTGCAGAAGTATATGAACCGCATTGCGAGAACGGAGCTGCCTACATACAGGGGAAAAAATGAGCGTATGGCATCGTTGGCCAGGAGGCCCCTTCTGGGGAAGTTCGGCCGCCAAGTGCAAGTCTTATTTCAGTCGACGCCACAGTGGGCGACTTTCGCGCCGATGATGAGGATGAAATGATGATGGTGACAACACAACACCCATATCTCCAATCCGGTCAGGAATTGAACCCGGACCCACTTCCATAGGAGACGAGCACGTTACCACGCACCTGTACAGGCGGCCAGGGACAGGGGCGGGGGGGGGGGGGGGGGGGGAACCAGACAGCACACGAGTAGCAGAACATTAACGCTCTGTGCGATTAGCACAGCACAATAAATCGGCGAGAGCGGAACACTAGCATGACTGTGGACAGCCGATTTTGTTCCAGCAAGCTCGTGGGGAATGGACGCACCAGCGGTGGATTGTAGAGGCGACTGAAATTCTTGAGCAGCCTGACATCATCAATAGAGAGGACGGCACAAAACTTCCGGCTTCCTGGTTGTCAAATCATCCCAGTACAACGGGCCGTGACTGTTCGCGGGGCAGAAACTTTGTCGAGCACGGACGAGACAGCCTAAACAAACAGCTGCAGGGAAATGTCAGTGCAGTTTCGCGTACGCCAGGAAGAAAATTTGCCCACCAGAAGCCAAGCGCTAATTTGCACACTGTCGCCAATCACTGACAAGTCGACTAGAACACCAATAGTGTCTTTCCTGCCATCCATCTTCCGTCATGACTATTATATTCTAGGGCCAATAAAATTTAAAACATATGACGTATTGATACCGATCGCCTGCAATAAATACAGCCACTTTTCCTCCACCAGAAACACTGTCTTTTGTAATAATTTCAAACACCAGTTTTCTCCTCCGATTCCGAAAACATTCTGTTGGCACCCACCTACATAGTGAGAAATGATCATCACGATAAAATAAGAGAAATCAGGGCCCGCACAGAAAAATTTAAGTGCTCGTTTATCCCGCGTGCTTTTCGAGAGTGGAACGGTAGAGACACAGCTTGAAGGTGGTTCATTGAACCCTCTGCCAGGCATTTAATTGCGAATAGAAGAGTAATCAAATGGCTCTGACCACTATGGGACTTAACATCTGAGGTCATCAGTCCCCTAGAACTTTTTTAACATCTGAGGTCATCAGTCCCCTAGAACTTAGAACAACTTAAACCTAACCAACCTAAGGACATCGCACACATCCATGCCCGAGGCAGGATTCGAACCTGCGACCGTAGCGGTCGCGCGGTTCCAGACTGAAGCGCCTAGAACCGCTCAGTCACACCAGCCGGCAGCAGAGTAATCACGTAAATGTAGATGAATACGGTCGAAACATTGGTTTTAAGATTATGATAAAGTTTTTCCACTATGGCACAGTACAATACCCAAAAGAATTTTAATCATCGTGACACCGAGCGAGGTGACGCAGTGGCTAGCACACTGGACCTGCATTCGAGAGGACGTCGGTTCAAACCCGCGTACGGCCATCCTGATTTAGGTTTTCCGTGATTTCCCAAAATCGCTTCAGGCAAATTCCGGAATGGTTCCTTTGAAAGGGCATGGCCAACTTCCTTCCTCATCCTTCCCTAATCTGATGGGACCGATGTCCTCGCTGTTTGGTCCCCTTCCCCAAATCAACCAACCAAAGTACACCGTCGCCCATCAAAAGAGCAACACCAGGAAGGACAGCGATCAATAAAACTTTACTTACTGTGCGTATACTATACAGCAGGATTAAGTTTGTAGGTGATTTCGAAATTTTGTACGCATAGCTGCCAACTATCGCAGAATGAAGAGGTCTAACCAACGTTGTGGCCAGCATGGGAGCATTTTGCAGAGCATACATTGCCGTCTGTAGTGATTACAAGTCATATTACCAACCATGTCCAGCCTCTTGTAATGTTGATAGGACCATCATGAATAGCCGACTTAGGTTAAAGTCGTATGACATGAAAGACAGGGAGACCCGGAATGGCAGGATGAGCTGCCTATTTCAAACGTTTCGTTGTCCATTGCATCTTCAGGCACGTTTCCTTTCACGAAGACTGAGAGCTATGTCCTATGTGCTTAACTGTAGCTGTTAACTATAGGTGACTGCAATGGCGTGTGTGTGTGTGTGTGTGTGTGTGTGTGTGTGTGTGTGTGTGTGGAGATGATGAGAGAAGGGAGAGGGTCCATTGAGGGCACGTAGCCTACTCCTGTCGGAAAGCACTAAGTGGACCGCTACTCCTGTCGGAAAGAAACTAAGTGGACCGCCCCATCCGACGAACGAATGACCATCAACACTGTCACATGTCCTCACTTCATGAGACGCTACGGAAAGGTTTGGAATTTAATCCAGGACATTGGCACAAAGTCTGGTGAACTCCATCTCTGCCGGTCAAATATTAGCAGTGAAAATTTCATCCATCACCAGAAATCGTGCCGACTTATCTCCTAGTCGAGCGCCTCAGCACAGGCATGAGTCAGTGATCTCAGCTTCGGAGGCGGGTAGCTGTGAGTTCAGTGTAATTACTTTTCCTGAATAAATGACATTTCTATTCGTCTTATAGCATATTTATTTCAGCTGTATTCTGTACTATACTGCAGCAATTCTTTCTACGTGTGGTCCAAGTAACGTCGAGCAACGTTACTTGGTAGTCATACATCATGCGAAAGTTAGTTTCGCCCGTAAATTTTCCACACCACCGTACTTAAGTATAATATAATTTCCTTCCTTCCAAATCAGATTTCTGTGTTGGTGTGCTTAACATTTTTCGTTTATACCATATTTTGAGTAAACAGCCTGAAACTAAACGTACTATTGAATTTTATGACGTCGCGCCTGCGGAATTTATATATGTTAAGGATCATGCACGTGTTGCCTCGATTTCTGGACAAGACTAATCCGTTTCAGTTATAATGAGAAATCATATAGATAGCAATATGATCTCACATTCAAGTTCTAGTACAATAATACGGTAGCTACTGAGAAGAGGAAGTTCATTCTACTCAAGAGGAAGATATCTATAACTACATCTACATCCATACTCCGCAAGTCACCTGACGGTGAGTGGCGGAGGGTTTGTTTAACTTGTGGCAGCCTTGATAACAATCACCTGTTCTTTTGGAACATTTATTTTCATCAATGTTGTTGTTGTGGTCTTCATTCTCAAGACTGGTTTGATGCAGCCCTCCAAGCTACTCTATCATATGAAAGCCTCTTCATCTTCGAATAACTACTGCAACCTACATCCTTCTGAACCTGCTAACTGTATTCATCTCTTGGTATTTCTCTACTATTTTTACCCTCCACACTTCCCTCCAGTACTAAACTCGTAATCAAATGTTCAAATGTGTGTGAATTCCTAAGAGACCAAACTGCTGAGGTCATCGGTCTCTAGACTTACACATTACTTAAACTAACTTATGCTAAGAACAACACACACATCCATGCCCATGTGAGGACTCGAACCTCCGGCGGGAGTGGCCGCGCAATCCGAGACATGGCGCCCCAAACCGCGCGGCCACTCCGCGAGGCAAGCTGGTAATCCCTTGACGTCTCAGGAAGTATCCTACCAATCGATCACTTCTTCTAGTCAAGTTGTGTCACAGATTTCTTGTCTCCCCGTTCTATTCAGAACCTCCTCCTTCTCTTCTTGTCTAAAGTGTTCATAGTACAAGTTTCACTTACAGTCATGACTACACTTCAGACAAATGCCATAAAAAAATTCAGTCTATATGTGATGTTAAGAAATTTCTCTTGATCAGAAACGCATTTTTGCCACTGCAGGTCTAAATTTTATATCCTTTCTACTTCGGCCAAAAAATGGTTCAAACGACTCTAAGGACTATGGGAGATAACATCTGAGGTCATCAGTCCCCTAGACTTAGAACTGCTTAAACCTAACTAACCTAAGGACATCACACACATCCATGGCTAAAAATGGCTCTGAGCACTATGGGACTTAACATCGGAGGTCATCAGTCCCCTAGAACTTAGAACTACTTAAACCTAACTAACCTAAGGACGTCACACACATCCATGCCCGAGGCAGGATTCGAACCTGCGACCGTAGCAGTCGTGCGGTTCCGGACTGAAGCGCCTAGAACCGCTCGGCCACCACGACACGTCCATGCCCGAGCAGCAGCGCGGTTCCGCACTGAATCACCTAGAACCGCTCCGCCACAGCTGCCGGCCTACTACGACCATCATCAGTTATTTTGCTCTTCAAATAGCAAAACACAAGTGCTACTTTGTTTCCTAATCTAATTTCCTCAGCGTCACCTAATTTAATTCGACTACATTCCATTACCCTTCTTTTACTCTTCTTGATGTTCATCTTGTATCTTCCTTTCAAGACACAGTCCATTCCATTCAACTTCTCTTCAAGGTCCTTACCTGTCTCTAATAGAACTACAATGTCATTTGCAAACCTCAAACGTTTAAACTTCTTCTTCCTGAACTTTAATTCCTGCTCCCAATTTTTTTTCTGTTTTTGCACAGATTGAATAAAGTCACAGGTAGGCTTACAATCATGTCTCACTCTGTTCTCAACCATGCTTCCCTTCCACGCCAAATGTCTCTTATAGCTTGCTTTCTGATTTCTGTACAAGTTGTAAATAGCCATTCGCTCCCTGTAATTTACCTCTACCTTCATAATTTCAAAGAGAGTATCCAGTCAACGTCATGAAATGCTTTCTCTAAGTCTACAAATGCTATAAACGTTGGTCTGTCTTTCGACAATAGTATCGGATAAGTGCAATGATCTGTAGTATTGATAATATCCCTTTTAAACATCCATAATCGTAATTAGAGTGAAACCTCAACCAGATTATCACTATTAAACAATTTAGACATACTATTAATTTTCAAACTGAATTTAATTTCTCCATATTAACACTTACTCTTTGGGTTTCCCATCGTTTGAGAACAAAGCTCCGTAGTTTAACACAACTTAATAGCAGAAATGTAATATAGAAGCGACGGTAGCAGTGCCATTCGCAACATTATAAAGCACACACTGAACAGTATAACCATGAAAAAGACACCGACGTTTAGATAATGTATGATATGTTTGTTTCGCGGCCGTTAGCCACCAGTCACTTGAATCAGCAGTTGTCTTGTGACAGCCAGAGCGAGAGCACCAGCAGCAGCGAGTACTGTTTGTATAAAGCGTTTATTTTGCATTTTGTTTACGACCTTCCACTAAGGAAGGGATTCTATTTGTGTTTATCTGCTCTGCATAGTAACTAACAGTTCTTGATAAAACTTTACGTAGTTTTCGTGTTAGATTTCTTAGTATTTTCTTGATCGTTTAGAACAGAAAGCGCCCTAAAACCGTCTTTTGTTTGTTTCGCGGCCGTTAGCCACTAGTCACTTGAATCAGCAGTTGTCTTGTGACAGCCAGAGCGAGAGCACCAGCAGCAGCGAGTACTGTTTGTATAAAGCGTTTATTTTGCATTTTGTTTACGACCTTCCACTAAGGAAGGGATTCTATTTGTGTTTATCTGCTCTGCATAGTAACTAACAGTTCTTGATAAAACTTTACGTAGTTTTCGTGTTAGAGTCTGTTCTTCTTTAGAACAGAAAGCGCCCTAAAACCGCCTTTTGTTTGTTTCGCGGCCGTTAGCCACCAGTCACTTGAATCAGCAGTTGTCTTGTGACAGCCAGAGCGAGAGCACCAGCAGCAGCGAGTACTGTTTGTATAAAGCGTTTATTTTGCATTTTGTTTACGACCTTCCACTAAGGAAGGGATTCTATTTGTGTTTATCTGCTCTGCATAGTACCTAACAGTTCTTGATAAAACTTTACGTAGTTTTCGTGTTAGATTCTGTTCTTCTTTAGAACAGAAAGCGCCCTAAAACCGTCTTTTGTTTGTTTCGCGGCCGTTAGCCACTAGTCACTTGAATCAGCAGTTGTCTTGTGACAGCCAGAGCGAGAGCACCAGCAGCAGCGAGTACTGTTTGTATAAAGCGTTTATTTTGCATTTTGTTTACGACCTTCCACTAAGGAAGGGATTCTATTTGTGTTTATCTGCTCTGCATAGTAACTAACAGTTCTTGATAAAACTTTACGTAGCGTTTTTGTACTTATTTGCTGCGCTTAGCTTTTAAATAGTTTTTCTGGGAAAACCTAGCGTAGTTTTCGCGTCTCGTATTTCAGTGAGTGTTTCTTGATTATCAGAGTAGCTCATCAGAAGATTATCTTGGGAATTTGTCACCGTATAGAGTAGGGTAAACATAGTCATGTGTAGGGACTGTGGTTGTTGTGAGCGGACGCAAGGAGAATTGGCCACTCTTCGGGGGCAGGTGGAGGCTTTGTCTGTCAGGCTCATCGAGCTCGAGGCGCAGGCGTCGGCTCGTAGTGGCGTTGGGGCAACTGTGGTGAGACCTATGCCTACTTCGGTGGCCTTGGAATCACATGGAACCCCTGATGTCGCTGCGTCTTCCGGCAGTGAGCATCTTACCGGTCAGCCATCACTCCAGGGTGAATGGCGGACAGTGGTGGGCTCGCGCGTGCCTGGCCGAAAGGCGAAGGTGGGATCTGGCCGCGTGGCAGCTGCCTTACCCCTTTCCAACAGGTACGGGGTGCTTCCTAGTGGTGATGACATCGTTTCCGAGCCACCACAGGATGCCTCGCCTGTTGGGCCAGTGGCCGATTCTCCGGCAAGGTCCCGACAGTCACAGAGGGCGGGCCTATTAGTTATAGGGAGCTCCAACGTTAGGCGGGTTATGGAGCCCCTCAGGAAAATAGCGGGTAGGTCGGGGAAGAATGCCAGTGTGCACTCGGTGTGCTTGCCGGGGGGTCTCGTCCGTAATGTGGAGGAGGCCCTTCCGGCAGCTATTGAACGCACTGGGTGTGACCGGCTGCAGATAGTAGCACATGTCGGAACGAATGACGCCTACCGCTTGGGTTCTGAGGCCATCCTTGGTTCCTTCCGGCGGCTGGCTGATTTGGTGAAGACAACCAGCATCGCACGCGGAGTGCAAGCTGAGCTTAATATCTGCAGCATAGTGCCCAGAGTCGATCGCGGTCCTCTGGTTTGGAGCCGTGTGGAGGGTCTAAACCAGAGGCTCAGACGACTCTGCGACTATAATGGTTGCAAATTCATCGACCTCCGTTATTGGGTGGAGAACTGTAGGGCCCCCCTAGACAGGTCAGGCGTGCACTACACACCGGAAGCAGCTACTAGGGTAGCAGAGTACGTGTGGCGTGCACACGGGGGTTTTTTAGGTTAGAGGGACCCCCCCTTGGGCGAAACGATAAAATACCTGACGGCTTACCAGAGAGGACATTATCATCGTTGATAAAGAACGTCCGTCCTCAGAGACCAAAAACAGGAAAAGTCAACGTAATATTGGTAAACTGCAGGAGTATCCAGGGCAAGGTTCCTGAATTAGTATCTCTTATTGAAGGAAATAGTGCGCATATAGTATTAGGAACGGAAAGTTGGTTAAAACCGGAAGTGAACAGTAACGAAATCCTAGACACAGAATGGAATATATACCGCAAGGATAGGATAAACGCCAATGGTGGAGGAGTATTTATAGCAGTAAAGAATTCAATAATATCCAGTGAAGTTATTAGCGAATGCGAATGTGAAATAATCTGAGTTAAGTTAAGTATCAAAGGTGGGTCAGATATGATAGTCGGATGCTTCTATAGACCACCTGCATCAGCAACCGTAGTAGTTGAGCGCCTCAGAGAGAACCTGCAGAACGTCGTGAAGAAGTTTCGTGATCATACTATTGTAATAGGGGGAGACTTCAATCTACCAGGTATAGAATGGGATAGTCACACAATCAGAACTGGAGCCAGGGACAGAGACTCTTGTGACATTATCCTGACTGCCTTGTCCGAGAATTACTTCGAGCAGATAGTTAGAGAACCAACTCGTGAAGCTAACGTTTTAGACCTCATAGCAACAAATAGACCGGAACTTTTCGACTCCGTGAATGTAGAAGAGGGCATCAGTGATCATAAGTCAGTGGTTGCATCAATGACTACAAGTGTAATAAGAAATGCCAAGAAAGGAAGGAAAATATATTTGCTTAACAAGAGTGATAGGGCACAAATCGCAGAATATCTGAGTGACCACCATCAAACGTTCATTTCTGAGGAAGAGGATGTGGAACAAAAATGGAAAAAATTCAGAAACATCGTCCAGTACGCCTTAGATAAGTTCGTACCGACTAAGGTCCAAAGCGAGGGGAAAGATCCACCGTGGTATAACAATCATGTACGAAAGGTACTACGGAAACAAAGAAAGCTTCATCATAGGTTTAAGAGTAGTCGAATCATAGCTGATAAGGAAAAGCTGAACGAAGCGAAAAAGAGCGTAAAGAGAGCAATGAGAGAAGCATTCAACGAATTCGAACATAAAACATTGGCAAACAATCTAAACAAGAACCCTAAAAAGTTTTGGTCATATGTAAAATCGGTAAGCGGATCTAAATCCCCTATTCAGTCACTCGTTGACCACGATGGCACCGAAACAGAGGACGACCGAAGAAAGGCAGAAATACTGAATTCAGTGTTCCGAAACTGTTTCACTGCGGAAAATCGTAACACGGTCCCTGACTTCAGCCGTCGCACGGACGCCAAAATGGAAAATATTGAAATAAACGATATCGGAATTGAAAAACAACTGCTATCACTTAGTAGCGGAAAAGCATCCGGACCAGACGAGATACCCTTAAGATTCTACAGTGATTATGCTAAAGAACTTGCCCCCTTTCTATCAGCAATTTATCGTAGATCGCTGGAAGAACGTAAAGTACCTAGCGACTGGAAGAAAGCGCAGGTCGTTCCCATTTTCAAGAAGGGTCATAAATCAGATGCGAATAATTATAGGCCTATTTCGCTTACGTCAATCTGTTGTAGAATAATGGAACATGTTTTGTGTTCTCGTATTATGACGTTCTTAGATAATACAAATCTCCTTCATCATAACCAACATGGATTCCGCAAACAGAGATCATGTGAAACTCAGCTCGCCCTATTTGCCCAAGAAATTCACAGTGCCGTAGACACTGGCGAGCAGATTGATGCCGTATTCCTGGACTTCAGGAAGGCATTTGATACGGTTCCGCACTTACGTTTAGTGAAAAAAATACGAGCTTACGGAATATCGGACCAGGTTTGTGATTGGATTCAGGATTTCCTAGAAGAAAGAACACAACATGTCATTCTTAACGGTTCAAAATCTGCAGATGTAGAGGTAATTTCGGGAGTACCGCAGGGAAGCGTGATAGGACCTTTATTGTTTACAATATACATAAATGACTTAGTTGACAACATCGGTAGCTCCGTGAGGCTATTTGCAGATGACACGGTTGTCTACAAGAAAGTAGCAACATCAGAAGACTCGTACGTACTCCAGGAGGACCTGCAGAGGATTAATGCATGGTGCGACAGCTGGCAGCTTTCCCTAAACGTAGATAAATGTAATATAATGCGCATACATAGGGGCAGAAATCCATTCCAGTACGATTATGCCATAGGTGGTAAATCATTGGAAGCGGTAACGACCGTAAAATACTTAGGAGTTACTATCCGGAGCGATCTGAAGTGGAATGATCACATAAAACAAATAGTGGGAAAAGCAGGCGCCAGGTTGAGATTCATAGGAAGAATTCTAAGAAAATGTGACTCATCGACGAAAGAAGTAGCTTACAAAACGCTTGTTCGTCCGATTCTTGAGTATTGCTCATCAGTATGGGACCCTTACCAGGTTGGATTAATAGAAGAGATAGACATGATCCAGCGAAAAGCAGCGCGATTCGTCATGGGGACATTTAGTCAGCGCGAGAGCGTTACGGAGATGCTGAACAAGCTCCAGTGGCGGACACTTCAAGAAAGGCGTTACGCAATACGGAGAGGTTTATTATCGAAATTACGAGAGAGCACATTCCGGGAAGAGATGGGCAACATATTACTACCGCCCACATATATCTCGCGTAATGATCACAACGAAAAGATCCGAGAAATTAGAGCAAATACGGAGACTTACAAGCAGTCGTTCTTCCCACGCACAATTCGTGAATGGAACAGGGAAGGGGGGATCAGATAGTGGTACAATAAGTACCCTCCGCCACACACCGTAAGGTGGCTCGCGGAGTATAGATGTAGATATCTAAGTGCCATTTTTCTACAATTTCATACATTTTTAAACCAAATAACTTATTTTCAAATAGCGTAAAAAGCAACTGTTTTCTTTTTATTTTCGTACATCTGATTTACTTTACTGCACTGTTCTTTTAATAGAAAAATTTAAGAATTCTTATATCACTTATAATTTTACTTTTAAGATACGTAAGTTCGATCCTGAAGAAGTGGACCAGCAGCCTATCCCAGATCACGTGGTGCGGATGAAACATGCTTTACAGTAGGACGCACACAAAGTGATAGGTTCCTGGTGGTTTTCACCGGAAGTATAAAAATCCATTGGTCGTGGACAATGTAAATGAGGGTCTGTCTGTCTAGTTCTGCAGATACCATTCAAGAACAAAACAGTTGCGTTAAAAATTGCTGAAAGAGCTTCCTTAATACAAAAGTTGTACTAGACCAACTTTGGCGTTCTGATAACGAACACATGGGCTACTTTCCTTCTAGTTACTTTCGCTCCCAATTTCATTTGGGAATGCGACTTTTCATGTGCAGCAGTCATATAAATCATGGCGACCTAGAGTTGATTTTAGCGTAACTTAAACTTTTTTTTTTCAACTAGCCGCACATGAAAATCGTATGATAAATTAAAAACATGTCGCTAGGTAGAGACTGCGATGACGGTCGTATCCAGATATGACTGCATTTTGAGAATGTTTGGAATTTTGTTGCGCATTTATATTTAAAACTTTATTAATCACGGACAGCGTACGCGAATTTTCTGTTCATTATGTTTCCGCTGCAAATGTTTAAACTCCGGGACCGTGGAAAGTAGGGCGTGCGCCGGGCACTCCATCAGGGCGGGCCTAGAAACCAATTAATTTTAATGGTAACGGGAGCCTCATTTTCCGCTCCCCCGTTACATTACTCGCGTTATTAAACGCAACAACCTTGCTGGTATTTCCGACCGAAATTAGCTTCTCATCTTCTGCTACCAGCTAAGGTGTCGAAACGGAAAACAAGTTACTCGCAAAGACATAGCCAATTTTCTCGAAAGTATCGTCTCTGTGTTATTCAGTTATTCTGTAAGCATGTTTGCATCGTATTACTGAATGTTTCTGTGGCCAAGAGATATAAATTGTGCCCAGGGCCCTAAGAGAAATTGTAGCAGGCAAAATTTCAGAGTCGTGCCTCAACAGCTCAGTCGATTTTGTACCCAAAATACTGTATGTCAATGTGGACTTGTAAGATGGGTTTTTGGCGAGTTTAATGGCGTTATGTGTTGTATTGTGTTTTGATGTCTTCTGTTTATTTCTTACGTCCTGAATAGCGAATGGTTTATCGCAGTGGTAAATGCCGTTATTTTGCTGAGTTGCGTCTCTTACATGAAGGTCTACTGTGATGCAGACGTTGTGTCTTAGTCTTATCTTAGAGAACAGGCACTATAAACGGTTTTTTTTTCGTAGTCGGCACGTCATTGACGTCTTGTCTGCGTTATTAGGGATGTTAGAATTCCTTCTCGTACCTGAAGGTGGTTGTGTAATCAGCTGAAACTAGTCATCACTTAATGTTTATTGCTTGTGATCGTGTCTATTAAAATCAAGAACAATTTTGAAACTTTTAAACAATCACTTTACAAAAGTTTTCATCACTTCACAGTTTTCGATACTAATATTTTCATAGAACCACGATTCAGTAACTGACATTATGTAACTTTTGCCTCAGAAATAAATGATTTGGAAGTGCAGTTTCTGGAACTGGTGTCAAACCGATTTTCTAAAATAAAGTTTATTTGAAAACCGGTAGCAAGGCTACGTAAGCTTAACGACGATTATAAATTAATATTCAAGTGAAATTAAGTGTGACAAAGTTTACTTTAAATTACAAAATGTACATCCTATGTGTAACCTGTTTATCGGGACGTGCATCAGTCCTCGCGTCAATTCACTATAGTGTTTCTTCGTCTGCTACATAACACTGGCCTCCAGGAACGATAGTGTCACACGGTATGCCAGGCAGCTGCTATGAATTTGGAAAGTAGGAAAGAGATACTGACGAGATGTGAGCGTAGATCGTTAGTGTGCCTTGATAGGTCTGTCAGTAGGTTCACTGCATGCGAAAGGCAACGTTCTGGGTTTGAGTTATGCTCTGGCACACAATTCTAACCCCTTAGGAGGTTCCACTACTGAAGTTTCTCAATAAAAATAAAAAAATTTAAAAAAAAAGACAGTTCAATTTTTATTTCGCACAGAGATCGACAGTGACATCTCTGTATCGACTACAAATTGGTTTTCGGGATAAATGAGGATCCTTCGATATCGTCTTCAACGAACTTCTCAAAGAATTTTCCGTTATTATGATAACGCTACTGATACTGACTGGTATTCGGTAGTAGGAAAAGGGAGAGAAGGAAACGTAGTAGGTGAATATGGATTGGGGCTAAGAAATGAAAGAGGAAGCCGCCTGGTAGAATTTTGCACAGAGCATAACTTAATCATAGCTAACACTTGGTTTAAGAATCATGAAAGAAGGTTGTATACATGGAAGAACCCTGGAGATACTAAAAGGCATCAGATAGATTATATAATGGTAAGACAGAGATTTAGGAACAAGGTTTTAAATTGTAAGACATTTCCAGGGGCAGATGTGGACTCTGACCACAATCTATTGGTTATGAACTGTAGATTAAAACAGAAGAAAGTGCAAAAAGGTGGGAATTTAAGGAGAAGGGACCTGGATAAACTGACCAAACCAGAGGTTGTACAGAGTTTCAGGGATAGCGTAAGGGAACAAATGGCCGGAATGGGGGAAAGAAATACAGTAGAAGAAGAATGGGTAGCTCTGAGGGATGAAGTAGTGAAGGCAGCAGACGATCAAGTAGGTAAAAAGACGAGGGCTAGTAGAAATCCTTGGGTAACAGAAGAAATATTGAATTTAATTGATGAAAGGAGAAAATATAAAAATGCAGTAAATGAAGCAGGCAAAAAGGAATACAAACGTCTCAAAAATGAGATCGACAGGAAGTGCAAAATGGCTAAGCAGGGATGGCTAGAGGATAAATGTAAGGATGTAGAGGCTTATCTCACTAGGGGTAAGACACATGCTGCCTACAGGAAAATTAAAGAGACCTTTGGAGAAAAGAGAACCACTTGTATGAATATCAAGAGCTCAGATGGAAACCCAGTTCTAAGCAAAGAAGGGAAAGCAGAAAGGTGGAAGGAGTATATAGAGGGTCTAACAAGGGCGATGTACTTGAGGACAATATTATGGAAATGGAAGAGGATGTAGATGAAGATGAAATGGGAGATACGATACTGCGTGAAGAGTTTGACAGAGCACTGAAAGACCTGAGTCGAAACAAGGCCCCGGGAGTACACAACATTCCATTAGAACTACTGACGGCCTTGGGAGAGCCAGTCCTGACAAAACTCTACCATCTGGTGTGCAAGATGTATGAGACAGGCGAAATACCCTCAGACTTCAAGAAGAATATAATAATTCCAATCCCAAAGAAACCAGGTGTTGACAGATATGAAAATTACCGAACTATCAGTTTAATAAGTCACGATTGCAAAATACTAACGCGAATTCTTTACAGACGAATGGAAAAACTAGTAGAAGCCGACCTCGGGGAAGATCAGTTTGGATTCCGTAGAAATATTGGAACACGTGAGGCAATACTGACCCTACGGCTTATCTTAGAAGCTAGATTAAGGAAAGGCAAACCTACGTTTCTAGTATTTGTAGACTTAGAGAAAGCTTTTGACAATGTTGACTGGAATACTCTCTTTCAAATTCTGAAGGTGGCAGGGGTAAAATACAGGGAGCGAAAGGCTATTTACAATTTGTACAGAAACCAGGTGGCAGTTATAAGAGTTGAGGGTCATGAAAGGGAAGCAGTGGTTGGGAAGGGAGTGAAACAGGGTTGTAGCCTCTCCCCGATGTTATTCAATCTGTATATTGAGCAAGCAGTGAAGGAAACAAAAGAAAAATACGGGGTAGGTATTAAAATCCAGGGAGAAGAAATAAAAACTTTGAGGTTCGCCGATGACATTGTAATACTGTCAGAGACAGCAAAGGACTTGGAAGAGCAGTTGAACGGAATGGATAGTGTCTTGAAGGGAGGATATAAGATGAACATCAACAAAAGTAAAACGAGGATAATGGAATGTGGTCGGATTAAGTCGGGTGATGCTGAGGGTATTAGATTAGGAAATGAGACACATAAAGCAGTAAAGGAGTTTTGCTATTTGGGGAGCAAAACAACTGATGATGGTCGAAGTAGAGAGGATATAAAATGTAGACTGGCAATGGCATGGAAAGCGTTTCTGAAGAAGAGAAATTTGTTAACATCGAGTATAATTTTAAACGTCAGGAAGTCGTTTCTGAAAGTATTTGTATGGAGTGTAGCCGTGTACGAAAGTGAAACATGGACGATAAATAGTTTAGACAAGAAGAGAATAGAAGCTTTCGAAATGTGGTGCTATAGAAGAATCTACATCTACATCTACATCTACATTTATACTCCGCAAGCCACCCAACGGTGTGTGGCGGAGGGCACTTTACGTGCCACTGTCATTACCTCCCTTTCCTGTTCCAGTCGCGTATGGTTCACGGGAAGAACTACTGTCTGAAAGCCTCCGTGCGCGCTCTAATCTCTCTAATTTTACATTCGTGATCTCCTCGGGAGGTATAAGTAGGGGGAATCAATATATTCGATACCTCATCCAGAAACACACCCTCTCGAAACCTGGCGAGCAAGCTACACCGCGATGCAGAGCGCCTCTCTTGCAGAGTCTGCCACTTGAGTTTATTGAACATCTCCGTAACGCTATCACGGTTACCAAATAACCCTGTTACGAAACGCGCCGCTCTTCTTTGGATCTTCTCTATCTCCTCCGTCAAACCGATCTGGTACGGATCCCACACTGATGAGCAATACTCAAGTATAGGTCGAACGAGTGTTTTGTAAGCCACCTCCTTTGTTGATGGACTACATTTTCTAAGCACTCTCCCAATGAACCTCAACCTGGTGCGTGCCTTACCAACAATTAATTTTATATGATCATTCCACTTCAAATCGTTCCGCATGCATACTCCCAGATATTTTACAGAAGTAACTGCTACCAGTGTTTGTTCCGCTATCATATAATCATACAATAAAGGATCCTTCTTTCTATGTATTCGCAATACATTACATTTGTCTATGTTAAGGGTCAGTTGCCACTCCCTGCACCCAGTGCCTATCCGCTGCAGATCTTCCTGCATTTCGCTACAATTTTCTAATGCTGCAACTTCTCTGTATACTACAGCATCATCCGCGAAAAGCCGCATGGAACTTCCGACACTATCTACTAGGTCATTTATATATATTGTGAAAAGCAATGGTCCCATAACACTCCCCTGTGGCACGCCAGAGGTTACTTTAATGTCTGTAGACGTCTCTCCATTGATAACAACATGCTGTGTTCTGTTTGCTAAAAACTCTTCAATCCAGCCACACAGCTGGTCTGATATTCCGTAGGCTCTTACTTTGTTTATCAGGCGACAGTGCGGAACTGTATCGAACGCCTTCCGGAAGTCAAGAAAAATGGCATCTACCTGGGAGCCTGTATCTAATATTTTCTGGGTCTCATGAACAAATAAAGCGAGTTGGGTTTCACACGATCGCTGTTTCCGGAATCCATGTTGATTCCTACATAGTAGATTTTGGGTTTCCAAAAACGACATGATACTCGAGCAGAAAACATGTTCTAAAATTCTACAACAGATCGACGTCAGAGATATAGGTCTATAGTTTTGCGCATCTGCTCGACGACCCTTCTTGAAGACTGGGACTATCTGTGCTTTTTTCCAATCATTTGGAACCCTCCGTTCCTCTAGAGACTTGCGGTACACGGCTGTTAGAAGGAGGGCAAGTTCTTTCGCGTACTCTGTGTAGAATCGGACTGGTATCCCGTCAGGTCCAGTGGACTTTCCTCTATTGAGTGATTCCAGTTGCTTTTCTATTCCTTGGACACTTATTTCGAAGTCAGTCATTTTTGCGTTTGTGCGAGGATTTAGAGAAGGAACTGCAGTGCGGTCTTCCTCTGTGAAACAGCTTTGGAGAAAGGTGTTTAGTATTTCAGCTTTACGCGTGTCATCCTCTGTTTCAATGCCATCATCATCCCGTAGTGTCTGGATATGCTGTTTCGAGCCACTTACTGATTTAACGTAAGACCAGAACTTCCTAGGATTTTCTGTCAAGTCGGTACATAGAATTTTACTTTCAAATTCACTGAACGCTTCACTCATAGCCCTCCTTACGCTAACTTTGACATCGTTTAGCTTCTGTTTGTCTGAGAGGTTTTGGCTGCGTTTAAACTTGGTGTGCAGCTCTCTTTGCTTTCGCAGTAGTTTCCTAACTTTGTTGTTGTACCACGGTGGGTTTTTCCCGTCCCTCACAGTTTTACTCGGCACGTACCTGTCTAAAACGCATTTTACGATTGCCTTGAACTTTTTCCATAAACACTCAACATTGTCAGTGTCGGAACAGAAATTTTCGTTTTGATCTGTTAGGTAGTCTGAAATCTGCCTTCTATTACTCTTGCTAAACAGATAAACCTTCCTCCCTTTTTTTATATTCCTATTAACTTCCATATTCAGGGATGCTGAAGATTAGATGGGTAGATCACATAACTAATGAGGAGGTACTGAATAGGATTGGCGAGAAGAGAAGATTGTAGCACAACTTGACTAGAAGAAGGGATCGGTTGGTAGGACGTGTTCTGAGGCATGAAGGGATCACCGATTTAGTATTGGAAGGAAGCGTGGAGGGTAAAAATCGTAGAGGGAGACCAAGAGATGAATACACCAAGCAGATTCAGAAGGATGTAGGTTGCAGTAGGTATTGGGAGATGAAGAAGCTTGCGCAGGATAGAGTAGTATGGAGAGCTGCATCAAACCAGTCTCAGGACTGAAGACCACAACAACAACTGATACTATTCCAATATCTGCTGCTTTTTATGCAAAACAGCATCGACTGCCGTGTTGAGGTTGATAACTGACTGAATCCTGCGGACTGGAATGTATTTGAATCGTAGCCTTCTTTACCAGTCCAGTTGAATTTCCACTGCACACAACGTACTGTTATGACGAAACCTTAGTACCCTATGTGATTTTGCACTGTACAGGGTGAGTCAGGAGGAAAGTTAAATACAGGGTGATTCAAAAAGAATACCACAACTTTAAAAATGTGTATTTAATGAAAGAAACATAATATAACCTTCTGTTATACATCATTACAAAGAGTATTTAAAAAGGTTTTTTTTTTCACTCAAAAACAAGTTCAGAGATGTTCAATATGGCCCCCTCCAGACACTCGAGCAATATCAACCCGATACTCCAACTCGTTCCACACTCTCTGTAGCATATCAGGCGTAACAGTTTGGGTAGCTGCTGTTATTTCCCGTTTCAAATCATCAATGGTGGCTGGGAGAGGTGGCCGAAACACCATATCCTTAACATACCCCCATAAGAAAAAATCGCAGGGGGTAAGATCAGGGCTTCTTGGAGGCCAGTGATGAAGTGCTCTGTCACGGGCTGCCTGGCGGCCGATCCATCGCCTCGGGTAGTTGACGTTCAGGTAGTTACGGACAGATAAGTGCCAATGTGGTGGCGCTCCATCCCGCTGAAATATGAATTGTTGTGCTTCTTGTTCGAGCTGAGGGAAATTCTCTAACATCTCCAGAGAGTGTGGAACGAGTTGGAGTATCGGGTTGATATTGCTCGAGTGTCTGGAGGGGGCCATATTGAACATCTCTGAACTTGTTTTTGAGTGAAAAAAAACCATTTTAAATACTCATTGTAATGATGTATAACAGAAGGTTATATTATGTCTCTTTCATTAAATACACATTTTTAAAGTTGTGGTATTCTTTTTGAATCACCCTGTACCTCTACCGGTGATAGTATTCGTGATTCTGAACAAAAAATTTCGATAGATTAGATTAGTACCTGTTCCGTAGATCATGAATACGACACTTCGTAATGATGTGGAACGTGTCAGGTTAATAAAAGGTGTCTGTACAAGATATTACATTAGACAAAATATTACATGACACTCAATATCTTTAATTTTTTTGTGGGGGTTGGGAAATTACTCACTTACTATATCCAAAAATTCATCTAATGAGTAGAAGGAGTTGCCATTAAGAAATTCTTTTAATTTCCTTTTAAATGCTATATGGCTATCTGTCAGACTTCTGCTGCTATTATGTAAGTGACCAAAGACTTTTGTGGCAGCATAATTTACCCCCTTCTGAGCCAAAGTTAGATTTAACCTTGAGTAGTGAAGATCATCCTTTCTCCTAGTGTTGTAGCCATGTACACTGCTATTACTTTTGAATTCGTTCGGATTGTTAATAACAAATTTCATAAGTTAATATATATATTGTGAGGCTACAGCGAAGATTTTTAGCTCTTTAAATAAGTGTCTGTGGGATGATCTTGGATGAGGTCCAGCAATTATTCTGATTACACGCTTTTGTGCAATGAACACTCTTTTACTCGATGATGAGTTACCCCAGAATATGATGCTATACGAAAGCAGAGAATGAAAATAGGCGTGGTAAGCTAATTTACTCAGATGTATATCGCCAAAATTTGCAATGACTCTTATAGCATAAGTAGCTGAATTCAAACGTTTCAGCAGATCCTCAGTGTGTTTTTCCAGTTCAACCCCTCACCCCTCACCAATGCATACACCTAGAAATTTTGAATATTCTACCGATTTCTGATCGAATTCTATATTTATTAATGGGATCATTCCATTTACTATGTGGAACTGTATATACTGTGTTTTTTCAATGTTTAATGAGAGCCCATTTGCAGAGAACCACTTAATGATTTTCTGAAAAACATCGTTTACAATTTCACCAGATAATTCTTGTCTGTCGGGTCTGATCATCGGCAAAAAGTACCAGCTTTGCATCTTCGTGAATATAGAATGGCAAGTCATTAATATATATTAAGAACAGCAGAGGACCCGAGACCGAACCTTGCGGCACCCCATTCTTGATTGTTCCCCAGTTTGAGAAATCACCAGTTTTTTGCAGTTTCGTATTGACATATGCCCTATTCCGAATGGAAACATATTAGAAATACCAATTAAAACAATTAAAGACAATAAAATTAAAGACAATTTAACGTCTTATGAAACAATCTGAGCAATTGGATGTAAAGAACCTAATAAAGAGTAATCTGAATTTGATCCAAGAATATGGAGACATTTCCTGTATTTCTTGGCGGCTGTAGTCGCTGCAATGCCGTTCTTCTTAATAATACAGGCACGGCTATTTTGTATTTATTCGCCAATACCAGGCCTACGACACTCAATACATATGTCTTTCCTGTATGGGAATATATATAACGCAGGTTGTGACACAAGGACAATGAAATAGGCAAGTTTGGGTCTGGCCGTGATTCGTGCGATGACCAAAGCAGTTAGGGCGACCGCTTGCGTAAAGCGTGAAATACGGGTTCGAGTCCCGGTCCGGCACAAATTTTCATTATTCTCATTCCAATATACGGCCGAAGGTGGTTCATATTCGCGACTGCGAATACATATCCTGTGTTTTTTGACGGGTGTAGTCGCTGCAGTGCTTGTGTTGTACTTTTTAATAACATAGGTCCTACTATTTCGTACATTCCATTATCTTTGGTTTACTTTAGATGATGTTGATTTTACAAAGTCGTCATCTTATAATCTTTTTCATAGCATTACCAATTTCATTCAGTTGATCTTTTAAATCCTGCATTTTCTCTGATATAATTACAGTTTCATCAGCAAACCTCGAAGTTTTTGTTTCAAGTCCCTGAACTTTGATTCCCATTCCAAATTTCTCCTTGGTTTCTTTCACATATTGCTCAGTGTACATACTATGTAACAATGGGGAGACAGACTACGATCCAACCTCACTCCCTTCTGAGACACTGCCTCCCTTTCATATCCTTTGACTCTTATAACTATGGTCAGCTTTCTGTAAAACTTGTGTATAACATTTCACTCCATTTCTTCACCCTATCTTCAAAGATAAGTCACAGAGGCAGCGCTGATTCCCGTGCTCAAGCTCTTCCAGTCTTCTTGGGTTTGTCCAGTCATGACTTTCCTACCTGAACGTATTCTGTGTGGTATATCCATTTGTGCTACCTCCCCTTCTTTCAGGTTTTCTTTTATTACATCAATCCATTTTACTGTCAGAGTTTTAGCTTTAATCTGACTGTCATAGAATTCCACAACCTGTGATATGACTGGTTCCATTCTATTAATGGCATAAATTTTAATTAAGATTAGCACTTGAATTATCTCATGATTATAGGAAGATTTTAATGTTTTATGCACAAATTGAGTGATATTAATCAGGAAATAATTTTTGAAACTTTATACCTGGTATGTAAACAAAGCAGACTGTATGTGTGTATATGAGAATGTCTGGGATTTCCATCCCAACCCCTGGATCGATTTCAACCAAATTTAGCACAGTAACAGCAGGTCTCAGAAGTATCAGTGCTGTTGGGTTTATCACCTCCCAGCTCCAATAGGAATGGAGATATTGGCAAAACATGTTTTTTCCTGACAATGATGTATAGTCTGTCCACCACAACCAGGTATGTTGTGGGGTAAAATTATCGGTCTGCCAAACAAACCTTCATTTCATGGCAGCTTACGTGTCAGGAATAAGAAATGTGTTTTTTCAGCCCCTACTATGTAGACTGCCTCACACAACAGATGTTATGTTGAAGTAGAATTGGCCTGCTTTATTGACCTGCTTTGCCTGGTGGCCTGAATATCAGGGACAAATAAATGATTTTTAAACCTCTGATGTGTAGACTGCCCTGCATGATAGCCATGTTGTGGGAGTAGTATGGGCCTGCTTTACTAAACTGTGTTGCAGAAGCTATATGTGCTGAAGAACATGGGTGGGGAGAGTTTGAGATGGGTAGAGGAAGGGATGGATAGAGTGAGAGGGTGAAGCATTTTGACAGAGTAAGGGGAGGAGAGGGAGATACATGAAGCAGAAGGAAGATGTGATGGGTAACAGACACGTGGAAAAGGAATAGGGGGGACAGATGGAAAGAGAGAGGGGGAGGAGGAGCATATAGCCAAAAGAAGGGGGAGGAGAAGATATGGTCAAAGAGAGGGGGTGGAGGAAATGGACAAAGAGAGAGGAAGGTGGAGATGAAGAGACATAGTGGGGAAGTGGAGATAGATAGAGGTGGAGGATGAGCAGAGGGCTGAAGGGATTAGGGATAAAGATGTGGACACAGAGGGAGGTGGGGGGGGGGGTGTTCAATACTTATGTTGAATCCATACATGGCGAAGCTGCAGGGAAAAGGCTAGTTTTAGGATTAAAGTAATTCCTTTAAACTTTTAAATCTCATCTATATTGTCTTCGTGTTGGAAAGAGAATTCAATGAAATAATAACTATGGTGAGCCCATATCAAAAGAAGAGTTATTCTATGACGACCACCCCTCTTAATTGTAATCTATTCATATTTCATTAACATTATTGTTGGCTGCTAACCGGATACAGTCAATATCCATTTTGATTCACAAACAAGGATCTGTATTGTTTCTAGACAGATCTGCTTCAGGTATTCACAGACTGCAGCGGTATTGGGTTGGAGGGGCAGGGGAGGGGGCAATGTCGCCGGCGTACAACTATTGGCTAGTGTCTAGCTCCTACCATTCGACTCCCAAAACATCATTCGCAAAGTAATTTTAATCTAAATATAACATTCAACAATCTTGTGATATAGTTGCAGGAAGATTATTGCAATGATTCAGGAATATATATATATATATATATATATATATATATATATATATATATATATATATATATATATATATATTCTAACTGCAGATCAGAAGAAATCATGACTATTCAAGTTCAATCGCTCTCTTAAAAGGGAATAATCGAAAATAATTATATATATCAGGTTATTAAATTTGGTCCATGATGATCACCTACAGACTGAGCACACACAGTTCGCTAATCATATCGAGTTGGCGTACATAAAACTGCTACAGTCGTGATCATGAGCCAAACTAGCTCTGTACATAATTTAAGTAGCACAAGTGTGCATGTAGCATTACAAATCGATAAGATATTTTCATTTTTCTTATTTCTTACTTCATCTAATTATTATCACTTTAACCTGATTAATTTTTGTTCCTCTTTTCTACAAACATTATTGTTGGTTTCTTTTTTCCCGTATTTTAATTCAAAATCTGTTCTGTCTACACTTCATTGTTGTCATTCATATCATTACTATTGTTATTATCATTATTATTATTATGTGTAGTGGAAACTAAGTAAACAAAATAGTAAAATCAGAAGGAAACGATAGAAAATAAATGCCACAACTCAAACTCTCGTCTACCCTACTGTACCCCCTTAGAGGAAGAAATTAAACCTTAACAGAATACTCCCTGCATACACCTTGTATTCTAGATACAGATACAGTGAACATTCCCGACGGATTACTTCTTATGTTAAGTATCAGGGCTCTAAATGTGCGGTGACAGAAATTTTTCCGCAAATGGGAAAGATATGAGTGTCTGGCTCACAATGTTAACTTGTCCGAAAGTTGTGCTGTAGTGGGGCTCAACTGTGGAGTGGAAGATTTACCACCAGCTGTATACAATATACACTCCTGGAAATTGAAATAAGAACACGGTGAATTCATTGTCCCAGGAAGGGGAAACTTTATTGACACATTCCTGGGGTCAGATACATCACATGATCACACTGACAGAACCGCAGGCACATAGACACAGGCAACAGAGCATACACAATGTCGGCACTAGTACAGTGTATATCCACCTTTCGCAGCAATGCAGGCTGCTATTCTCCCATGGAGACGATCGTAGAGATGCTGGATGTAGTCCTGTGGAACGGCTTACCATGCCATTTCCACCTGGCGCCTCAGTTGGACCAGCGTTCGTGCTGGACGTGCAGACCGCGTGAGACGACGCTTCATCCAGTCCCAAACATGCTCAATGGGGGACAGATCCGGAGATCTTGCTGGCCAGTGTAGTTGACTTACACCTTCTAGAGCACGTTGGGTGGCACGGGATACATGCGGACGTGCATTGTCCTGTTGGAACAGCAAGTTCCCATGCCGGTCTAGGAATGGTAGAACGATGGGTTCGATGACGGTTTGGATGTACCGAGCACTATTCAGTGTCCCCTCGACGATCACCAGTGGTGTACGGCCAGTGTAGGAGATCGCTCCCCACACCATGATGCCGGGTGTTGGCCCTGTGTGCCTCGGTCATATGCAGTCCTGATTGTGGCGCTCACCTGCACGGCGCCAAACACGCATACGACCATCATTGGCACCAAGGCAGAAGCGACTCTCATCACTGAAGACGACACGTCTCCATTCGTCCCTCCATTCACGCCTGTCGCGACACCACTGGAGGCGGGCTGCACGATGTTGGGGCGTGAGCGGAAGACGGCCTAACGGTGTGCGGGACCGTAGCCCAGCTTCATGGAGACGGTTGCAAATGATCCTCGCCGATACCCCAGGAGCAACAGTGTCCCTAATTTGCTGGGAAGTGGCGGTGCGGTCCCCTACGGCACTGCGTAGGATCCTACGGTCTTGGCGTGCATCCGTGCGTCGCTGCGGTCCGGTCCCAGGTCGACGGGCACGTGCACCTTCCGCCGACCACTGGCGACAACATCGATGTACTGTGGAGACCTCGCGCCCCACGTGTTGAGCAATTCGGCGGTACGTCCACCCGGCCTCCCGCATGCCCACTATACGCCCTCGCTCAAAGTCCGTCAACTGCACATACGGTTTACGTCCACGCTGTCGCGTCATGGTACCAGTGTTAAAGACTGCGATGGAGCTCCGTATGCCACGGCAAACTGGCTGACACTGACGGCGGCGGTGCACAAATGCTGCGCAGCTAGCGCCATTCGACGGCCAACACCGCGGTTCCTGGTGTGTCCGCTGTGCCGTGCGTGTGATCATTGCTTGTACAGCCCTCTCGCAGTGTCCGGAGCAAGTATGGTGGGTCTGACACACCGGTGTCAATGTGTTCTTTTTTCCATTTCCAGGAGTGTATTAACATACTGCATCTACCTATGTATGATCATGAAATTTCAAAAAAGCAGTATTTCTGTTTTGGTTTAGTACTCTGCACACTGGTTTTCGTTTTTTTTTTTTTTTTTTTGTGTGTAATTGACGAAATGGAAAGCAAATACAAACAGAAGCAATCTTACAGGAATGCAGTGACAGAATATTTCGTGAACACATTCGTCACCAGGAAATCAGTAACATTGGTTTTCGATTGATCAAACTTAAGGGTAATGAGCCGTGACTGGTCCGCGTTGATGCCGTTTGTTCTTTGGCATTTTGTCACAATGGGGTGGCGTCTTATTTCTCCCTGAGTTACTACCACAACGAGTTGGTGACTTGCCTCCGTCAGTGGCAGCAGCAGCACTTATCAATACTAGTACTGCTGAACCATCTTTGGTGTGACCGCTAGTGGTCCGTGTAATGGTGTGTGTGGCAGTCAGTCGACTGGATCAGAGCAGCGAGGAAATCTCTGCGGCGCGAGCTCAGGCCGGGACTGCTGGTGGCATGCAAGTGCGGTCGGATAGTGAGGCGCTTGCTGCGAGAGCTACAAAGTTCGTTGCCCACCGAACCTGGACACTGAAGGTGAGTGATCATTTAACCTATTATGAAACCTCAACTGCTGTGACAGCTCTTCGTTCATTGCCGGTTGTTGCTTCCTGGCCTGTTCCGGGTAGCAGCAACGTATGGTGTGTTGGAGTCGGCGAAATTTTGCAGCCATCTTCCTGTATGGTCTTTAACTATTAAACTGGTTGTTACCTATCAGTGAAGTGCACCGGTGGTATTTTCTGCCTTGTGGCCGTTAACGCCCCAGTTACCTGCCCTGGTCGTTAGCATACTTTTCCAGCAGTGTGTTATTCCTCGCCGTGTTGATGCTGTCCAGCACAGCGTGTAGTTCGACAGCCTTTTAGTTGTTTGTTCATTTTTTTTTTCTTAGAGTGGTTATTGTGCCTTGGCTGCTTTTAGACACCAATTTTGAAGACGTAGTTTGGCTGGTATCTTCGTCCTTGGCTGATACTTTCTGTTGTCGTGCCGTGGTCAGGTGGAAGGGAATTGATTAGGTTGTTGGTCGGTCCTTCAGCCGTCCCTGGGTAGGGCTGCCATCCGATTCTTTAACCTTACTCTTGGCTGCCTGTCTCACCTCACCTTACGTTAGAGCTACCTCCTCAGGTCGACCCTTGGAACACTTCTGAGCACCACCATTCTGTTGGTGTTAGATTGTGATTTTCATTTTAGTCTGAAGTACTGTGCGAGGCCTTCAGCCATCTATTAATTTAGTTTGTTTTAATTTTAAAATAAGGCCTTCAGCTGACTTAAATTAAAATTTGAAGATTGATTTGTTTAAAATCTAAATTTTGAAAGTTTTTTTCTATCTGAAATTCTTGTTATCCATGCCTTAAGCTCTGAGTTGTTCAATGTCCATTGTATGGCCTTCAGCCAAGGTTTACGTGAAATATTTTTAAGATAGGGTCTTCAGCTGACTTAAATTAAAATTTGAAGGTTCATTTGTTGAAAATGATTTTTTTTTAATTTGCTCTATCTGAAATTCTTGTTATCCAGGCCCTAAGCCCTGAGTTGTTCAAAGTCTTGTGTGTGGCCCACAGCCGAGTATTTACATGAAATATTTTTTTAAGTAAGGCCTTCAGCCGCTTGTATCCTTTAAAGCAATTTTTTATAACTTGTGTTCAGGCCTTCAGCCGTTCTTGTTTTTGGTGTGGTTTTGGGCCTTCAGCCCAGGAGGTATCTCAGGTTTTCCTAACTAGGCCTTCAGCCATATTGTTTTAGTTTGATCCTTTTAAGGCAATGTGTAAATAAGTGGTTCTTAGGAAAATAAAAGTTTGTGTGTTTTGTGCAACTGACAGTAACTGATTACGGTCCCCTCCACAACTATAACCTGATCCGCTCTATCCTGCGAAACCAGATTTCAGTTAAAGCATTAGCCCATATTTATTTCTGCTTAGATCCTATCTACATGAGCCTTCTTGGTTTGAAATGGCGATTCCAGTTGTGCCAGGCTTGCTGTTTATACATGCATGAGAGCATTTGCTGCAGATTTTGTGTGTGTGTGTGTGTGTGTGTGTGTGTGTGTGTGTGTGTGTGTGTGTGTGTGTGTGTATGTATGTGTGTGTGTGAGCGCGCGAGGAGAGAGAGGTGGGGGGGGGGGAGGTGAGATGGGGGGGGGGGGGGGCGAGAAAGTGGATGCATCACTGGAGAAAAGGGGACGAAAAATACGAAAGGAGAGGGGGGACAATCGTACGTGTGTGTTGGCTGAAACAGGGAACACAGGAGGGGAGATACATAGACGAAGTTACAGCTAAAGCTTCCCGATCATGAACTGTGCTAAAGTGAAAAAAGTATGAAATAAAGATATTTCGACAAAGTAATTTTCATGCAACTGTCTTTATTGACGTTGGCGCACCTCACGACCATTCGGTAATATTTATGAACGCATGGGAGTAACTACCTCACGAACGAATTTCTTTTTCTTTATTCTCGAATCAGAAACATACATATTTTACACAGTTACGACTGTATTACTTTTCCCCAAAACTTGGCCACTTACATAGCATTTTCTGTTCTTGATGAAATTCATCTTTTGTGCAGGAGGCAGGACACAGTCCGTGTTGAAGTATATGATGAACAATGTGGTCTTCTCCACAGTCTCACTAAATATCATGTCGATCAGTATAGCCCCGTCTTGCCAAATTAACCTTCGATCTGCCAACTCCAGGTCTGAGTCTATTCAAGCACTTTCAAGTCCTCCATTTCTTAGGCAGATGGTAGAGTTTCTGAAACTCTTTTCCAGACAGGGGGAAGGTTAGGAAGGGGTACTCCATAGCTGCAGCCTAGCTACTTCAGCAGTCCTTTGATCTTCTAAGGATACTCATCCTTACTTTAGTCTTTGAGAGTGCGGTTCGTGCCCACTTTCTTTCCTCATTCTCATCTGTTCTCTTCGGGCAAGGGATGGTGCTATTCCTGCTAGAATGTAGAGCCATTCGACTGGAGTGATTTAAAGCAATCTGTTATGATTCTGCACATGTCATTAAGTGCTATGTTTGCATGTTTGGCATGCGTTGAATTATGCCAAACAGGACATGCATACTATACCACAGATTACCACAGATCCATTGCAGAGATTCGTAGCGTTTGACGTTGGCAATTTAGCTGTGATACGATCAGTTTCCATAGAAGATTGTTGCTTGTGGGACCGTTTGACTTGCAGGTAATGCAGTTCTTCTTGAACATACGAGATCTATCAGATCTAGAGATTTTATGGCCTCACCGTGTTCCAGTTCGATACCAGACGTTGCTATCTTCAATTCACTACTAGCTTTCCTGATCCTCAAATGAAAAGAACACACTTGCGTCTTTGTAGGATTTGGTTTAAATTGGTTTGTGTTGTAGTATATGCGAAGTTGTTTAGGTCTTTCTTGAGGGTGTTCTCCACTGATTAAAAATCTGTGCTCTGCGTGGCTATAAGCAAGTTCATCGGCATACAAGACGCTCCCGCTTTTGGGTGCTATAGGCTGGTTATTTGTGTATATATTGAACAGAACCGTAGTTAACGAACGAATTATAAGTACTTTAAGTACTTCATACTGATGGCATGTATTAGTGATACAGAGAGAAGGAAGCTACTAAGGTTTTAGGTCCACGAGATATGATGACGCGCATGAGAGTAGTATGGTGAGGAGCTACGACTAGTGAATGCTGAAACAAAACCGTCTGTCGTTATACTGAATCAACGAATCCTTCTCTGGTCTGGTTCAGTCCAAGTTCTTAGACCATTGCAACTAAGATCTGGAAAACATTGAAGATGGGACTCTCTCGATGGTGCTACAGGAAGTCCCGTATCAGTCTGGGGTGAGGAAGATGGCGGTACGCTGGAAAACAAGCAATGGAACTTTGTCTTACTGGAATATATTCTGGGCAGTGAGGGGCGCTCGAAGATGCTGAGGCACAGATGAAGCAAAATATTATGAAAACCTCTACGACAGCGTTTTGGTTTAATTGTTGAATGCAATACAGCTGCTAATTTGCGTGGAATGGATTCGACAAGTGCTGGGCAGGTTTCCGGAGGTGTGTGGCACTAGATGTGTAGGCACAGATCACGCGATTTCCGTAAATTACGGGCTGATGGATTGTGGACGCGTAGTTAGCGCACAATAACGTGACAGGTGCGTTCCAGCGGGTTCAGGTGGCGAAACCACGATCACTACTGTGCTGTCCAAACCACTGCGACACACATCTGACCTTGTGACGTGGGCAATTATCGTGCCGGAAGATGCAATCGCCGTCATGGGAGACATTAAACTTGAAGGGATGCTGGTGGTCCGCCTCAATGTTCACATCGTCCACAGGTGTCTTGGTGCATTCGATTACCACCACAGTTCCCACTGAAGCCCAGGATAATGTCCTCCAGCAGCGTGATAGTGACCCAATCGGCCTGCATCCGTGGCGCGGTGCATATTTCGAGCAACATTTCGCCAGGGTGACGGCGTATGTGGAGTTGACCGTCGACCTGGTGTAAAAAGAAACTGCATTCGTCTCTCCAGGCAGTGGCGGTTCGTGCAAAATTTTACCAGTGTTTTACAATTTGGTAGCCTACGGCCTTTTGATTTACAACAGTTGTAATTATAACCAGATTGAATATACACTACTGCCCATTAAAATTGCTACACCAAAAAGAAATGCAGATGATAAACGGGTATTCATTGGACAAATATATTATACTAGAACTGACATGTGATTACATTTTCACGCAATTTGGGTGCATAGATCCTGAGAAATCAGTACCCACAACAGCCACCTCTGCCCGTAATAACGGCCTTGATGCGTCTGGGCATTGAGCCAAACAGAGCTTGGATGGCGTGTACAGGTACAGCTGCCCATGCAGCTTCAACACGATACCACAGTTCATCAAGAGTAGTGACTGGTGTATTGTGACGAGCCAGTTGCTCGGCCACAATTTACCAGACGCTTTCAGTTGGTGAGAGATCTGGAGAATGTGCTGGCCAGGGCAGCAGTCGAACATTTTCTGTATCCAGAGAGGCCCGTACAGGACCTGGAACATGCGGTCGTGAATTATCCGGCTGAAATGTACGGTTTCGCAGGGCTCGAAGAGCCACGAGTCGTAACACATCTGATATGTAACGTCATTTGCATATCACAGCATCTTCTTCCTGTCGGTTAAATTTCGCGTCTGTAGCACGTCATCTTCGTGGTGTAGTAATTTTAATGGCCAGTAGTGTAATTTAACTACTTTCTATCCCCTGCAAAAAGTTCCTGTTCATTTTTTTCCGTCTGACTAATTTTTTGCATGTAGAGAGCGAGAGAATATGAAAATCTTGCACATTGTATTTGAAGGCACTGACTTTGCATAAAACCCAGTGGTAGGGGCAGCTGAAACAACTTGTATGTATAAAAACAGAGACAAAGTTACATTAACATACAAATATGTAATTGTTCTTTTCATTCTGATTCGTATGAATCTATGTATACTAGTGAGGAGTCTGCCCCCTTATCTCAGTGGTCAGCACATCTGTCTGCAATGCAGCGGGCCCAGGTTCGACTCCCACCCGGGTAAAAGGTTTCCTCTGTTGGGGGACTGAGTGTTGCGTTGTCCTCATCATCATCGACCCCCTGGTTGCCCAGTTTGGTGTCAATTGAAAATACTTGTAATTCTGTGGCCGAACTTCCCAAGGAGGGGACTCCCAGCCATCAATCGATACAATCATTTTTTTTTTTTTTACTAGTGATATAGTTCCTCGGTAGCCATCGACAATCTTTTGCGAGAAATTCCTTTGGAAATAGACATCTCCTTAAAAAAACTACGCCTTTCATAATTGATGAATGTATAGCACATGGATGGAAGGTAAGTTGATGGGCAGTACCTAAATTAAAGCAATATAGATCCCAATCGACGAGGACAGTTAAGAAATCTTCCCATTAAATAAACGGCTATGTGTATAATTATGCCATTCAAAACAAAAAAAACGCATAAATTAAAGCTGTATTCCAGAATACTCTTGACACAATGCTTACTTCATTTATTTTCACTATTGCACAGGAATTTTGCAGCAAGAAAATAAATGTATTATGATGTTCTTACTGAATTTTGTGACAATTAGTAACCATCCTCTCCCCCTAACCCCGATTAGTTACAGCAATGATCATCCATGTATGAAACAGCTTCGAACATTTGATTACAATGAGTTAATGTGTTAAATATTTGACGTTAAACATGAAAGCCTTCATGATCGGAAATGAAAATCCATAATCATGCTGGTTTTATTAGTTTCGGATTATTAATCCATCAATGAATGAAAAAGTTTAGAAAATGTTTGAAAATTTTGAATTGAAAGTTATTGCAGGTCGATAAATGCTCTCATTATCAAACACTGAATGTTCGTAATCTAGGTAATTTGCGCTCCGGATATAGAGGTGGTTTGGCAATTCTCAATGATTATGACTTCATATCTCGTATAACAGTATGATTTTACCGATACATTTAGTGCTATAGGTGGATACTACCTGCAAAATGAGTTGCTAGTACAGTTAGTACTAAACGAGAATAAATTAAAATGTAATGTCCGATGCTGCGTTTTGCACCATAAACACAGAAGAAACAGTAAGCGATACTTTTTTCCTCTTTTCATTATTTCGTGAGGAGTGTAAGTGAGGAAACGTTTCAAAAGAGTTTGAAAGTGTGTATGAAGTTTGCTGGAAGTCAGCAAGTGCTCTCATTCTCAAATACTGGATGAAAATAGTCTGCGTAATTTGCGCTAGAGTTACGCTGTCTGAAGACATACACTCAGTTTGTAACATTCATACTTGACATATTCTGTCAAACAATGAACGTAATATTATACATGTTAATGAGTAGATTACGAGCACTTAAAATTTTTAAACTCGGTAAATAATTACACTACTGGCCATTAAAATTGCTACACCACGAAGATGACGTGCTATAGACGCGAAATTTAACCGACAGGGAGAAGATGCTGTGATATGCAAAGGATTAGCTTTTCAGAGCATTCACACAAGGTTGGCGCCGGTGGCGACATCTACAACGTGCTGACATGAGGAAAGTTTCCAACCGATTTCTCATACACAAACAGCAGTTGACCGGCGTTGCCTGGTGAAACGTTGTTGTGATGCCTCGTGTAAGGAGGATAAATGCGTACCATCACGTTTCCGACTTTGATAAAGGTCGGATTGTAGGCTATCGCGATTGCGGTTTATCGTATCGCGACATTGCTGCTAGCGTTGGTCGAGATCCAATGACTGTTAGCAGAATATAGACTCGGTGGGTTCAGGAGGGTATTACGGAGCGCCGTGCTGGATCCCAACGGCCTCGTATCACTAGCAGTCGAGATGACAGGCTTCTTATCCGCATGGCTGTAACGGATCGTGCAGCCACGTCTCGATCCCTGAGTAAACAGATGGGGACGTTTGCAAGACAACAACCATCTGCACGAACAGTTTGACGACGTTTGCAGCAGCATAGACTATCAGCTCGGAGACCATGGCTGCGATTACCCTTGACGCTGCATCACAGACAGGAGCAGCTGCGATGGTGTACTCAACGACGTACCTGGGTGCACCAATGGCAAAACGTCATTTTTTCGCATGAATCCAGGTTCTGTTTACAGCATCCCGATGATCGCATCCGTGTTTGGCGACATCGCAGTGAACGCACATTGGAAGCGTGTATTCGTCATCGCCATACTAGCGTTTCACCCGGCGTGATGGTATGGGGTGCCATTGGTTACACGTCTAGGTCACCTCTTGTTCGCATTTAAGGCCCTTTGAACAGATGTGTTACGACCTGTGGCTCTACTCTCCATTCGATCCCTGCAATCCCTATATTTCAGGAGGATAATTCACGACCGCATGTTGCAGGTCCTGTACGGGCCTTTCTGGATACTTAAAAATTTCGACTTCTGCCCTGGCCAGTACATTCTCCAGGTCTCTCATCAATTGAAAACGTCTGGTCAATTGTGGCCGAGCAACTGGCTCGTCACAATATGCCAGTCACTACTCTTGATGAACTGTGGTATCGTGTTGAAGGTGCATGGGCAGCTGTACCTGTACACGCCATCCAGGCTCTGTTTGACTCAATGCCCAGGCGTATGAAGGCCGTTATTACGGGCAGAGGTGGTTGTTGTGGGTATTGATTTCTCAGGATCTATGCACCCAAATTGCGTGAAAATGTAACCACATGTCAGTTCTAGTACAATATATTTGTCCAGTGAATACCGGTTTATCATCTGCATTTTTTCTTGGTGTAGCAATTTTAATGGCCAGTAGTGTATATGAAATACTGGAAATCAAATTTTTTGTTTCCCTGGTGGCTATCACATAAGCAACATGTAACTTGGAAGCACACCGTGCACCAGGTTCAGTTTTAGCCGTTTAGTGATATAGATTTTCATTTGAAATAAATTTTTCTCGGTATTCAGCGATTCTAGGAGAAACCCTCAACAAACAGTCTCTTCAAAGACTAATTTTATCAACTTGTATGTTGATTCTGTAGTTCTGAGCTACTTTAATCTTGAAAAGAGCGTTCTGAAAAAGAAAACCGTTTTACATGCAAATTGCTTTCTTACGGTACGTGGATACAGGCACCATTTCACAGCCGGTGTTCAAACTTCGCATACACCAGCTCGCTTGTTACTTGTTGAATAATCCCAACAGTGTAATAACCAATTTAGTTCGCCATTTCATTCACCCCTAGCGCCCGAATAAATCTATCTCTCTCTCTCTCTCTCTCTCTCTCTCTCTCTCTCAATTTCTCTCTCTCGGTCGCTGGAACAGCATGACCATTACAGGGCTGCATTTATAATTAGTTACACGTCTGTAGGACAATCTGTAGTTACGGCAAATGATAATGAGCAAATTCGAGAGATTAGCCTGTTATTATGACTACTGGACAACGAGCAAAATCGCTGTGGGATTTCAGGCTTTATTTAGATGATGAAAGATAGTATTCCTGTTGTTAAAACGTACTTGATATGTGTACTACGATACGGTGTGAAACAACAGTAAGCTGATAGGTATAAGGAATTATAAAGCCCAGAATGGCGCGTTTCGTTGCGGAGTCGCCTTGTAAGCCCGAGACCGTGACGGAGTTGCTCATTAAAGACCAGTCACAGATGATACAAGCAACGAGATGGGCGTAATAAATTCTAAGAGTAAACGTACCAAGAAGTGCCAGTCAGCGTATTACAAAAAATGGTTCTAATGGTTCTGAGCACTATGGGACTTAACTTCTGAGGTCATCAATCCCTTAGAACTAAGAACTACTTAAACCTAACTAACCTAAGGACATCACACACATCCATGCCAGAGGCAGGATTCGAACCTGCAACCGCAGCGGTCGCGCGGTTCCAGACGGTAGCACCTAGAACCACTCGACCATCCTGGCCGGCCAGCGGTTTGCACTGTTCCCTGTGCAAAAGTTAAGGACTAAAGTAGCTTCCGCATTATGCGTCACGGGCAAGTAACGTAAGTCGATGAAACTTGTAGCACACACAGAAAGTTCTTCCACAGTATAGTATAGTACATTATATTATAGTATAGAAGGTAACTGAAAGAAATACGCAATGAGACAAACTGAAATGACATTCTCATTCAAAGACAGTAATGACACCAAAGTCACAGCGATTATCTATGGCTCCTCGGACACTACAAAAGGCAGGGCATGATTCTTAATCGGGCGTGTGATCGCCACAGACGGTGATACAAGCATTGCGTCGTGGTCTCATTCTGGCCACAAGCTCGTAAGGAGTTTTGTGATAGGGCGATTCAGCCCTGCACCAGCGAGGTTCTCAACTGCTGCATCGTCGTTGGAGCACCGGACTTGCTGTTATAGTTAGATGGATTGTTATATCATCCACAGATCAATTCAACGATTTTTTTTATCGAAATGATGTGCATCAAATCAATTTACAGGATGTATATACATGATTAGTGTGAACATTAATGAACACATATTTTTTTAGTCCTACTCGTTAAACAGAAATTCCTCTGTGCAATAGGAGTTCTCCAGGAGAAATGACTCCAAGTTAGATTTAAAACTCGTATTTCTGTCAGACTTTTTAAGGCATTGTACAAATGATCAGAAATTTTTGTTGCATCTTATTGAACTCCTTTACGACTGACTGCTTGAATAACAGGTAATAACGTCTTTTTTCCTCTAGTGTTGTTGGCACACACATCACTGTTCTTCTCTAATTGTGATGGATTACTTTTGACGAATTTCATTAGCTGCTATATCTATTGTGGCGTCTCAATTAAAATGTGTAAACAAAACTTAAAAAAAAACCTCAACTCCGTCCGAACAGGTCTTGGAAGGCCCAAAGGTACCGACCGGCCGCCGTGTCATCCTTAGCCCTAAGGCGGTACTGGTTGCGGACATGGAGGGGTTGTGGTCAGCACACCGCTCTCCCGGCCGTATGTCAGTTTGCGACACCGGAGCCGCTACTTCTCAATCATGTAGCTCCTCAGTTTGCCGCACAAGGGCTGAGTGTACCCCACTTGCCATCAGCGCTCGGCATACAGGATGCTCACCCATCCAAGCGCTAGCCCAGCCCGACAGCGCTTAACTTCGATGATATGACGGGAACCGGTGTTACCACTGCGGTAAGGCCGCTGGAAATTAACATGGCTACCTACTTCAAAGGTACCTACATGACGTCCGGGAGTGAACACCGCATATCGTTCTTACAGCTCCCTTTTTTGCATCAACACTTTCTTTCTAAATGGTGAGCTACCTCAGAAAATTATTCTATAAGATATTATTGTGTGGAAATATGCAAAATATGTCACGAAGAAGATCCACAGCATCTATGGGTACTAACGCTTTTTCAGCACTCCTATACTGTGGCGTGGTCAGGAGGAAATGCAGTCTTGACGCATGCGTGAATAAAATGGAAAAGATTCCGTCTAAGATACCCAGTTCGGCAAGAGCCTCGGTGACACCCGCCCAACTTCATTGACAGTTTTAAAAATGTACCTGTATCGATAAACCTCGTGACGACGTTCTAAGCACTTGCAGAGCAGTAACTCCGTCGACACTCTCCGTTCCCAGACGGCCTACTTTCAGCAGCAAAAGCAGCAGTGTAGTGGAAAAAGAGCTGCAGCACAGACTGCCTGCGGAAGTCTGGTACTGCCGTTACGGGTTATGTCTGTACAGATAAGTTGCTAAAATTGTCATTAAACGCGGGCGGATGTCACCGAGGGTTTTGCTAAATTGTGGGATCTTAGGGGGACCCTTTGCATTTTATTCATTCATGTCTCAATGTCGCCTACTAGTGACCACGCCACGGTAGGGCACAAAATAGGAGCGCTGAAAAACCGTAAGGACCTGCAGACCTTCGGAGCATCCGTGGTCGAGAAGTGGCGTCTTTGATTAGTAATCAAAACGTCCGCGGTTCCACGCCCGATCCCAGCCTGCGCTTAAATTTAGAATAACAGTCAGCACAGGCGGCCGAAGACATCCGGTGTAAGAAGTCACCCTCATTCTGTCAACGACCTTGTCAAAGGGGGCGGAGGTGCGGGCAGAGGTTCAGCGTACTCTGCTGCCCTTGAGGTGGCAAACAGCCCCTAAGGGTGGAAGAATCAGCAATGATCAACGGCATGAGGATGCAGAAGGCAATGGAAACGACTGCATTAAAGACACAGAATGTGTATCAAAAGGACATGTTGCTTCCAATTGAAAAAGTATGGCGATGATCTTTCCATTGACAAAACATTCCGGCATAGTACCCCTTTAGGATCTCCAGCGACTGCCAAAGTCGAGCTGAGCATGAGAAAAAAATTGAATGACCAAAAAAAGAATAACGTTCTGCGAGTCGGGGCGTGGAATGTCAGAAGTTTTAACGTGGTTGGGAAGCTAGATAATCTTAAAAGGATAATGCTAAGGCTCAATATAGATATGGTGTGGGTCAGTGAAGTGAAATGGAAGGAAGATAAGGCTTTCTGGTGAGGCGAGTACAGGGTAATATCAACAGCTGCAGGAAAATGGTATAACGGGAGAAGCATTCATTATGAATAGGAAGGAAGGGCAGAGAGTGAGTTACTGTGAACATTTCAATAATAGAGTCGTTTTCATCAGAATCGACAGGAAACCAACACAGACAACGATAGTTCACGTTTACATGCCGGCGTCGCAAGCCGAAAATGAAGAGATAGAGAAAGTATACAAGGATAATGAATGAGTAATTTAGCACTTAAAGGGAAGAGAAAATCTAATTAGTCAATTGAAATCTAATTAGTCAATTGAAGTGGAAGGAGTGGAATAAAGGGTTTCGGGAGAATTTGACCTTCTTAGTAGAAATGAGAGAGGAGGAAGATCAATCGAGATCTGCAATAAATATCAGTTAGTAATAGCGAATACTCTGTTCGAGAATCACAAGAGGAGTAGGTATACTTGGAAAAGGCCGGGTGATACGGGAAGATTCCAGTAAGACAGAACTTCCGAAATCAGGTACTGGATTGTAAGGTGTATCCAGGAGAAGATATAGACTCAGATCACAATGTAGTTGTGATGAAGAGAGGGCTGAAGTGTAAGAGATTAGTCAGAAGGAATCAATGAGCACTGAAGTGAGACACGAGAGTACTAGTGAATGAAGAGATATGCTTGAACTTCTCTGAGCCTACAGATATTACTATAGTGAACATATCAGTAGGTAGTTTAGTTGAAGAGAAATGGACGCCTCTAAAAGGGAAATTACAGAAATTTGAAAGAAAAATGGGTAGATAACTGCGAAGAAGCTGTGAATAACAGAAGAAATACTTCAGTTGATCCAAGAAAGAAGGAAGTACAAAAACGATAAGGGAAATTCAGAAATATACAGACAGATGTCACTCAGGAATGAAGCAAAGGCGAAATGGCTGCCTAGCAAATGTGAAGAAATCTGTAAAGAAATGACTGTCGGAACGATTGACTCAGCATATAGGAAAGTGTAGCAACCTACGGTGAAATTAAAAGAAAGGGTGGTAACACTAAGCCTGTAAAATGCAGAGGAGAGAGCGGCTAGGTGGAAAGAGTACGTTGAACGCCTCTTTGAGGAGGAGAATTATCTGATGCGATACAAGAAGAAACAGGAGTCGATATAAAAGAGATAGAGCTTCCATTAGCCGGCCGTTGTGACCGAGCGGTTATAGGCGCTTCAGTCCGGAACCGCGCTGCTGCTACGGTCGCAGGTTCGAATCCTGCCTCGGACATGGATGTGTGTGATGTCCTTAGGTTAGTTAGGTTTAAGTAGTTCTAAGTTCTAGGGGACTGATGACCTCAGATGTTAAGTCCCATAGTGCTCAGAGCCATTTGAACCATATGAATGCAAAAACATAACCGCAAATGTAACTAACAACACACCACTTACAGTAAATTTACAAACAATTTTACATAAAGTTCAGACGTAAACCAAGCAAAAATAAGAAGAAAGTCTTAATACAGAGTATGGAGTCATGTGCATCACCCATCAGTATCTAATTTAAGCGAGATCTGGACGGCGCTGCAAATCTCAACTGATACCACGTGCCGCCAGGTGGAGCGAATGTAAAAGGAGAGTAGTGCTGTATTTTTTCAATCATATAAATACTTCAACATACTTAAACTAAAAATATAAGTAATAAAAGAGAAAATCTAAGTATAAACCTAGAAGTACGACAGAACAATAGTATCTACAACACTGCGTAAAAAAACAGCACTCAATAAAGAGTTCTACAAAAAGTAGCTGACAGGAACTGACGCCGGGCGACGAGATTGAGTTTAAAAAAATACTCATAGTAAATAGTAAAATACTGTGGCTGGTTGTTGTTTTTTTTATTTTTGTTGGAATTAAGTTGTTACTTTTTTTATATTCTTCGACATGCAAACATTCCACTTTAAAAATTAACCAAGCTCAATATTCGTTAAAAGAAGGTGACACGAGAGGGGGCCAGGATCTAAACAGAGAGGTTATAATGCAAAAAAGCTAGATACGCTGTTTCTTTCAGACTTCAGAATCAATAAGGAATCCAGTCGTTTTTTAATTCGTCTCTTTGATTTTTTTAATCATCAGACAATGAAATAGTACGTGTGTGCCTAAGAGAAATCCATGTCGGTTTAATAAGGAGAGTTGTCTTGACGTCACATTCTTGAAGCCAACGTCTGTCATGCCATTCGCGCCGAAACATTAGCTTCCGATGTTTTGATTGTGTGGAGTTGTGGAATATTTTCATCAAGAAAGTCAGATAGCGTGTTTTACGGATGTACTAATCGTTCTCGTTATAATCTAAAGTGTAAAGAAGTCACATTTCCTCCGTAAGGGGACTGTTTCATGTAATATGAAGGTATCCCAGCCGGAAAAAATGCTACGAATGCGAAACGTTACGTATGTGTTATTTGAAGTCTCCTGAGTGAGCGCGCCAAGTTTCAGTGGTTGCTCACAGACAGCGTAGCTGCAGGACAGTTTCAAAACGGCGTCTGTAGGTGATGTATGTTACAAGCAAGGTGCCGCCATTGAATTTCTCACTGCAGAGAAAGAAATTGCGGGGAATATTCACAAACGCTTGTGCAAAGTCTACGGAGCATCTGCTGTCGACAGAAGTACACTTAGTCGCTGGTCACGGAGGATGACGTCATCAGGCAGCGGTTCGGCGTAGCTCCACGATTTGCAGCGGTCGAGGAGACCATCCACGGCTGTCACACCAGACATATTGCAGCGAGCTGATGTCATTCGTGAGGACAGACGCATTAAAGGATGCCATTCGCGGAACACATTTTGAGGACAATGAGGAGGTGATTCACACAGTGAAGCACTGGCTCCTCCAACAGGACAAGGATTGGTACCGACAGGGCACACAAGCCCTAGTTTCGCGCTGGAGGAAGGCCATAGAACGGGATGGAGATTACGTGGAAAAATAGGGTGTCTAGATAAAGCACCATTGTGTGTGTAATTCTCATTATATGCAATAAAGAACTGTTGAAGAAAAATATGCGCTGCATGACTTCCTGGGCAACCCTCGTAGTTTCTTTCACGTACATGAATTTTGGTTGTGCTGTTTAATTTTCCTGTAGTGATTTTATTTCTGTCGTTTGACATTAAATTTTCTATCAGCCCAACTCGAAAAGCTCTTTTCGTGCACGCTGTGAGAAGGAAAACGTAGCACTTTCCGGAAGAGGAAATAGATCGAACATCAGTTTCATCATTCCATATTAACGAAAATTCTGAATTAGGAAAGCAGCCTTTTCTCATCACATATTTCTCTTCTTCACATATTTCCCTTCTTGGTTATTCGAAATATATGATAAGAATAAAGCTACGTTAACGATACCAAAGGTGTATTACTGATCAAATGTGCATTTAAGAACAGAGAAACGTCTGAAAATGCCTTCCAGATACTGTGTTAGTCACGAAAGCACTGTAACATCTACTATTTGAAACAACTGTAGCTTGCACACGATAGAAACTAAGAACAAGAAGCAATCGTAAAAAGTAGCCTGCTAATGTTTTGGCTCATGTAACACGGCGGCACCGGCTTCAAAGAAAAGTACAGTATTAAGTCTGTAGCGCCATCTCCTCTTATTATACCTCCATGGAGAAATCCGAAGTAAGTCTTTCAAGTTTCTGAGTTAGGAACTCATAGTGCGGTCAGCTTAGCATAAGAGCGCCACCAGGACTCTGAAGGGCGGTTACTCAGTCTGCGGGTGAGGAAACCACCTCCCTTTTCCAATAAAAAAAAATTGAGAAGTGTGCTTTGCGATGTAACGGATGTGACGCGTATGAATTCCAGATCCACTTACTACGCCGGGGGCAAACGATCTGTCAACAGTATGGAGGAAAAGAGGGGGCGAGAATAACGATGGAAACCGCCTGGCAGCAAACTTGCCGAAGCATCAAAAGCCGGGGCCTCCGCATCTGGTTGCCTAGACGATAACTACGTCTTGAGAGGGAGACGAAAAGAAGAAAAAGTGCGGAATGAGATTTTCCTTTTAAAGTTTCACCTCTAGCGGAAAGGAAATGAGGAGGAGGAGGGAGGGTCTGAAGAGGAGGGGGTGAGGGTATGGAGAGAGAGAAAGAAGTTGATGGGCGACCGACTGAAATGCACGCAGCAGTGGTCTGAAATTGCGGGTAATTTTCGAGCGGTGTCGTCAAGGGCGAAAGGTCGGTTAAAGTGAGCAGCCGGCTTATCGCGATCTGCCCTGGAATTGCCTCACCCCTTTCAGGGGAGATTTATCTTTCCCACCAAGTCCCCTGGCCTGGCCGCATTAACGAGTTGCAGACGGACTCGCCATTTCTGGCACACTGCGCATTCCGACTTCGCAGGCTTTTAACAGCGCGCGGCTCTCTGTCACAAGATAAGTACCTAACGGCATTCACAAAGTTGCTTGTCTGTGCAGTTCCCACCGGGGAGGTACGCTGCCCAGTCAAAATACTTTGCTGACTTACTGAAAAGAAAATCCCGTTAACGCGGACAACTGTCAGGCTTTGGTCCAAACGTAATGAATCTTCCACTCTGCAGCGGAGGATATGCTCTAGGGAAACTCCTTTACAGGTTAAAACTGTGTACCGTGCCGATAGTTCACACCCGTAGCCGAGCGGACAGCACGGATTTAGAAAGCAACGCTCGTGCGAAATTCATGTTGGCCTTTTATCATGTAGTATCCTATGAACCTCGGATGAAAGACATCAGGCAGATTCCATATCCCTAGGTTTTCGGAAAGCGTTTGATACGGCGCCCGCTTCAGACTGTTAACATAGGTACAAGCGTATGGAATAGGTTCCCATACAAGCATACGGAATAAGTTTCACATGTGTGTCTCAGAGACCTCTTCATTAGTATGATAGGACCTCTCTTGTCCTCTATATACATACACTACTGGCCATTAAAATTGCTACACCAAGAAGAAATGCAGATGATAAACGGGTATTCATTGGACAAAAATATTATACTAGAACTGACATGTGATTGCATTATCACGCAGTTTGGGTGCATAGATCCTGAGAAATCAGTGCCCACAACAACCACCCCTGGCCGTAATAACGGCCTTGATACGCCTGGGCATTGAGTCAAACACAGCTTGGATGGCATGTACAGGTACAGCTGCCCATGCAGCTTCAACACGATACCACAATTCATCAAGAGTAGTGGCTGGCGTATTGTGACGAGCCAGTTGCTCGGCCACCATTGACCAGACGTTTTCAGTTGGTGAAAGATCTGGAGAATGTGCTGGCCAGGGCAGCAGTCGAACACTTTCTGTATCCAGAAAGGCCCGTACAGGACCTGCAACATGCGGTCGTGCATTATCCTGCTGAAATATAGGGTTTCGCAGGGATCGAATGAAGGGTAGAGCCACGGGTCGTAACACATCTGAAATGTAACGTCCACTGTTCAAAGTGCCGTCAATGCGAACAAGAGGTGACCGAGACGTGTAACCAATGGCACCCCATACCATCACGCCTGGTCATACGCCAGTATGGCGATGACGAATACACGCTTCCAATGTGCGTTCACCGTGTTGTCGCCAAACACGGATGCGACCATCATGATGCTGTAAACAGAACCTGGATTCATCCGAAAAAATGATGTTTTGTCATTCGTGCACCCAGCTTCGTTGTTGAGTACGCCATAGCATCGCAGGCGCTCCTGTCTGTGATGCAGCGTCAAGGGTAACCGCAGCCATGGTCTCCGAGCTGATAGTCCATGCTGCTGCAAACGTCGTCGAACTGTTCGTGCAGATGGTTGTTGTCCTGCAAACGTCCCCTCCTGTTGACTCAGGGATCGAGACGTGGTTGCACGATCGGTTACAGCCATGCTTTTAAGATGCCTGTCGTCTCGACTTCAAGTGATACGAGGCCGTTGTGATCCAGCACGGCGTTCCGTATTACCCTCCTGAACCCACTGATTCCATATTTTGCTAACACTCATTCGATATCGACCAACGCGAGCAGCAATGTCGCGATACGATAAACCGCAATCGCAATATGGTACAATCCGACCTTTATCAGAGTCGGAAACGTGATGGTACGCCTTTCTCCTCCTTACACGAGGCATCATAACAACGTTTCACCAGGCAACGCCGAGGCTGCTGTTTGTCTATCAGAAATCGGTTGGAAACTTTCCTCATGTCAGCACGTTGTAGGTGTCGCCAACGGCGCCAACCTTGTGTGAATGCTCTAAAAAGCTATTCATTTGCATATCACAGCATCTTCTTCCTGTCGGTTAAATTTCGCGTCTGTAGCACGTCATCTTCGTGGTGTAGCAATTTTCATGGCCAGTAGTGTAGATTTCCGGAAAGCGTTTGATACGGCGCCCCGCTTCAGACTGTTAACGAAGGTCCAAGCATTTGGAATAGGTTCCCATCCAAGCATACGGAATAAGTTCCACATTTGTATTCAGAGACCTCTTAATTAGTGTGATAGGACCTCTGTTGTCCTCTATATACATAAATGATCTGATGAAAGGATAAGCAGCTGCCTGCGGCTGTTTGCTGATGTCGCTGTAGTGTGCGAGAAAATACCATCGTTGAGTAACTGTAGAAGGATAGAGGATCACTTAGACAGAATTTCTATTTGGTATGATAAATTGCAGCCCGCTCTAAGCGTAGAAAAATGTAACTTAATGCAGATGATTAGAAAGAAGAATCCTTTATTTTCGAATACGGTATTAGCACTATGTTGCGTGACACAGTCTCGTCAATTAAATATCTAGACATATTGTTGCACGGCGATATGAAATGGAACGAGCACGTAAGGTCAGTTGTAGGGAAGCCGAATGGTCAACTACGGATTAATGGAAAAATTTTAGAAAAGTGTAGCTCATTTATAAGGGAGACCGTGTATATAACATTTGTGCTACCTGTTCTTGAGTACTGCTCGGGTGTTTGGGATCCACGCCCGGTCGGATCAAAGGAAGACGTCGAAGTAATTCAGAGGCATACTGCTAAATTTGTTAGCGGTAGGAGATGCTTTGGGAACTCAAATCAAAATCAATTGAGCAAGCCACGTTATTGAGAAAATTTAGAGAAGAGGCATCTGCAGCTGACTGCAGAATACTGCTGCCAATGTACATTTCACGTAAGGACGACAAGAGAAATTAAGGTTCGTACGGGGGCATATAGACAGAAGTTTTCTCCTCGCTCAGGAGAGCGAGGGGAAAACGACTGTCGACTGGATCAGAAAAGAAAATGACTAATAATGGTGTAAGGCACACTCCACCATTCACTATAAAGAGGGTGGCGCGGGGATTGGTGGTGAACAAAAATATGCAACCACCAAGAACCCAACACATTACCGTGTTACAACTCTTTTACGGTAGCAGGTTCGAATCCCGCCTCGGGTATGGATGTGTGTGATGTCCTTAGGTTAGTTAGGTTTAAGTAGTTCTAAGTTTTAGGGGACTGATGACCACAGATGTTAAGTCCCATAATGCTCAGAGCCATTTTTTAAAACTCTTTGGTATTGAAAACAACTTCCAGCCATCTTGGACGGATAAATACAGCTACTGATGGTTCAGAAGGGAATCTTACACCATTCTTCCTGCAAAGTAGTCACAAGTTCAGGTAACGATAATGGACGTGGATAGCGATCAAGCACGCACGCTTCCCTCTCAAGTGGACCACAAAGGCTGAATAGATTGTGGTGGCCAGGACAGATGCGACAATTAATCCTCGTGCTCGTGAAATCAGTCCTGGACGATGCAAGCTGCATGAGCAAGGGCCCTGGCGTCTTGGAAGACAGCATCAGCATTAGGGAACAAATGTTTTAGCATGGGAGGGATCCGATCAGCGAAAATGACCACATAATCCTAGGAAGTAAGGCGACGTTGCAGAGTAACCACGAGGCCCATGGAATACCATGACATGGCTGTGCAAATCATCACCGAACCTCATCGTGCTTCATTCTTGGCACGTAAACTCGGGCAAAAGTTTGTGAAACAAGACCCATCCGCGCAAGTGACTTTCTTCCATTACTCTACAGTCCAGGTTTTAGGGCTTTAGCATCGCTTTTACCTGTTAAAGGCATTTACTTCATTGATATGGAGCTGAACGCAGTGCACTTCCCTGCTTATGGAGCAACTCTTTCCGTCGACTTTCAGTTCTGTGGCGACTTTTGCACACCACATTTTGGTGAGCGTCATGCGGTCAGGTAAAAATACGGACTTTATTCTATTAACGCGTTCACTTGCATTTGGTACAGTAGGGCAAATGTTTGTGAGGGCTCCTCTCCTAACTGCAGGACTGTGGTTTCCACAGCTGTTATCATTATTTGATCAAGTTAAACACGTTATATGTTGATGAAGCTCTCTTCGTAGACTCTTCCCAATGCCACAGAGAAAATATATAGTTCTATTTTCTTAAAAGTCTGGTAGTTCGGCAGTTATCGGCAGCTACAGATTTTAAAAATTAGTTGTACACGTCGGAAAATTCTCCATATTGTCCACTACAACTTGGCGAAACCTGCATCTCGATTACACTGGTGTCCAAAACTTAACGACCAAAGCAAATTTCGCATGATTGATCACTGAAAAGTAGCACAGTTCATGAAACTTCGGCCGTACATAGAAGGAACTGTGACGGTATAGTGCTGAAGGTAATCGAGAGAAATACGCAGTGAGACGAACAGGAATGACACTGACATTTTTATTCAAGGACAATAATCACACTGAAGTCATCGCGATTCATGAAGCTCCCCTGGACATTACGAAAGGTGGGACATGGTTCTTAATATGTGTAATTACCACGAGCGGCAATGCTTGCTCTGCAGCGGGGTCCTATGTTGGTCACAACGCTGATTCTTGTGGTAGAGCGTCCCATTCTTCCACCGGCGCGGTTGATATCTGCTGCAGTACGTCTTCCAACACATCCCACATGTTCTCGATGGGATTTAAATGGGGGGAAAGGATAGGCTAATCCGTTTGGCGAATATTCTGTCGTTCCAAGACTTCCTCTCCTCCGCTATTCGATATGGTTGCCCACTGCCATCCATAAAAGTAAAGTCAGTACCGAATGCATCCCTTAAAAGAGTCACGTGGGGAAGGAGTACAGTAACAAAATAATGTTGACCAGTTAGTGTACCATGTTCAAGGTTCTGAAGTTTAGTACACCCATGCAATTTTATGCTTCTCACACCATTACACCTTGCTTACTCGTTACCACGACTTAAATACCATCTAACGTGTGTGGGATGCTCCCCATAGTACACCACGTACACATGCACCGACGACCGTCCCGCAATCCGGCCGTTGTGGCCGAGCGGTTCTAGGCGCTTCAGTCTGGAACCGCGCGACCGCTACGGTCGCAGGTTCGAATCCTGCCTCGGGCATGGATGTGTGTGATGTCCTTAGGTTAGTTAGGTTTAAGTAGTTCTGAGCTCTAGGGGACTGATGACCTCAGATGTTATGTCCCATAGTGCTCAGAGCTATTCTGAACCGTCCTGCGGTTGGAGGAATGGATGTGGAGGAACGGGACGCCCTACCACAAGAACACTTTATCAGCCTTGTGACCAGCATAGGAACACTCTAGAGAGCAAGCATTAAGGTCCTTGGCGATTACACAGCCTTTTAATTACCATGCCCTACCTTTTGTAATGACAGCGAGACCATCATAAATCGCGATTACTTCAGTGTAGTTATTGTCCTTGATGAAAGTGTCGTTTCTGTTCGTGTCATTGTGTACTTCTTTCTGTTACCTTTTGTAATAGACTGTAGCTTTTCTTTTTAGTGTGGTCCAAGTTTCATCGAACGATGTTAGTTGATAGTGACACATCATTCTATGGTTACTTCGCTCTTAAGCTTTTCACACCAGTGTGTATACTCATTCCGCGTATATTTAAGTTAGCCTGTCGAAGGTGCTTACCAGGAGCATTGCCAGTGTGCTCTCCTCCCGAACAGGCCATGAAGGCCCAAAGGTACCGACCGGCCGCCGTGTCATCCTCAGCCCACAGGCGTCAGTGGATGCGGATATGGAGGGGCATGTGGTCAGCACACCGCTCTCCCGGCCGTATGTCAGTTTCCGAAACCGGAGCCGCTGTTTCTCAGTCAAGAAGCTCCCCAGTTTGCGTGACAAAGGCCAACAGCGCTGGGCAGACCGGATGGTCACCCATCCAAGTGCTAACTCGGCCCGACAGCGCTTAACTTCGGTGATCTGACGGGAACCGGTGTTACCACTGCGGCAAGGCCGTTGGCGCCAGTGTGCTCACAGACGTAAATTCCACGGAATTTTATCAAAATAAAAGTTTTTTCGATGACTGTGGGACTTTCCGCTTTCGTTAATCATCGCGACGCCTTCTGAGCAGCAGTCGCAATTCTCGGCTAAACACTATTAGTCTCGCATTTTGTTGCTGAAAGTTTCGTACCAAACGAAGTACCGAAGTGCCGATTTTAATACAATTTGTACTGTTCACGGATACGGTCTGTTTCACTTGTCACAATAGACTCCATGTCTGGAATGATCAATTTTCATACATCACGCTCACGAGACTTAAAACTTGTGCACCTTTATGTGTGGGGAAGAGAAAACCAAGAGGTCTACAAGGAAACACTAGCGACTCCCAGAGACTTGGAGCCTGTGGCTACCATGAGCCCAGGTGAAATTCAACGTGCAGCAGTGTTCTGTTCGGTGTAGCGTTGTAGTGTGTGCCAGTGATCAACATCCTCATCTCGAGCACATCATGTGTGGAACGATGAATACCAATACATCACGCTGTTCTCAGATCATTAAGAGCGGTTCTCTTTAGTACACTTTTCCAAAGCAGTTCGTCCGCGTGAAGGCGGAGGTTGGATGGGCTACCCGCCAGATAGTCCTATTAACACGTTGTCTGTGCATGTGAGGTCCAGGTGGGCGCCCCCTACCCAAAAGTGCTTCGCCTAGAGATCAGAAATGAGCTCCGCCTACTCGGTTTAAATTCTCCGTGTGATCCTATGATGACATATCTGAACTCGCCGTCCACGCGCGGTCGGAGACTCTACTCGCTAATTTCCATCATTGCCATTTAACTGACAACTTTCACTTTAGAGAGAAAATGAATCGCCTACAGCAGTCCCTATCGTTTTATTTGTTTTATATCTACCAGTTACGGCACCTCAATGCGCTATCTTCGGGCTGCGGTTGATGCTGAAAGGGTTGACAAGATCCCTATATATACCACGCCACCCCTGATTATGCAGACTGTCTGAAAACTTTGGTGTCAGCACTCCAACCATCAACTGCCAACTGTTGTTCTCTTGTTCGGTTGTAGGAAACCAAATGAAAAACACGTTTGGTGACACCGTCTCTGACGGGCGTCTTAAATTTGCGCTTGCAACGGCCTCAATACTAATTAACTCGGAAACGCCACAATGTATCTATTGTTTTTCTTAACAACTACTTTCCAGCACAACGTACCATGCAACACCGCTGCAAGCTTTTCAGTTTGTTTCTGGCCACGCTGTGCATATATTGGGTGATTCAACCGCCCCTACCGAGCGAGGTGGCGCAGTGGTTAGCACACTGGACTCGCATTCGGGAGGACGACGGTTCAATCCCGCCTCCGGCCATCCTGATTTAGGTTTTCCGTGATTTCCCTAAATCGTTTCAGGCGAATGCCGAGATGGTTCTTTTGAAAGGGCACGGCCGATTTCCTTCCCAATCCTTCCCTAACCCGAGCTTGCGCTCCGTCTCTAATGACCTCGTTGTCGACGGGATGTTAAACACTAACCACCACCATCTACTGCCCCTACCCATGAGTTTTATAAGTCCTCAATGCCTTCAAATACCACGCATAAGATTTTCATATTCTCTCACGCACTACAAGCAAACTGTTAGCTCTGTAAAAAATAAACAGTGTCTTTTTGTAAGAAATTTAATGTAGTTAAAATTTGTACTGTGATGCGTTTTCGCTAGCGGCTATAGTTCTAGAATACTCAACAAAAACAGTACAAAATTTACCTTCAGTTGTGTTTTTCTTCAATAGCTTGAAAACCGTGGCATCCACAGAAAATGTATCCCCATCCAAAATTTAACTATATTAAATTTCCTACAAAAAGGTCCTGTTGATTTTCTCCAGCCAAATATGTGGATCTGGTGAGAGACTTTGCCTGAAGCTACGCAGCCTACGTAACATAAATGTCTTGCGTTTCTTTCTTCAAGACAATTGTCAGCCGCATTCTGCAGCGTTTCCGATGGGAAGTGTTTGATCACCCACAATACAGTCCTTTTCTTACAAAAAGATGCAGTTGTTTTTTTTTTTTTTTTTTTTTTTTGAGCTAACAGTTTGCGTGTAGAGAGTAAGAGAATATAAAAATCTTGTGTGTGGTATTTGAAAGAAATGCATGACATTTATGTTATGTAGGCTGCATAGCTTTAGGTGAAGTCTCTCACTAGATCCCCATACTTGGCAGGAGACACTGCTGTTTTAGGCATTTCTACGTGAGGAGTTTGCACTCTGAACTGAAAAGAGCGACGTGAAGCGATCGACAGGCACACTAAAAAGACACTGCCCAACACATCTGTTCAAAGTACCATCGGATTTTCACAGTGGTTTTCATTTCGCGCCTAAATGGACCTTTACTTTCCTAACGCGTCTCGTATACGCTCAACGTGGTACTTCATAGCCAGCAGGGTTGCCTGCGCAACAGGCGTATGCGGCGAGACGACACCCTGGTTTCGCTGAGCCGGTCGTATGGGCGGAATTAGAGCTTCGCTCACAAGCGCATATTTCGCAAATTGCTTGTGTACAACCTAAAATGAAAGCGTCTACCATACGGCACAACAGCTCCCTCCCCCTACCTCCCCCCACCCCCAACCCTCAGTATTGAGAAAACTGCCCCTAAAATGTATGACTCGTAATCGACTCAAAGTTGACAGGATTGGTAGATAATTGAAAACTGAGCATTTTTCATCATCATGTATGTGGGCTGCAAAAGAGTAGTTTCCTAGAAATCAAAAAGGAAACTATTATAACTGCCGCTCATGTACCTAGAATGTAAATGGCGTTCAACCGAAGCGCTGATGGTGTACCGAAGAAAGCATCCAGCTGACAAGCTGGAACCCTGTGTTCAGTTCTCAGTTGCATTCTGCAGGCTTTTATAATTTGTATTTTTTTCCTTACCGAAATTGGTAGGAATAGGTGGGTTTATAAGGTTATCAATAACGAACAATAACAATGCAGGCAAATTTCTCAAACGACTTGGATTAGTAAGGAATTAAAATTTTATTCCTCGTTGTATGTATATTCCTGTGAATGCGTCACGACGGACCACGTACAACCGATTGCGCCGTGCTTTTTTACAGCAAGGCACAGTACAGAACTTTATTGGAAGTTTCAAAATTGCATCCTGCTTCTGGAGACGCAGCGGGCATTTCACACCCGCGTGGATGCATCACAAATTCATAGCATAAGCACTAATTTTCCGGCGATGTTATCGTATAAGTGGTATGCATTACAATTAATTCCCAAAACAGAAATATTTTTAAATGTAGACCAAGTCCGTTTACTTCCATATCTTCGGAAGAAACAATGTAGATGCGCGAAATTGCATCATTAGATGTTCTTGATGCCGCGACAGTATTTACTTTGAATATTTATATGACAAGTGCCATCCGTGTTGTTTTCGAAGGAAAGTACGAACTCGTAAGAGAGTAAGTGAAACAGCCATGGTAAGGCAACCAGGATCAAAATTTTTGATCCTTACTAATTTAAGTCATTTGAGAATTTTTTTGCCCACCTTGTTATAATTTCTTATTGATTAGCTCATTAACCCTCCTATTTCTATCAACTCCAATACAAAAAAAAACAGAAACTTAGAATGCGTCTAGGGATCAAATTCAGGTTCTCTCTTCCCCAGCCACTTACCTTGTTCGTTACACCAAGGGCGCTCTCCTTTAACAGAGTTTACCTTAGTGTACATAAGAGGCACTCCTAACAGTTTGTTTCCTCAATTTCTCAGAAAATATGCGTTTGTAAACACCACACATGATGATAATAGATGCTCAGTTTCCAACCAGTGAAAAAATGCTCCTGCTTAAAACAAAGGACTCTGTCTGAGAAGTGGGATACTAGCTGACCCATTCTACCTTCCAACTTACGAACGTTGATGTTTCTTTATGAACGTTGTTCATACTTTACGTTCATTGCTTGGAATTTAAGTAATGCCAGCCGATAAATAATTTCATCTAAAGTCGGAGCTTTTCAGAATAGAGTTAAGTAATACTGCAAGAGATCCATGACTAAGGGATTTATTGCTAGCGCACTCAAGCAGATGTAACTTCGATGGATTGCTCACGCGCTGCCTGTAAGATGTAAGCTATAATAGAATCGCAGACCAGAGAGCAGTGTCGGCAGCAGTAGTTCGCAGTAGCTCGCAGTCGGGCGGTTGGGTCAGGTCGTTCTTAGAGAGCAGTTGTCGAGTTGTATAGCTCACAGAGAGCACTTTTGTCCTGTGTGGAGTTGCTGGGGCCGGTCGTGGAGAGCAATGGCGGTGCCTGAGCGATGTAGTATAAGGTAAAAGCAAAAACTATTATTATTTATTGCCGCGCGCATATGTAATTTGTAGCAATTGATATTGTACTATTGTTATATCAAGTCCCATGTAAATATTTTTTAAAAAAATCTTTTAATAATTATCTCTCTTATAAAAATAACTTTTGACAATCATTCATCTGAATTTAAAGATTTTACTAATTTGTCCTATCCATGGTCATCCCGATTATCGTAAAGAAAAATCAGTTGTTTCTTTTTATACATAACAAATCTGGTAGCCAGCATTGCACTGGCCTATGCCAGAAAAATTTCTTATAGGAGCAGATATATACGCGCTATCCGGCGACATAATTGAGGTAAGAACTATCAGTTTATTCAGAATGACTTTTCACGGCCATGACGCAGCATTGCTGACGTTCAGATTTACCAGTTTAGATTCATAGTCAGTTAATTATTGAAAGGTTATATGTGAGTCACATTTTTATTGAGATGTTAGTCAGATTATTATTGCAAGGTCACTGAAATAAACTGTTGGGAGGTTACATCATATGTAACTTATTGAGCGATAAATGCTGCGAACTTTTACTAGGAACTCACATATTTCCTATGCGAACTCAATACAGCAGTAATCGCTTTTTTTCCTACCAAGGGAAAATCTGGAATGTGGTCCACTTAGCCTCATGAAACCTAATGAGAAGCTGCTTGTCAGAATACACAGTCCAGTCACATTAATGTGACCACCGCCAACGTTCAAAATCCACTCACACGTGGCAGGTGGCAGGACTAGCAACGGATGGTATACAAAGCGAGTCCGAGTGTTTCGAATAACAGTGTAGACTTTTGAAGAAATATGAGATCAGATGTGTTTTTCGTCCGCCAGCCAACACTCGAGTACTTCTTGACTCGGTTAAAGATGGTTTAGGTTTGAGGAAGTCTGGCGTTTACAAAACACCGAGTGAGTGCGGGAAAATTTACATTGGTCAAACTATTAGTACCGTCAACGACAGGTGTATTGATCTTCATCGCCATTCGCGATTATTACAACCAGATAAATCTGCGGTGACTAAGCAATGCCGTACAGAGAGACACAGGATGCTAGACAGTGAGACGCAAGTAGTGGGATTGTGTCTTAAAAGAATCTGTTGAAATCATACTAGCAGATAATACCATTAATCGTGATAATGGATACCCGCCAAGTAAACATAGAATCCTGTTTTATTAGATATGAAGAAACAACGGCATCTGAATCGGCCGGCTATGAGTAATCGTTTGTAACGATATATCGTTTTCAACAGTATTCACCACCGGAGGCGCTGCAACTCTTTTTGCGCCAGGGAGCAACAGGTATGATTGAGCGCGTGCGCACTGTATCTAGCGCATGCGCTGTTGTACTTCCGATGCATATAAAGGTGCAGTCATTTGCGAGTGGAATCAGTTATCGGCGAGATCAGCGTAGCTTTCCTCACCTGATGATGGCGGCCAGGTGGACCGCTCAAATATTGTGTTCAGATGACAGTTTGATCCGGCTGGAAATCCGACAAGAATTTGATATACTAATACGCCGGGAAAGTCTACATAGTCACAACAGTGCAGTAGTTGTCGTAATGCAAAAACGGAGTGATTAATCATACGTCCAAAAGAGGACGATCATTGGCTTCCGGGACCAAAGATGCAAGTATGTTCTAAATGGCTAAGTTTGTAACTGTTCGCGTACCGTTGTGATTCAAGTATACGGTGCATAGTAAAATAACTCTATCCAAAACTTTCGCCGAGGCAACTGGGGTGCACCACAGGCCACTAATGACTGGGGTGAATGACGATTGCGGAGATAAGTACGAGCGAATAGACGTGCAACTGTCGAGCAACAATCGCCCAGATTGTGCTTCCAACAGTGTCTGCTCGCGACTGTTCAGCGAAAATTGCTGCGTATTGGCCGCCGCAGCAGGCGCCTTACAGTGCCCTCAGTGGCATTTTACCGAGAAGGGAGCGACTCTGCCTTACTTCTCTGGTTTCTGTATCATTAACCTGGTGTGTTGCTGCTTCGGTAGTCTTTCGTCGCACAGTAGTAGCGCTCAGGCGACAGGTTCCATGTAACTCCTGATCCTGCTGAAGTGTAGTGTCTCGGGATGCCAGTTCTTAAATGTCAACAACGTTTTATACTATACTCGTTTTACTAAAGAATACTTTGAAACACCCTTCACAGAATTTCCAATATGGCGGCTCTTGGCCACGCCGCTATTCAGCCCATTACAACACATTAACACATTTCTCACTTTCCATACTCGTGATAGAGACTGCCCACGACAAGTGGCTTTCTGGTAACTAATACCTCCACTTTATCTTGTTTAACAGCTGTAATATTTACTCGCTACCGTTCTTTTGGAACCTAACCTAACCTAACCTAACCTAACCTAACCTAACCTAACCTAACCTAATATATATATACGCCGGCCCCACGTCAAACCTATGTTCCCATCATCACATTTCAATTTTCCCTTTAATCTTCCAACTTATGAAGGTGTCCAAAGACTTTTTTCTCGCCCTATATATTCAGCCAATGGGCGTTCAGATCGCTGTTGCTAGGCGGATCTGACGTCATGTTTGTGGACGTTGTGATGGAAGTTTGTCTCGGAACATTGTCTCAGATTGTAAGATCCTACTCCCAAATAGTCGTATCTTGTCCCTACTAAGGTTGCACAACATTGCCTCCTACGATATTATCATTAATGCTCCTTGCTGAGCCCGCATCTCGTGGTCGTGCGGTAGCGTTCTCGTTTCCCACGCTCGGGTTCCCGGGTTCGATTCCCGGCGGGGTCAGGGATTTTCTCTGCCTCGTGATGGCTGGGTGTTGTGTGATGTCCTTAGGTTAGTTAGGTTTAAGTAGTTCTAAGTTCTAGGGGACTGATGACCATATATGTTAAGTCCCATAGTGCTCAGAGCCGGCGCGCTCCTTGCTGACGCATAATTGTCAGATGTACATGTATCCTGGCTGCTACTGAGCATTCCCGATTGCATAAATGTGCATGATACTTGGGCTAAACACGTGAAGGGAATGCACGTATGCATTACAGCCTGGTTCATGCACCGTGCTGACGGCTGTTGTTTGGTGACGAAGGCTGCAATTTGTACACCAGTGCTGCAAGTGGACGTCTACTGAGTGGCGAAGGGTCGCCTTTTCCGATCAATCACGTTTTATGTTCCATCGGACAGATGGCCGTTGGCATGTACAGCGTGATCTGTCTGCAAGCAAATGCCCTGGAACAATTGTCAGACGGGTCCAGGCCGGAAGGGGGAGAGTTATGGTCTGGGGAACGTTTTAGTGGCACTCCCTGCGTGATCTCGTCGTTCTGGAAGGCACAAAGCATCGACACCAATATGCGTCTATCCTTGGGGATCATGTTCATCCCTACATGCAGTCTGTTTTTCCTCGGGACGATGGCAACTACCAGCATGACAATGCGAACTTACACATAACTCGCAAAGCACGTGCGTGGTTAAAAGGACAGAATGATTTTACGTACTTCCCAGATGCAAATCCAGTTGGGAACCGGTGGGACCACATCTGTCGGGCTGCTGGGGTGGATCCCCAACCGAGAAAACTAGCGCAGCTTTCGAAGCTACTGGGCATGGCTCCGCATCCCTGTCGGTACCTTCCAGGCCTCAAAGACGCTCTACCTGCACATCTCGCAGCGGTCCACGCTGCGAAAGGTGGTTATTCAGGCATTTTACAGGTGGTCACAGTAATGGTATGGAACACTGTAGAAACATGAGGTCCAAATACTCAGTCTCATAAATTAAGTATAATTGCAGAATGTGGTGACACACAACGTGCCTCTAATAGCATAGGCACATAGGGAACACACACGACACAGATCTGTAAGTCCACAGTATTGGTGATAAGTTGAGAAAACCGTACCGAAACACATGTGCAACAAAACGCCACTGTTTTCTGCGCATGTACCCCGACATCAATAAGGGATATGATCACCATGCACACGCACACAGGCCGCACAACGGGTTGGCATACTCTGGATCAAGTGGTAGAGCAGCTGCTGGGGTATAGCCTCCCATTCTTGCACCAGTGCCTGTCGGAGATCCTGAAGTGTCGTAGGGATTTGAAGACGTGCAGCGATACGTCGACCGAGAGTATCCCAGACGTGCTCGATGGGGTTTATGTCTGGAGAACAGGCAAGCCACTCCATTCGCTTAATATCTTCTGTTTCAAGGTATTCCTCCACGATGGCAGCTCGGTGGGGCCATGCGTTATCATCCATCAGGAGGAAGGTGGGACCCGCTGCACCCCTGAAAAGGCGGACATACTGATGCAAAATGACGTCCCGATACACCTGACCTGTTACATACAGTTCACCTGACCTGTTACAGTTCCCCTGTCAAAGACATGCAGGGGTGTACGTGCACCAATCATAATCCCACCCCACACCATCAAACCACGACCTCCATACAGGTCCCTTTCAAGGAAATTAAGGGGTTGGTATCTGGTCTTGATTCACGCCAAATGAAAACTCGGCGAGAATCACTGTTCAGACTATACCTGAACTCGTCTGTGAACATAACCTGGGACCACTGTTCCAGTGACCATATACTGTGTTCTTGACACCAGGCTTTACGGGCTTTCCTGTGACCAGGTATCAGTGGAATGCACCTTGCAGGTCTCCAGGCGAATAAACCATGTCTGTTCAGACGTTTGTAGACTGTGTGTCTGTAGACAACTGTTCCAGTGACTGTGATAAGGTCCCAAGCAAGGCTACCTAGAGTATTCCGTGGCCATCTGCAGGCACTGATGATGAGATATCGGTCTTTTTGTGGTGTTTTACACTGTGAACGTCCCGTACTGTAGCGCCTGGACAAGTTCCTGTCTGCTGGAATCGATGCCATAATCTTGAGATCAAACTTTGTGGCACATGGAGGGCCTGTGCTACGACCTGCTGTGGTTGACCAGCCTCCAGTCGCCTTAGTATTCTACCCCTCATAACGTCATCAAGATGTGTTCTTTGAGCCATTTTCAACATACAGTTACAATTAGCGCGTCTGAAAACGTCTACACACTTACGCGCTGCACCGTACTCTGACATGCACCAACACATCTCTGCGTACGTGGACTGCTGCCAGCGCCACCGTGCGACGACCGCAGGTCAAATCCGCCGCATGGTCATACCTCGAGGTGATTTAAACCCCCAAACCGCCCACCAGAGTGTTGTTTCACCATGTATCAGCATTTTCCTTAGTTTATGAGCATCAGTGTAGTTGAATTAGGTTGGTACCATGCATCATTGATTTTTATTGAACACAGTACTTTCAGTACTTGCTGGTGGGAAGGAAGACGAAATTATGGATGTTCGCTGTCCAAAAAACAGCAATGTGATGTTCTAGAAAACTTAAATTCATCCTCTATATCGAGGCAAGAATCTAAACAGGAATATAGAAATGTCGTTTCCTTTGAGAGCTGTGTATGTGTGTGTATTTGTAAACTAATATGGTTCACACCATAGTGTTTTGATCAACTAGCGCCAATCGTCTTCTAAATATGGAGTTAAAGTTCTGTTAATGTCAAATATGACGTAAACCAATACGCGAATCTCACAGCGTATCATGGGAAAATGTAGTTTCTCGAAATAATCTACTTACCATCTTTTCAGAGAGAACAGCTCTAATGATACGTAGCTACTCATGTAAGCGCTGAAGGGAGTACAGCACTGTTCATTTTCTCTCGAGATGCAGTATGGTATTCTGGAAAAACAGGCTATTTGTAGCGACGCTGTCGATCGAAATAAATTCCCACTGATACCACTTTAATCCTCTCGTCAGCAAACTTCCTTGCACAAATGAAAAAGGACAGATAGCGTGGCAGCCAATGTTGCGCGAATAGTACCTCGTTATCGCTCATCTGTGAATATATCGCCTCACTGGGAACACTGAAGAGATTACTCGTTACACTGACTGGCTAAAATGGCTGTGAGAGACGCCGTGGAACTGTGCGTGGTGTTCCTTTTCCAGCACTTCATTCAAATATGCACCACGGAAGCCAGCTACGCGCAGCACATTTGACAAAGAGAGGTAAATGAAACAAGTGGAGTTAGAAATGTTCCATTCCTCTTCATAAAGTGGAACGCTGTGTCCGAACTAAGAGCAGAAACTTTGGCTCATACAGAGTGAACAAAAAAGGAAACAGCACCAAAGTAATAGCAGCAGTGTCTCATTTTAGCTTCTCGAAAGTTACAGGCAAGAAGTTAAATTTAATTTATTCCAAGCAACGACGACAATGTTTCCCTCGCAAAATTATGGAAGTTTTGATATTTTAGCCTCCATGTGCACCAACTCCAGCTTGCTTTGGCGAATATTCAGATCTGCCTAAATTTGTACTACAACCAAGAGGTCACGCCTCTCCTAATTATTTTTACTGTTGCATGTGTGGTGTATGTTCTTTCTTACATGCCCAGAAGAACAGGCACCACACATAGATGTTTATTTTAACTTGAGACAAGTAAACATCTCGAAAACGATGCATCTTACGAAAAACTATGTTCTACGTAAAAAGTTATTAGTAAATAGGACATATGTCTATGCTCTAACTGGCCATATCTTAATCACTCCTCTTGCGTGGACGGCGTCAACTTCGTATTTTCAAACGGGAACCCTCCATTTTTGCTGCATATTCGGATTCTACCTCAAAAAACACGCGTGGTTTACAATTAATAATTGATTATCTATTTCATTGACGAATCAAATGTAAATCTTTGTGTTCTAACGTTTGATATGGATATTCAAATGTTACTTGACTGCTCCAAATGTGATTGTACAATACAGACAATAACATAGGTAGACACTGAAATTTGTGGCGCATAAGATCCTTGGATGATAACGTAGTTTTCTGTTCCGTACGTGGTTCATTTTAGTGAGTCCCCAAACCACCGGAATGCTTAATTTCGATGGCTGTCCTCGAACCCCGCCATCAGGATGACTGATTTCGGTGTGTGTTTCCAGTAACTCTCGCGCTGGCCGCTATGCGGCTACCGGTGGAATACCAACCGTAACCATTGTAGAAAGGTATAAAATGTCCATGAAGTGATAGCGGCACGCGCACCTGCCATTTATACTCACCGAAATCAAGCACTGCAATGGTGAGACGCAAGGGGACTCACCGGTATCAAGCATCCCGATGAGAACAGAAAACTATCACATCCATGTCATTGTTCCTGAATCACGTTAAACGTAGTTGCTAACCAGACACTGAAACGGCTAACCGCAGTGTATTGTGCAATCGAATTTGCGACACTACAGTAAATTTCGCAAATAGTAAACCGTTAGAACATAAGGGTTTACGATTACATCGTAAATGAAATGTAGTATCAATTGCGTCGGGTCTTAATTGCAAAACAGATACTGTTGATACTTGTCGATTACAGCGCCATTTATCGCGGATGGGAAACAGTGGTTTGAGAAAACCTTACGCAAGTCAAAACAAACACCCTGCATAATAGTAATACAGGGTGATTCAAAAAGAATACCACAACTTTAAAAATGTGTATTTAATGAAAGAAACATAATATAACCTTCTGTTATACATCATTACAAAGAGTATTTAAAAAGGTTTTTTTTTCACTCAAAAACAAGTTCAGAGATGTTCAATATGGCCACCCTCCAGACACACGAGCAATATCAACTCGATACTCCAACTCGTTCCACACTCTCTGTAGCATATCAGGCGTAACAGTTTGGATAGCTGCTGTTATTTCTCGTTTCAAATCATCAATGGTGGCTGGGAGAGGTGGCCGAAACACCACATCCTTAACATACCCCCATAAGAAAAAATCGCAGGGGGTAAGATCAGGCTTCTTGGAGGCCAGTGATGAAGTGCTCTGTCACGGGCTGCCTGGCGGCCGATCCATCGCCTCAGGTAGTTGACGTTCAGGTATTGACGGACAGATAAGTGCCAATGTGGTGGCGCTCCATCCTGCTGAAATATGAATTGTTGTGCTTCTTGTTCGAGCTGAGGGAACAGCCAATTCTCTAACATCTCCAGATACTGTAGTCCAGTTACAGTAGCACCTTCGAAGAAAAAGGGACCAAAAACTTTATTGGCTGAAATGGCACAGAAAACGTTCACCTTAGGCGAGTCACGTTCATACTGAGTTTTTTCCCGCGGATTCTCAGTGCCCATATACAGACATTGTGACGGTTGACTTTCCCGTTAGTGTGGAAAGTTGCTTCATCACTAAACACAATCTTTGAAACGAAAGATTCATCTGTTTCCATTTGAGCAAGGATAAAATCACAGAAATCGATTCTTTTAATCTTATCAGCTGCAGACAGTGCTTGAACCAATTTCAGACGATAAGGTTTCATAACTAACCTTTTTTGTAGGACTCTCCATACAGTTGATTGTGGAATTTGCAGCTCTCTGCTAGCTCTGCGAGTCGATTTTCCTGGGCTGCGAACAAATGCTTGCTGGATGCGTGCTACATTTTCATCACTCGTTCTCGGCCGTCCAAAACTTTTCCCTTTGCACGAACACCCATTCTCTGTAAACTGTTTATACCAACGTTTAATACACCACCTATCAGGAGATTTAACACCATACTTCGTTCGAAATGCACGCTGAACAACTGTCGTCGATTCACTTCTGCCGTACTCGATAACACAAAAAGCTTTCTGTTGAGCGGTCGCCATCTTAGCATCAACTGACGCTGACGCCTAGTCAACAGCGCCTCAAGCGAACAAATGTACAACTAAATGAAACTTTATAGCTCCCTTAATTCGCCGACAGATAGTGCTTAGCTCTGCCTTTTGTCGTTGCAGAGTTTTAAATTCCTAAAGTTGTGGTATTCTTTTTGAATCACCCTGTATATCGCATTGACGGCATTTCGTTACATCTTCACTGTGGATGCACCGTCGGTCCGGCCTCTTGCGTGAATCGTGCTAAATGCTGCGAGCAATATGGTGGACAGTGGTCGCTACAGAAGTAGTGTGCTACAAGTCGCGAATTTGAGGTGCACAAAAAACGTGGTCGGATAGTCGAAACCGTTAAGGCGACCGCTCGCGTAAAGCTAGAAATCCGGGTTCGGGTCTCCGACCGGCACAAAATTTAGCTTGTCGCCACTTAATAAGTTCATTGCCTTCATGTGACTGACCTCAGTATTTCTCTTCCTCTTTCATGACCTATCAGGTTTCCCTACCGCCTCAGGGAAGCGTCAGTGAACATTTTATCTCTACTAAAAGTTGTTCTCCGTGCCGCGATCTGTGACCCGGAGATGTTTTATGCAAAGAATTTCAAACACTCTGTATATTATTCACCTAGTGGATAACGTCGGAAGTCTGATGAGGCTTTTTGCCGATGGGGCTGTTGTATATAGAGAAGTCCCAACTCTAGCAAAGCGAAATGCAGGAAGACCTGCAAAGGATCGACGCTTTGTGCTATAACTGGCAGTTGACCCTCAACATAAACAGATGTAACATACTGCTCATAAACAGGCACAAAGTGTGGGATCCTGCCCACTCGGAGTGGCGTTAGGAAATAATTTGGTGATGAGGCGGAACACTGAACTGCCTACCGTCGATAAGAAATAATGGCTTTTCATAGTACCTGGTACGTTGTGAGCTAGAAGGTGGGTCTCAAACGGTGTGGCCGAGCGGTTCTAGGCGCTACAGTCTGCCTCGGGCATGGATGTGTGTGATGTCCTTAGGTTAGTTAGGTTTAGGTAGTTCTAAGTTCTATGGAACTAAGTCCCATAGCGCTCAGAGCCATTTGGGTCTAAAACTGGGACAACCACTCGAGCCATTTCTCTTTGTTCACGAAAGGGTGATATAGCAGCTGTAGTAGGCGGTGCTTGTTCCGTCGGGCTCGCAGCGTTGCCCAGTAGCTGCGGTACCGGGTTGAGTAACATGTAGATCTGTTGCGTCTGGAACTGAAATATCTGCATTAGCTGTGTGGCATCTAACGCTTGCGGCTGTGGCGCCTGAGCAGGTGGCGGGAGAGGCAGGGTGGGCATTTTGGAAGACACAAATGCAACGAACAGACAATAAATGCAAGCAAAAAAAATCTGTCTTCGTTAGGAGCAGGATTTGCTTGTAACGCCTCGTTGGCAAGTTATTTCCTAACGCCACTCCGAATGGGTGCGAACAATATGGTCCTCGCCGGCGGAATTGCTTCACAGCCACCTCGTCCGGCGGTGTAGTGATGACACCCTCTGGCGGCTGCTGTGGCCGCGCTGTCCTCTGGATCCGTGAATCTGGGGGGAGAGACACTGCAAGATCATCGTGCACATGACAGAGGCGAAGTTGACTTTGATGTCGGCGCTGCAAGCCATCTGGACCTGAAGCGCAAGCGCTAAGTCGACGGACTATCTCGTCTGGCGCCCTCCGTCAGCTGCCGCTAGAAACCCTGTAAAACACAATATCGTGCGACGCGAAGCGATACTCGCGGCCTTCCTTCGGCGCCGGATGCTGAGGAAGGTGGAGCAGGTGGAGCAGTGTCCGATGGCGTCGGCCTTGAAGCAATTCAGCCGGTGGTGGTCCACGAACATTCATCACTGTACGATTCTACGATTGCAGAACAATCACTGGAGGCAGTCACATCAATAAAATATCTAAGAATATGTGTAAAGGACAGTTTGAAGTGGAATGACAACATAAAACTAATCGTAGGGAAAGCAGGTGCCAGACAGATTCGTTGGAAGAATCCTCAGTAAGTGTAGCCTACCCACAAAAGAGGTAGCTTATAAAAACCTCGTTCGACCAATACCGGAATAATTCTAGTCAGTCTGGGACCTGTACTGATACATGTCCCAGGATTGATAGATGAAATAGAGAAAATCCAGAGAAGAGTAGCGCTTTTCTTAACAGGTTCGTTTAGAGTGTGTGCAGGGATCATTGAGAAGCTTATCCAAGTCCAGTTATAGCACTACCGTCCGCTACTGTTATACTATAACTGCAAAGCTGGAGGCATTTCCTATAGTGAAATTATTTTTATTAAAGCAATTACAGTATAAAGAAGCAGAGCAGTGTCACCCTCTGAGGAATTTTGTTATGTTGACCGTGATGTACCTATCGGAGGTGGCTTATCGGAAGTGAAAGTCAGAATTACGTAAATATTTAAACAGTAACAAACAATAATTTACCTATCCACAGTGTCCAAATGATAATAACAACGGTCGCCAGCCTAATTAGGCATAGGAATGAGTAACATTCTTGTTCAAGAAACTGAAAATAAATAACTTCAATAGGCAAACACAGTCTATACTTTGTCACAGGAGAGAGCACTGAACTCTGGCATCTGCATATGTTCACGTTAAAAAAAGTGCTAACAGTTATAGAAGAACAAAGCTATTTGCGTAGTTACAACAGGTTATGGCACACACTATTGCCTTCAGGGCTCAGTCAAAGTGAATGGTTTCAATAATGTTACTGTTAATATTTACTATAAAATTATGAATTGGACGTAGATTTAGTATCACTTTTCAAACACTTTCCTATCTGACATTAAATGTGAATAAAGTTCACTGCAAAATTATAGATTGGGCATATATTTAGTCTCTATGCTGTTCATTTTTGGAACACAACCTGCGACCAGCTTAGAGACAGGAGTGATGACACTTTTTGCAGGACCTGACCATCATTTTGCAGGACAAGGCTCAAGCACGTACAGTGCAAGCTGTTACTGATTTGTTTGACTGATGGGGCTGCTAAGCACTATACCACCTACTGCACTTTCCTGACTTAAGCCCTCGTGAGTTCAACTCGATTTCTAAACTGAAGGAAACACTTCACGACATTCGCTTCAGAACTGCTACAAATTCGTCGGGCAAAAGACCGCGCCGCTCGAACAGTCAACACAACTTGCACTGCTAAAAGTATCCTATGACTTCCACATCGCTGGCAACGAGTTATACACAATGCTGATGACGACTTTGAAGGCCAGTGAAAGTTTGAAACACGTGTCTGTTTTGTACGAGCTGTAAATAAATAGTTGCCACTATTAAACTTCCAACCCTCGATTCCATTCATGGAATCGAGAATCTCGACAATTTTTGCTTGTTATCGATGTTGTTACTGACAAGATATCGGTCCCGAGGACACCAAGAGTTTTCGAGAATATTTTAATTTCAACAATATAACAGTCATGAGGGAGGCAGGCGATCATTATTACAATAATCAACAGTTCTCCATTGAGGCTGACTGGGTCAGAATGGTAAAAGTCAAACATCAGGCAAGGAATGATTCTATTGCCCGTATGACCCATTTCGGAATTTATCCCTCAGATGTCCAGGAGCGGTTACTGCACGTAGCTTTGGCGTTTCAAGTTGTATATCAAAACAAATTCCGAAGCGCGTCATATGAGCAGCAAAGTCATTCCTTGCCTGATATTTTATTTTTACCATTGTGACCCAGTCGGCTTGAAAGCAGAACTACTAACTGTGTTAATTTCAAATTTAACATCGGATAACAGATTCCAAAACTTTTTTTTTTCATACGGTATAATTTCTGATTAATAGTTTTGTTTTTTTTTTCTCTACTGGTACTGTGAAAACTTGCTTTTTGTCAAATCCGTGATTATTGGTCAAACTGAAGTAAACTGTTGATTTTGACGAGTGATGAGTGAGTTTGTGAGTATCAAAATATGTGACATAAATGGCCAATCTAATGATTCCATTGAGTTTGAAGCTTCAATTTTTTATACCGCCGAGGCACCGTGTGTCTCAGTATGTGACATGAATGTCATCTTGATACGTGCTCCCGCTCCTAAGAAGAAGGTGTCTTGACAGACGGACGGATAGACAGTTTCATAACAAATAACAAAAATTGTTTTCATGTAATGTAATTACAAATTTAGAATTTTCAGATTTTTTCCCTTGGTTTTACTGTGAAGCTTTGCTTCTTGCCAAATTGCATGATGCTTGTCCAACAGGAAGTACCCTACAGATTTTGACGAGTGAGTTTGTGAGCATTGAAATAAGTGACATAAATGGCCGTATCTTTTGACTGGATTGACTTATAACAGTGGTTTCCAACCTTTCTTACTTCATTACTCCTGAGTGCAGTGAAACACAAGCTGGTACCCCCCCCCCCCCCCCCTTCCCCTCCGTGCCATCTGTTGTCCTCCCGCTCCCCACATTAAAGCCAACCTTGGAACCTAATTTAACTGCAGAATGAAAGACTTCCCTTGGAACATTTCTATTTTTAAAATGATCAAAGATGTGAAAGATGAATGATATTTAGTGTGTGTGTGTGTGTGTGTGAGAGAGAGAGAGAGAGAGAGGGGGGGGGGGGGGGTCAGAATGAATGACGAAGCAATTTTTGATGCATCGCAAGCGCTACCAACAACCAAACCCAATTCAAAAGTAATAGCAGTGTACATAACTACAATACTAGGAGAAAGGATGATCTTCACTATTCAAGATTAAATCTAACTTTGGCACAGAAAGGGGTGAATTATACTGGCACTAAAGTCTTTGGTCACTTACCAAATAGTATCAAAAGTCTGACAGATAACCAACAAGTATTTAAGAAGAAATTAAAAGAATTTCTGAATGACAACTCCTTCTACTCCATAGAGGAATTTTTAGATATAAATTAAGAAAAAAACAAAAAAACAAAAAATATTTAAAAAATAAATAAATAAACAAAAACACAAAAAAATAAAAAAGTTGTTATATTAACTTAAGTATGTTGTTAAATTAACTTAATTATGTAATGTACTGGAAAATTTGACTCGTTCCACATCATTACGAAATATCGTATTCATGATCCATGGAACTAGTGTTAATCTAATCTAATCTAATACTTCTCAGATAAGAAAGCCAACTATCCACAGTGAGGGAGGACACTTACTACAGAACATACTTCTTCTGCATTACTCCTCTCCATTGCGGCTCTTGCTTGACATGCACACTGCAAACTCATTTAAAATGAAACAAGTTCAGACGTGTGCACTACACTTACTCTTTATGAATCACTTGATTGCTAGACTCTTTACTTCTGAAATGGCACAAACTGGACTATTAAGGCTTTTTGTCTAACCAGTCTAATGATAGAAATAACAATGCCAATAATACTGTGTACTGCGTGTCAATTAATTCATTTAACTGTTTCGAAGCGAGTAATGTAGCAATTTCTGGACAACTGCAGATACTACCTATAACTTGGAGAAGACAATTTCTTGACGTATTTAGCAATTTTTACGTATATGTCTCATTTTTGTCATTTGCAGTAGGCGGGACGAAGCACAAAATATGTGTGTAGTGTGTGGACTATGTGAGGAACTATAACCTCCACCGGATTAATGCTACTAATTGAGATAAAGTAATTATTTATAGCATATGCAATCAGTATTGGAGTCTTACAGAGTTGTGGTAATAGAAAAGATCTTTTGAAAATAATTTAGTTTCGTGACTGAAACAGAATCGAATCGTTTAGTTTTTACTCCTCAGGGGCTAAATACCCCAGGTTTGGAACCACTGACTCAGAAGCTTCAATGTTTTACACCGCCAAAAGACCATGAACCTCAGTATGTGACGTGAATTTCAACTTGACGCGTCTAGCCGTTCCTGAGAAAAAGGGTTTCGAACAGTCGGACAGAGAAACATACAGATGGACAACGAAGCGATTCTACAATCAGAAAGCGTCGGATGCTCTTTAAGGCTATTCGCAGATGATACAGTTGTCTATACCAAAGTAGCAACGCCAGAAGATAGTAAGAACTGCAGGGAACTGATGAATGGTGCAGGCTCTGGCAGTTGACCCTGAACGTAAATAGATGTAACATGTTGCTTATACATGGGAAAAGAAATCCGCTACTGTACAGCTACACTATTGATGGCAAACAGATGGAGACAGCGTCTGCCGTAAAATATCTATGCGTAACTATCCAGAGCGACCTTAAGTGGTATTACCATGTAAAACAGATAGTGGGAAAAGCAGACACCAGACTCAGATTCATTGGAAGAATCATAAGGAAATGTAACTCATCCACGAAAGAAGTGGCTTATAAGGCGCTTGTTGTGTGGGTGCGTTTTTTGAGATCTGATTTATTATTTTGTTTTAACTGTCCATGACATTGTATGTTTGGATTTCTAGATTATTCACCAAGAAATTGGAGTTCGGTTTAACTTTCTAAGACAGTGATGTCTAGGCTGGACATATGGGTGCACTCGAAGGCGCATAAATAAAAATAAAGAGAAACCGCAAGTGTCTTGTATCAAACTGTTCGCCTAGGCTTCTCCTGTAGAGAGCGTTGTAAACAGATAGCACTTACACACTGCATAAAGTTCGATTTGTGCGTAGCGCTTTCTGGCTGACTGGCACTCCTATAATCGTTGCTCTTACTGCTCTCAAGCAGTCTCAGTTATTCTGTAGTGGACTTTTTTTAACTGCCATTCTCTGGGGAGACTATCAGCGATTGTAAAGGAACGCTTCCCTCGCTCGCGTCCTGACACTATTACGGCCAGAAAAATACGGCGGCAGAATCAGTAATAGGACGTGCAATTCGTCTCTCTCACTTGTGGCGCAGAAGGGATGTTCCGCTGACACGTGATTCGTCACCGGGGATGCGGGAGGCGTGGGGAAAGAAGAGGAAAACGGCGGAACGGGCGACGTAGCTCGAGGGCCGGGGATTCCAGCAGCCCTGGGGACGGGAGAAAAGTGATTTGTACCGAGCGCGCCGAGCAAAAGCCCGGAATTCCTCCCGGAGTGGTCCGGACGAGCAGCCTCGAAATGGACAAGCAATTTAGCTCGTTAGAGTAACGGCGCTCGCCCGTTCCCAGAGCGCAACGTCGATGGAAGTGGCGCTTCGTAGCCAGTCGCTCTTTTTTGCGTTATTTCCCGCCTCTGTGCATAGAGCGTCGTGGCGACCCTGGCCAGGGAAGCTAACAAGGAAAGGCCAAATCCTGCTGGCCCCCGAATTTGGCGAACTTTGCCGTACTAGTCGGATGCCACTCGAAAGCAGCCCCTGTCAGAAGATGATTTCGGTCGTTAACTGCAGCTTTCGTAAAATTAAGAGTTAAAAGATCGTGACACAGAAACTGTGCCGGACTTTTTTTGTCCACAGCGAAAAATATTTGTTGTAGTGACATGATTGCGATAAAAATATATATCAGTTACACTGCTTTCTATGTGATTTTTATTGCACAAATTACTATGAACCCATTTCGGCGTACTGCCATCGTCAGGTTTTATATATAATCGATATTAATACCTTCCCAATCACAGTTTCAGTTTATAATATCAAGACTGTCACCTATTAATCCATATACAGAATTCCCGACCATGGAAATATGCCGAAATGAGCTCATTGGGATTTACGCAATAACAATCATATAGAGGGCAGTGTAACTGGTATATCTACATCTACATCCATACTCCGCAAGTCACATGACGGTGTGTGGCGGAGGGAACTTTGAGTACCTCTATCGGTTCTCCCTTCTGTTCCAGTCCCGTATTGTTCGTGGAAAGAAAGATTGTCGGTATGCCTCTGTGTGGGCTCTAATCTCTGATTTTATCCTCATGGTCTCTTCGCGAGATATACGTAGGAGGGAGTAATATACTGCTTGACTCCTCGGTGAAGGTATGTTCTCGAAACTTTAACAAAAGCCCGTACCGAGCTACTGAGCGTCTCTCCTGCAGAGTCTTCCAATGAAGTTTATCTTTCATCTCCGTAACGCTTTCGCGATTACTAAATGATCCTGTAACGAAGTGCGCTGCTCTCCGTTGGATCTTCTCTATCTCTTCTATCAACGCTATCTGGTACGGATCCCACACTGGTGAGCAATATTCAAGCAGTGCGCGGACAAGGGTACTGTAACCTACTTCCTTTGTTTTCGGATTGCATTTCCTTAGGATTCTTCCAATGAATCTCAGTCTGGCATCTGGTTTACCGACGATCAACTTTATATGATCATTCCATTTTAAATCACTCCTAATGCCTACTCCCAGATAGTTTATGGAATTACCTGCTTCCAGTTGCTGATCTGCTATATTGTAGCTAAATGATAAAGGACCTTTCTTTCTTTGCATTCGCAGCACATTACACTTGTCTACATTGAGATTCAATTGCCATTCCCTGCACCATGCGTCAATTCGTTGCAGATCCTCCTGCATTTCAGTACAATTTTCCATTATTACAACCTCTCGATATACTACAGCATCATCTGCAAAAAGCCTCAGTGAACTTCCGATGTTATCCACAAGGTCATTTATGTGTATTGCGAACAGCAACGGTCCTACGACACTCCCCTGCGGCACACCTGAAATCACTCTTACTTCGGAAGACTTCTCTCCATTGAGAATGCTGCGTTCTGTTATCTAGGAACTCTTCAATCCAATCACACAATTGGTCTGATAGTCCATATGCTCTTACTTTGTTCATTAAACGACTGTGGGGAACTGTATCGAACGCCTTGCGGAAGTCTAGAAACACGGCATCAACTTGGGAACCCGTGTCTATGGCCCTCTGAGTCTCGCGGACGAATAGTGCGAGGTGGGTTTCACACGATGCTGATTCCTACAGAGTAGATTTCTAGTCTCCAGAAAAGTCATTATACTCGAACATAATACGTGTTCCAAAATTCTACAACTGATCGACGTTAGAGATATAGGTCTATAGTTCTGCACATCTGTTCGACGTCCCTTCTTGAAAACGGGGATGACCTGTGCCCTTTTGCAATCCTTTGGAACGCTAAGCTCTTCTAAGAGACCTACGGTACACCGCTGCAAGAAGGGGGGCAAGTTCCTTCGCGCACTCTGTGTAAAATTGAACTGGTATCCCATCAGGTCCAGCGGCCTTTCCTCTTTTGAGCGATTTTAATTGTTTTTCTATCCCTCTATCATCTATTTCGATATCAACCATTTTGTCATCTGTGCGACAATCTGGAGAAGGAACTACATTGCAGTCTTCCTCTGTGAAACAGCTTTGGAAAAAGACACTTAGTATTTCAGCCTTTAGTCTGTCATCCTCTGTTTCAGTACCATTTTGGTCACAGAGTGCCTGGACATTTTGTTTTGATCCACCTACCGCTATATCTTCATCGTAATCATGTTTCTGCCTAGGTGGAAGCTTTACAACACTCGAAAATAAAAAATATTTTGAAAAAACGAAAACGATCAATCATTTTGTGAAAATGCCTATTAATGTAAAATAAAACGGAGAAACATTTGACGCCCTTCATTTGCTGTACATAATTTCGAGGAACATTCAAAGGCGCGTCAAATACTTCTCTAATCTATTTTACTTCTTGCTTTTAGACATATCATTTCTCGAAATACTTGACATTTTTTATCTTCAAATCTGTTTTTCATTTTCAAGGTTTGTTTAAACCCTAAAAGATAAACTTTTTGATACCTCACTTGGCTTGCTAGTGACTGCTGTCCTCGAAGCGTCCTTAATTTTACTTGATTCGTATGAAGCCATTTTAAAAATTAAATATCAACCATGGTGCAATATTTTTTATGAAAAATACGCCTGAAGAGGTTAACTTTTTGACACTTCATTACATAGAAGGAATCATTGTTTGTGAAGCATTTCAATTTTACCTCAAATCAATGAGTTTTTTCTTAATTACCCTAGTTACTTTCAAGCAATTAAGTATTTTTTTCTTGGAAACCTAGTCCACACGCAGGTCACTCAAGGCTCAGTTTCAAACTAACGGCAGCTGCCTTCACCTGCCATAGATAGTACTAACCCACAAAGCATATATCACAGCCCCCAACGAAGTAACAATCTTTTGTAAAACCTTTGATAGTTATATGTCAAGTACTAGCACATTCTAAAAACCAACGCCACACCTATGTTGCAATGCGTCCTTCCATGTAAATTGAGCAACAGGAAATATCAAACTATCGCCGCTATACATCGGTAAATTGGGCCCAGAAATGTCCACTGGACAGTTCTGTCTTCGCTTGTAACACGCTGATGCATTCCTCTCGGAAAGCGTAAAAAATTTAAACTTTCTCTAAACCTGGCAACAAGCACCCTGTATCCTCAAAGTGCAATACCCTCTTGCAGTCTGTGATGTTACCCAGAGACTGCTGCTCATTGCTGAGGTGTTTCGTCAAGCCCGATGAGACATTTTCTTTCCCAGCGGGAAAATGCTCCTGTCGAAGCACAAAATAACGTTAATGCGGTCCTGGTTTGAAAGTCTATGACTGAAAATTGGGGTACCAGCTGCCTCATTCTACCTTCCTCAGCACCTTTAAAAAGTCTTTCGCATGCCAAAACTTTTGGGAAATTTCTGAAGGTGCTGAGTTAGGTAGAATGAGGCAGCTGATACCCCAGTTTTTAGTCAATCTTTTGAAACAGGAGCGTATTACCCTTTTTTGTCCTCAGATAGGAGCATTTTTCCACTGGTTCCCTTCTTTTCCCTGCTATTGCAGGGAATGCCACTCACATGAAAAGGACTTTGTAGGTCAGACAAATTTTGATAGTTTGCTTATATGAAATTCAAGTAACGCAAAACTAATTCTACGCCTCAGACCGGATTTTGTGTGCAAAAATATTTTACATGTGCTTCAGTACCGCAACATGCGTGAAGCAAACGAAAGACTACGATTTACTAGCAGAACACAGATAAAATGCAACAGGTCTACTAAAGAGATTGCCTACACTACACTTGTACGTCCTCTTCTGGAGTAGTGCTTTGCGGTGTGACATCCGCATCAGGTGGGACCGACGGAGGATAACAGGGGAGAGAGCGCCACGGATATGATACGTCAATTTGGGTGGCAATAATTACGACGAAGCCGTTTCTCGTTGCGGCAGCCTCTTCTCATGAAATTTCAATCATCAACTTTCTTCTCAGAATTTGAAAATATTTTGTTGGGTCCACCTACAAAGTGAGGAATGATCAACGTAACAAAATAAATCAGAGCACGCACGGAAAAATTTAAGTGTTCGTTTTTCCGTTCGCTGTTCGAGATAGAGAAATAGCTTGATGGTAATTCGATGCACCTTCTGCCAGGCACTTAATTGTCAATTGCAGATCAATCATGTAGATGTACACACATTAAAAAAAGTTTTTGTCACTCCGGTTCCCAGACCTCCTAAAGATAGACGTTGACTGTGGATATTGTATCACAGACGCAGTCCCTTTGAATAGACGTTGACTGTGGATATTGTATGACAGAAATAGTCCCTTTGACACTTCAGAAACGTCACTAAACCCGCCCAAAGATGTAAACAACCATGCACGAGCACCGCCTATTAGAAGGAGGGGGTCCGACAGCTTATCAGTTCCAGTCATTCCACCAGGAAGTAGGTACACGGCTCGTGTTGCCTGTAGTTCTCCACCAGGAAGTAGGTACACGGCTCGTGTTGCCTGTAGTTCAACCATGCCTAGACGGTCAATATCGCGATTCGATCGCGTCTGCATTGTTACTTTGTGCCATGAAGGGCTCTCAACAAGGGAAGTCTCCAGGCATCTCGGAGTGAACACGTTGTTCGGACATGGAGGAGATACAGAGAGACAGGAACTGTCGATGACATGCCTCGGTCAGGCCGCCAAATGGCTACTATTGCAGTGGATAACCGCTACCTACGGATTATGGCTCGGAGAAACCCTGAGAGCAACGCCAGCACGTTGAATAATGGTTTTCGTGCAGCCACACGATGTCGTGTTACGACTCAAACTGTGCTCAATAGGCTGCATGATGCGCAACTTCACTCCCGACATCCATGGCGAGGTCCATTTTTGCAACCAATCACCAAGCAGAGCGGTATAGATCGGCCCAACAACAGGCCGAATGGAGCCGCTCAGGATTAGCATCACGTTCTCTTCACCGATGAGTGTTGCATATGCCTTCAACCAGCCAATCGTCGGAGACGTGTTTGGAGGCAACCCAGTCAGGCTGAACGCCTTAGGCACACTGTCCCGCGAGTGCAACAAGGTGGAGGTTCCCTGATGTTTTGGGATGGCATTATGTGGGGCTGACGTACGCCGCTGGTGGTCATGGAAGGCGCCGTAACGGCTGTACGATACGTGAACGCCATCCTCCGACCGAGAGTGCAACCATATCGGTAGCAAATTGGCGAGGCATTCTTCTTCATGGACAATTCGCGCCCCCATCGTGCACGTCTTGTGAATGACTTCCTTCACGATAACGACATCACTCGACTAGAGTGCCCAGCATGTTCTCCAGACATCAACCCTATCGAACGTTCTACTGGGTATTAGAGGTACCGGTGTGTACAGCAATCTGGACCACCACCTCTGAAGGTCTCGCTGTATGGTGGTACAACATGCAATGTGTGGTTTCATGAGCAATAAAAAGGGCGAAAATGATGTTTATGTTGATCTCTATTCCAATTTTCTGTACAGGTACCGGGACTCTCGGAACCGAGGTGATGCAAACCTTTTTTTGATATGTGTAGATGTGAATAACATCGAGTTCTGATAATAACGGACAGCGTATTTTGGCATTTTACATCACCTCATAACTTAACTTTCCGCTTCACACTGGATATTACGTGCGTGTCTTACGTGTATAAATAAGGTAATTATGAAGCTCTGTATCTCGGCAACCGTTAACGTATCAAGAACATTTTCAAGCTTGTTCGGGATTGGAGCCTTAGGAATTTATCACAAAAATTACAGCCATTTGCTGTCAACAATCGTCTTGGAATCGGCGGCTCGGTTTTGCTATCCCAAAAAACCATGTTTTCCAGCTGCCACCATAAGCCCATTAAGGCGCACCATAGACCACATATAAAGAAAAATGAACCGACCGATTTGCTCCGTTTTCCTAAGCTGGAGGAAGTGTGTAATACTCAAACTTTGATCCTGTATTTTACGGTAGTTGCAGTTTGGTCTTTAGCCCAAAGACTGTCCAGTAACACTTGGCCCTACCTTTTTTATCACCAATAGACTCCCAAGTACGAGCCCCGGAAAAATCTCATTTTTATGCACGACGTTTTGGAACATATTACGTAACGCATGCTTCGCTTACGCACCGATTATTACGCTCTTTGAAACTTATTTTAAAATTTCCACCCGGATGCTTCAAGTAATTTCATCCTGGCACTTCATTTCAAAAACTGCATCTTTCCCCAGCCAGTTCTCGCCTGTGCTGATCTTGTGCTTCAGCCTGTGTTCCAGTTTGTTGTGAGTTCAAAAAATGGTTCAAATGGCTCTGAGCACTATGGGACTCAACATCTTAGGTTGTAAGTCCCCTAGAACTTAGAACTACTTAAACCTAACTAACCTAAGGACATCACACACACCCAATCCCGAGGCAGGATTCGAACCTGCGACCGTAGCAGTCCCGCGGTTCCGGACTGCAGCGCCAGAACCGCTAGACCACCGCGGCCGGCTGTTGTGAGTCCTGAACGCAATTTTAACCCCTTTGTTGTGAAATAGCCTCGCTAGTTTATATGAGATAATTCCTTCATATGCCATGACCATATGATTCTGAGAATTTTTGTCGTTTTATTGGTTTCTGTGGCCTACTGCTGCGTCAGTTCTATCGATTAATACCAAATCACAACCGTTTTCTACCCCTATTTGCCTAAGTGTTTACATTTCTTCGTCCTTGTTCTTAGGACTTTGTGTAATGAAATTAGCCCTGCGCGCTGCTCTTTTGAACATTGCTAATTTATGTTTATGGCAGTGGCACGAGGTTTTATGAATTCCTGCACCTGTGAACGTGAGATTCCTAAATATTCATGTCTCAAACTTGTTGTTCTTATTGTCGATCGTCAAATCTAGATTCTAAATTTAAAAATCGCTGTTGCTCATGTCCCACTGTAAATACGAACCTTTTGACGGTCACTCGCCAATTCATTCGCTTCTTCCTCGGATCTTTGATACACTATAAGCATACTGCCAACCTACCTTCTGCACACATGTATTTTATATTGTATTTAACATTTTATTTAATGAACGCTGTTTCATATGCGTTCAAGAAGATGTGCAACATCTGCCCTGCCAACGCACAACCAATTACTAAATCATTCTTCTGTACATAACATTTACCATTAAACTTAAAATAGTTGAACGATAAAGCGAACTTTAATAGTCCTATAAATGTATCTATTTCAGCGTCAGGTATTTTACCATGCTCATGCAAGTAGTTTTCTATTATGTCTCCTCACCTGGCTCAGATGTACACAGAGTAGTTACATCTCATGAAGCCAACCAAGCGCCCTCATTTAATTTTCATTTTGTATCACTTGTGCCACCTTCCTACTATTTTCACTATATTACAGCTACGCCATTTACGAAGCATCTGACTACCAAACTGATACTTCAGTATTTGCATTCCTCAGGGATATATTTGAAACTTCATCCTTACACGAGCTTGCTTTCAATACAGGAAAACATCCGTTCTTACAGTGAATGATGCGAGTGCGTGATGGCCTTTGGGAGAGTAACTCAGGGGCTCCCAGCAAAATATTCTCCAGGACCCCCTCATCGAGCATGATTGGTACCTCGTCATATCACAGTATCAAGTACCTAAAAAACCCAAATTAAGAGTCTTTTTATACGTTTTCTATTTTTGGTACTTAGAAAAAAGATTGACATTCCTTATTGAAAAAATATTGAGCTTGAAACTTTTTCAATTTAGCCATCATTGTTATTGTTAAATTTATGATTATTGCTCAAAATTTTTGTCTTCAAATCTGGGTGTTTAGTATAGCAAACTCCTTAAAAAAATAATGGCCGATTGTCGTCTGAAATGCGAGTTTCTGTGTAAAGTGACTGTCAGTTGTCAGCTGCAAAGAGGCAGCGCGCGCAGTCTAAGGCATACAGCAGAACTATTTGCCTCTATCTAATTCTAATTTTACACTAGAGTGTGCTAGTGTCAGTTGCCTTTAGGAAGACGCTAGGCGCAGAAGATAGTGTTCGCTAAAGCTCTGCTCATCCAGGAAGCGGCCAAAACAAAAAACCTGTTATCATACGAAATATATTTAATGTATTTTTTATTGTAATAGCATCTTGCGGACCCCTCTGGCATAGCTCGCCTAGGGGTCCGCGTACCACCTGTTGGGAACCACTGGTCTAACTTTAGTGGAATTTTTCAAGTGCGGATTGCGACACAGCATGCACAAAGGACGTCCACGTGCAGTTCGTCGCCGTTTCTCGAACTTTAAGGGACGATTCATTCGAATCAGAGACATGACAGCGCCTTGCCGACAGACCGCTGTCGCAGTTGACTGTAGTGCAGAACGTGTGGTGACGAGATGGATTCAGCGCAGCAGTGTGGCAAGAATATGAAGGCTCGGGTTCTTTCTGAAAGACTACATGCCGAGAAGACGAATAGATGGATGATAGCAGCTCAAATCCGGATAGATGTTACAGGGAGAATGTCTTCTCGAATTGCTCGCAACAGATTTCTGGAAGTAAGGTTGAGCTCTCGATTTGCCGTAGGTACTTTACCGCTGACAACTTACCAGAGATAACAAACACTTGTATGATGTAGAGCCAAAGGCAACTGAAACACTTAGTGGCATTCTACTTTTAGCGACAAGCCTCTGTTTCTAGCGATCAGATCGACGCCAACGTGTTCATATATGAACGTGTGTTAGGTCATACATAGGAAGAAGCGATACTCGAGACCCATTCCTCTCTAATCATGTGTAGAGAGCTACTGAATATGACAACAGAACTGATTTGGTAATTGTTTAAGGGAGACTGAAATGCTCGTCACTGTGTGATAACAATAGAAAACGCTTCTGTCATGCCTTCACGGCCATGGTACCAAACGGCATATTCCAGCAGGTCAATGTTCAGTTTTCTAACAATTAAACTTTCGCTACTTGAGAGGGCCCACGTGAAAATGAGTGATCGTAGGACAATGACGTTTTGTGGAAAGATTTGTAAGGACAAGCGAAAGAGAAATAAAGAATAAATCATTGAAAGAGACGAAACAATATTCGTGTTGCTATTGCTAACATCGACAGAGAATTGTTTGAAAAAGTGGACCGAAACTTCCGATTTCGACTCTCCAAATGCATTGAGCAGAACGGAGGCCACCTTCAAGACATCATTTTCAAAACGTAATGGAACAAAACTTTAGATGTTACTCTTTGTAAAGAAAAAAGAATTAAATTGATGTCTCTAATACTTTCTGATTTATGATTTTTTAAATAAAGTTCCCGCGCCGCATCCCGTATTTCCATACCGGCCTCCAGCTAGGAATATTCATTAATTGATATATCGTGTGTTTTAGGTAGTGCAAGAATTTACTCAAGATGACATTCTGAAACTTTTGCTTCCAGGCCACGACAAATACTAGGAGTGAATTCGTGTCCGCGATGGTCACACCTCACACTAATGCTGATCATGGACATCAGCTCAGAATAGAATGAAAGTTTATTCATTTAATACTAGTTATGCGACGAACATCACTACAAAGTTTTACAAATATTTTATTGACACTTCATAGTGTAGCACTTCCATTTCTGCACCTAACAGCACCTGCTCCCAAGAACGCCAACGAGCGCTTCCAAAACTGGGGAGGGCTGCCATCTGGCTGACAGTATTCGCGAGCTTCCATCGACTACTTTAATGACGCAACAGAAAACGGAAATATGTACTTTGTAAACATACAGCATCGAAGTAAAGAACTGTTAAAATATCTGCCAAAAACGTATTTTTTTTACGTGTTGTAACCACAAAGATTTCAGTTAGATTACATGATGGTCAGACAGAGATTTCGAAATCAGATACTGGATTGTAAGGCGTAGCCAGGAGCAGATATACACTCAGACCACAATATAGTAGTGATGAAGAGTAGGCTGAAGGTTAAGAGTCAGGAAGAATCAATATGCAAAGAAGTGGGATACGGAAGTACTAAGGAATGACGAGATACGCTTGAATTCTCTAAGGCTATAGATACAGCAATAAGGAATAGCTCAGTAGGCAGTACAGTTGAAGAGGAATGGACATCCCTAAAAAGGGCGATAACAGAAGTTGGGAAGGAAAACATAGGTACAAAGAAAATAACTGCGAAGAAACCATTGGTAACAGAAGAAACAGGATAGAAGAAGAAACAGGATTGGATTTAGAAGAGATACGGGACCCGGTATTAGAATCAGAATTTAAAAGAGCTTTGGAGGACTTAAGATCAAATAAGGCAGAAGGGATGGACAACATTCGATCAGAATTTTTAAAATCGTTGGGGGAAGTGGCAACAAAACGACTATTCACATTCGTGTGTAGAATGTATGAGTCCGGCAACATACCATCTGACTTTCGAAAAAGCATCCAAGTTGGTGACAAGAATAATGTACAGAAGAATGGAAAAGAAAATTGAGGATGCGCTAGATGACAATCAGTTTGGCTTTAGGAAAGGTAAAGACACGAGAGAGGCAATTCTGACATTGTGGTTAATAAAGGAAGCAAGACTACAGAAAAATCAAGACACGTTCATAGCATTTGTCGACCTGGAAAAAGCGTCCGACAATGTAAAATAGTGCAAAATGTTCGAAATTCTGAGAAAAATAGGAGTAAGCTATAGGGAGAGACGGGTCATATATACAATGTGTACAACAGCCAAGAGGGAATAATAAGAGAACGACCAAGAACGAAGTGCTCGTATTAAAAAGGGTGTAAGACAAGTATGTAGCCTTACGCCCCTACCGTTCAATCTCGACATCGAGGAAACAATGATGGAAATAAAAGAAAGGTTCAGGGATGGAATTAAAATTCAGAGTGAAAGGATATCAATGATACGATTCACACTGATGACATGGCTATTCGGAGTGTAAGTGAAGAAGAATTACGTGATCTGCTGAATGGAATGATCAGTCTAATGAGTGCAGAGTATGGTTTGAGAGTAAATCGAAGAAAGACGAAGGTAATGAGAAGTAGCAGCAATGAGAACAGCGAGAAACTTAATATCGGGATCGGATCGATGGTCACGAAGTAGATGAAGTTAAGGAATTCTGCTACCTAGGCAGTAAAATAACCAATGACGGACGGAGCAAGGAGGACATCAAAAGCAGACTAACAATGGCAAAACGGGCATTCCTGGCCAAGAGAAGTCTACTAATGTCAAATATCGGCCTTAATTTGAGGAAGAAATTTCTGAGGATGTACGTCTGGAGTACAGCATTATATGGTAGTGAAACATGGACTGTGGGAAAACCGGAACAGAAGAGAATCGAAGCATTTGAGATGCGATGCTATAGACGAATGATGAACATTAGGTGGACTGATAAGGTAAGGAATGAGGAGGTTCTGTGCAGAATCGGAGAGGAAAGGAATATGTGGAAAACACTGATAAGGAGAAGGGACAGGATGATAGGACATCTGTTAAGAGATCAGGGAGCTGCAGAAGGCAAAAACTATAGGGAAAGACAGAGATTGGAATACATCCAGCAAATAATAGAGGACGTAAGTTGCAATTGCTACTCTGAGATGAAGAGGTTAGCGCAGGAGAGGAATTCGTGGCTGGCCGCATCAGACCAGTCAGAAGACTGATGAAACAAAAAAAAACACACAAAAAACATTATACTTACCACTACTCGACAGAAAAAATGTCTTGTAGACGCAATACGATCGTCACTCTCAACTAGACGTAAGTACCGATGAAATGTACACATAGAACGGCCAGGATTTACGTATATATACTCTTACCAATGTTACTTTCGCAGGTCACTTGGAAATGACAGTTAAGTCGAAACAGGTCTGTCGTGTAAAATATTAAATATATTATCTTACCTGCAGCTTGTTTTGGAGCTTTCATTTTCATTATGTTTCATAAAATTTACACAGTTCACCGACAGGTGGCGCAAGCGATATCCCTACCATCGGTTACCTTGACGGCTGTGGGATCGGAAAGAGCATCCGGCCACAAAGTTAAATAACAAAATAACATTTGACAAACTGTGAAAAAAAGAACTTCCCATACTAGTCAGGATGAGCGCAAGGGGAAAAAGATGATTAATGAAGACAGTTTTTCGTAATAAACCGTGCTTCGTTTCATCCACCGCTTTCCTTTCCATGAAAATAATAGGAGCGATTTTGCCTTCCAAGAAAGAAAGAGGAAAGCGTTCCAATAGGCATTAAGAAGTCTTGTAACATGAGAGAGATTTCGCGAAAAACACAATGAGTCCTTTCAAAGGCAAGTATGCCATTGCTTCAGGCCTAAAAAGCGTTAGTTGCTGTTTAAGGACTGGCTGAGTGTGCACAAAATGTACTACGAAATATCTCTCTACTGCTCTTAGATCAGTTGGCTACAATAATACCTCTCATCCAAAGTGAAATATTGTGAACAGACTGAATAATTAACCTCCTTGAATAGAAAGATGTAGCAACTAAATGGGAAGACACTCTCTTTAATAACTGCACACTTTAGAGACCTGTGCGATTCAGAAATCTGTTCTCATTTTATGCCCGTCCCTGAGAAGTCCGGAGAATTGCTCGCTGGATTTACAGCTGAATTCTTCTGACTTCTTGTAATTCACCAGGCGACATTTCTGCAACCTCGCTCCCAAAACAAGAAGCTAAAACCGTTGCTATCATTTTCATAGACTATCCGGAGTCCGCTCGTGTGCTAACACGGTACTGCCGATGGAAGGCGGATGATCGTTGTCATGTTGCCATAAAAAAGAAATTTCTAGGGATAAAAAATATTGAATATGAAAGTGTCTGCAGATTCTAACTATCCATTCATTCTTCATCGACCTGCACGATCTACGAATGGCCGAACTATGTAGGACACCCGTACTCTGAAGCGCCAAAGAAACTGGTTCACGCATGCGTATTCAAATACAGAGATATACTGTATAAACAGGCAGAATACGGCGCTTCCGTCGGCAACGCCTATATAAGACAAGTGTCTGGCGCACTTGTTAGATCGCCTACTGCTGCTACAATGGCAGATTATCAAGTTTTAAGTGAGTTTGAACGTGGTGTTACAGTCAGCGCACGAGCGATGGGACATAGCACCTCCGAGATAGCGATGAAGTGAGGATTTTGCCGTACAATCATTTCATGAGTGTATTGTGAATATCAGGAATTCGGTAAAACATCAAATCTCCGATATCGCTGCGGCCGGAGAAAGATCTTGCAAGAACGGGACCAATGACTACTGAAGAGAATCGTTCAACGGGGCAGAAGTGCAAATTTTCCGCAGATTGCTGCAGATTTCAGTGCTGGGCCATCGACAAGTGTCAGCGTACAAACCATTCAACGAAACATCATCGATATGGGATTTCGGAGCCGAAGGCCCACTCGTATACTCTCGCTGACTGCAACCACAGAAAACACAAGGTCCGTCGACAAGTGCAGTAGCTGCAACGCTCTTAACTGGTATGCGATTCTTCTTGTCTGCGGCTGTTGTGGCGAACTCGATGTTCTCGATGGTTTTATACACTGTCTGTTTAGAACGGCGACGAAAGGTTGTGTTACACCTCGCCTGGGCCCGTCAACGTCGACATTGGACTGCCGATGACTGGAAACATGTTGTCTAATCGGACGAGTGTCGTTTCATATTGTATCGAGCGGATGGACGTATACAGGCATGGAGCAGGTGACTGTCCAAGCTGGTGGAGACATTGTAATGGTGTGGGGCGTGTAAAGTTGGAGTGATGTGGGACCCCTGATATGTCTAGATAGGACTCTGACAGGTGACACGTACGTAAGCATACTGTCTGATCACCCACATTCACTCATGTCCATTGTGCTTTCCCACGGACTTGGGAAATTCCAGCAGGACAATGCGACACCTTACACGTCCAGAATTGCTACAGAGTGGCTCCATGAACGCTCTTCAGGGTTTAAACACTTCCACTGGCCACCGAACTCATCAGACATGGACATTATTGAGCCTATCTGGGATGCCTTGCCATGTGCTGATCAGAAGAGGTTTCCACCCCCTCGTACTCTTACGGATTTATGGACAACGCTGGATGATTCCTGGTGTCAGTTCTCTGCAACACTCCTTGAGACAGTTGAGTCCATGTCAGGTCGTGTTGCGGCACTTCTGCGTGCTCGGGGGAGCCCTACACGATATTAGGCAGGTGTACCATTGTTTTGGCTCTTCAGTATAGTTCGATCCAAACTATGAGAATTCCAACATACCTTTTGGAACTGACGATTAGCTCACAGTAATTATATGAAGCAAAAGTAAATTAAATTCTTGGAATGACAGCTGCTGGGCTTTACGAAAAAATCTAGTCGTAGTGACATCGGCCATCCAGTCCAAGCTCTCACACTTAAGTAAATCGATCTCAGCTCGTTTTTGGTAAATTGTCATTTCACGGAGTACATGCCGCAATGCATACAGCGCTCAGCTCTCTCGCAGACGAAAAAATATGTCCAACTTATAACTGTAGCACCTAATAGAATTATTGATTATCGAGAAGGCACAGCGTCTGTCTCACTGAATATCCCGTGTGGTTATAGTTAAGCCCTTGAGCAAATGTATATGGAAAACGATAGAGTATGCACGATGCAGGAGTACTGGTGGTAGCAAGTAAGTGTCCTCACTCGAGGACGTATTTCGAGGGGCCCTATCTTCTTAAGAGGACATTATTCTGGAACTGTGTCAAGACGGATGCAGGGATTAGCAAACACAGGATTGTCGTAGCGAGATTGAATATTGTAACCCCAAAATCCTCCAAAAATAAATGAAAAATATACCCATTCAAAAAAGCAGATAAAAATTCACTTGCCGCCTTCCTGAGAGACAGTCTCCACTCCATCCAAATTAACAATGTAGGTGTAGATCAGATGTGGCTTGAATTCAAAGAAATAGTATTGATAGCAATTGATTTATACCAAATAAATTAACGAATGACGGAGCTGATTCCCCATGGTACACAAAACGTGTCAGAACACTGTTGCAGAAGCAACGAAAAGACAGTGTTAAATTTAAACGAACGCAAAATCCCCAAGATTGGCGATCTTCTACAGAAGCTCGGAATTTAGCGCTGACTTCAATGACAAGAGTTTCCACAACAAAAGTTTGTCTCGAAACCTAGCAGAACATCCATAGAGACTCTGGTCGTATATAAAGCATGCTAGCGTCTAGACATAATCAATGTCTTCTCTGCGCGACAGCAATGGGAATACTATCGACGGCAGAGTTGCTCAACAAAGCCTCCCGAAGTTCCTTCACCAAATAAGGCGAAGTAAATATTTCAGAATTCGAATCAAGCCGTCAACATGGGTACTTTTGAAGTAGATATTCTCGGAGTGGTGAAGCAACTTAAATCATTTAATAAAAGCAAGTCTTCCGACCCCGACCTTAAACCAACCAGATTCCTTTCGGAGTATGCTGATACAATAGCTCCGTACTTAACAATCATATACAACAGTTCGCTCAACGAAAGATCCGTACCGAAAGACCGGAACGTTGCTCAAGCCACTCCAGTGTTCAAGAAAGGTAGTAGGAGTAATCCACTAAATTACGGGACCATATCATTAACGTCGATATGCAGCAGGATTTTGTAGCATGTATTGTCTTCGAACAATATGAATTACCTCGAAGAGAACGGTCTATTGACTCACAATCAACACGGATTTAGAAAACATCATTCTGGTGAAACACAACTAGCTCTTTACACACAGGAAGTGTTGATTGCAATTGACAAGGGATTTCAAATTGACTCCGCATTTCTAGATTTCCAAAAGGCTTTAGACACTGTACCAAACAAGCGGCTTGTAGCGAAACTGCTTGCTTATCGAATATCGTCTCAGTTATGTGACTGAATCCGTGGCTTCCTGCCAGCAACGTCACGCTCGTAGTAACTGACGGAAAATCATCGAGCGAAACAAGTGATTTCTGGCGTTCCCCAGGATAGTGTTGTTGAAGAAAAAAATGCAGTTCATTGCTTTCTGGGCAACCCTCGTATTTATGGGCTACGTACAAAATTCCACAATTAATTGAAATAGAATACTATACTAGTTGCTGGTGTGCCACACGTAACGACTACCTTGTATTGTACGTCATCAGTGTCTGAAAGTTATTTGTAGACATACAAAGACCTGAATATTTGTACAGAAAGACAACCAAGATAACAATATTTGTTTTTTGACAAAAGAGATAGTTCTTCGTGTGATATAGTCACAAATCAACAATTTTCTCATTTTCTTCCTTTAATTATGCTGTGAAACCTTTCTCCTTGACAAATTTCATGACTGTATGTCAATGGAAAGTGTCGTATAGGGTTTAATGAGTGAGTTTGCGAGTATCAAAATATGTGACATAAATGGACGTACCTTTAAAAAGCGTTGACTTAGAATCTTCACTTTTTTACACTGCCAAAGGACCGTAGACGTCAATGTGTGACGTTAATTTCAACTTGATACATTTATCCGTTTCTGAGAAAAAGGGGCCTTACCAGACCGACGGACGGACAAACAATCTGATAACAAATGACAAAAAAAAATTTCGTACTGTATAATTACCGATTAATAATTTTCGGACTTTTTCCTTTGGTTTTAGCGTGAAACCTTGCTTCTTGGCACATGCCATGATTGTAGATCTGTACGTTTTGATGACAGAGGTTGCCCGTATCAAAATATGTGACATAAATGACCGTGTCTTTTGATTGCACTGACTTCGAAGCTTCACTTTTTTTACCTCGGCAAGGAGCCGTAGAATTTAATATGTGACATAAATTTCAACTTGCTATGTCAATTCCAATCCCAAAGAAAGCAGGTGTTGACAGATGTGAAAATCACCGAAATATCAGCTTAATAAGCCACAGCTGCAAAATATTAACGCGAATGCTTTACAGACGAATGGAAAAACTGGTAGAAGCCGACCTCGGGGAAGATCAGTTTGGATTCCGTAGAAATATTGGAACACGTGAGGCAATACTGACCCTACGACTTATCTTAGAAGATAGATTAAGGAAAGGCAAACTTACGTTTCTATCATTTGTAGACTTAGAGAAAGCTTTAGCCAATGTTGATTGGAATACTCTCTTTCAAATTCTGAAGGTGGCAGGGGTAAAATACAGGGAGCGAAAGGCTACTTACGATTTGTACAGAAACCAGATGACAGTTATGAGTCGAGGGACATGAAAGGGAGGCAGTGGTTGGGAAGGGAGTGAGACAGGGTTGTAGCCTGTCCTCGATGTTATTCAATCTGTATATTGAGCAAGTAGTAAAGGAAACAAAAGAAAAATATGGAGTAGGAATTAAAATCCATGTAGAAGAAATAAAAACATTGAGGTTCGCCGACGACATTGTAATTATGTCAGAGACAGCAAAGGACCTGGAAGAGCAGTTGAACGGAATGGACAGTGTCTTGAAAGGAGGATATAAGATGAACATCAACAAAAGCAAAACTAGGATAATGGAATGCAGTCGAATTAAGTCGGGTGATGCTGCGGGAATTAGAGTAGGAAATGAGACGCTTAAAGTAGTAAATGAGTTTTGCTATTTGGGGAGCAAAACAACTGATGATGCTCAAAGCAGAGAGGATATAAAATGTAGACTGGGAATGGCAAGGAAAGCGTTTCTGAAGAAGAGAAATTTGTTAGACTTAAGTGTCAGGAAGTCGTTTCTGAAAGTATATGTATGGAGTGTAGCCATGTATGGAAGTGAAACATGGACGATAAATAGTTTGGACAAGAAGAGAATAGAAGCTTTCGAAATGTGGTGCTACAGAAGAATGCTGAAGATTAGATGGGTAGGTCACATAATTAATGAGGGGTATTGGACAGAATTGGGGAGGAGTTTGTGGCACAACTTGACTAGAAGAAGGGATCGGTTGGTAGGACATGTTCTGAGGTGTCAAGGGATCACCAATTTAGTATTGGGGGGCAGTGTGGGGGGTAAAAATCGTAGAGGGAGACCAAGAGAAGAATACACTAAGCAGATTCAGAAGGATGGAGGTTGCGGTAGGTACTGGGAGACGAAGAAGCTTGCACAGGATATAGTAGCATAGAGAGTTGCATCAAACCAGTCTCAGGACTGAAGACCACAACAACAACAACAACATGTCAACCTATTCCTGAGAAAAGAGATTTTGAAAAGGTGGACAGACAGACAAACAGACGGACAAAAAACTGATCTTATAAGGGTTCTGCTTTTACCGTCTGATGTACGGAGCCCTAAATATGAAACAACTGACACTTTACGACAACAACTACAGTATGACCGCTGATGACCGTCGTACAAGTTTCTCGTGCAGGAGACGTCTAGTGCAGGCGTGGACGCCGTAGCGACCGACCCTCTGTCACGGTAGGCGACGCCGCCGTAATTAAAAACGACGCCGTCGCCGGCACCGCTCCGTTTTTAATTAAACACAATCCTTACGATTTCCCATAGCGCCGGCAGCGGCAGGGCCGACTCAATCTCTGGCAGTAATAACGACCCCCTCCGTACTTACCCCCTCCTCCGTCCCACCCCCTCCACCATCTCGTTTCTGCACACCTGCACGATCAACAGATTCTGTCCCCTCGCAACGAGCGCTGCAGAAAGCTTTAACTGCGTTACCAAATTAAATGGGCCACACCCACTTTGTGGGTCCTAGCCGAGGGCAGTGAAAGAGGCGAAATGCTACAGCCGGTAATTTCTTTTTATTATTCCATTTCAAATCTACATCTAATCACTGTACCGAGCGAGGTGGCGCAGTGGTTAGACACTGGACTCGCATTCGGGAGGACGACGGTTCAATCCCGCGTCCGGCCATCCTGATTTAGGTTTTCCGTGATTTCCCTAAATCGCTCCAGGCAAATATTGGGATGGTTCCTCTGAAAGGGCACGGCCGACTTCCTTCCCCATCCTTCCCTAATCCGATGAGACCGATGACCACGCTGTCTGGTCTCCTTCCCCAAACAACCAACCAACCATCTAATCACTGTAAGGCACCTTACGCTAAGCGGTGGAGTATAGTCCTGCTACAATTCCCCTAGTTTTCTGTTACATTAGCGAATGGTGTGTGGAAAAATCGACTGTTGGCGAGCCTCCGTATGAGCTCTAAGCTTCACAGTTTCCTCGTCGTTGTCAATTCGCGAGATGTATGTGGCAGGAAGTAATATATTGTCTGGATCTTCTTGGAACGCACACTTACGGAATTGTAACAGCACTTTTGTCCTTGACGAACGATGATGTTTCTCTCGTAGCAACTCCCAGTAGAGCCCCTTCGTAACTCTCTCGCGATTACTGTTTCAAGAGCAAAGGCTTCGCTGCTGGATCCTCTCTCTCTCTCTCTCTCTCTCTCTCTCTCTCTCTCTCTCTATTAATCTGTCTATTACTATTATTTAGCGTGTGATAGTCTACATAAAAATCGCAATAACACATAAAATACAGTACCACAGACACATTAAATACAGTTTAGATCTTTATATATCAGCCATTGATCCAATCCACCACTACGGAAGTAACCAGGTTCGAGTCCAGTAGGTTTTCAGGGAAGGCTCGGAGGGGGCAGTCCACTGCTATTTGCTTCATTGTTTGTGGAACGTCAGCACAGTCACAGTATGGGGTGTCCACCCAACCCCATTTATGAAGAATCGAAGCACTTCTTCCCACACTACATCTGGAACGGTCAAGCCTGGTCCAAGTCTATCTTGGCAAGCTGAAACCATTGAGCCTTACTGATGGATCTTCAACTTTCAAGATGCCCTGTGTAGTAGATGATGTCCATTCTTTCCGCCAGATATCTTTGCGGTCGAAATGCTTGCTTAACAATTTCATGGCCGTTTTACATGCTGGTTTACGGGTTTTCAACCTGGATGATTCTAGCTGTCTCACATCTTCGTGAACTGGGAGTGACGAGTTAGTCAGTATTCTTGACCACAGATGACCAAGATGTTTTTGTCTTCTGATATGAGGAGGTGGTATGTTACACAACACCGGCAGCCATTGGACTGGAGTAGCAAGTAATGTTCCAGATATGATACGTTTAGTGTGACGAAGTTGAGCGTCCACAAGGTGAGTATGGCAGCTATTAAGCCATACTGCAGAGCAGCACTCTGCTGAGGAATAGACGAGTGCTAGAGCAGATGTTCTCAGTGTGTTGGCGTCAGCTCCCCATGATGTACCAGCTAGACGCTGAAGAAGGTTGTTACGGCTCTCAGTGTGTTGGCGTCAGCTCCCCATCATGTACCAGCTAGACGCTGAAGAAGGTTGTTACGGCTCTTCAGTTTTGCAGCAGATTTACGTAATTGGGCTTTATATGTTAGGGTCCTTTCCAAAGTCTTACCCAGATATGTAGGCGTGCCATGAACCGTAATGCTTCTCCTCTAAAGTTGACTCTTGGTTGGTAATTTGAGAGCCTATTATCCAGGTGAAAAGTAGATACCTCACTTTTGCGAGGGTTCGGTTTCAAACCCCATTTCTTAAAGTATTCATCCAGGAGTACGAGGTCTTGGTTGAGGACATTCTCTGCTTCTGCAAAATTAGTGCGTTGATATTATCCGCATATATGAATTTGCGGAAGAGTGCGTTAGGCAGATCATGAGTGCATAAATTGAAAAGTGCTGGAGAGAGGATCGAACCTTGTGGTAGACCATTACTCAATTTGCGGAATCGGCTTCTGCTGTTTTCTGAGTAAACTTGAATTCGTCTGTTACTTAGCATATTTTCAATTAAAGTTGATGTCTTCACACAGGGGACCACCTTGATCAGTTTTTATAAAAGACCTTCCTTCCAAAAGGTGTCGTAAGCTGTCGTGAGATCAAGGAAGACAGAGATGCTCTTCAGCTTCTTCTCAAAACCAGCTTCCACAGAAGTGGTCAGTGAAAGGACTTGATCACTGCTATCACGACCGGGGCAGAATCCCGCTTGTTCAATTGGAACTAACTCTTCGATTGCTGGTGCTATTCTATTCAATATTAGCATTTCCAAAAGCTTGTACATGACAGAAAGCAAGGCTATTGGTCGATAACTTTTAGGTGTGTTTGGACCTTTTCCTGGCTTCAAGATAGCAATGATTTTGGTATTCTTGAATATTGCGGATAACTTCCCAGATTCCAATATTCTACTAAAAAAACAATGCCAACCATTGTTTTGTAGCCGGGCCGCAGTTCTTTAATAGTTCCAGATAAATCCCGTCTGATCCTGCTGCTTTTCCATTCTGAAGGGAATGTAAATCTTGTTCAACTTCTACATGATAAGGGTCCACAGTAGCGAGCAATACTCAACAATCAATCGAACAAGTGATTTATAAATCACTTGTTTCGTGGGTATTTACATTCCCTTAGGATTCTTCCAGTGAATTTCAACGTGGCATTTTCCTGGACGAATGCTCTTAGGTATTTTACACATGTGACTGTTTGCAGTGATTCGTCACTACTTGTGTAATCGAACAGTAATGCAACTTTATGTAAATTACGTTACACTTATTTACGCCGGGAGTCAACTGCAAGGCCGTGACCAATCGTGAGTGGTTTGAGGAGCATTATAGTGAACTCACACTGATGTCTCGGCGACCAAATTCGCCTGACATAAATCCTATGGAACTCATTTGGGTCGCTAGCGGTCACCACCACCGCGTAAGGAAATCAGCAGCCCGATGTTTACGCGAATAACATGAGCCGTGCGTAGACATCTAACGCCACATACCTCCACAAACTTATCAACATACTGTGGGACCCTGATACGCAGAATCAGTGACGTGTTTCGTTCCAAAGACGGATGAACAAACAACGAGGGTGAGTCAAATGAAAACCTTAAATATATTAAAAAACTAGAAACCCGCCTCGATTGCAAAAAAACACCTAGTGTCAACCCAGGCCTCGGCGTAGTTAACCACACCTTCTTCAGAACAATAAAACCCACAAGTGCCTAAGAAGACCTTTGTCAATGGTTAAAAGAACACCACAGCTATACATTTATAAACGAAAAAAAAAAACGAAAACACAAACAGTACATGTGTACAAAGTCTAAACCGTTACTTAACTTAATGGTGTAACCTCCACCTCACACCGGCCTATGTTAGATGGGCCTCGGTTGCCACTAGGTGTTTTTTTGCAATCGAGGCAGGTTTCTAGTTTTTTAATATACTAACCAACGATTGCTGACGCGCTGCGATGTTGAAGGATCTTAAAACCTTAAATATTTTTAAATGTTATTTATTGTGCATAAATTGTACAAAGCTGTATCACTTTGTAACATGATCTCGCCCACGCTCAATGCAAGTCCTCCAGCGCTTACAAAGTGCATAAATTCCTTTAGAAAAAAATTCTTTTGGTAGTCCGCACAACCACTCATGCACCACGTGGCGTACCTCTTCATCAGAACGGAACTTCTTTCCTCCCATTGCGTCTTTGTGTGGTCCAAACATATGGAAATCACTTGGGGCAAGGTCTGGTGAGTATGGTGGATGAGGAAGACACTCAAAATGCAGGTCTGTGATTGTTGCAACTGTTGTACGGGCAGTGTGGGGACCTTGCATTGTCATGTTGCAAAAGGACACCTGCTGACAGCAATCCACGTCGCTTTGATATGATAGCAGGCCGCAGATGATTTTTTTAGGAGATCTGTGTATGATGCACAGGTGACATTGGTCTCTCTAGGCATGTAATACTCCAAAATGACGCCTTTTTCGTCCCAAAAGAGAGTCAGCATAACCTTCCTTGCTGATGGTTCTGTTCGAAACTTCTTTGGTTTTAGTAATGAGGAATGGCGCCATTCCTTGCTCGCTCTCTTCGTTTCCGGTTGGTGGAAGTGAACCCGGGTTTCGTCCCCAGTAACGATTCTTGCAAGGAAGTCATCACCTTCTCGTTCAAAGCGCCGAAGAAGTTCTTCAGAAGCATCTAAACGTCGTTCTCTCACTTCAGGAGTCAGCTGCCGTGGCACCCATCTTGCAGACACTTTGTGAAACTGGAGCACATCATGCACAATGTGGTGTGCTGACCCATGACTAATCTGTAAACATGCTGCAATGTCATTCAGTGTCACTCGGCGGTTTTTCTTCACTATGGCTTCAATTGCTGCAATGTTCTGTGGAGTCACAACTTGTTGTGCCTGACCTGGACGAGGAGCGTCTTCCGCTGAAGTCACACCATTTGCGAACTTCCTACTCCATTCGTAGACTTGCTGGTGTGACAAACATGCATCACCGTACTGAACCTTCATTCGTCAGTGAATTTTAATAAGTTTCACACCTTCACTATGCAAAAACCCAATAACAGAATGCTGTTCTTCCCTGGTGCAAGTCGCAAGTGGGGCGGCCATCATTATAACGGTATGCGTGCATCTCCACTATGCTGCCACCTACAGGCCATTCTGCACGCTGTTTGTAGCACTTACCAACTTACAGGATAACGGCGCGAAATTTCGGTTTGTTATTACAAATTTAAGATTTGACTCACCCTCGTATTAAACAGGTGCTCATAATGTTTTGGCTTATCAGTGTATATTCAATGAAACTGGCTCCTTGAGTACTCTCTGATTTATTGTCACATCTGACAATCTGGTCCTATTAAGAGAGAAATGCTAAGTTCTGTCTGGTCTGCCAGAAAATCGTGAAACTAGTCACAAATCTAGTCAAGTGTTCAGTACTCTCGTAGTGTGTTCATTAAACGACACTGCAGAAGTGAATCAAAATCACTCCCGAAATCAAGAAACACATCGTCGCGCTAGCGAGTTCTCCATACCACTCATGATCATGTCGCATCTAACAATGCACTAAAACATGAAGGCGGATACTTATATTGTCAGGGCTACGTCATCATGAGCTAGACTCAATATACTTGGGACAAGTTAGGAAAACGTCGAAGGGATGATAGATCACAGATTTATGAAAAAAGAAAAGTGTCTATGTAATGTATATTCCACATATGATTAGGCTTGGTAAGCCACTTCAAACGGCAGAGAAAGGGAATGTCACGATACCTCCAGGGGGACCACGCCTACAGTCCATGCAGCAATAGATCTGTCGCAGTTAAAGCGGATGTTGTATGGCTACCTCACACATCTGTTAGGACTAATCGTGTAATGTGATTTTGTTTTCGTCTCTAGGGCAACGGCTCCGAGTTACCGAACTTAAAGATGACTGTGGTCTTTAGTCAGTACTAACAGCAGCCTTTTGCGGCTCGCAGTTGAAATCTAAAACGGCCTTGGCAGCTGTAAGAAGTCTTTTCTCGCTATATGGATTTTAATGAGGAAGGGGGGGGGGGGGATGTTGTACCTTGAAACACTTCTCACATTTTCGCTTTAGCCACTACTGTAATAGAAGCTCAACATAGTTCTTCATTCCATTTTTCAAATAACAGCATTGACTTTTTGTGTACTACAGTCTTCATCTGAAATTAGAAAATTACGCAGAAAAAGTTAAGATTTTCACAACGTGAAAAACTATTACAAGCTGCAACACGGTCATGTACCTAGAAACAAATTTTCTACTCAAATTTAAAAGCGTTACAGTCGAAAAAACTCTTTCCAACACTGTATTCAATAATCGTCTTGTGAATGTTGCAGTTCTTATTTCTGTGCTTGCTAAGAAAACTGGAGAGGAATTCCGCCTTATGCAACAAACCTTTGCAGTTTTGTTTTCACCTAGACATGTTTCAGCACTTTTTGTGCTATCTTCAGTGAGTTTATTTTTCCCTCTGCAAAATTTTTACGTCTTAACCTTTAAAGATACATTTGGTTGAAAATATTTGCGCTTGTAAAATTAACGATTTTTCTCAAACGTTTTTACATTAGTTTGCATACAGTACAGAGCTGAGACATGTATCTCTGAGCTGAGGCATTGTATGTTGTGTGTTAACGATATGTCTAAATTTTCTAGTTTTATAACACGTTTGGAAATAAAGTGGATGTATACATTTGTTTACATACCTCACATGGAGCTATTGGATAATTATGCTAGTAGCTTTATGCCTACTACGGTGTCTACAGCTTGTCATCTACAAACAGCAAAACGTTACTTTATTTTTCTGTTTATTGTTCATTTCCGACCGAGAATCAGTATGTATCATGTCGTTTGTCGTGTTTCTTACAGTGTTTTGATCTGCGATGTTCTGGAAAACTACTGCAGATACACGTCTGGGACATGTTTTATTAGATTCACCAGATCAATAGCAACAAAATAAAGGGGAATCGTGCTTTACTTTAACCTCGTACTGTTATACGATGACTTCGTATTAGTGAAGTTTCCAAATTTCACGCAAATTCTTTTATTAGCCGTAAAACCGTAACCAAACATTTGCGGACCTGTGTGTATATGAACTTTTTCTTTAGTTTTACTTGTAGAATAACATGTTAAAATATTTGCATACCTTCTTGAGTCACCCTGTATATATTTAGTAACTAGAGAAAAGAAACTGGACAGAAAAACTGCTGCAGAAGAAAGTTAATTCCATAATGTACGGGCGCCGACTCCTGTACAATTTATATGAGGAAGAAAAGTTAAACACAATTGCGGGACATGGATCTCGAGAGATGAGATACTATTTAACTTGAGGATTGCTGCGCGGAAAAAGTAACGAAACCATCGGTGGAAATATCAGTGACAACCGTTCCTGCGTATTCTTAAGCATCTCTTTTCTCAGGACCAATACTGATTGGTTGAATGCGATCGTATTTGTGGCCATCGACAAGGAGACGACTGTGTAACGAGCGATGTGATGCAGTAGTTGATTCAGGGAAATCGCAACCGATAATTATCGAAGAGAGTCGTGTTTATATATGAGCTACTCCATTCTCCAACCAGACACTTTCCGCGATATTCCACTGACTCAGGTCGCAGCTTATTCGTTTTATATACATTGCTCACGACTTCTGGCTCTCATAACTTATACATGAGCCGTTGGCTCTACATTCCTAAATTAAGTTTCTGCTGTTGCAATTTTTCTGCTGTTTCATTTCTTTAATTAAGCGAGATATATATACGCGGTCTTCTATCTTGCGCGCGGTGCTGTGCACAATTTATTAAGGGACCACTTTTCTTTTTAGCTAACATTCATCTTCCATTAATGTAATATTCATTACCTCGCTAAATTCTTCTTCTATTTCGCCTTGAATTCACAAATTTGGTAGTGTTTCTTTTCTTCGCATAACTTTCTACAGGTGTGCTGTTCTTTTTAATATCCTTCGCTTGATTACTGTAGCGATAAAAGATCAGTTGTCAGGAATGACGAATGAACCTCATCATGAATTTGATACACATATTAGGCCAATGGTTCCCAATCTTCCTGATACCATTATCCCTGAGTGCGATCGCACATTACATAGTACCACCCCGTCTCTCACTTCCCACCACTATTGTCAACATTAACATCTAACTGAACATCAGAATGAAAGAGATTTTTCTTAGAACACTTATTTTTTAAAACCATGAAATACTTGAAATGTATTTGCAGTTGCGAATACAAACAACCATCAGCTGTATAAGGCAACGACGTCAGTGAAAATTTGTGCCGAACTAGGACTCGAACCCGGGTTTCCCGTTTCACGTGCTCAGTCGTCTTAACCGCTTTGGCTATCTTTTTTTTCCATTTGGCTGTCTTTTTTTCCCAAGGTAGCCTTCATGGCGCCCAAAGGTAGGGGCTGGGGCAAAATGGGCAGGGTTGGTAACCCGAGCCCTGGCCACCATGTCCCTTCCCAACACCCAGGAACGAAGGAAAGAGATTTAAATACAGACGAAGGGTTCTTCCTTCTGACAAAGGCAATGCTACTGTTGTTATGAATAAAGAGGAATATAGGAGTACGATTTTAGATCTTTTAACTTCAGGACAATATAATAAACTTAAGAAAGACCCTACAGCTAGCATATTGAGGAAAATAAATACGCTGATAAAGTCATCTACTTCAGTCAAAAAGGAGGAGAAGAAAAGTTTGTTGAGGAGTGAGGCTGTGTGTCCCAGACTTTATGGCCTACCTAAAGTTCATAAGTTGAACCTTCCTCTGACACCCATTGTCAGTGCTATTCATTCCCCAACGTACCAAATAGCAAGATATCTGGTATCTTGTTTACATGTTGGCCGAAATGACTTATATGTAAAAGACTCATGTCATTTCATTGATAAACTGAAGGGACTAACTTTGGCTCCTAAGGATATTCTTGTCAGTTTTGACATAGTGTCTTTATTTACAATGATTCCGCTTAACGAAGTTATGTTTTACATAGCGGATGTTTTCCCAGCAGATTTGACTGCTCTTTTCAGACACTGTCTCACTTCTAGTCAGTTCCAGTGGGAGGATGAGATTTATGAGCGGCTTGATAGTGTGGCCATGGGTAACCCATTGAGTCCTACGATCTCCAATTTTTACATGGAAAAATTCGAACAATTAGCTCTAGAAAAAGCGAATAAGGAACCATGTCGATGGTTTCGATACGTGGATGATACATTTGTGATTTGGTCACATGGCAAAAACTCTTTAAAGGAATTCTTTTGTTATTTAAATAGTATAAATCCTAAAATCCAGTTTACCGTGGAAATGGAGAAAGACAATGCAATATCCTTCTTCGATGTCTTCGTTATGAGACAGACTTATGGCAGCATGAAACAAAGTCTTTCGGCAGGTTACACATACCGACAGATACTTGCGTAAGGATTCCAATCATCATCCACAACAGAAAAGAGGTGTAATTAAAAGTCTAGTGGACAGAGCTAAAAGGATTTGTGCGTCGTCATACCTGTTAAAACATCTAAAGCAGGCTTTTGAGAAGAATGGGTACTCTAGTAAGGAAACAAATAGAATTTTGTGACCGAATAACAGGAGGCCTAACGACAACGATAGGACACAGCGATTGAAGAACACGGTTTCTCTACCTTTCATCAAAAAAGTAACGGTGTGAGCGTGTGGGTGCCATTCTGTCATTCTGCGCAACGGATTAATCTGAGATGTACCCTTTACCCTGTGGCTCCTGCAAGATGCAATTTCCACCCCCACAGCACTACAGAAGTCAGACAGATGCTCCTAACATTCTAAAGAGAAATGCCTGAAAAACTTTCAGCAATAAATATCTTCTGGAGTCGTCCGCTGTAAGGAAATGACACAAAAATTCACAAAATTTCTTACGTAACTAGTGGGATACTTGGGTACTGGAGTAGTGCTAGTTAGTGTAAGAAAAACATGAAACTAACGAAAATTTTTATTTATCTTGCAAAATTTCTGAGAAATCACAATGGCACTTTTAGTTATGAACTGAACAAGTTATTTCCGGGTTCTTTCTGGAATGTGAAGTTACCTCTTAAGGATAGGATTCGCTAATGAAATTTCTATACAAAGTTTAAGATTGTTATTGACTTGGCAGAATGGCTGAGAACCGCGTCTATTCAACTTGAATAATTATCTGTTAGAATGTTGCTAGGTACAGTCGAGGCTGTCGCGTATGAAATGCAGTGAAGTGTACTGTTGTGGAGGAAATATGGGGCTCGCAAGAGCTGTAGCGCACAATACCGTAAGCTGTGATGACTGCTGTCTGCGCCGCTCGCTGCTGACAAATAAGATAACTCTCATTCTATCTGGATTGATCTTCGCCAATCAAACTCTCCCTACACCTTGATGAAGTCAAGGACTCCTATTCGCCCCTAGTCTAACTATTGGCGTGGTACACCGGTCAGATAACCAGTCCACCGTGATGCCACTCAAAAATTCGCTTGCAGGCGTTTAGCTATAACTCTGTCTGTTCACACCGCACAATAAGTGTGGCGGCCAATACAGTGAACAATGCTTAATCGCAAGGTCTCAATATAGAGTTGCACTCCGATTTGCTCTTGACAGAGGCGCTCTCCCAGTGAAATACTGAGGAGAGACTTGTTCCTCACTCCAAGAGCAAGAACGCAACCACCCCTCTCCACGCCAGACGTGAAGGGGTATATCTTTCGGTCTCTTCCATTACTCCTTCAGCTCAAGGTGTCAGAAATATCGTCTGCCAATCAGCATTGCTCTTCTAAAATGGGAGAACGACATTTCATTTAAGGCGACCAGTTCAGAAATCTGTAGCATCGGCATTTGGCGTTTGCTGCCTCCCTGTGAAAATCTCTGAAACTGTGTGCTATTTTTGTAAAGAATGCATAGGCTGGGCGCTCCCACACAGTGTAGCGGAATTTGGTTTTAATCCGAACATATGGTCGTTCTTCCTTTCACTCGGGCAAACGCTGTCCGCTCCACGGGCGGTCACCTCGGCGTTTGGCGGCGACTCGTCCTCGAAGGGACCGGCGTCCCATTGTGCAGTTTGTGTCTCCCGAACTAATAGCTCCTGTGACCGTGTGTCTGGAATGTATGTGTGTACACCAGCCTCGAGTATTTCAACCATGGTGTGCTTACTTTTTATTTGCATATTGTTTACATGTATTCATACAAAATTGACTTTATCTTATCAAGTTTGGGTTCGAATGAAGCGTCTTGATGTGTGGAATATGATTGTGAGGGCAGAATATGTAAGCAATGAAGGTCAGGAGACCACGATGTCTTACAACGGATCAAATCAGCAAGGTTTTAAGAAAACAAAACGTTCGACCGGTTTTCAGACCGACTAAGAGAATAGGCCAAGCACTTCGTTCTGTTAATGATAAATGTCCCCCTCTGTCTGCAAGTGGTGTATACAAGATTCCGTGTACATGTGGTAGGGTCTAAATTGGAACTACAAAGAGAAGTGTGAATACACGTTTGAATGAACATAGAAGTCTTTGCCGACTAGGGAAAACAAACAAGTCAGCTGTGGTGTAACATGCTCTTCAGTTGGGTGATCACGTAGTGAAATTTTCGGAAACTGAAGTTTTATGTACTATGACGAACTATTATCTACGGCTATATAGAGAAGCCATCGAAACATATAAACATGGTGATAATTTTAACAGAAAAGAAGAAGCTATGAAACCCAGCGATATATGGACAGTGGCGCTACAGAATCGATGAGAAGTTTTTATCTTTGACGTACTATCATCGATATTTATAGTTTATCCTTGACAAGGTTCATCTCTGCTATCACGTAAAATCCAGACCACGCCCACTTACCGCGGTATTTAGGCCGTTCTTCGATGTCCGACTCGTCAGTTGGCAAGACTCAGCACAACCAAGAGCACCTCCGAAGATGTCCAACGTAGCTTTGGACGAAACGTCAGGGATAGAAGAGTTCCATGGACTACGGCCATGCAACCCGGAAGAATTCTCGGCAGCTGGAACATCCGGTCGTGAAAGTCTTCATTGTATGAAAGCGTATGGAACATGGAATAGAGGTTTATTTATTTATTACCTTTTTTTTAAAAAAATTAACATTAATACCACCGAGAAGAGCGGAAACTGATGTCGTGAGGAGGAGGGCGCAACCGTCCATGCATGACTCACGGCCAGAACCAAACTTCATAGGTTGCCGTTCCTGCACTACAATCTGTACTCGTATACTCATTATGTAATTCCCATAAAGGAAGGACATTTTAATTGAAAGTCGCTGCCTGCTGTCGGAGGATAAATACGATATTGCAGTGTCTTTGTTGTCTACATCTACGTGGTTACTCTGCAATTCACACTTAAGTGCCTGGCAGAGGGTTCATCGAACCATTTTCATACTACTACTATATAATTCCACTCTCGAATGGCGCGTGGGAAAAAGGGAACACCTAAATCTTCCCGTTCGAGCTCTGATTTCTCTTATTTTATAATGATGATCATTTCTCCCTACGTAGGTGGGTGTCAACAAAATATTTACGCATTCGGAAGAAAAAGTTGGTGATTGAAATTTCGTACATAGATCTCACCGCAAAGAAAACCGGCTTTGTTTCAGTGACTGCCACCCCAACTCGCATATGATATCAGTGACACTCTCACTCCTATTGCGCGATAACACGAAACAGGCTGCCCTTCTTTTCACTTTTCGATGTCCTCCGTCAATCCTACCTGGTGAGGATCCCATACCGCGCAGTATTTCAGCAGAGGACGGTCAAGTGTGATGTAGGCTGTCTCTTTAGTGGGTTTGTCGCATCTTCTAAGTGTTCTGCCAACAAAGCACAGCCTTTATTTCACCTTCCCAACAATATTATCTATGTGGTCTTTAAAATTTAGGTTGCTCGTAATTGTAATTCCTAGGTATTTAGTCGGATTGACAGCCCTTAGATTTGTGCGATTTATCGTATACCCAAAATTTATCGGATTTCTTTTAGTACCCATGTGGATGACCCCGCACTTTTCTTTGTTTAGTGCTAATTGCCACTTTTCGTACCATACAGAAATTCTCTCTAGATCATTTTGTAATTGGAATTGATCGTCTGATGATTTTACTAGACGGTAAATTACAGCGTCATCTGCAAACAATCTAAGGGGGCTGCTCAGATTATCATCTAGATCATTTATATATAACAGGATCAGCAGAGGTCCTATGACACTACCTTGCGGAACGCCAGATATCACTTCTGTTCTACTCGATGATTTACCGTCTATCACTACGAACTGTGACCTCTCTGAGAAGAAATTACGAATCCAGTCACACAACTGAGACGATACTCCATACGCACGCAATTTGATTAATAGTCGCGTGTGACGAACCGTATCAAAAGCCTTCTGGAAATCTAGGAATCGATCTGAGATCCCTTGTCGACAGCACTCATTACTTCATGGGAGTAAAGAGCTGTGTTGCACAAGAACGTTATTTTCTGAATCCGTGTTGGTTATGTATCAATAAGTCATTTTCTTCAAGGTGATTCATAATGTTAGAGTACAGTATATGCTCCAAAATCCTACTGAAAATTGAGGTCAGTAATATGGGTTCAAAATGGTTCAAATGGCTCTGAGCACTATGGGACTCAACTGCTGAGGTCATTAGTCTCCTAGAACTTAGAACTTGTTAAACCTAACTAACCTAAGGACATCACAAACATCCATGCCCGAGGCAGGATTCGAACCTGCGACCGTAGCGGTCTTGCGGTTCCAGACTGCAGCGCCTTTAACCGCACGGCCACTTCGGCCGGCTCAGTAATATGGGTCTGTAATTCAATGGGTTACTCCTATTTCCCTTCTTTAATATTGGTGTGACCTGTGCTACTTTCCAGTCTTTAGGAACAGACCTTTCGTCAAGTGAGCGGTTGTATATGATGGCTAATAAAGGCGCTATTATGTCTGCATACTCTGAGAGGAACCTGAATGGTATACCATCTGGACCGGAAGACTTGCCTTTCTTAAGTGATTTGAGTTGTTTCGCAACACCTAAGATATCTACAGCTGCTCTGGTTTCGGATTCTCTTCTGTTAAGAAAAACGATCCAGTGTTCCTTCCGATATGATGTGTATCCGCATTGTTCTTCATTAGACACAGGCTCTGCAAATCGTAAAATGATGAGAGGTAAATGATATTTAGCATTTTGTGGGTGTTTTATTAAAGCACTAATTAATGAGTGAATAGGACGTTTGGTAGGCCTACTGCTTATTTCTAAGAACCCTTTGTTATACGATGATGAATCGTATCAGTGTGTCATGGGTGCTGCCTACTTCTGCTTCTCAGGAAATAAAGTAATATCAAAATTGTGGGTAGAGACTTACATGCTGTCTCTGTACCACTCCTCTGCCTGCCGATACTCGCTTCACTCACACCCTGCACCCCAGTTTAAAATCAACCAAGCTAAAATGTGTGCGCCATACTGTTTGTAAACCAATTGACTGCTAGAATCGTTATTTCTAAAATGACAGATGCTGGAAGCCTTCGGGCTGGCTACAGCATCTGTCTAGCGACTGCCAAGAGTATTAATAATAACACTTCACAGGCCCTACACCAGTGTAGTAGCCATTACATAGCTACTTTTGTGTTTTTCTGTGAATTAGTTCGTATATTGTTGCGAAGAGAATAATGTAGCACTTTCTAATTTACTGTGAAAACTACCTACAACAGGGAAAACGCATTTTAGTGGATATTTAAGCGTAGGTGATATATTTTTCTGTCATAGGTATAAGGTACAAAGGACAGAGTATGTGTTTGTAGTGGGTGATCTATCTGACGAAGATATTCCTATATTCGTTTGACCAACTATAACCTCCACCACACAGAGCACACGTCATTGCTAACTGGTAGCTTACGGAATCAGTATCACAGTCATACGAACCATTGATAATAGGAACGATCTTTTAAAAGTAATTCAGTTTCGTGATCGAAACACAATTGAATCGGTGAGTCAGAAAAGGAGCCATGTCCTAGAAGGTCAATTTTTCAGGAAACATAAAAAATTGTTTTACTATACAACGGGTTTAAGCATGGCGTCGTGGAGTTGATGTGCAGCAATTTGCCTCGGGGTAAACATTATACACCATTGCAACATACTTTAGACATCTGCTGTACCGAGTTCTCACTACAGTCTAAGATACCAAGATCCGCTGGCTCTTAAAACAGAAATAAATTTCTCTGCTGAAAATGAACATATCAACACTTACTTTTTACCAGAAACTCTGCTCTCACAAAGGTTCCTGCTAACTCTAACGCACTGTTCTAAATCATACGCTGTGTTCAAAAACGAGATTTAAACAGAATAATGTAATGTGGCTCTTCTGCCTCACCCAGATGTACACTACAATTTACGCAAAAAGCTTGGTAGAGTAAATTAGTAAGCACTATGTGTAAAATACACACAATTCACTTTCCCGTGGAAATGCGTGAGAAACAAAAACTAAACTAAATTACTGTGTATCAACAAATTGGTACAACTACAGGCGTCCTCGCTGCTCCACGACTGCGCTCTTTTAATTTACAAGGTTGTGGTGTGTGGCCTGTGGAGCAGAATAGGTCCATGGGACCAGTGACCTTTCATTTCGTTAATGGTCGTAGTTATTGTGATATTTACATGGAAACAAGACACTGTATGAAATTCGAGAAACTTCACAATGAAAAATAGGAATCACTATGATTTTGCGTTTGGTGCATATTACATAATATGTTGCTGCATATGAAATTTAGATAGCATTTGAACTTTTCTTTAGAGTTGGGTGGAGGCCTCTCTCTGTCACCAATCTCGAAAAAATTTATCTGATGTAGCACACTCACTTGCAATCGCGCCACGCCAACGATAAAGCCAAAGTGAAATATCCACAACATTCCTCATGTTTCATAAACGGTTTGAGATATCGGAATGAGATGTTGGCAAATGACAGCATGCAAAGAGGAGAGTATTTCGCCATACGTTTATTATGCAAAATTTCATTATCTACCCTGTTTTTCCACTAAATACAGACTTTTTCGATGAAAGAATGTAATTTTTAAGGGCCATCGGTAGCTAACGAAACGAGAAATGCTATGGGTTATGAAACAACATAAGTGAAGATACGGAGGTAATCCCAAAAGTAAAATCTTCTATTTTTTTTTTGTAAGTACATAGACCTGTTTATTTCTACATCAGTTTACAGCTTGAACATTTAGCTATTTTTCGACATAATCACAATTTCTGTCGATGCATTTTTGTAGATGCTGTGGCAGTTTTTGTATGCCCATGTCTTACCAGCTCGCCACCATGCTGTTCAGAAAGTTATGAGCCTCTTGTTTCACCTCGTCGTCGGAGCTGAATCGCTTTCCGGCCAAATGTTCTTTTAACCTAGGGAACAGGACGTGATAGTCACTGGGCGCCAAGTCAGGACTATAGGGTGGGTAGGTGATTATGTTCCACTGAAACTGTCGCAGGAGAGCAACGGTTTGCCGAGCGATGTGTGGGCAAGCGTTTTCATTGAGAATGTGTACGCCCTTGATCTACATTCCTCTTCTCCGATTCTGAATTGCCCGTTTGAGTTTTTTCAGAGTCTCGCAGTACCTGTCAGCGTTAATTGTGGTCCCAGTGGGCATAACGTCGACAAACAAAACCCCTTTACGATCCCAAAAAACGGTTGTCATGACTTTACCGGCAGACTGTGTTTGTTTGAATTTCGCGGTTTTGGCGAAGAAGGATGCCGCCACTGGCGTTATTGTTGCTTGGTCTCAGGTCTAAAGTGGTATGCCCAGGTTTCGTCGCCCGTCGCAATTGAATCCAGAAAGTTGTCCTGTTCGGCTGCAAGGCGGTGAAGAAATGCGCGGGAAGCACCAACTCGTTGCTGCATGTGGTCCTCAGTCAGCATGCGTGGCACCTACCTCGAGCACACCTTTCGGTAGTTCAATGTTTCCTTTAAAATTCTGTGAGCGGTGCTTCGGGAAACCCCAGGAACCAACGTGCAGAGATCATCCAGGATGATCCGCCGATCTTCACACATGCTTTGCTCAATCTTCAACACTGTCTCCTCAGAAATTGACGGTCTCCCGCTCCTTTGTTCATCGTGAATGTCGGTCCGACCAGCTGCAAACTCTCTACACCACTTAGGAACATTTTTGACATCCATGCACGACTCATCATACACTTCCGTCAATTGGCGATGGATTTCAATCGGCGCAGTGCCCTTTGCGTTCAAAAAGCGAATAACTGCGCGCAATTCGCACTTGGCGGTAACATCCAACGGGAGCTCCATTCTCAACGGCTGCCAAGCCAAGACTGAGCGCCTCAGCGCTGCGTGCGCATGTTTACACACAGCGCGTGAAGCACTCTTCATAACAGTGTGAGCAACTACCACACAAACAGAGTTCTGTACTTATAAAAAAAAATAGGAGACCTTACTTTGGGATTACCCTCGTATTACACGTTTATTTTGTTCCTACGGTGTGCTATTTCATAAGCTACTAACCTTATTTTTTCTCAGTTCCGCACTTAATAAACTTAATAAACCACTGTTTCAGAACTCTCTTGCAATTGCACCTGCATAATGTCAGTGAGGTGACACTGTGAAACTGACTTAATAAACCACCGTTTCAGAATTCTCTTGCAATGCACCTGCAGAATACGTCAGTGAGGTGACACCGTGAAACTCTGCTGTGTTTTTGCAAAAGAAGCAAATTTTAACATGGCCAATAAGACAAATGTTTGGGCCACTCATGACGCTCCTCTGAAAGTTACAGATGGTTAACAGTCCAGGCGAAAATAAATCGCCGCTGCTGTTGTTGCATTTTCAGCACAATTCTTTTTGGATGCTAACCTAAGCAGAGGTGACACATATATTTGTATGGTCACCATGCAAGTATGAGCCGGCCGCTGTGGTCGAGCGGTTCTAGGCGCTTCAGTCCGGAACCACGCTGCTGCTACAGTCGCAGGTTCGAATCCTGTCTCGGGCATGATGTCCTAAGGTTAGTTAGGTTTAAGTGGTTCTAAGTCTAGGGGACTGAGGACCTCAGATGGATGTGAAGTCCCATAGTGCTCAGAGCCATTTGATTTTTTGCAAGTATGAACGTGGATGGGCTCCACTTGATGTTTACAAAAAATGTGAGTATAGGCTTCAGTTTAGAACGACACATGCCCTCCAGCACTCGGCATTTCTCCTACAGCGCCTGCCTGTAACCTCCACCACCATTGCCGGTCTCCCCACTCATGCCCTCCGGCCATGTTTTCCTGTGCCAACTCTACAGCAATGTGAGACGATCTTTCTTGCACTCTGGTCACCCTCACTGTACTCTCTTTGTTGCAGTCTGGCCAGAGCGCTGCCTCATCCCCGACGTCTGGCCTGCAGACTCCGCAGCAGCAGCCGGGCAAGACGCTCTCCCCTGACCAGCCGCAGCCCCCTCAACAGCCACAACAGCAGCAGCAACAGCAGCAGCAGCAGCAGCAGCAGCCACTGACGCCGGCGACTCTACCGCTAACTGAGTACCACACTGAGGACGAGACGCTCAGAGACAAGCCCAGCACGCCCAGTAAGGAGGAGCTCGAGACCAACGAGAAGAACCTCACCGCCGGACGCCTCGGGCAACTCGTCTTCAAGATCAGGTGCGCGTGCCACGCGATTCTCTCTTGTCACACCTGTTGTTGCTGTCCCCTTCGATACTAAGACTCGTTTACTGCAGCTCTCTGCACCGGTCTCTTTGCTGGAAGCCATTTTATCTCTAGCCACCCAGGGTAGTCACGCAGTCTGAGGCGTCGTGTCACAGTTTGCGTGGCTTTCCCCCATCTGAGGTCCTCAGGCATGGGTGTGTGTGTTGTCCTTAGCATATGTTAGTTTAAGTTAGATTAAGTAACGTGTAAGCCGAAAGAATTTCAATTTTTTAAATGTGCTTTCCTAATTCCCTGAGTTAACATTGCTTAAATTACTCTGCAATGAAACTTTTGCATTTACTGAGTTGATATACTGTTATTACCAGACAAACCGTACAGAATAGCTGTAAGGGATATCAGCACCATCATGCTTACCCCTGAGCAACAGCAGCAGGTGAGTGTAACAGCGTGCAATCCAATGTTCTTCTAACAGAATGCTGTCACACACTACACTTCTATATGCCAGTGCCTTGCACAACACAGCAATTAAACACTGACCAACACTGTTGATGCCTCTTTTGTTCGGGTACCTCTTAAAACCTAATCCCATAAACAGAACAATGTATTTGAAGTGTTTCCTTGTTAGTCTTGAAGATCAGTCCTGTGCAACAAAAGCTACAAAACTTTTGCAAAGTTGATATTTTTTATATTGTTCATAATATTGTAAAAAAAAGTTGCCTTATTACACATTTCTTTAAATTGTCAGTGGGATATTTTGTGTATATACTTTGCTTCTTCTTCTTCGGGGCAAACAGTTGAACCCTACTCCACTCAGCATTGTGACTCTCTTGACGTAATTTGCCCAGCACTGACTTTTCCTACCTTATCATTTGTCTTGCTCATCCTGTCCATCCTCAATTCTTTCTTTTTCCCATCATCTTAAATTTAATTACATCACTAGCGAGCTGCCATGGCTGCCCGAGAAGGCATTCTCCACAATCACTTTCCATGTTCGCACAAACAATTCTTTGAATTGGAACATTGTTGTACTTAATCTAGTTTATGCTACAGGATGATCTACAGTTCACTTCATAAGTGATACCTGCTTTTATAGTTTTTTTTAAGTTTTGAGAAATTGTTTGTTCCTATAAAAATTTATTCTAAAATTGCATACCAATAACTAACAATAAAAACAAAAGGGAAGTAATATGAGTATATTTTGTAGTGTTAAGGCCTTCTTTCCTCTGCATATTCACCCTTTATTCATCTTTCAATGTGACAAATTCTTCACAAAGATGGATGACCTGGACGAGACGTTGGTTGTAAAAGTTTGCATTTTGGCTATACAGGAAACATTTCAGCTTGAAAGTAGCCTCATAATTCTTCTGTAAATGCCTGCCACACAATGGTACCTTCATCCATTCATCCATGAAGATGAAGTAGTCACTGAGTGCCTTGTCAGAACATAGAGAGGAGATTCACAAGGGGGAGGGGGGGAGGGGGGGGGGGGGTGGAGAGCAAGGTTATAAATATCTGAAAGCCACAGTGGCAGCATGTACAGCAGAGTATTGTACAGAATGAGCTGGGGATTAGTAGTGGAACCAGACCACCCTCATGAACAGTTTTCTGTGATGCTTCACCTTGATAACCTTAGTAACACTGTTAAGAGATTTTCGTAGTAATCTCTTTTGACATATTGCCCCTCACAATGTAATCTGTTAGTACCACACCCTGGCAGTCCCAAAAAATTCTCAGCATCATGCTCCCGGGAATCTCACAACTTTTTTGCATGTGTGTGACAAGCCATTGTACAGTGTTTCACCCTTTCTTGTGCTGCAGTATTTCTCTGACTATATCTTTTCTCAGACTTTGTCTCTTGGGCAGATTCCCTGTTGACTGCCTAAACTGCTGGTAGGATGCCACTTTTTTCAATATTTTACGCCACCTATTTCAGTTAACTTACACATAGTCCCCACATCTGGATTTGACTGCCAACTTTTCAAAACTGTCTGCGAGGGAAGGTCACCTGCTGCCTATCATGATATACAGTCCATGTGGGAAATCATCAGGTACCTCTGTAGTGGCAGTTTCCTGATCATGCTGGGCTCACACTATTGATGCCCCATCTGTCACCTCCATGCATGTGCCCGGGAGTAGGTGCCAGTTTTCTTGGGGATTCTGGAACCTTAGGCACTGTCCATCATGCCAAGTAACCTTCGATCTGCTGTAGGCAGATATTTGGTGTCAGAAACTGATCAAAGTTATCAATTGGTGGGTCTGAAGCTCTGGTAGTCTCTTCAGACAGACCAGAACTCTTCACTGCAGATCACTACAATGCTAGAAACTTTGCCTGCTTGGCCACACCATGAGAGCAAAGCAAAATCAAGTGGCCTGCAAAAACTTCCTCCCCTCAGTCCCTGGTTTGCACTTGTAAACATGAAGGGTCCTTTCTCTTTACTAAGCCAATGTTATTATTATTATTTCTTTCTTGTCTCAGATGTTATGTCTGGTTAAAAATGGAAGGTGACGCGGACCTTGATCAAGCGTGACTTCCTTTTAACTGTACAGTATATGTTACATTGCATTTAGGAACTTTCGGGTAATTGAACAAGTGTCAATAATTACAGATTTCTGTAGTTGTATATGTAAGTTTGGATGTAGCTGTATTGCATTGATGTACTGGTGGATATTGTGTGGTATGACTCCTGTAGTTGATAGTATAATTGGTATAATGTCAACTTTATCCTGATGCCACATGTCCTTGACTTCCTCAGCCAGTGGATGTATTTTTCAGTTTTTTCTCCTGTTTTCTTTTGTATATTTGTTGTATTGGGTATGGATATTTCGATTAGTTATGTTAATTTCTTCTTTTTATTGGTGAGTATGATGTCAGGTTTGTTATGTGGTGTTGTTTTATCTGTTATAATGGTTCTGTTCCAGTATAATTTGTATTCATCGTTCTCCAGTACATTTTGTGATGCATACTTGTATGTGGGAACATGTTGTTTTATAAGTTTATGTTGTAAGGCAAGCTGTTGATGTATTATTTTTGCTACATTGTCATGTCTTCTGGGGTATTCTGTATTTGCTAGTATTGTACATCCACTTGTGATGTGATCTACTGTTTCTATTTGTTGTTTGCAAAGTCTGCATTTATCTGTTGTGGTATTGGGATCTTTAATAATATGCTTGCTGTAATATCTGGCGTTTATTGTTTGATCCTGTATTGCAATCATGAATCCTTCCGTCTCACTGTATATATTGCCTTTTCTTAGCCATGTGTTGGATGCGTCTTGATTGATGTGTGGCTGTGTTAGATGATACGGGTGCTTGCCATGTAGTGTTTTCTTTTTCCAATTTACTTTCTTCGTATCTGTTGATGTTATGTGATCTAAAGGGTTGCAGAAGTGGTTATGAAATTGCAGTGGTGTAGCCGATGTATTTATATGAGTGATTGCTTTGTGTATTTTGCTAGTTTCTGCTTGTTCTATAAAGAATTTTCTTAAATTGTCTACCTGTCCATGATTTAGGTTTTTTATGTTGATAAATCCCCTTCCTCTTTCCTTTCTGCTTAATGTGAATCTTTCAGTTGCTGAATGTATGTGATGTATTCTATATTTGTGGCATTGTGATCGTGTAAGTGTATTGAGAGCTTCTAGGTCTGTGTTACTCCATTTCACTACTCCAAATGAGTAGGTCAATATTGGTATAGCATAAGTATTTATACCTTTTGTCTTGTTTCTTGCTGTCAATTTTGTTTTCAGTATTTTTGTTAGTCTTTGTCTATATTTTTCTTTTAGTTCTTCTTTAATATTTGTATTATCTATTCCTATTTTTTGTCTGTATCCTAGATATTTATAGGCATCTGTTTTTTCCATCGCTTCTATGCAGTCGCTGTGGTTATCCAATATGTAATCTTCTTGTTTAGTGTGTTTTCCCTTGACTATGCTATTTTTCTTACATTTGTCTGTTCCAAAAGCCATATTTATATCATTGCTGAATACTTCTGTTATCTTTAGTAATTGGTTGAGTTGTTGATTTGTTGCTGCCAGTAGTTTTAGATCATCCATGTATAGCAGATGTGTGATTTTGTGTGGGTATGTTCCAGTAATATTGTATCCATAATTTGTATTATTTAGCATGTTGGATAGTGGGTTCAGAGCAAGGCAGAACCAGAAAGGACTTAATGAGTCTCCTTGGTATATTCCACGCTTAATCTGTATTGGCTGTGATGTGATATTATTTGAATTTGTTTGGATATTAAGTGTGGTTTTCCAATTTTTCATTACTATGTTTAGGAACTGTATCAATTTAGGATCTACTTTGTATATTTCCAATATTTGTAGTAGCCATGAGTGGGGTACACTATCAAAAGCTTTCTGGTAATCAATGTATGCATAGTGTAGTGACCTTTATTTAGTTTTAGCTTGATATGTCACCTCTGCATCTATTATCAGTTGTTCTTTACATCCTCGTGCTCCTTTGCAACAGTCTTTTTGTTCTTCATTTATAATTTGGTTCTGTGTTGTATGTGTCATTAATTTCTGTGTAATGACTGAAGTTAATATTTTGTATATTGTTGGTAGGCATGTTATGGGGCGATACTTAGCTGGGTTTGCTGTGTCTGCTTGATCTTTAGGTTTCAGATAAGTTATTCCAGTGTAAGTGTATCAGGGAATGTGTGTGGGTCTGCAATGTAACTGTTAAATAATTTAAATATAATAGAGGGAAACATTCCATGCGGGAAAAATATATTTAAAAAACAAAGATGATGTGACTTACCATACGAAAGCGCTGGCAGGTCGATAGAAACACAAACAAACACATACATACACACAGAATTCTAGCTTTCGCAACCAATGGTTGCTTCATCAGGAAAGAGGGAAGAAGAGGGAAAGACGAAAGGATGTGGGTTTTAAGGGAGAGGTAAGGAGTCATTCCAATCCCGGGATTGGAATGACTCATTACCCTCTCCCTTAATACCCACATCCTTTTGTCTTTCCCTCTTCTTCCCTCTTTCCTGATGAAGCAACCATTGGTTGCGAAAGCTAGAATTCTGTGTGTATGTATGTGTTTGTTTGTGTTTCTATCGACCTGCCAGCACTTTCGTATGGTAAGTCACATCATCTTTGTTTTTTAAATATGTTAAATAATTTAGTTAGATGTGAATGTGTTGAGGTGAATTTCTTTAGCCAGAAATTTGCTATTTTATCTTTTCCAGGGGCTTTCCAATTGTGAGTAGAATTAATTGCTTGGGTGACTTCATGTTGCAAAATTATCACTTCAGGCATTTGTGGTATAATCTTGTACGTATCTGTTTCTGCTTGTATCCACCGTGCATGCCCGTTATGTTGTACCTGGTTTGACCATATGTTGCTCCAGAAGTGTTCCATGTCTGTTATGTTTGGTGGATTGTCTATTTTAATGTGTGTGTTATCTATTGTCTGGTAAAATTTCTTTTGGTTTGTGTTGAATGTTTGGTTTTGTTTCCTTCTATTTTCACTTTTTTTGTATCTTCTAAGTCGTTTGGCCAATGCTTGTAATTTCTGCTTCTTTTCATCTAATTGCTCTATCACTTCTTGTTGTGAGATTTTACCTAACTTTTTTCGTTTTTTTCCTGACATTTCATTTCTTATAAATTGTGTTAGCTGTCCGATGTCTTTTCTCAGTTTTTCTATTCTGATCTGTAGCCTGTGTTGCCATGCTGGTTTTGTGGGTTTCTTCTGTGTGTTGGTTGGTTCTGATCTCTGCCTAGAGTGTATATTTAGTGTAGTGAGTGCTCCTATATAAACCAGTAGTTGTAACTGTTCCATAGTTGTGTTTTCATTTACTTTGTTGTGTATGATTGTGTTGATAGTTGTTATTGTTGTTTCGACTTGTCGGTTATTTAGTGGTCTATGCAAGAATTGTCTAATGTCTGTATTTGTGTCTTTGTATTCTGTATATGTCAGCTGAAATTTTTCTTCTATATCTAACATGTGTGTCACTTCGTGTTCTGTTTGTGCTTGTTCTGGTGGCTGTCTTAAGATTTCGTTTTCCTCTGACTTTTAATTAATGCGTGTTGTTCTTTGTTTGTTTGCTCTGGGATGTTTGAGTCCATTACTGTATTTTCTTCTTCTTCTGATTGCACATTATTTTGTTCCAGTATTTGTTGTACTTGTTGTTTGATGTTTTCTAATTCTGACTGGGGTATCCTGTTATTTTTGATTATTACACGGATCTGATCAGCTAGTCGTTGTTCTGTTAAAAATTTTAATTCTGGGTATCTGGTAATAAATGTTGTGTATACTTGTGATCTGTATCCAGTTGTGTTGGTTCCTAGGTTTGTTGCTTGGTAATAACAGAGCATGAGGTGTCGATTAACTTCGTCTAACCATCTCATCCTCTGTCTTTGTTTTCCTTCTAGGGTGGTTGCAGGAAGCATATCCTGCAAAACACCTCTATTTGGATTTGAATCATTTTCCAGTTGGCTAACAGTGTTGTTACCATTGTGGGCGGGCATAGGGTTCAAGCGTCGTCCCCGACCATGACGGCGCTTGTCCGAGGCTTCTTTAGTTCTGTCCTGAACCAACTAATCACACTAAAAGGGGGTTAGCCCTATTAGTGGTTTGTTCTTTTCGTCGCCTTTTACGACTGGCAGAACATACCGGAGGCCTATTCTTTTCCCGGGCCTCCACGGGAATTATTATTATGCTTGTATTATTATTATTATATTATTATTATTATTATTATTATTACTATTATTATTATTATTCCCTGATGTGTTGATGCATCATGGAATAACCTCCATGGTAATAGAGTGACCAGTAGAGAATAAAAACTGTAGATGACGACAGAGATTTAAATACGTCCAACAAATAATTGAAGAAGCAGGTTGCAAGTGCTGTTCTAAGATGCAGAGTTTACCGCAGGAAAATAATTCATGGCCAGCCACATCGTACCAGTCAGATGACTGATGACTCATAAAAATGACACCAATTTTCTTTGTGGAGAGTAGTGAAAATGTATTTGGTGAAATATCTTTTCTTGTAAATTACAAGGTCATTCCATCCTAATGAAGAGAGCAAATCTTAACAAGTCCCAGGCATTATTCTTTCATAAAAGACTTAGGGATATACCTGTTACTGTAACACCCTATAAAAGTCTAAACATGATACAGGGTATAATTTTTCACTGCAAATTAATGACGCAAATGGATGGCTAACTACGCAAGCACTCAAAGATGCGTGGGATCTATTTTGTACACTGTTGCTACCCAGAAAACAAGGCTGGTACTGTGGGGAATTCACTTTCAGAGTATGTCAAAATAATGGTTTACCATTGTGATGTGGGCTTATGTTTTCCCAGTGAATATATGATCTAATTTGTGGAGACTATGGCTGTCCACGGCATGGAAACTTACTATGTGTTGTACCACTTGTCAGTGTAAACTGTAGAAATGACCACCACCCTGAACCCTGAAGTGTGCTACCTCCATTAATGAGTGTAAAATCCACAAGCTGAAGTTCTCCAATCACCTCTCATACTTGAGGTTCAGGAAAGATATGATTGTTTTTATCCTGTCTCAATGATATTGACATTTTACATTACTGTGGCCTGGTTGGCATCAGTATCTGATTTACTATTTACTCACTCGAGGTTGTCTCCAGTAATCATGCAAGTAAATCAGACCATGGCCCATCTCTTGAATCCTACAACACCATCTGCAGAAACTTCGACTCCCCATGCCCAGCCAGAGGAGCGCCATCCTCCTCTGCCACCTAATGCTGACAGGACACCATTTTGAGAACCCTCTTCCCCGAAGTCCACAGACTAGCAATGTGACACCAGTCAGTTGCATAAGTAGCCATGGACTGTAGGTCTCAGGGCTTCCTGCTCTTCTTCGGTTCCTCTGCTCACAGTGGGTAAGACCTCACAAGATTCTCGACTGCTAAAAGTAGTGAAAGGGAAAAAGAATAAATTTCAGGAAAAGGCTTCTCCAGTGACCCCAGAGGTGCCAGATCTTGTCATGCTGTCAGTGTTTGAACCAATGTTTGTTGATGTTGTTCCAACCCCGTAAAGGGGCAACACAGTAATTCTTGGCCTCTTCATGCCTAACCAGGATATTATGAACGTCACAATTCAGTGGTACCGCAATACATGTCTGTCACTAGCCAGAACTACAACTAATTTTCTCCAGTCCTGTGATCTATCATGCTCTCCAAGAAACACATTTCACTGAGACTATTCAACTCTTTCAAAACCCTACTGTATGTTAGTTCACACAGATGTCATCAGTGAGCATATTCCCTTCCATACCACATCAGAAGTAATGGTAGTGTGAGTGCGGACAACCTCAGCGATCACCATTTGACATGATTATTTACCCCCGGGTAGGAATAGTTAGATATCTTGAGATGACCACCTTAATCCAACAACTCCCAAGCTCCACCCTTTTTCTCCTTCTTGGGAATTTCAATGGGCACCACCCCTTGTGGGGAAATATGATGTCATCTGGTAACATCCTTCTGATTGACCAGCTTCTTTCTGATGCTGATATGTATCTCTTCAGTGATGGTATTACTCCCTATCCCACAGCTGCCCACGGTACCTCTTTGGTTAATGATCTTACGATATCTTTCCCCAGTCTCGTGGCTTTGCTACATGACAATCTTTGTGACTGTGACCACTTTCCAGTGATTCTGCCACTTCCTTGTCCCCACCCAACAGATCAGCTTCCCCAGTGAACTCTTTGAACAGTCAGTTGGCAGCGCTTAGTCTTAGATAGCAGATGGAATACACATTTAATATCATAAATCTTTAAAATTCTTCCTATTTTTGAAGATATGTTTCCTGCAAAAGGTAGTAACACCACTGATTTTCTTGTATCTTCTGTTGGTTTCTGCAAAGGTCCAGTCTGTACAACATGACAGATCTAATTGTCTGTATAACCATTCTGCCTGAACACTGCTTTTAGATGATCCAGTTCTTGTGTCAAATTATCTGCATCTCAGATACTGTATGCTCTTTTCACCAATGTACTTAAGACCCCTTCATGTTGGTACAATGGATGACAACTTGATGTATCAAGTATCACTCCATATTCATGGGATTACAATAAACACTCTGTCCTAATGCCCCATCATCCCTCCTGCAGACTAAGACATTTAAAAATGAAAGTGTTCCATCCTTTTAAACTTCCATCAAGAGCTTAATATTGGGATGCAGACAGTTAAAATGATGTAAGAAATGGTCCAGATCAGGATGAAAAGGATGGGAAACTTCTGTTTTCAGATGTCTTGGTCTACAGGAGGAATGACGAGACATTAGGACACATTGTTTATTGAAAACCCACACATATGGACCGATATCTTCATGCATCAAGTTGTTATCCATTGTATCAATGCAAAAGGGCCCTATGCAGATTGGTAAAATAAGCATGTGCCATCTCAGATGCAGATAATTTAATACAAGAACTGGATCTTGTAAAAGCATGTTCAAGCAGAATGGTTATACCACAATCAGATCCATTGTGCTCTACAGATTGGACCTTTGTGGGAACCAACAGAAGATCCAAGCAAATTGGCGACATTCATACCTTTCAGGGAAAGTATATCTTCGAAAATAGGAAGAATTTTGAAGAGATTTTGTTATGAAAAATGTATTCTGTCTTCCAGCTAAGACCGGAGCACTGCTGGGCTCAGTGAAGGATGATTTGGGTTTGAGGAAGCCTGGTGTCTACAAAATTTCCTGCAGTGTGGAAAACCTGTATAGGACAAACAATTTGTATGGTCCAGGATCGATGTGTAGAGCATCATTGTCACATGTTTCTGTCAGCCAGAAAAATCTGCAGTTGCAGAACACTGTCTTACTGAAAGACATAAAATGTTTTATGATGAAACACTAGTGGTTGCCCCTGTGTTGCGTTATTGGGACTGTGTAGTGAAAGAAGCTATTGAAAACTGGCTATCTTACAATATTCAAAACAGATATAAGGGACATCCTTTAAGTAAGAGTTGGAACACTGTTTAGTTTGACATTAAAAAACAATCTTTGTTTCAGTCACCAAGGAGTGTCAACAGAAGGTGTCAACAGTGTTTGATATCAATTAATCATTTCCATGAGTTTTCACCACTGGTGTGCTGTTGTGCTTTGCTCTAGAGAGCCATTATGTTTGTGCACACACCATGGACCTAAAGGTGGTGTATAAAGGAGCTGCTGCTGTGGTTTGATTTCAGTTCCAGTCAGTTAGTGTGATGGCTTACTCACCTGATTGTGGTGGCCAGGTGCATCACCAAAATATCATGTTCTGGCTGGAGACCCCAATTACTACATTGGGAAAGTTTATGGAGCCATGAACACACAGTGGTTTATGCAAGATGGTGCAACACCTCGTACAGATAACGCTGTACTGGCTTTCTGAAGGAAATATTCACCAATCATATGATGTCATGACATTACCTGCAATGCCATCATGGGAGATTCTTTTGCCCTCCTTCATCCCATACTTAAATCCAAGTGATTTTTTGTGGGGTATTTGAAAGAGAAACTTTTACTGAGACCACAGCATATTATGGAAATGCATGCACAAGTAATGCAATTGTGCAATGAGATAAATGAAGACTTGGGCTGCAAAGGTGTAAGGAATATGTGTATTCACCTTCATGAAGTTGTCACTATGAAGGAACACATATTTAATATGTGATGAAGTGAAATTCACTTACATGGACCATACTACCTGTGTGTAAAATTTGAAAATTTTCATTTCAGAAATAAAAGTTTTGTGGCAATATTAAATGTGTTAACTGTTCATGCACCACCCGTATTAAATATAGACAAATAATGGTGTTTAATTTAAAGTTGTTCTCTCTGATCACATATTAATTGCAGTTATAATAAAACTTACTGCTCATCTTTCTCAACCACATTTTAATTTTTTGTTACTCAATGAGCAGTCTTCAACCTGTTGATCGATGTTACTCTTGTCACCTGGTGATATCTCCTGTGTGTGATGTGGCCCTGCTCAGTTTTTTTCTGGGTCCCAAGTCATGTGGGTATCCCAGGGAATGAAGTGGCTAGTAGCTAGAGAAGTGATTACTCACCTAATGTTCTTTTTGATGATCACAAGTTTGGATTTATGGGTGCAAATAAGACCACTCCTCACTAAGATATGGAACAACATGCCCCATATACAACATTCTGCACTATCAAGGAGACTACTGCTGTATGGCTCACGTCCTTGCAGTCCTCCCAGAAAGAATCAATTCTCCATCATATGTTGCCCTGGATTGGTCATACCAGATTAACCTATAATTTTATCTTGTGTAGTGAGCTGTTCTCATATTTTCACTATGAAACCTTACACACACATTAGCTCACATCTAGCTCTCCAAGCTAGGCATGATCTTCTGGTATTCTTACCTCTAATATTGGCAGATGACTCATGGACACTTAAACTCACTCTTCATTTTCTCCATGAAAGTGGCTTTTATTCTCAGATTCCACTGATACTACTTTCAGCATGCAAGCAGGATGATGGGGCACTCCCACCACATGCTGAGCCTGAGGGATCCTTGACCCTACCTCCTTTACCAGCCGCCTTGATCATCCCTCTTTTATTCTGTTTTAGTAGCTTCTAGAAGTAGTTAGCCCTACACTTTGATTACAGCAGATTGGGGATGTGATCATTGCGGTAGGGATGGCCCCTGCCACACACAGAGCCTTGTGAGACACTTGCCTCATGCCACCCACCTACTAAATTATTTTATTATCGTCAGTCCAACCAATATCCATTACCTTTTCAGCTTTCTCACTTTTACTATTCCAAAACTCCTGGTTAGAAAGCATTCTTTACTTTGTAACTGTCTTTCCCCTTAAACAGGTTGGCAGGGAGATAGACACAGGTGGGGGTTTCCCTCATTACAAATGAGCCCTGTGGAGTGTTCGTCTGCTCTCTTACCTCTGTACCGGCCTGTTCCACACATTTTTACTTCTCTTTCAAATTATTTCTCAGCTCTGACATCAATATTGCTTTCAATTATTTGATTTTACCACTCCTTCATATTTTGATAACTCAATCAATTTGTAGCTGTCATCACTAACTCTCTCATAACTGAGGGACTGACGACCTCACTGTTTAGTTCCCTAACCTCAAACCAACCAACCATTCAGCATTATCTTGTCCAATGATGATTGGATCTCCGTCTGTTTCAGTGGCGATGAGTACACGTTTCCACTTCTTCATTTTCTCCTTTGTCTTGGACTCATAATGATGCTCTCAGTACTTCTCTGTAGTAATTAAACAGGTAAACACGACATCTGGATTGGACTGACACAGCTGCAAAATTTTCGCCTATTATCTCTATTTGGCAGTCATTATCAATCCATGTGAATGGTCACAGAACACAGCAGGTGGCTATCTTTGTTATGTTGAACATGTTGTGTAATATGCTAAAAACTGATCTGTGACTGGTTTTCACTTTTTCCATTATTGTCTTTATTGTGATACACTTGTCTTAAAGTGCCAGGGCTTCCATTTCTCTTTCAGTTCCCAGTTCCTCATAGAATGACTGTCTGCCATATCATTCTACATCATTCAGACTTGTTTATCCACAATGAAAGTGTCTGTACCACTTAAACACAGTGTTGTATAATGGTGCATTGTTTCCACACTTTCAGCTCAGCATAGATTTTTACAGTGTCATTTCCAATAAAAATAAAATTACTGCATGGAGCTCTGTAAAAAAAGTGGGTAACCAGCAGGCTGTGTCATTTTGTTTTCACTCATCTAATGTCATGTTACAGTCTTGTGGCATGGGAATTTAAATGGGTATCACAGCTGCCGAAATATACCTGTACACAAACAAAAAATTAATTATACATATTTATTTTTTGAGATGTTAATTAAATGTTTATGACCACCCTCATAGTTGTATTTTGAGTGCAGCCACAAGCTTAAACCTAATAAACACGTGCTGGTGACAGGTACAAGCGTGACAAGAGTGCGCTCATCGTGACAGTGGTGCGCTGCCGCAACCTGCCAGCCAAGGACACCAGTGTGGGCAGCAGTGACCCCTATGTGAAACTGCAGCTGCTGCCAGACAAGCTGCACAAGGTCAAAACGCGTGTGCTGCGCAAGACACGTGACCCTGTCTATGACGAGGACTTCACCTTCTACCGTGTCACCTACAATGAACTCCAGGTGTGCATTCTCTCTCTCTCTCTCTCTCTCTCTCTCTATCTATCTATCTCTATATATCTCTATCTCTCTCTGTATCTGTCTCTGTTGCCTCTTCTCATGTTATATACACTGACATTTATGCTGCATGAAATAATTTATTTAATAAGGGAAAGATGAAAAGTTCTTGGCTGGCATAGTAGTGACAAAAATGAAATTCTGTTTTTGTTGTGTTGGCCTCATTCTTACTGTGTTGCATGTTTAATTGCCCTGCACCCACTCCAATTTATGAGTTGATAGCAGCCTCCAAATTGTCCAACCAATGTATGCAACAATTGAAGCACCATCCTGTTCATGTCGCGGGCTATATGGTGTTTATGTTATGAGATTGTGTCCTTCAAGGTGCCACTTGGTACTGAAGTCACAAAATTGGAGTTTTGCTTCACCTGTTTGAGAATTGACAAGGCAAGCAAAAGCTGAGAGAAATGGCTTCTTCAAAGGATGAAATTCACTCACACTTTATTACTGAAGAAGCTGGGAGTCTGACAATTTCCAAAATTATTAATGATTGGATGAGAAATGCTTTTCTGAGCTACTAAACCTCATCAAGAAACATTTGATGTAAATAAATAAAGAGATGAAGGAAACTGAGAGAATAAACTTTTAGCTACGTTTGCATTTCTAGCTACTGGCAGAACTTATGAAGACCCCAAATTCAGTGCCCTTGTATCTGCAGCTTCTGTCAATGAAGCAAGCACCCCATTTTTTGGATTGCTATTGGTACGCTCATCACATGTAATTCTTAAACTTCCATGAGAACTCTGTCATCAATATTTCACCAGCTTCCACTCTGTCACATTAGCCATATAAGAATACTGTTTTCCCCCATAAGAACTGACAGTAGCTGAACTTCTGTTTGGTGGTTAGCATGAAAATGTAAAACGCAGCATGATGGGGTGGGGAAAACATGTTATTGGGTGATTAGGCCCTGGTTAATGTCCAGATAAAATTGGTCTACTGGTCACTCAAAACATATAATTTGTTTGTCAGTCAGTCAATTGATATGAATATGTGTGAGACCCTTTATAGCTATTGTTATGTCAAGTATAGCTGGCTGCTCTCTGGCAACATTTTCTCTCAGCACTGCAACTCTGTGAATCACAAAATTATTTTATTCGAGCTGTAATCTGTAGTGAAATTGTTATTCAAATGAACTGCAGAATGTCTAGTATATTTTGTTCATTATATGAGTAGAAAGAAAAGATCTCCATATAAATCACCATTAGTGACACAATTTCAGAGCTTACTAGTCCATAATGAGATGATTCCAGAAGGAGATGAACACTAAAAATTAATTTTACTGACTGCAAGAATGACATGTCTCAAATATCCCATTAAGGTGCACTGATTTACTTCACAGTACTCAAAATAACACAGTTCAAGAAAATAAAGTTAAGAGCTTTGCTTTGCTTTCCAAAAAGAAAACACTGTCATGTCATATGTCATTGACAGAACACATTCTCAAGCAATAACTGTCTGAAACTATAATGGCAAATAAACCTCAGACAGTGTACATGACAGAAAGATTTTAGGAAACAATGGGTCAATGGGTTTTCTGTTCTATAAATTCTTCCCTAGTGCTGGGACCTGAATGCACTCAAACTTAGCTGTAATATAATGATACCAAATATGTAACCACGAAAAATTTAAAAATCTTGTATTGAAAACTTTGAAGTGCCTACCACACAGCAGAATAAAGAAATAACTGTAGAAGACTGGGGAGTAGGGAACGGGGAGGGGGGAGGAAGGGGGGGGAGTATGTGCATGTGTTAAGGATATTTCATAGGATCAATGTTACTGAATTATTTTGTAGCAGAAAGTTTGAAAGATTTAATATGAGCTGGAATTGAAAGTAGTAATAAGGAAAAAGACTAAGATGCTGGTGTTGTCCCATCCATCTAATTGGAAGGAATTTCTACCAATCTGGCAACAGATACTACTGATGAAGCCATGCATTTAGAGACTTTAGAATTATAACTGATTTTGTTTATTTTTAGCCCATAGATAGCTTTCAAGCTACATAAGAGATCATCCAGACTTGCATACATATAATATGTTGTACCTGGTTAAATACATATTTCATTGGCCCATACTTAATTGCTTAATTGCATATGGTATACTCCTGATTATCACAGGTAATGTGGGGCAGAAGATGCGTAAATAATTGAAGAACATGAATAATAAAAATATTTTCAAACATGTATTCTTTGTTTCAAAGTTTATCCAAGTTCTGCACGTAGGTACTGTACGCATGTTTATTTTTTAAAATAGTTTGTGATGTTGGTCGGCTTCTGAGAGGAGTAGACATTTTGTTGCATGGAATTTTGAATTTTTCTTGCAGCAACAGTATCACTGTATTGAAACACTCTCTGGCCCATATAATCTAGGAGAGCATAAAACACATTTAAATGTAGTATGTGACTGACTAGGTCACTGTCTTCAACCCCACTTTCATGTTCTCTGTTCTCTTCATTGTTTTGTTGTGAAGCGGCAGTCACAATTTCAGCGTCACTCATTTACAGGAAGCCAGGTTCATAAGTGTTAGTCTTCAGCTATTCTTTCAAGTTTCCTCATTGATAGCGTCAAAACCATTTAAACCCATAGCCAGATTCATTACTCAGTTGTTATTCCTTTGTCACTGAAACCTTGAAAATCACTTTCTTTTATATGTGGAAGAATTTTCCTCCATGATCAAACTAGTGAATGTGGCTTGACTTCCTGCCAGGAATCAGAAATCCTATGTATTGCATCTGGAATTGTCAACTTCTTCCGGAATGCCACCAAGATCATCTTGATCAACCAGCATTCCTCAGTAGAACAGCACAGTAGTACCATTTTACCAATGCATTTCATCTTGGTCCATTCGCTACATTATGACAGTTACATTAGGAGGTAAAACCAAACACACTGAGATTACCGTCAACTCCAAGAATCCTGTAATCATGATGTGAAGGGGTGTTATTGAGTTTTTTGTGACAATCCTTTGTCTTCAAAAAATTGTGTGTGGAACCCACTTTTTTAAAATTTTGCTATCGATCCATGCTCCTTTTTGGTTGTATTGATGTACAGGGAGATCCTTAGCTGCAGTATCCTTGAATGCTCAGACTTTTTTTTTTATTATTTTCCAATCACTAGTACTGCAGTTTCACTTTGTGGTTACCAGAAGAATCATCAGTGCATAAAACAGTAATGCGCTCTTTAGACAGCTTATACCCAGGAGCACAAACTTCATTCTTTAAAGCAACCACTTTTGTCTGCATTATAAATTTGGTCTGGTGTGAAATTCTGTCCTTCCACAAATTTCTAGAACTTTTGCCAGAAGGACTCAACTGCTGCAACATTTGAGCTAAGCTACTCTCCTTGCACAATAAGTTCACAAATCCTGAGACACTGTTTGAATCTGCTTAGCCATCCAAATGAGGCATTAAATCCTACCTCTAATCTTAGAGCATCGTGAAAAAGTTTAGCTTCACATTAACAAATGCCTGAAAATTATAAGAACAGATGAAAAACACCAAGAAAATAAACAAACTGTTACAGGACAAATAATGTTGAAGATGTGCCAAGTAACTGACACTACAAGTGCAATGGGAGAAGGAAGGAATGGAGAATAATGTGCAACATCCCAGTGTAAACAGGATTATTTAAGCTGATGCACTAACCAGATTTCATATGAATGAAAAGGATATCAACAGTACCCTTTTCAAATGCTCCAGCTCAGGATTGGCCTCAGAAGAAAGAGTACATTAGCTTAAATCCTGCATAACAACTGACTGTGTGATAGTTGTGAGTCCAATGGGTGCACATTTATTGACTGATGACCAAATGTAAAAAGCAATACCAAATTTCTTATCAATTTTATGATCACTTTAAAAACAGTCTAATTGATTTTCTTCACCATTATGATACTGTGGATGATGTGTAGGTCCAGTGCTTCATACCAGAACGTTCAGCAAGTGGAAGTCAACAGGCAAAGGCAGTTTTATCTGCTGTGAAACATGCAAGCCTTTTCTGGAGTACAAAAGGATTAACTTGCAACAGATAAAACAGTAACTGGTGAATATGTTTCATCAGATCAATGAAATGTGGTTTTGCAGTGGAAAAACTAAGTGACTTGAAATGGGTGTGTTTCTGAAAACTCTAAAGAAATTTATTCCTGGAATGCTTCTGAGTTTAATGAAGAAATTCTAGTAACTATCAATGGGTGTCTTCCAGAATCACATTTCAGGAGTGTAATCTACTCATTGAAAAGTGTTGGAGAAGGTGCATTGGCTTTAAGGGGGCCCACATAAGAAAATATGTGTTTGTTTGATCTAAATAAAATCTCTTGTTTATGACTTCCAGCCTAAGTACATTCACTTTGTCCTTGCACAGTAGCTTCTACTAATAAAGGAAAAGTCACAAAATAATAGTAACTTGAGTAATTCAGCACATGGAGGAATGAATGTTAATAATGATATCCATGACTCCACAGGAAGTGAATGTCATGCCTCTTGCAATGTTGCTTTCAGCACAGAAAGACTCTGAAGAGTCCAATGAATGATACCTCAAAAACACTGAAAGAAGAGGACTATTTCAGACTTTTTTCCATTCTCTCACTACTTACCACCGTACTACTCAGTGTACAGTCAAATATGTATGCATCATGAAGCAAGCATAGTTTTGCACTACTGGTTGCATGTGATTATGTGCAGTGTGGTACTGTTAATAAGTTACTGAGCTTTTCAATCAGTTGCTCTACTTTTTCTTTTATTTGTTGATGTTTATACGAATTTTTCTTAATTTATAGAAATCTTATGTTAATGTACAGAACCATTCCATGAAGCTTCAGTTTTAGTGAGGTGCTCATTCTCATAATTATCATCTGACAGTTTTTTTTTAATGATTAAATCCATTGTCTTGGATAGTTCTCAAAATTTCATAATAACTATTACACATAGCAAGAAACAAAGACCAATTGATCTTACTGATTGAACCACTTTTTGAATCTAGGGCACACAAGTGTTCTCTTTTGTATCAGGCAAGTCCTACATTTTCTTTTTGTGCTTTGTAATTCTGTTAGTATTTTGTATCAGCGTTCAGCATGGACATAAGAAATAACAGGTCAGACTACAGTATACAGCACATTCAAATGAAAAATTGTAAGTAATGATTATTGATCATGCATAAGAAAGTCAGATAAGTGAAAGTTATAGCGAGCATTCAAGACAGATTTGTAAATAGCAGATCACCATAAAAGCCTATTGATTTAATTTGTTTAGAAACTGAAAATGGGTTGATAATGGCCAAGAAGGGACAATAGGGGATGTTGAGCAGACAAAAAGCTGCAGTGCTGTAGTAATGTGTATGTTTGTTGTCACTTTGTTAGCTTCTAGGTAGAACATTGTACAAAATTCTAGCAATTATTTCAGTCTTGTTTATGTATATGTCAGTGCCTCGGCTTGTAGCATTTCCATTGTTTGCTCTTCATCCTTTCAGTTCACACTGATGAGAACACACAATAAAAGTTAAGAGTGCTTTCACAGTTTGACCTAACCAGTGAATAATATGGTTTATAATTTGTTGTATATTTTAGAGCATAACACTACACTTTGTGGTACTGAGTTTTGATCGCTACTCACGAGATGACATTATTGGAGAAGTGTTCTGTCCTCTGGATTCTGTGGACTTGGTACAAGCAGAGACTCAACAACTGACACTTTGCCGAGATATTCATCCAAGGAGTCTGAAGGTAAGTAAGGGGAGACAAGTATGTAACACCACCATAGCTTTGCCACATCAATTTTCAGTTGGTGGACATTTTTTTAGATCATACAGTAAAATTCAGAGTATCACACGTGCATTTTATACATGTTACAGCTAGGTATAGAAAATAGGATAACATGGATCTGAAGCTGGTAAAATCTGTCTTAGAACCTAGATACAGTACATCATAACAAAGAACTGATAAACAGCTGAATATTTCAAAAATGTACAAACATATGTATTCAGTTTGCAGAATAACCATAGACAATGCTTCATAAATAAAAGCGAAGTCCATCTGGTGCAATTCTCTTTAATTTTATTGCAGTACGTGCAAGACAGAAAACCAATAATAGCATATTTCAGACAGTATTTATCCGGTATTGCATACTATATGAAGACATTTCGTTGACTCTGTATTTGCATGATTGAAGAATTTTCAGTTGATTTTGCTCTTAATTTATATTTTAATTCTGACAAATGTGGTGTATAGGGTTATCCATGACTGTGTTTATTTTCTGTTCATTCACTAATGAAGCTACTGATTGGACAGAATTTTTCAACAAAGTATCATTCTATATTTCTGAGTGTTTCCATTTAAGTTTTGATGAGCATGTGTTATCAGTAGACAGATGTCTGGGCGTAACTTATGTTCAGGAGACAAAAACTAAAGTATTGTAGATGACAAATTTTAAAGACTTCTCAAGTGCAGACTCCTTTTGGTGTTAGTATAAAATGCCCTCTGGTAGAACACACAGTCTCAGATTTATGATGGACTGCCTGATGTCTGTGATAGTGTTGCAAGATAACAAATGAGAAGTCTGCTCAATTTGCAAAAAAACATTTAAAAAACACCATGTCAATCAACAAGTAGATATCAGTGCCTTTAACGTGGTACTAAAATAAATTAGTAATAATCCGAATCACAGAATCATTCAGAAACCACTGGTAAGAGATTCTAGGCATACAACAGTCCAATACAAGACTTTCTCATGGGAAGTTCTCCAAATGGTAACAGTGTAAACCATTATTTAGTAGCCAATGATGTGGAATGTTATAAATCTTCATATTAAAGTAAGACTGAACAAACTAGTTAGAAATAGGAACTGAGTGGGCTGGTGTTGTAGTTCAGACTGAGGGCTTGTTTTCAAGGAAAGTACCACATTCTAGTCCTGATCTGGCCACCCTAATTTAGGTCTCCCTAAATTGGGTAGTTCCTACAACAGACTGCACTCTACAAATAGATCACAGTAGACTCTTATATGTCCAACCTTCTCAGAATCTTCCCAACAAGTCCAAGTCTTCCATTTGCGATACCTACCACTAGTTTCATTAACCTTCCGGCAGGCGTGTGCTTTTTTATTGAACAAGTGGTGCATTTTGTTCGCCACTTTCGCTGCTCAGTTGTATAGTTATTTTCATGTGCTCTCACACTAGTATTGATATTAAATAGTTTATTGTTTTAAGGGTAGATATAGTATCACTCAAAATCACATTAATAGTATCGAAATAACAAATTTTATTGTGCAATTAATACAAATAATTTATTATGGGCACAGTGGAAAATACTAAGAAATAATGTTACATATCTAGCCAAGAAATGTCTATACACTGTTGCTCACTTACAGTGGGAAAGAATGTTTCCTCGTTTAACATGGCTGTTAATTATACTTTATTTAGGAAAGTTGATATACATCTAAACACATAAATGACATAGTTCTAAAAAATCTATATTTTGCAGTCAGCATTCAAAATTAATATACTCATAGTGAATGCCTACAGAAACCATATTAAAACAGCTTACAGACAGGCCATGTTCACCACTTAAGAATTTAAGAAATGTCAAAACCATTACAAGAAACACACTTTATTGTTGATTTAATATTCTTGACCCTTCCACAAGTAACACAGCGACCCCATTTCTTAGCCGAATGCTTCTCAACTTGCTCAGGTGTTGTCTGGTACCTTTGAAGGAACAGTGATATGTCCTTGGGAAGGCTCTGAATTTTGGCTCTTTCTATTAGATGTTCTTTCATGACGTCATAAGCCAAGTTCTTCAGAATCATGCTTCTCGTAATCTTTCGATTTTGTCCATTTGAGTAAAAAAGGATCTGGGCATTGATACGAGCAATGTCCATTAGAGCAAAAATCATTACCAAAGGCCACCTTCTCATTATGTGAGCCACAGAACATGTGCCACACATCTGGCCAACTGCATCGACGCCACCGTTAGTGGCGTTATCACAATCTCTGGCTTTCAAAAATCTTCATTGATAGTACCTGAATTATGCATTGTTGACGGCAACAAAACCACCTTCTTTGACTACTGACGCCACCCTTAGTGGCATTGTAATCACAATCTCTGGCTTTCAAAATTCTTCATCGATAGTACCTGAATCATGCATTGTTGATGACAACAAAACCTCCTTCTTTTAGTAAGTACATAACTAACATCAAATTGTTTTTATATCTGAAGAGGGATGAGCCACGTACTCGATTTTTATTAGGCAGGAATTCCAAGGGAATTTCTGGTGTATTCTTTCTGAGTGTCCCAATACACGTAAGCCTTTTACCTAACAGCGACATAACCAAGGTGCGACTTGTATACCAACTATCCATAATTATATTCCTGTTGGATCCCTCTATATGACTCACAAGTCTGTGAATTATTTCCAACGCTGAATTTGAGACTGCATAATGTCCTTTGGGTTGCTTTCCACAGTATACCTCAATGTTGCTGATAAGAAATGTTTTCACATCACAAAGTGCAGATATCTTAATGCCATATTTGGCAGGTTGGTTGGCGATATATTGCACAAATCCACAATGACCATGAAAAGCTTGAAGCTTCTCACCATTGGTTACAAACTCATCCAGAATCGAAAATACTGTGGCCAACTTATCAGATCTTCTCTCCTCTCTTCTTTTATGCTTTTATCATTAAAATGAATACAATGTAGAAAGAATAGAAATTGCTTGTAGCTCATCCCAGCTCTTCTAATTACGATTCCTGATCTACCAGTATTCCACTGTTCCATTACATTCGTGCGGTTCGCTTTCTTCATTCCAAAGAGATAAAGTAACCCAAGAAGTGCCAATATTTCACTTCTTGTCATTTCTTTTTTGTCTCTTTATCTCTCTGATAATCAGAAAATTCTGGTTTGAGCTGAATATATTTGTTTGTAGATTTCACAATAGTATTGATCATTTCCATGTTAAGTACCTTAAGGAATCCAGAAATCTCAGTTGTTACATCCCTGGCAATAGCCTATTTCCAGGGAAAATTTTTGCACTGTTTCTCCTTCTTGTTCCCCCATATAGAAGTTTTATTTCTTCCCACAAACCAATCACCAATAGAACCTAGTTGACAATTATTGTCTTCATTTCCGTCTGACGCACACTCTTGTTCACTTTGTGTCATGGTCACTATGAGTAATTACCTCCAATTCTTCATCAGTAACATTGTCCAATATTCAGGGTGTTTCAAAAAGAATATATGTATTTCAAATGCATATATTTATTAAACTTTAACACATACAAATATGAAACTTTACACACATATTTAAGAACCTCTCAAGTTCAGATTACAGATTTCAATATATTCTCCATCAGCGTACGAACAATATCACATCAATACTCAAATTCCTCCCATACTCGGACAAGCATGTCCTTCGTCACTGATGTTATGGCAGTATGGATCTGGTTCTTCAATTAGTTTCATTCAGATATTCATGCACTTGGTGACTCCAGAAGGAGCGTGCCCCGTCATGTTGAAAAATGAAGTTGTCTTCGTGCAGCTTCGGAAATAACCAGTTTTGTACATAGCGAGATACTGCTGACCATTAGCTGTGTTTCCATCAAAGAAGAATGAGCCATAAACTCATAGACTTTTTGCAAATCTCGTACATGTTCAATGGCTGCATGGTAGGTTCTGTAAGGCCTCAAATTCGAACATTATGTTTGTTTACATGACCACTAACACGGAAAGTTGCTTAATCACTGAACACAATGCATCGTGCACAAGTGTTGTCATTGTCAATAGCATCTAGAATCTTGTTGCAAAATGCCGCATATTTGTGTTTGTCATTAGGGCACAGAGCTTGTAACAGCTGTTAACTCGTGCGGCTTCATAACCAACAGACGTCTCAAAACATGCCAAATTATTGTTGTAGGCAGTTGTAAGTCCTGACTGGCATCACGAGTTGATTTTGAAGGACTACATTGGAAAGCAGCTTGAATTCGTGCAATATTTTCTTCAGGAACATGAGGGCGGCCAGGACTCATTCCTTTACATACACATCCTGTATTTAGAAATCTATGTATCTGTGTCGATACCATCTTTGAATGTTCCACACATTTGGAAGATCAATTTGGTACCTCAACCTGAAACGTCTTTGCACTGTATATCATGGAATTGCACTTCACAAGTTCAAGAACACAGAATGATTTCTGCTGCGGAGTAGCCATTTTAAACACATGACAGTTACCAAGCAAAACAGAAGACAACAGACATCTAGCGGCTATTAATATAAACTAGACCATGGATTCATTTCCCCAATAGCTGAGTCAAGGTGCAGCGATTGATAGTTTGGACAAAATAATACTTTCTTTTCAAAACACCCTGTAGTGTCGACATTTTTTGTAAAATCTGGATCTTCAGTCAAGAGGCATTCGAGTTCCTCATTAGTTAAATGCTTTCTTGCCCTTAAATGAAAATTTATGCTGAACATGGGCTATAGGAATGTTGTTGGTAAAATAACCACTGTGTTTGAAGATGTAAAAAAATACTTACATAACCAGTTGCATGGTGCACTGAGTGCACCAGAACTGACAGTGTTACATCAAATTCTCTGTTTAACAAATTCCTGAGCACCAACAATTAGTGCACTACTGACAACAGTCATCAGAACAATAGTGAAGGAGTACATTGAGTTTCAAAGGTCTCCATTGTTGCCAACACATTGGATACATCGATTATATAAATTTGGCACACTCTATGAGCCGGCATGCCTGCTCAAGGGTTAAGTTTGTCTTCTTATTTATTCAAAATATTTTATATTTATCTACTTTTAAATGAAATACAGTTCAAACTGTTCTGAGTTCAGTTATGCAGCAACAGTAGATAACAAGTATAGCACTGCACCATTTTGGTACCTGATAAATATTTTATGTATATTGAAAATATAAGAAATTCTACTCTGCAAGTGGCAGCAGGAGTACACACTAGTATTATAGTTTGCAAGCTTTCGGAGCGAGTGGCTTCTTCTTCTGGCAGATAGGATGAAGGGGAAGGAAGAGGGGTGAAGGAACAGGACTGGCAAGGTTTATGAAAAGGGGTTGGGTTCGGAAAAGTTGCTCAGAACCCTAGGTCAGGGGAGACTTACTGGACAGGATGAGAAGGAAAGACTGATTGCTTGGGACTGCACTGGATGAGATTTGAGAACCTGAGAGAGGTGGAATATAGGGTAATATGCAAGACAGAATTACTTCTAAAACATTATGCGTGAGTCAACAAGAGCACAAAGCTATGTGCATTCTATGTGATAGAGGTGGGAGGGGGATGATGAAAAATAGACAGATTATTTTCTGACCTCCAAGAGGCAAAATATCAGTACTGCTAATAGCCACCTGTAAAAATAAGAGGCACTATCCTAGCTTTTAGAACTTATAGTTCCTTCCTTGAGGTGGAGAGTTGGGATAGGTGGGGAAAATTAAAAGGGAAAGGAAGACTGCTCAGATCCTAAGATGAGAAGCCCGCATCTGTTTTGAAAACAAGGGGGGTCTTTCACTACCATCATCCTCTAAACAGTTGGGACTATCTCATGCTGTGGCCTGAGTGACCTGCCATTCCTTTTAACCTTCTCCAGCTGGGTCAACTGAAGAGCGGGATACAACTCATCGGCTTTGACCAATGATGTCATAGGTAACTCATAGATATTAATGTCTCTACTTTCGAGCCGTTGTTGTTGTTGTTGTTGTTGTGGTCTTCAGTCCTGAGACTGGTTTGATGCAGCTCTCCATGCACAGTAAAGCTGATAAATCAGTTGTCTACTATGGATAAGCGCCACCATTGAAACTTGAAATAAATGAATGTGTTTTTAAAAGACAGTGCTAGGCACTGCGTAAGATGTTTTTCATTTGCATTGATTTAAATAATTCGCTGTTTCCTATTCATTTGGTACTTAATTTCATTCTTAGTGAGTTTGAGATAATTTGGAAGAATAGCTTTTCATTTAGAAGAATTTTTAGTTTTTCATTTTCGTTTGTAGGTATGGATTTATCTATTCCCGTGAATATGAAAGACTTAAGGAGGCTTTGGCCTTAGACATGATGGCAACCATTCAATTTTTGCAAATATCTTGCCTCCTTGCTGATTACGTTCGATGTCATGAGTGCAGTGAACATATGCACCTGATAAATGGGTCTGCTCATTTTACTCACGATTTATTCATATGGAGGTGTAGCAAGGATCGACTACTGGGTTCAATTAGACTAGGAACATGGTCTGAGAAATCAAAGCTGGCATGGAGGGATATAAAAAAAGAACATAATGTTGGTGTTTGAGCTATCTTGTGTAGTTGTGTGTGCATGGATGTCGAGTGAGTGAGTGCACCGGTTTGGACTGGTATTCATTTTGGAGGGAAGTTTGTGGGGAGTATATAAAGTATAGGGGGCCTTTGGGGGGGGGGGGGGGGGGGCGCTGGTATTATAGTCAAAATCGATGAATCTCATTTTGGCAAGACCAAGAACAACAGGGGGGAACCTGCAGTGGGATTATGGGTTTTTGGGGAGGGGGGGGGGGAGGGCTGTATTTCAGGTCCAGAATGTGATGATGCAGTTTTTAAAGTAGTTCCTAATCGAACAAAGAAAGTGTTGGTGAAATTAATGGATGATCATTTTGCAGAGGGTTCTGTAGCCATTTCCACTGGTTTTTCTTTGTACAGGGATTTGGGGAATAGGGGTTTTCAGCATCTTGTCGTTAATCATAATATTGAATTCAGATCTTCATCAACTGGGACTTGTACCAATAGTGTAGAATGTTGCAGGGAGGGAGAAACGATGCATTTCAACACTACAGATGAATATTCATGGGGGCATTGTGTACCCAATGAGGATGACACGGCGCTTGGATGGTCCCGATGGGCCACTTGTGGCCTGAAGATGGAGTGCTTTTTTTAAAATGTGTTGGGCAAATGCATCATCCAAAATTTGTTAGTTAATTTCAGGTTGGGATGGCAGGTGGGGAGGGTAACTGATAGTCAAGGAAAAGGGTGGGTTTGGTCAGGATGGTTAAAATATTAATTTGGATTTTTTGGGACTGATCCATCATTCTTCATTTTCTTATGTTAGGTAATTTTCTTATGTGGATTTGTTCATTATTTTACTTCATTTCATTGCTGTGAACTTCTGGGTTTATATATTTGTATGTATGTGTGTATGTTTGTTTTTTTGTGATATTGTGTTTCTTGTGTACGTATGTGATTTTCCTTGACATCTTTCAAGGCGAGCTTTGGTTTTTTCCGGAGAAGTTTGGGTATGGTAATTTTAGTTTTCTATTTTCATGTTGTACCAAATTTGTCTATTTTGATGTATGTCTTTGTCATATTTCATTGTTCTGCATTAAGTATGGGTTCATCAGCTGCAGTGCAGTATACAAATTTTACAGTTGTTGCTCTTTTCCACTTTTGTAGTATTAGTATCACTACAATTTTTTCTGATCTATACTAGCACTACTGAAGGCAAGAAGACTGACATATGTAAACTTTGTATCCTGTACTTCTGTTGACATATACAGATCAATTGAAGTACTGGACATTGGTGCTGGCTAGACGAAAAAAGCGACATATGTAACACTGATACCATTTACCTTATAGGTCAACTGAAGAACAGGATACAAATGTTACGTATGTTGCTGTTTTTTGCCTTCAATAACATTAGTACCCTATTCTCCAGTTGACTTATATAGGTCAACTATAGTACAGGATACACATGTTATAAATGTCGTTATTTCCCATTCGCTAGTACTAGTATCCTATTCTTTAGTTGACCTATACAACTCAACTGTAGAATGGTATACAAATTTAACTGTTGTTGGTTTTTTGTCACTGCTAGCAAGGCTATGATAATTTTCAGCCAATACCATTAGTATCAAAAGCAAAATATATTGTATCATATACTTCAGTTGGTATGGGGCACAAATTTTACGGGCGTCATTTTTGTCCGCTCTCATGTAGTTGAACTGAGGTACCTATATAGGTCAACTGAAGTATGGGATACAAATATTATGTATGTAGGTCTTTTTGCCTTTGCTAGTAATACTATTTACATAAGAACAGAATGCTAGCAGCAGCAGAGGCAAAAGAAACAACACCTGTAAAGTTTCTATCCCGTACTTCAGTTGACCTACATAGGTGAAAACACAGAAGTAGACGTACGTTAAATTTGTATCCTGTACTGCAGTTAAGCTATACAGATTGACTGAAGTTCGAGATACAACTCATATATGTGTCAACTGAGGATTCCATGCTACCGTTACTTCTGTCCCTTTTTCTTTATTTTTTACTGAAGTGCTAGGACTCTAACAAGTTATATCCTTAACACTATGTTCAAAATATTACTGGATGTGATATATGTTTACCATCTGTTTTCTCTCTTACGCTCCTTTGTTTATGAACACTCATCTTCGCTGTTAAATCTGCGTAATATATCATATCTGGCAAATTCTGACATCATTAGTCAAAGCTGATGGGTTGCATCTCGCTCTTTAGTAGTCCCCTCCAACCTATCTGTCTCTCCTCCTAATGAAAGACCTATTACTGCTAAAAGGTATGTTAGTGTGGCATATTTTCATATAGTGTGTGCCTATCTACACACATTCACAGAGGCACAACTCACACACAAATGGCCACTTTTTAGCTGTGTTGCCCAAGATGATATGTAATTTCATAACACAACAGCCAGTTAAAGTGCACAAAAGCCTGACACAAACATATTAAAGTTCACTCTGTCAAACTGCTTTTCAATTTTATCTTTAAAATACTGGTCTTATCGTTAGTCATCATTGCTGGAGATCTTTCCATGTTCAAACTGCCTATGGCAATTTGAAATTTTCAGAACAGGAACTCACATCTATCTCTTTGTTAGATTGTCATACTGCAGTAGAGCACAGAGATCTGAATACAGCTTTAAAGGTCTCCTTTGGAAGATTCATACCAGTGTTTAGTTTCCTTTTGAAATGCTTTGTTCATTATTGTTACTAACTTTAGCAAATTATGTTATTCATAGTGCCCTCAAACAAAACATACAAGTTGTCAATCTATAAACATATTTTTTCAAGTAGAGGGGCAAAAAAAAGTCTAAATGTGATAGAAATATCACATAAGCCAATCTTCTTGTTCTCCTGCAACTGAAAAATAAAAAAAGACTGACCAGAAGCTACTTCCAGGAGTCAAAATTCCAATAATTACTAACAGATACATTTAAAAAGATGCATAAACCCATCATTACTGAAATTCAGAACTTAAAAACATATTTTAGCTGTTGTTAGTGAAGACTACCATACAGGGAAAACAGAAATTTAGACATGCATATACACAGTTAATTACAAGGGTGGTTTGAAAAGGTCTCGGAATGGAATAGAAAAAAAGTACTTTCATCACTGAAACTTTTTCAATGCAGTCTTTTTGTAGATTAATGCACTTGGCCCAATGATGTTCCAGAGCCTTGATCCCATCTCAAAAATAAGTTTCCTCCAGGCCTGCAAAATAGTAGTCAAATGCCGCTATCAATTCTTCATTTGAAGTGAATCTTTATCCACCACGAAAAATGTTCAGTTTTGGGAAGAGATGGAAGTCTGACAGAGCCATATCAGGTGAATAAGGCATGTGTGGCAACAATTCAAACCTTAGTTCATGCAATTTTGCCATGGCAACTGCACATTTTTGATCCAGCATCAAAAGTTGCGGCACTCATCTTGCAGATAATTTTTTCATTTCTAATTCTTCAGTTAAAATGTGATATACCCTATCAGATGACATCTGGCAAGTGTGATCAATTTCACATACTTTCCATTGGTGATCCTCCATGATGGCCATTTTGTGCACTTTTGCAATAATTTCTGGAGTAGGGATACATCTTGGCCAACCTCTGTGTGGATCATCATCTAAGCTCTCCTAACCATATTTAAATTCGTTTGTCCACTTGGTAACAGTTGAATATGAAGGAGAAGAGTCCCCCAGTGTATTCTGGAAATTGGCATGAATGTCCTTTGCTTTCATACCTCTCTGTATGAAGTACTTAATCATTGCTCGAAACTCAATTTTTTCCATCTTCACAAATCACTACGCAGGAACAACAACAGCACCACGTCAACACCACAGCTCTCTTCTACAAGGACTGATGTGGCGTGTGTTTACATGCAAAAGTCCAATGAATATCACATGGACAACTCGTTGTGCTAGTGCTGACCTCTAGTGGTGATTCTGAGAACTTTTCAAATCACCCTCGTACATTCATGAACTGTTGACTACAATTAACAGAAGTAGTTAATAACAACATGAGGGAAAAGATAGATTGCTAATCACCATAAAGATGGCATGGTGAGTTGCAGACAGGCACAACAAAAATACTATTACATATTGAGCTTACGGCCAAAGAATCCTTCAGAAATGGAAACGCACACACACACATCCATTCACAGAAGAAGCACATCTTATGCACACATGACCACCATTTCTGGCAGCTTGTACTGGAAAGTAGCTGTCATGTGGAACAAAAGCAGGAGTCTGGAGGTAGTGAGGAAGGGTAAGGGATAGCATGATATGGGTGGGAGGAAAGAAGAGTGCTGTTTGGTGGAACGTGCAGCAACTAGAAGGAGGCATGACAAGACTGCCACCAGGTGCAGCATCAGGGGGCTGTGGGGCATGGAAATGGGGGGAGGGGGGGATGGGGAACAGAAGAGGAGCAGTGAAAGGGAAAGATGGATGGGTACATTGGCAGAGGGCAGCACACAAAGAGGGTGAGGGGATATAAATAAGGAGGAAGTGATATGAAAGAGGCGACAGGAACTGTCGAGTGGAGAGTGTGGGGACAGTAGGTTAGCTTAGGTATAGTAGGTTACCTATGGTAACCTACTGTCTCTACACCCTCCACTGAACATTTTCCAGCCTCTCTGACCTATCACCTCCTCTCTATTTATGTCCTTCACCCTCTTTGTGTGTCGCCCTCTGCCAATTCTCCACTCCTTTTCTGCTCCCCATCCTCCCCCTGTCCCTGTCTCATAGCTTCCCAACACTGCACCTGGTAGCAGTCTTGTCATGGCTCCTTCTAGTTCCTGCACACTCCACCAGACAGCACTCTCCCCTCCCCCATAGACTGCTATCCCTTCCCCTACCACGCCTCCTTCAGATTGCTGCTTCCATTCAATGTGACAGTTGCCTACTGGTCCAAGCTGCTGGAGATGGCAGTCATGTGGGTGGGAGATGTGCTCATTTGTGTGAATGAATGAATGTGTGTGTGTGTGTTTCCTTTTCTGAAGAAGGCTTTAGCCAAAAACTATATGTGTAACAGTCTTTTCCTCGTGTCTGTCTGCAACTTAATGTGTCACTTTTATGATGAGTAGTAACCTATCTTTTTCCTTATATTGTTGCTATTCCAACCATAAGTAATTAATAGTTGTATGTCCACCTGACTACCCATTGCATTTTATATTACTCTAAATTATCTTATGGTTATAATAGAGGGAAACATTCCACGTAGGAAAAATTATCTTACATAGAAATGCAATAGGCTTTTCACTATTAACTTCACAATGTGTATTTCAGATACGTGCTCAAGGTCGAGGTGAAATACTTGTCTCCCTGTGTTGGCAGCCAGCAGCTAACAGGCTAACTGTTGTAGTACTCAAGGCACGAAACTTGCCAAAGATGGATGTTACTGGACTAGCAGGTAATATAGTTGGACATTCAGAGATATCTTTTCTGATAACCACACACAAGTATGTGCATGCACATCCAAAGTTTTGTACCAGTTTTAAACGAAAAGTATTAGTATTATAATTACTATCATAATGATCATCATCACTGGTCCACTGGATCATAAACATACTGCATATATCATTAATCATAAACCTGAGGCTGTACATTATTTGTTTACGTATGCACATTCTATTTCATGGGTTCATAGCTTTGAAAAAATTGGTGTGTACTATTATGTAGCATGCCATAATTCCACATTTAATTCATAAATTGCAAAGTGGAACACTTGTTACTGTTATACATCACCAGAATATACTATTATTGAATAAATGGAGCAGTACTGTATATATGTCTTTACTTTTTTACATCTGTGATAGACTGTATAGTATTAAGAAATTCATTGTAGAATTTTATCCCCACATGATAGGTTCCATTTTGCAAGCACTTGTGTTTGTAGGCGTAACATGAAGATTGTCTTGTTGTCTGCTGCAATTATTCTGAATATGTGAATGAGTTTTCTAATTTTCCTTATTAATCTTGTGTTTCTTGGTGAACTGTAATGTTTCCAAGTTGCAGATACAAGGCAATGGAGGCATGTTTAACTTTTTTCTTAAAAATACCACATAAATCTCTAATGTTCGTACCAGCTATGATTTTGATTGCCCTCTTTTGTACTTTGAAAGTACTCAGTAATGCAGAATAGCTGTAAATTAAGTTTCACTGTAACCATTCAGACTTTTCAAGATATTTCAGACTGATCGACACAAGAGTAACTTGTTTCCTTCATTATTACTTTTTACTTATATGAAGGTGTAAATCATTGCATGGATCTATAACAACTTTCTTCTTTCTTGTTGCTTCTGTATAGTGTGTTACTTGCTTACTTTAAGGGTACTGAATTTAATACACCAATCAGTAGAACATATGTCTCATCAATCCTATTTTCTCTCACACAAAAGCTCAGCAAGTATCTGTTAAAATGTTTGACATACTAATTAACATGGAAAGAGATTGATATTATACATGATAAATGAGACAATATTTTAAAAAAGCACAAGTTAAGTCAAAATGTGTTTTTTATCATTCACATGTCTTAGATATTTTACAAATCTGATTTCTGAATCATTCTAATATTGATTAACTATACAATTATTAGTACTTGTGATTTACATTGTAACAATTTTTCTGAAAAATCAGTTTCTGGGTACCTCGTTAATCCAGTTTCAATGCATATTATATCACTGAAAGAACCGCCTGTTTCATCGTTGCTGTTGGTATATTTTTCCCATTCCGTTATGCGTATGTTGCTCATGCAAAGTCCCAACTATACAGTGACTGGTCACCATCACTCCTTCCAATAATTATAAATAAAATGTAGCTTCTATAACAGCAGCAGTCACATATAACAATGGAAAGTAATTTTACTCTTTGAGGAAATACAGATCCTCAGCTTCCACGCATACTTGATACAACTGTTACTCATTTATTCTACGAACTGACAGAAGTCAAGCACTCACTGTAGAGTGGACACCTTGATCTCATGAACAAGAACTTGAATATAGTAGCTTAGATAATGGATTAAACTCTCCTTAAGAGTAAATGGACACATAATGCACTCAAAGCTACATAATGTACCACTGTAGACCAGCTGGGGAGAGTGGCTGCCTTTGGTGGACAAAGTGGGATCAACTTATGAAGATGAAGGGAAAGGAGGTAAAGACTAAGAGAGGAAACACCAGCAGAGTAAAATGATAGAAATGCAGCACCAGAAAGAGATGGAGCTGGTGCAGCTAGGGCTAGTTGTATTTTGTGCAAGAGAAAAACAGAGAAAGGGGTTGGGGGATGGGAGGGGGGTGAGGGTGATAGGATAGAAGAGCAATGTACTATGAGATCTCTGAGAAAACTGGATGAGGATTTGTAGACATAGAAACTAAAAGTGTGAGAAGGTGGCAAGGGACAGAAATAAGTAGTGAAACACACAAAACTGTTTCCGTAAGAGATGCTTAAACCAATGGATCAGGTTTGACAGGCATAAATCTAAAATATTTTCTGAATCTCTGTGTTTCAAAACTTCCAAGTAATTCTTTCTTTGTGATAAATGGGAAGCCGTGAAGTAGATAAGGGAGGAATACATGTACAGTCACAGCAAAGAGGGAAAATCCCTCAAAAGACAGGATCAGAAGAAATACAAAACATAGGAAATGACTAAATATGAATGATTCTGGAATTATTCCCATATTGCAGAATAAAGATAGGAATTGTGATCTACCTTTCAGACAGAATACTGAAGAAAATTTCCTTCATTAATGCCATGAAATGAGATTCACAATACCAAAAATCGTCCCAGTCTCACATTATGTCAATGAGTCAACCCTTATAATGTATCTTGGTGTAGGTACATTGCCTTATGCAAACAAAGTAACCATCTGGTAAACTGTTTTAGTTTTACAATTCGGCCTAACCTCACACAAATTTAATCATTAGCAATTTTGACTTAGTATAAAGTGATCAGATGATTTGGACATTTTACATTGTAACTCATCGACTGAGGCCCGGAGGGGCACTCACAGTGTAATGTGCATCTCTTCAGTATCATTACATTTCAACTTATTATTAGTTTCAAATGAACCAGTAATGATACCACATGTGAGGCTTGAGTTTAAATGTTTCTAAAATGTTCCTATCTATTCCTGTCCATCGTTCTTCCTCGTGAGAACCAGTTGCATCATAAAATCTGATTTATATGTGGAGTACTCCAACGAGGAGTATGGGTATGGAGACTATAAGACTGTTTTGTGTGTAATTTTATTCAGAACTCTCAACTCAGACCTCTCCTAATGATTGCTCCATTTGTTGCAGTACCATTTCCACCAAGTATCTCAAAAAGCCATCTTGTACCTCTCGCAACTTGATAGGACATTGTGATACATGCACATCCCATAAAGCTATAGATATTTCCACAAATTTTTCATAACTTTAGTCTCCTGTAATTTCTTCCTCTTCCTTCTGAGATGAAGTCTCCAGTTCCATAAAGGTCCAAAATGCATGTTAAAATCATTCTTCAGTTTTTACTAGACAATCTTGCATTATCTAATAACTATGTCATATAATTTTCATTATTTATACCCACAATGAGATTGCTTTTATTAACTGTATGTACTATATTTGTGGGATACAAATTTGTGATATAATGAATATAACAATAATTTGTTGGATACAAATTGGTATCCATTCAGTTATCAATCACAAATCAGAGGAAGCTAGTCCACTGTTAAAAATAGTATGTTGTCATTGAGAATATGTTAGAATTAGAGAGATGATTTATATTGTTGGACTGGGGTGAGACCCCAAAGACAGCAGAGGAATTGGCCCTTCCTAGTTCAGGTTGGTGCACTGCTTCCTTGTCTGGATGTGGGTGGTGGTGACTGGAACCACAAAAGAGACCATTAGAAAAACATCCCACAGGGACCAGTGAACAGCAACAGTGTAGCCAAGCAGCCCCTAGCCGGGGATCAAACACATGAGCCACGTGGGAGGGATGTGCCACCAGAAGGAAGTCACCTGGCAGGTGACCCAGCGATGCGAAGATGCCAGGTTATCAGCATATGAAGTCCAGTTCAGGTGGACACCTGCAGCTACTAAACTCAGTCCATGGAATGTGGCTAGCTGCTTCATCTGGTACTACAGTGGGCTTCATCTCAAAGTTAATGGCTGGTGTAGACTGTGGCATTTCGTATGCCATACACACCTGGATACTGTCATGAACAAAGAATGTTAGCAAGCACCTGAGGACATCTGATAACATCCAAGAGTGAGGGTCTGATTTTGGGGGTATATATGTGAGTCAGTTAGTTAGTATTTCTCCAGTGGCAGGACTCATAGCAGGCTGGAGTGCCAGCATGGCATCATAGGGCAGCAATGACTTCATTCTCTGGTTTTCTTGTTTGCTCAGCTCCTCCAGAGTTCTGCTGTAACTGTGAGATTTCTCAACTTCACCTGTCAGAGGCACTGGTTGGTGCCTTCTGTGTTGACAGTGTCTTGAATAAGTACTCTTGCACTCTGAATACACTTACTTGTGCAACAGTGTCTGGACTACAAGCTGACTACTGCTTTCTCCTTTATGATATCAATCTGTTGATTGTCGTAAGACAGTTCATCCCACCAGCGGAACTGTGTCACAACAACATGCACTAAAAATAACAAAAATAAGTGCCTATATGCATGAAAAGTATTAAAAATATGCGCTAAAATTCTGGAATCATGCTCTTTAAAGTAGGTACATAAGTTGTGCATCTAAGAGAAGAGTCTACACCAAAATAGGTACCGCTTATCGATTCAAACTTTCATCTCTGATTTTGGGCATTATCAATAATTATTTCACCTTATTAACAACAATTAGTGCAATCTTACAATATATTCCTTTTTTTCTCTTGATTCTCTGGGATATGGCTTTGAATACATTTTTAAAGTTTGAAATTGTTCTCTGTGTTTCTTATGATATCAAAGGGTACTCCTTAATAGAGCAATGTTGCTAGCAGAGTAATTCACCAAATGTTTCTCTCATTCTCCCACTAATATAGGGCAGATATCATGAATTGACTGAAAAATATAATTCTGCTTTCCTTATTTATTATAACAAAAATTGTGTATTCAACACCATCAGGTCACTACTCCTAAATTCTTGCTTCTAGCCCCCTCTAAAAGTCCTAGAAGCCTGTAGTAAGAATTGTGCAGCACCATCTATAGTTTCATTAACTTTTTCTAATTTCATTTTTGGCATTTGTAGTTTCAAGAGCTTCCCATAAAATTTTTGTGTTGTATGACAATAAAACAAAAAACTGAAATTCATTTCCTTTTAGCACCTCCTCTTCTGTGGCACTATTGCCCATGGAGTCAAACTGACAGATCGTTTTAGCATAGAATTTGACACTGGAGTTTATTTTGGCACTTTATTTTTCTGCGGAACAGGGTACAGATGGGTCTTTTTTAAAAAGTAACACACAAGCAGTCTTTAAAAGTGTGAGACTTCTTATATTTCAGGACATAAATATGCAACCTTGTCAAGTGTATTTTGTTTTTATTGTTATTATTATCAACTCAGAGAATAAGGTAAATTTGGCAGAACATGCATTTTATGCCTTTTTAAGTAAGTATGCACTTAAAAATTAAGAAATGAGACATACAGAGATTACCCTAAAGAGTTACTCTCTTATTTATGTTCATTACTCTGAAAAAATGTGAAGTTATCTTCAAGAGAATTGTATCTGAAACCACAAGTCAAAATGAAAAGTAAGAAGTTCATTACAGCTAGAAAACAAACACATTCATGAACCACTGTTTGTCAAAGACAATAAAAAAATCTGAATGACAAAGAATTTTGATTATCTGGGCTTCATAAGAAACAATAGGATAAAAATAATGAAAATTTATAAATTACAAACACAAATTAACCTTGCAAATTCAAATATGAGAAATGCATTGAAAGATTTATTATTATTATTGTATTATTGTTATTGCTATTAGACTGGTGAGCAAAACTTAAGAACAAATATAACTTTTACAAGATCTGTCACTGCCATATAACATAACTTAATGAAACTTGGACATAGAGAGAACTGTTACAGCATAGTACTGATGGTAACTGAAAGAAATATACAATGCAACAAGCAGAAAGGATACTTTTATTCAAAGTCAATAACTACAATGAAGTCATTGTGATTTATGATGGCTCCCTGGACATTACAAAAGGTACAACATGCTTCTTAGTGGGGTGTGTTTACCATGCTCTGAAATGTGTTCCCATGCTAGCAACAAGGCTGGTACAGAATTCTTGTGGCAGGGCTTTCCATTGTTGACAACTGCTGGATGGTCGTTGGTGCATGTGGATGTGCAGCAGTATGTTTCCCAATGCATCCCACATGTGTTCGATGGGATTTAAGTCAGGGAAACAGCCAAGTCAGTCAATTTGCCAAATATCCTCTTGTTCCAAGAGCTCCTCCGCCAGCACTGTTTGATGTGGTCACACATTGGCATCCATAAAAGGTGAAGTCAAATACAATCCTGAACACATGCACATGGAGAAGGAATATAGTGTCACTATAACATTAACTGGTGAATGTACTGTGTTCAGATTTGGAGGTCATTATGCCCATGCAACATTATGCCACCCCACACCATAGCACCTGGACCACCAAACTGATCATGTTCACCAATGATCATACATGTATTGCATGTTGCCACCTATCTATATATGAAGGTACAACCAGAATCACTACTCACATTGAATCTGTCCTCATCCAAGAAGAGCACACATCTCCATTCCTCTTTGGTCCAGTCCCCAAGTTCTTTGCACCATCGCCAACAGTGCCACCAATGTGCGGGTGTCAACACAACAAAACAAAACACAACACAACACCGAGGTCATTGGGCAAAGAGACCTCCCTGATGCAGTCAATGTGCCGATGTGGAGAATATGACGGTGTGTGTCACAGTCATATTAAATAGCAGCAGTGCCTGTGGCTCAGAACACTCCCTCTGCATGTGAAACAATGCCGTGAACAATACCAAACTCCTGTGCTACATTCATCAAACTTCATCCTTCTTCAGTTTCTTGATGGTTCTTACCCATGTGAAGTCATTCAAAAGTTGTCCCCTTGCCATGTTGTAATGAAGGGCACCACAACAGTGCACCGTAATTGCTCACTGAATGGCACACATTGACTTTTGCCATTCCTCCAACGGCCTCATGTTGTAAGGCCAGCCCCACTTGGTGCTGCATTCACACTGACCTTCTGCCACATGACATCCAGCTTTCTGTGCATGACTGGGAGACCTCTGGCAATGTGCTTCTACACTTTAATTCATTTCCACCAAGTTGATAATATGTAAGGTTACTTTATCTATCTCATCCTTATGTTTTGCAGAACAGTTTATTATTAGTCACATAGCATAACACAAATATAGCCGCCGGATTGATCTGATTGGGTACAGACATGACACAATAAATGTTCAAGTTGGAGGGGGAATTGAACCATTTCATCTCACCACTCAAGTAGTGTGTTTCACATGAAAGCATTTGTGGCTGATGCAATATTGGCACAATGCGTTGATCACCTCTTGTGTGTGTTTATTTGTGGGTGGGGGGGGGGGGGGGGGGGGATGTGGAGGTTGTGGAGGAGGGGCATTTGCTGTGGCTTTGAGGTGACACCCTGGTGGAATCCCTTTAGGCAGATCATTGCAGTTGCCTGCTGTGATTATCTTACAGAGATGGTGTCAGCTTACTTCTTGGGAGCTTAGATAAGACAAGGAAATGCAACTGATTGCTTATTAAAACACTGGACTGCAAGGAATCTATAGGCTGAAATGCTCCCGGAACATAAAGTGTAACACTGTGCAAAAAAATAAAACAAATAAAGCATGAAAATCACTTCTTCTCAGGCATGTCTAAGCCTTCTTCTCACTTATCAATCAATCATTATCTTCACAACTGTCTCTCCTCTTGCTCACAATCTCATTCCTTCTCTTGTCTCTCTATCTCTTTGACTGATTCCTGTTGGGGCTGCCCTTGCCCAGCAGTTTCATTCCTTGTCCCCCACTCTGTCCTCCAGGATGGTGAATTTCACATCAGATCATCTTTGTCATTGGTGCACTCAATTTGCAATTTCACCCAACGAATTGTCAACACTGCATTACCATGCCTCCCAGTCTTTATATAGAGTGACAAAATTATCAACCTTGTGAATCAAAAAGTCTCCAGGCAGTGGATGGCATGCATCATAGGAACTCCCATGTTGTTGTCAGGTTGACCCTTTATTGTTGCATCTCTCAGCATTGGCTGCTGGCTAACCATCAGGTTCTACATCAGATTTAGTCATGGACAGAGCTAGGAATTACTTCCAGTTTTGCATTCCTGAGTTGCCAAAAAGAACCCAGCAAGATACCCATTCACTTGTAAAAGGAATGCCTGTGCTTTGTCTAAATGTTACCAGGTGTTGGGACTCAGCTGTGTCTCTCTTACTGTCTGTCAGCTTTAAACAGCAAACTTTTCAGAGTGAAGCAAACACTTTAGTTACATTATAACTGTCTGGCTTTTGGGAAAGTCTCAGTGCAGGTGTAGCCTAATTGGAGCCCTCTTTTCCTGGGTGCCTGGTGGCAAAGAGTTACATTACACTGATGATTACTTCTCTGGATGTCAGTTGGGTAATATGATTATTAATCAGCTGATGCCCTGAAAAGATTTGAGGATTAAATTTATCATCTGAATATTATAGTCTCTATTACACGATAAGTGGTTGAATTTTCCACAAGAAAGCAGTCTATTCCATTTCTGTGTCTCAAGTTAAAATGCGAAGTTAAAAATAAATTACAATAGTGTAATGACCATATTAAGTAATGCTTCTTTTTCACTTTTCAGATCCCTATGTAAAGATGTACCTACTGTACAACAACCAGAGGATAGCTAAGAAGAAGACACATGTGAAGAAAAGGACCCTCAACCCAGTATTCAATGAATCATTTGTATTTGACATTCCAGCAGGAGCAGAAGGGTTGGATAACATTAGCTTAGAATTCTTGTTGCTTGATTGGGATAGAGTAACAAAGAATGAGGTGAGTAACTGCCACTACACAAAAACATGCATATGTCTTCGAAGCATCTTCATCAATCCTGAACCATCCAGGCTGCTTTATTAGTACAAAAACTATACAACAGTGCAGTAATGACTTATCTGTTGTCAATTTTGTTGTTTGATATTATGAACAAAATTCTGTCTAGGATGATCGTTTTGAGGTTTTCAGTGTAGAATGTTGTGATATGGGTTGCTTACAAAATGATGTGAGTAGTCTTTAACAATGCAGCAGCAATTGGTTTTTCCCCATAGTTAGCTGCTGGTTTTCGGAAACCAAGACGCTGGAGCAGTGGCCAAGTGGCATAAAGTCTCTGTTAAAATCATAGTCAACTTGTGTGTGCTTATGTTTTCAGATCATTCTTTTTTCTAAGATAATGAAAGCTGTCACAGAATCTAGATACTGGTATCTTATATAACAGACATGTGTGTTGTAAGTTCAAGATCTGGAATTTGATGTTTATGAATGACCAAATCCAGCCAGTTTGCATGGTGAAAGCAATTCCACTGAAGCACACACACCCCCTGCCAAGAACAGTGTGATGTTTATGTCTTTCACAAAGAACATCACTTCATTATAAAGTTGTAAAAAAAATAAAGACAATTTACAAAGAAATGTACCATCTACATTCAGAGTCAAACACAGGCTATTAAACATAAACTGTCTGTGGAGTGTAGCAATCTGGTGCCATACTATGGTTTAAATAACAGTCGAGACTGTTTGTTTATTCGTTTATTGTGACCAGTTTTGGCTTATGTTAAAGCCATCCTCAAATTTTTGGGTCCTCTGTGGCTGGTACTGGCACTCCTCAGTTTTTGATGTGATGCAGTGTTTGATTGTGGTGCCATGTGAAAAATCAAGGAGCCGCCAGCACCAGCCATAGAGGACCCAAAAATTCTGAGGACAGCTTTAAAGTGAAGCCGAAACTGTTCATAATAAACAGATGTTATTGCAATCTCAACTGTTATTTAAACCCAAGTATGGGCTATTAAAGGTCTTAGGCATATACACCATCCAAATTTTTTCCTTGTTTCACAATAAATGAAAAACAATATACAATATGATGCAGGTAAGACAGGACAACACAAATATATGAAAAACGAGTAAATACTTTGAGTTACAATTTGGAAAAGTTTTAATGGACAGTGTGGCAAATTTTTTTGATGTACTCATGTAATTCTGAAAATTTCTAGCTGTCGAATTATGTTGCCAACATAGTCCTTTTTTTAATTATTTATTTTCCTGTGGCATTCAAAGGAGTCTTCAAAGAGGACAACAATGACATAATATGCACAACAAAATCAAATAGTAACATCCAGAATGAGATTTTCACTCTGCAGCGGAGTGTGCGCTGATATGAAACTTCCTGGCAGATTAAAACTGTGTGCCCGACCGAGACTCGAACTCGGGACCTTTGCCTTTGGCGGGCAAGTGCTCTACCAACTGAGCTACCGAAGCACGACTCACGCCCGGTACTCACAGCTTTACTTCTGCCAGTATCTCGTCTCGTACCTTCCAAACTTTACAGGAGATCTCCTGCGAACCTTGCAGAACTAGCACTCCTGAAAGAAAGGATACTGCGGAGACATGGCTTAGCCACAGCCTGGGGGATGTTTCCAGAATAAGATTTTCACTCTGCAGCGGAGTGTGTGCTTATATGAAACTTCCTGGCAGATTAAAACTGTGCTAGTTCGAGTCTCGGTCGGGCACACAGTTTTAATCTGCCAGGAAGTTTCATATCAGCGCACACTCTGCTGCAGAGTGAAAATCTCATTCTGGAAACATCCCCCAGGCTGTGGCTAAGCCATCTCTCCGCAGTATCCTTTCTTTCAGGAGCGCTAGCTCTGCAAGGTTCGCAGGAGAGCTTCTGTAAAGTTTGGAAGGTAGGAGACGAGATACTGGCAGAAGTAAAGCTGGGAGTACCGGGTGTGAGTAGTGCTTTGGTAGCTCAGATGGTAGAGCACTTGCCCGCGAAAGGAAAAGGTCCCGAGTTCGCGTCTCGGTCGGGCACACAGTTTTAATCCACCAGGAAGTTTCATATCAGTGCACATTCCGCTGCAGAGTGAAAATCTCATTCTGGAAACATCTCCCAGGCTGTGGCTAAGCCATGTCTCTGCAGTATCCTTTCTTTCAGGAGTGCTAGTTCCGCAAGGTTCGCAGGAGATCTTCTGTAAAGTTTGGAAGGTAGGAGACAAGATACTGGCAGAAGTAAAGCTGGGAGTACCGGGTGTGAGTCGTGCTTTGGTAGCTCAGATGGTAGAGCACTTGCCCGCGAAAGGCAAAGGTCCTGAGTTCGAGTCTCGGTCGGGCACACAGTTTCAACCTGCCAGGAAGTTTCAAATAGTAACATGATTACAGTGCTGCAAGCCATCATTTATCATCAGGAAAAAATGCCTCACAAACATCTGCCCTATCATACCACATGTAAATGAACACATAAATCAGGTATGCTTCAGGTTTGTGGACGTCATATCAAGTACCCAAAATTTTGACCTTGACCACTAATATGTCCTACAAAGCAATTGTGAACAGATATTACTGCACACTGAATTTCATCTGGACTTATCACTGCACAGGCCCATGCTACATGGGATTTCATCTCTTCAGGAGTTATCAATGTTTCCTTGTAGAACTTTGCCTTAATTTTTCCCACAGACTTAAGTTTGGAGGCATTAAATCTGGTGAGAGTGCTGGCCATTTTGTGTTTCCTGAACAACTGATCCAACACTCTCTAAATATTCTCATAAGTAAGTATGTGATTATTTGTGTGGAAAGGACAGAACATACGTCATGTGTTGGTATAATATGGACTGTCTTATGTTCAGTGGCATGTCTTCCAATAGCTATGGCAGCATATTTGTTAGCAACTGTAGATACTTGTGGCTATTTAGAGTCCCAGAATCCCATCAATAGGACAGGTATCAATGATGTATTTCTTGAAAACCCTCCATGTTGACAGACCAAGGCCATTACTTATCTGCTTCTCTCAGCCAGTGCGGATTTTCAGTTGACCAACAAGCCATGCAATGAGGGTGGTTTGAAAAGTTCTCGGAATCACCACAAGAGGTCAGTGCTAGCGCAATGAGTTTTTCACGTGATATTCATTGGACTGTTGCCTGTAAACACGTGCCACGCCAATACTCTTGGAAGAGAACTGTGGCAGTGATGTGGTGCTCTGTTGTTGTTCCCACATAGTGATTTGCGAAGATGGAAAAAATTGAGATTCAAGCAGTGATTAAATACTTCGTAAAGAGAGGTATGAAAGCAAAGGACATTCATGCTGATTTCCATAATACACTGGGAGACTCTGCTCCTTCATATTCAACTATTGCCAAGTGGACAAATGAATTTAAATTTGGTCGGGAGACCTTAGATGATGATCTGCGCAGTGGTCGCCCAAGATTTGTCACTACTCCAGACATCATTGCAAAAGTGCACAAAATGGTCATGGAGGATCACCAATTGAAAGTGTGTGAAATTTCTCACACTTGCCAGATGTCATCTGAAAGGGTATATCACATTTTAACTGAAGAATTGGAAATGAAAAAATTATCTGCAAGATGGGTGCTGTGACTCTTGATGCTGGATCAGAAATGCATGCCGTCATCTTGGCAAAATTACACAGACTAAGGTATGAACTGTTGCCACCACACATGCCTTATTCACCTGATATGGCTCCGTCAGACTTCCACCTCTCCCAAAGGTGAAAATTTTTCTTTGTGGATGAAGATTCAGTTCAAACGAAGAATTGATAGCCAGGGTTGACAACTATTTTGCAGGCCTGGAGGAAACTTATTTTCGAGTTGGGATCAAGGCACCGGAACATCGTTGGACCAAGTGCATTAATCTACAAGGAGACTACATTGAAAAATAAAAATAAAAGTTTCAGTGATGTGAGTGCTTTTTTTCCATTCCATTCTGAGAACTTTTCAAACCAACCTCATAAGAAGGCCAATTTGCCCATAGTTTGCGAATGATGCTTCATCTGCAAACAAAATATTGCATAGAAATCCCATATCACTTTGCAGTTCATAGTCACTATTTGGGGAACTGAAGCCAATTCTGAAAATCATTTCCATGAAGCTTCTGGAGGAGCAAAATGTGCAAAGAATGAAATACTTTACAATTTAGCATTCACAACTCTCATTTTGCTCATCCCACTCCTGTATTTAAGCTGCTTTGTAGTGGCATGTGGATTGTATGTTAGTAGTATTAATCTCATCATTTACTGTTCTCTTTCATTGGTGGATTTTATTCTTCACTCTCTAAGTGTCTTGAAATGTTGTTATAACACTTGCAAAGATACATAGTGAGGGCTTGACACAACCAGGATACATGTCAGCATACAGCTACACTACTGCTCTAACAGTTTGACAGCATTTGTCAGGAACAAAAGCCATATCCATTTGTTTTTATTGTTATATACATAGTGAAAGTCCAAACAGCTTCATGAGCAAGTTATCTAATTGCTGCAACAGCAGAGCACTAACTGGTGGACCTCAAGTGCATAGATAGACACATTAACAATACTACATTGTTGCTTTTGTTGGCACGTTTTGACAAATATTTGCTCAGTCTCTTCTCCTGTCAGTGGGCTACCATTTTGTGGCCCTGTTGTTTTGATACTATTTTATCACATTCCACACTTTATGTTGTTTGAAGTGCTCTTTGATCAGCTATGAACTTTACAAATTACTTGCATGTGTCAGAATATTAAACACTTTATCCACAATAAGTAAGCATAAACCACGCCTTCATATATCTAATTGTTCTTCATGTAATGAGGTGGTGCATCATGTTTGCCTCACATTGTATAGATATTTGACAACAACTTTCATTCTCTTGCCAAAGAGGAAAAATGTTGCAGAAAGTAGAGTCAGAATCCACAAACATGAATGCTGGCTGTATTCTGACTGCAGTCCTTGCATTACTTGGTCACTGCTCCAGTTGGCAATTGTTTTCATCCTCAAGTATTTTAATATCAGGTTGAAATAGCTAAGAATTCATTTTCTAGGCAACAATTATGTTACTGGCCAAGTATGCACAAATAAAATTTCCTTACGTTTGAGTGTTCGAATGATGCTACCTGATCCAAAATTGACCTTATGTCATGATCTTTGATATCCATGTTTTCAAAACTGCTCCAGGCAAGTTACTTTTGAATGGATTAAAATTATTAAGTAAAAGATCATCAAAACTTGTGGAGCAAAGAGTGTGGCCTCTCCTGATCAGTTGCACAGCACATGAATAGTTCACTTCAGAATGTTTTTGATAAGAGGCTGCCTATGCTGTTAATTTCCAAAGTATGCAATGTAACCAGAGCACTACTGATTCACTCCTTTAATGTTTTCATTGAGCATTTTTAGCTATATCAATCTGAAAGATGTGGATGAAGAATAATGATAACTATATTTGAACAAATTCCAAATGATGTGAAATACAGCATCTTAAACAGGATCAGCATTATAAAAAACATTAAATCATTATACAGATTTATTACTGATTGGTGAAGGAATTTCACTACTGTACTTCATCTGTGTTTGTTGTCATAATATTTTTGGACTTTGCAGTTATACAGAGAAAATTGTGAAGTTTTTGTTACAATTGCTCCTTATATTCATCCTTGGTGATTCTGTAGGTAAGTCAATTGCTAAATAAGTACAGAAATAGCAAAATATGTACAAGAACTGGATATATGTTCTAATCTCCTTCTCCACCCCTCTCTCTGTCCATCCCCTACTCTCCCCTTTCTTTGTCCATCTCCTCCTCTCCCCTTTCTTTATCCATCTCCTTCCCTCCACCCCCTCTCTGTCCATTCTGCTTTTGAACAGGAAAGGAAATTACTAACAGTGGTACAGTGTACCATCTACCATGCTCAGTACAGTGGCTTACGAGTATGTGTGTAGATGGCAATGTAGACCCCATCTCTCTTCACCTCCTCTTGCACCTTTTCTCTGTCCATCATTTCCTTCCCCTACTCTCTGTCCATTTCCTCTTGCCCATTCTCTGTCCATCTCTTCCCTGCTCATACTGGCCTTGAGCCTTGTTTATTGTTACTGCCAACAAAACCTTGATTGGGATCTGAAGTTGCTTAAAATAAATGAATAAATTGGTAGTGCTCATTGGTATACAGGATACACGAGATCTCTTCTGTAGCTGGGTCTGTGAGGATAGTAGCTTCAACAACAGTATTTTGCATAGTTTTAATCTGCAAATGGGTAGGATTACAAAGTTTTGGACAATTCACATGCCTGAAATGACTTGGGGCCAACAGATGGTGGTGAACAGTAACATATGATGTAGCACAAAAATCGTGTATAAAATGAGCTGTAGTGAGTTAGGGAGTCAGATGCACCAGCAATTGCAGCATGTTGACTTTACAAGAAAAGGCACTATTAGTGAAGCTTTATTATCAGAATGGAGAATCTGCTACTGCAACTTTATGAGCCTATCATAATAAGAAAGGTATTCAACAGGTAAAGCTCTTTGGCAAGTGCCACTGTGAAGAAACTGGTCATGAAGTTTGAAGCCACGAGTTGTTTAGATAATCGACTCTGTAGTAGGTGACCAGTCACAAGTGCTACTGCTGCTCGAACAGTTCAGGAAGAAATGGAGACTTAGCAGGTTCATCTCCACATGGTGAAGTCAGTACTCATGGAGTCCCACTTCACTACAGTTTGGAGAGTATTAAGGCATACCCTCTAATGTTATCCATACAAAATTCAGCATCATCATCAACTGTTACCTACTGATATTTCGATGTGGAAAGCATTAGCAGTGTGGGCACTTCAAAAATTGGTGGAAGATGATGACCAGTTATCTAATGTTTTGAGGGCCGACAAAGCTCATTTCACACTCCAAGGATCTGTTGACACCCACAACTGCAGAATTTGGGCTACTGAAGATCCTAGAACTGTCGTGGAAACCCCACTGCATGATGAGAAAGTCACAGTATGTTGTAGATTTATTACATCAGTCATGATTGGACTCTTTCTGTTTGAGGAAATTTGAGGCACTGCTTTTCAAAGTGTCAGAGTGACGGTTGTGAGGCACGCCAGTATGTTAATGAATCGCATCATCCCTAGCCTGGCTGATAAAGACATGCTGGAAGGTATGACTTTTATGCAGGATGGCACTCCATCCCATATTGCTATACATGTGAACATTGTTTGGTGAGGATCCTGTACCACCACTTCTGTCTTGCTTGGTCTCCAAAGTCCCCAGACCTCAATCATCTGATTATTGGTTGTGGGGTTTACTGCAGTTTTTCACCTTCATTAGGGATGCCAAAAGACAACATCTGACAACACTTTCTCATCATACCTGTAGATACACTGTACAGTGTTGATCACAACATTGTCCCTCACTACAGGTATCGTTGATGAATGATGGCTGACATGTCGAGCATTTGATATAAAGAACATCATCTTTGCTAAAAATCAGTTGTTATGCTAATTACTGCTTTTGTATCATATGAAGCGCTATCTATTGGTCATTTTGTGGACTTTATGTGATTTCAATAAAAGCAACATGTCATTTCAAGCAAGTGCATCAGTTTTAATCCCTCCTCCTGCATTATTCCATCAAGTATTGAATTTTCAAATGTTAACATACTTTTGGGTCACCCTGTAGCAATATTTCATTATTTTCAGTCACTGTATTGTATTGCATTTTAATAATTGTGCATTATGTCTTATTTCCATAGCTTGAAGATCCCTTTCTGTAAGGTCCATTGAATACAACTAATGTAATGAAAACAAGTGGTACTTTTATACGAGGTGTAACCCCAAAAGTAAGGTCTCCTATTTTTTATAAGTACATAGACCTGTTTATTTCTACAATGGTTTACATCACTTTTCAGCTTGAACATTTAGCTATTTTTTGACATAATCACCATTTCTGTCACTGCATTTCTGTAGATGCTGTGGCAGTTTTTGTATGCCCATGTCTTACCAGCTCGCCGCCATGCTGTTCAGAAAGTTTTGAAGCTCTTCTTTCACCTCGTCTTGGGAGCTGAATCACTTTCCAGCCAAATGTTCTTTTAACTTAGGGAACAGGTGATAGTCACTGGGCACCAAGTCAGGACTATAGGGTGGGTGGGTGATTATGTTCCACTGAAACTGTTGCAGGAGAGCAACGGTTTGCCGAGCACAGTGTGGGTGAGCGTTTTCATGGAAAATGTGTACACCCTTGCTCAACATTCCTCTTCTTCAGTTCTGAATTGCCCATTTGGGTTTTTTCAGAGTCTCACAGTACCTGTGAGCGTTAATTGTGGTCCCAGTGGGCATAAAAATGACCAACAACACCTCTTTCCGATTCCAAAACACGGCTGTCATGACTTTACCAGCAGACTGTGTTAGTTTGAATTTCCGTGGCTTTGGTGAAGAAGGATGCCACCACTGGCATGATTGTTACTTGGTCTCAGGTGTAAAGTGGTATGCCCAGGTTTCGTCACCCGTGACAATTGAGTCCAGAAACAGCATGGCAATGAGCTGGTATGATATGGGCATACAAAAACTGCCACAGTGTCTACAAAAATTGCATCAACAGAAATGGCGATTATGTCGAAAAATAGCTAAATGTTCAAGCTGTAAACTGATGTAAACCATTGTAGAAATAAACAGGTCTATGTACTTACACAAAAATAAGAGACCTTACTTTAGGGATTACCCTCATACGTTTTGTGCTCACATCAAATGGGGTAACAGAAATAGAGAAGTTACCCTTCAAGGTTAGAGGCATTATCTTATTGTAGGATTTCTAGTAAAACAGAAGAATGTGGCTCTATATGCATAAGACAAAGTTAAGTCTGAGTTATCAAATTTAAATCAAACAGCACTTTGAATGCCATGCTGCATTATTTAATTTGGGATCAAATGAGCACAGAGCTATAACTGGGCATAAGTCACAGATTGAGAAATCCTTTATTAAGTAACTGGTGTGAAAATTAAAAGAGTTTTGATTAATATTTGAAGAACCACTGTATGTAGGGAATTTTATGTTAGACAGCAGTGATCGTTCAAATCAAGAGTTACTGATGTCCAGCTCTGACTTATTCTCACAGTAACAGTCCCTACAAGTACTGGTTATAGTGACCACTTGTTTATAGACCCAGTACTTTATTGGAAATGACATTAAATCCATAATTAATGAACTAATCAGAAATAGAAAATGGATACACTGAAGCAATGGCCAACACGTGTGAAGCTTTTTTCACATAGTATTCCACTGAATAATAAGAGTGTCATATACCTATGCCACTACTGCCCATAGCAAGGATGATTGGCATGTGCACCCTGTCATGAACTCAACAACTTGTTGGAAGGCTCCTGCAGATATACTGAGCCATTTTGCCTCTATAGCCATCTATAATTGCAAAAGTGTTGCTGGTGAAGGATTTTGCACATAAACTGACTTCTTGATTATGTCCCATAAATGTTTGATGGGATTCATATTTGACAATCCAGGTGGCAAAATCATTTGCTCAAATTATACAGCATATTCTTCGGACCAATTGCAAACAATTGTGGCCTGGTGACATGGCACACTGTCATCCATAAAAATTCTGTTACTGTTTGGGAACGTGAAGTCCACAAATGGCTACAAGTGGTTTCCTTGTAACCAAACATTACCAAATCCAGTCAATGACTGGGCCAGTTGGACCAGAGGACCCAGTCCACTCCATGTAAACACAGTCCACACTATTATGGAGCCACCACCAGCCTGCACAGTGCCTTGTTGACAACTTGGGTCCATAGATTCATGGGGTCTGCATCATACACAGACCCTACCACAGCTCTTACTGACAGAAATCAGGACTCATGTGACTAGGCCATGGTTTTCCAGTCATCTAAGGTCCAACCAATATAGTTACGAGACTAGGAGAGGTGGCGCAGGTGATGTCGTACTGTTAGCAATGCATTTGCACTGGTCTTCTGCTGCCACAGCTCAATTACATCAAATTTCACTGTACTTTCCTAATAGATACATTCATCGTACATCCCACATTGATTTCTGTGGTTATTTCACTCAGTGTTGCTTGTCTGTTAGTAGTGATAACCCTAAGCAAATGCTGCTACTCTCAGTCATTAAGTGAAGGCTGTGTTGTCCATGGTGAGAGGTAATGTCTGAAATTTGGTATTCTCAGCACACTCATGACACTGTGGCTCTCAGAATACTGAATTCCCTAATGATTTCTTAAATGGAATGTCCCATGTATCTAGCTCCGACTAGCACTCTGCATTCAAACTCTGTTAATTCCTGTTGTGTGGCCACAATCACATCAGAAACCTTTTCACATGGGTCATCTGAATACAAATGAGAGCTCCATCAATGCATTGTCCTTTTATACCTTGTGTCTGCAGTACTACCTTCATCTGTATATGTGCATATTGCTATCCAATAACTTTTGTCATTAACTTTTGTCATCTCATTGTATAATGTTTCTATGTCATATATTTAGACATTCAGATTTCTTTTTCATTTGTTAACATCTTATGATGATGATGATGATGATGATGAGGAGAAGACACATACATTCATTGTGGCCATGGTGGTTTAGCTTCAATCACACACGAGAGTCAGAATTTTTCCTCATTCCAGTCCCTCGAGGCAGGCCCCACATACACTCAGCCTGCTATCAGATTGAGTACCATGGATCTTTTCCAGGGTAAAAGATGACCTGAGCAATGTGCTCATAATCCTCCCCCTCCTAGTGCCACGGCAAGTGAAAGGTTGCACTCTACCTACAGTCAGGCCAGGAATGCATTCGCTGGTTGAGTGCCACACACTTTACTTTTTTAAGTTTATTCTGACAACGTCTTGTCCAAGCTTCCAGTGTGACAGATAAAAAAATATTCAGACAGAAATGAAAACAGGACAGTTGACATCTAGAATCAATTTCAGTCACCCAACCAGAAATTATGCTATTATTAAAATACAGCTTTTCCAATTAATAAGAGGAGCATGCCAGCACATTAAAATTCTGTGCTGACTTGTTAGAGCTTGTCTTGAGATACATTTATGATTGGATTGTTCCTCAAAGCGTATTTCCTGAAACAGTGAAATATGTAGTAGGTATGACCATTAATGAAACTGGGAAGAGGCATGTACCACATGTTTATTTTAGAACTGAGATTCCTGTTTCTGACAATATCTTGTTGTCAGCAGCTAAGTTTAACTTTTATAATTTCTCAGAAATTTAGGTTGTGGTCAAGTTAAATAATCAGAAATATCATATCGGGATTTTTCTGAAACATTTCCAAGGCAGCTTTGACTGTCACCCTTAAAAAAAATTACTTAGGAAAAAAATGTCATGATATCAGTTACAAAACACTTGCAAAGCTGGAGCTTCACTGTTTTAATACAAAACAGATAGTTCTTGTACTACAGAAATCAAGCTCTATCAGCAGGAAGTTGTGGGTGGGCAATTGAAATATGAGTTCATCAATGATTAGTTCCTCTTTTTTATGTACAGTGAAACCTCAGGAATTTGGGCTGATCAAGGTGAGTTCCAGTCTGAATTACTGCAAGCCTGAATAACAGAAATGTTTTCTTAACTAGCTATCTGAAGCTATAATTAGGAATACAACATACAATGTACACAGTAGTCAAATACTACAGAATCTATAATATTATGTGAAATACTGTACAGTATATTTAATTCAAAAGCAACTAATGTAATACCATAATAATGAAGACTGAGATTAAACAGATAAAAGTAATAATACACATTCAAAGATTATATTAAACAGGCTGGACGAACTTATACAAGTGCAGATATTTTTAATGGTGGCTGAGGACTATGTACTGAACAACATTACTGATACATCAATGTTTACTTCATTTGTAGACTAACAGCTGTAGCTATTATGAGTAGTATATTTTTGGATTGGTTAGTACTTTCACGTACATGTGACAAGAGCAAGCCATTAACGCTTATTTTCCCCTGGGCAGCAGGTCAGGTGCTGAAGTGTGTACGCAAAACAGTTTACTTATATTGATGGGCAAAGTCCACTTAACAGTTCAGTTATGACCATACAGAAGATATCAGGTAGTAAATTATGTGACATGTCTGAACAACTAACACACTGAAATGGGTACATATTAAGGTAGCAATGATCACAATATCTGCACTTACAACCACAACACCCTGTATACTCTACTGCACACGTAAAATGAAAGTCTTCACTGTACTGAAAACTGATATCCTAATTTTACTGTAAAATGGCACCTACGATACCAGTTATTTGCTGCTGTAATCTGGATCGACAATGAAAGGCCAAAGAACCACTACCACTTGACATTGATGCCATGGAAATATTTTCGTGTTCAATATCTGTTGATATTGGTTTAAAGAGGGAACTTAATTTTGGTTGAGACTCATTTGTACACTGTTCTTTTTTCACTTATTGTTGGATCTCTTGCTTATCTGGATTAATACCAATGACTTTGATAAGTGTGTCCAAATTTTCCCTTACATTTGACAGTTTAAGTACTTGCACATCCACAATAACTACACATGTCAGAGAAATGAGTAGGAACATCGTCTAAAATACACAATGATTTTACATCTCCAGATTTGAATTTAACTTTTCGATTTTGAATCTCGAAACTTCAGAGATGAAGTAGTTCTTGAACCAATCAGAGAATAATAGTGTCACATTTCCTGCCTTTTTGTGAGCTTTATTGGTGACTGGGATATGCTGAATAATATTTTTGATTGGTCTAAGCTTTACCTCTCATTCATCTGTGAGTGATTTTACATGGTATGACCCATCAGTATTAACACACTTAAGAGCAGTGGTTTTGTTCCACACTCTATGTCGAAGAACTGAACTGTTTTTCCTGCTGATCTGTGTACTGCTGAGGGTAAACTCCCAAAACAAATTAATTTCATCTGCATTGTAGAACTGAATCAGAGACAAATTTCATTATTCTGATAATGTTTAACCGTTTATGAACTGGTTCAACATGTACAATATTTGCTCTTAAACTTCCCTCACCACTTTTCTATTAAATGTATTGTGATAGTCATGGAATCTGAAAAGCCATCCAGCACTATCCTTGTAACCTATATGGTGTAAGATATCTGAAAATCTTTCCACTGCAACTTGTAGTTTGATTTCTTACAGGAAACTGAAGAGTATTGCTCTTTGTACCAGGTGTACATGGTATTGGAGATGTTGGTCATTTTGGTCCAGCATTCTGTTTCCATTTTCTGGCAACTTTGTTTTGTTTTAGCACAAAGAACAAAGTTTTATTGTAATTTCTCTTGAAATAAAAAGTTGACTCTGGGCAGAAGCACTATACTGGATTGTATCAGCCACTTCCAGTTTATCTTTTAAAAGTTATGGTTTATATTTACCCCTAATGCTCACCTTGGTTATTTTGTCTGGATAGATATGTACCAAGTACAACAGTTCACAATGGGAGGGAACCTCCATAGTACACAGTCACTGTAAAGAAACTTCTAAAGAAATAGATTACTGCACAATACGTGTAAAACAAAGCATGGGACTACAGATCGAGAGATGCTGAATGAAACGCATCTGGCTGTCAAGAGAGCAATGGATGATGCCTGTAATGACTACTGTAGCAGAATATTGTCAAGTGATCTTTCACTAACCTAAAGAAATTCTGGTCAAATGTAAAGGCTATTAGAAGCACCAAAGTAAGTGTCCAGTCCCTAGTGAATGAGACAGGAACTGAAATTAAGGGTAGCAAAGCAAAAGCTGAAATGCTTAACTTAGTTTTCAAATGTTCCTTTACAAAGGAAAACCCAGGAAAATTGCTCCAATTTGATCCTTGTACCACTGAAAAGATGAATGAAATAAGTATTAGTGTCAGTGGTGTTGAAAAACAACTGAAATCTTTAAAACTGAACAACACTCCAGGGCCTGATTCTATAGTGAATTTTTTTTCTGAGTTAGCCTCCCCTATTACCGTAACCTATTGTAGATCCCTCAAACAAACAACCATGCCCAGTTCTTGGAAAAAGGCACACGTCACACCCGCCTACAATTTAGGTAGTAGAAGTGAACCACAAAATTACGGTCCAATATCTTTGACATTGATTTGTTGTAGAATCTTAGAACATATTCTGAGCTCAAACATAATGCTGTGTCTTGAACAGAATTACTTCTTCAATACCAACCACATGGATTTCAAAAACACTGATCGTGTGAAACCCAACTCGCACTTTTCTCACATGATATACTGAAAATTTTGCATCGAGGCAATCAGGTAGATGCAGTATTTCTTGACTTCTGAAAAGCATTTGACTCAGTACCATACCTACACTTTTTGTCAAAAGGATGATCATATGGGGTATCAAGTGAAATTTGTGAGTGGACTGAGGACGTTTTGGTACATAGGATACAACATGTTATCTTGCAAAGAGTGTCATTGTCAGATGTAGAAGTAACTTCAGGAAAGTGGTTGGAACCCTTGTTGTTCATGTTGTATACTAATGACCTTGTAGACAATATTAATAGTGAAATCAGGCTTTTGCAGATAATGCATTATCTATAATGAAGTGCTCTCTGAGAGAAGCTGTATAAATATTCAGTCAAATCTTGATAAGATTTCAAAGTGGTGCAGGCATTGGCAACTTGCTCTAAATGTTTGGAAATGTAAAATTTTGCACTTCACTATATGAATAAATGTGGTGTCCTATGACTACAATATCAATGAGTCACTGTTGGAATTGGCCAACTCATACAAGTACCTGGGGGTAACACTTTGTAGGGATATGGATGGAATGATCACATAGGTTCAGTCATGGGTAAAAATCACTTGTGAGATCCACCCTAGAATACTGCTCAAGTGTGTGGGACCTGTACCAGAGAGGACTGACAGGGCTTACTGAACCTATGCAGAGAAGAGCAGCATGAATGGTCACAGGTTTGTTTAATCTGTGGAAGAGTGTCACACAGATACTGAAGGAACTGAACTGGAAGACTCTTTAAAACAGATGCGAACAATGGTGATAGCATGCATGTACTACTGTCAAGAAAATACGTTCCACATAATGTACACATCTGCAAGACAAATGTGGACTCTCACCATAATTTATTTTTTATGAACTGCAGATTAAAAGTGAAGAAATTGCAGAGAGGTAGGAAATTGAACAGATGGGATGTGAACAGATTAAAAGAAGCAAAGGTTGTAAAATCTTTTAAAGAGAGCATTATGTAACAATTGACTAAAACAGGGTAAAGGAATGTAATAGAATACAAATGGGTAACTTTGAGAGATGAAACAGTGAAGGCTGCTGCAAAGGATCAAGCAGAGAAAGCAACAGAGTTCAGTAGTAATCCTTGGCTGATGCACAAGATTTGAATCTTAATGACAGAAGAAGAAAATATGAGCATAGAGCAAATGAAGTAGGCAAAAGAGAATACAGATTTTATAAGGCCTTGTCGCCAGTTTTGTAAAGGCCTCGTCACTACTGCTGTAATGGTGGATCAAGTGTGAGAGTTCATGAAACAGCTTCTGGTGCAGTACACCACTAAGACAATTTCTCCTTGCCACTATTACACAGCTATGCCCCAGCATCAGGTAATAGCCTAGGAGAACAAAGGTTCTACAACACTCCAACTAATTAGTAACAAGTCACACAAATTATTTAAAAAGGTTTACTTATCTTTGTGCCTAGTTCAATAACAAGTCTGCAACACCGCTTGTAATATAACACAACAAAGGCCCTCAATGGCTAAGTGTAAATAATCATAGGTAAACTTCACAGTACATAGCAAGTGCAATTTACAACAACTCTCTGTTTACTTGTAAGAGTTCACTAAACAAAGTTCCCTGTCTAAGTCAACCATGGACAATGATCTATAACCAAGTGAGCAAGAGCTGCTTCTCTTCTGAGTAGGTTTCTGTCCATTGTCATTTGGTCAATGGTAGATTGTACTCTGCCAGCAATTGGCCAAGGCAAAATCGATATAAGTGCCGCCCATGGCACTGGCGGAACTCGCACAAGTGGCGAGTCTCTATGACACTGGCACCAGCTCACACCCTTGTGCCTGTGGTGCTTTTGCCCTGGCTGTGTCTTGTTTGGACACCACAGCAACAGACATCTAAAATATGAGATTGATAGCAAGTGCAAAATTGCAAAGCAGGAATGGCTGTATGAGAAATGCAAGGATGTAGAGCAATGTACAACTAGGGGAAAGATAAATGCTGGGGAAAACTCAAGGTGAACAGAATACATAGAAGGGCTATAAATGAAAAATGAAATTGAAGATAATATTATAGAAAGGGAGAAAGAAGTAGGTGACAAGTTGGGAGATATGACACTGTGAGACAGTTTGACAGAACACTGAATGATTTAAATTAAAACAGGGCCCATGAAGTAGATGACATTCCCTCAGAATTACTGAGATTCTTGGGAGAGCCATCTATGACCGTTCCATCTGCCATGAAAGATACACAAGATACTCCAAGAAAATGTAATAATTCTAATTCTAAAGAAGTCAGGTGCTGATAGATGTAAATATTGCCAAATTATCAGTTTAATGACTCATGGTTGCAAAATGGTGACAAATTATTTACAGAAGAATGGAACGACTGGTAGAAGCTGACATTGGAGAGGATAAGTTTGGGTGCTGGGGAGATGACGGAACATCCAAAGTTGTAGCTTAGAAAAGAGTTTAATAAAACCTATACATTAATTTAGAGAAAGATTTTGACAGTGTTGACCAGAACACACTCTTTAATATTCCGAAGGTAGCAGGGATAAAATACAGGGAGCAAAATGTTATCTACAAATTATTCAGAAACAAGGCTGCAGTAATATGGGTCACACAAAGAGAAGCAGTAGTCAAAAATGGAGTGAGAAAGTATTGTTGCCTATCACTGACATTATTCCACTTGTAGATTGACCAAGCAGGAAAGGAATTAAAGTTCAAGTAGAAGAAATAAAAACTTTGAGGTTTGCCAGAGACACTGTAATTATGTGAGAGACAGCAAAAAAACCTGGAAGAGCAGCTGAATGGAATGGTTAGTATCTTGAAAATGAGTTATAAGATGAACACTGACAGAAGTGGAATAACATTAATAGAATGTAGCTGACTCAGATTAGATGGTGCTGAAGGAATTAGATTAGGAAATGAAACACTAAGAGTAATAGATGAGTTTTGCCATTCGGACAGCAAAATAAGTGACGAATGTCGAAGTAGAGAGCACACAAAGTGGGTCCAGGCATTAGGAAGAAAAGTATTCTGAAAACAAGGTATGTGTTAACATCTAACACTCTGAAGGACTGTGGCCTTGCTCAGAAAAGAAACGTGGATGATAAGCAGTTCAGATAAGAAGAAAATAGAAATTTTTTAAATGTGTGCTACAGAGGAATGCTGAAGAGCAGATTAGTAGATCGAATAACTTATGAGGAAGTACTGAATCAAATTGAAGAAAAACGTAATTTATGACCCAACTTGACTAAAAGAAGTGACTGATTGGACACACCAGAGGCATGAAGGAATCATCAATTTGGTAATGGAAGGATGAGTGGTGGTGGGAGGGGGGGTAAAATTTGTAGAGGGAGAGTAAAGGATGAATAAAGCAATCAGGTAATGTTGATATAAGTTGCAGTAGTTCTTTGGAGATGAAAAGCCTTGCACATGATAAAGTAGCATGAAGAGCTGCATAAAATTAGTCTTCAGACTGAAGACCACAACATCATCATCATCATCACCACCACCATCATCACCACCACCATCATCATTATCACCATCACCATCACCATCAACAACAACAGGTGATTGCTAAAATCTACAAGCATTAAAAATAAATCTCTTCTTTTATCAAACTGTTACTGTATCTTCGTAGTTAATACAGCTGAATCATGGGCTGCAGTGATACTTAAGCATGTCTCATATGGAAACCAGTGGTAAAATGTATACCTGATTAATACAGAATAACTGATCTTCATATTAGCTTCTCATGAAAGTACAATATTTATAGTTAATAAATACCTGTTATTTGAGTATCTCTCTTGCATTCCTTTTAATACACATTGGTTTTTGTTGTGTTCCTTAAAAACTCCTTAAAATGACAATATTAATGCTTGATATCTTTTCTGAGAGTATTTGGAATATTTAGTTATATACATAAATAGGAAGTGTACTTGGTGGATCAATGTGCATTAACTCCTTTTTGTATTTTCTGATGTAACACAAATATTCCCCACTACAGGTAATAGGTCGCCTGGAACTTGGAGCAGCAAAAAGCACTGGTTCAGCACTCCACCACTGGAATGAAGTCTGCAACTCACCACGCAGGCAGATTGCAGAGTGGCACAAACTCCGAGAGTAATAATGAACACCCAGAGTCATTTTCGTTACAAGTGTGATTTGGTATAACTGGGTGTTAGAAATTCCATGCAAACCCCCACTTATTGTCTCTATTATAATCACATCATGACCAACCTCATAGTAATTCACTTTAACCTATGTTTTGGAAGTCAGCTGTTGGTGTTGTATTATATGTATATGAAACAGAATTTCTGTAATTAACAGTTAAAAGTATATCAAATTACAATTTCCTATGAAAAAGCAATGTTTGTTATGTAGGCTTACAAGGTTTTTTCAGTGCTGCTTGATATCAGCTGTAACAAAAAAATAATGTATATTGAGCCTCATTTTAAAACAACTCATTTGTACTTGTGGGGAGAACAAATTAAAGCATGCCAGTATGTCTTATTTGAACTGAGAAGAACATCTCTTGGTAATCATAACTCTGAATAACAAAAAATCTGTCTGCTATTTGTGTGCATCTCATAATCCTTTGCAGAACACTAAATGTTGCATAACTTTGGTAAACACCATATCCTTGAACAACAATGGCTGGAAAAACAGCTATTCAAATAGCTGTTCAAAAGTAAGTTGGAACAGTAAAGTGGTGCACAGATTTACATCCATATCTTACATACTCACATGATTTCGTTTACTAACAACGTAAACATGAGCCAATTTCATGCTCCTACTCAATCTCAGCTAGATTGTCACAGGTGTTTGGTCGTTTTGCTCTGTTAATGTTTGCAGTATTTCAGCTTCCAAAACCAGAATGAATAACATTTTATTTGAAGGCTTTAAGTATCCAAGTGGATGAATCCTGAGAAAAAAATCGTATTTCTGTAATTACAGCAATTATTTTCAAGTTTCTTATTTAAAAACAATTAATGAAACAGTTGTTAGGGACATGGTTCTGGTGTAAAATGTTATATTAATTTTATCAAAATATGGAATCCTTTACCCTCAACATATTGTTATACATCAGATCCTCATACAGCTCCTACTTGAGATATTAACCTTAAACTGCAAAAATTTGTAACATGTTCTACATCTACATGGATACTCTGCAAATCACATTTAAGTGCCTGGCAGAGGCACAGATTGTGTCAAACTGTGTTCCCTCAAAATATAAACTGAGCATAAATAATGAAGAACTCTACAAATCCATTGCATATAGTGTACTTGACTGCATACTGTCACATGTGTTTACTGATAAACTATTGTTTTATTCCAGTTTTACAAATGTGAAGGAACCAGCTTTCAAGACAGAGTATTTCCTCAACTGAGACAAAGGTCCTACTTGCATTTTTATTTACTTGATTGTTCATACCAAATCAGTTACAATATAATCAATATTTAGAGAGGCAAATTTTCTTATAAAATTTTATAAAAATAATGAATATTAATTCAGCTCCTCCGTTCAAGTACTTGGATTTCCTGAAAGTGATTTCCTTTCTTTATTTACTCTATTTAAAGTACATATTGTGAAAACTCCTATATTTTTATGCTAAAAGAAGAGATACATTTGTTGAGACATCCTTAAAACTGTGGCTGTCATATGAAGTTGATGCTAGCTTCAGTTTGGCAACTTCCTTCTCAGGGCATAACACGAATTCTTGCTCCAAGTTGCAAAGTGTGTACTGTGATTAACTACTGAGACACATTAACGATTTGCCCTAGACCATATCTTGCAAACTCATCTCTGTTGTTTCATGCTAATGCTTTCTTGCCTGAGGGAAGAAGGGTTTAAAGACACTATTACCAAAAATGCTAGCACATATTCAAATCTATCGCATGTGTTTCATCACCAACCACAGAAGCCCTTTAATTCTGCCACTGGAATAATGTTTCTAGTAAAGGAATTTGGTACAGGAAAAGTGGAAGAGTAACATTCCATTATATCATGAAGGACTATTAAACAGTTCAAGTAACATAGTATATGCTGTAAAAGCCAGATATGTTTTCAACTCATGTCTAACACACAGTTTTAGTATCTCAAAAAGGTTCATGATTGAACCTCCCCTGCATCACAGAGTTAAATTAAATCACATTCATTTTCTTTAATAGATGCCAACTACACCACTGTTCTGTGTTTTATTGTGCATATCTTTAATTTTGTCATCTTTTAACAAACATTTCACTAAAATTCAGAGGCAAAACTGTCAGGGTAAAGACAAGAGTCTTGCTTCATCTCAGGCAACAGTTCCTGTGTGATAATTAAACTATAATTTCTATTTTATAAATTTTATAGGCCTATGTAATGATTCTTATTGTAATTATGTGATTTTCCTTGAGCTGCAATTACTTGTCTGGTAGATATCCCAGTACCAATAACACCCATTCACATAACCCATAATTATGTTTTAACACATTGAATGTCAATGTTTTGTTTATTTAATACCATACTTATGTGTTTTCACTTCTAACAATGATGAGATTAATTTCTTAGTTTTGCACTTACATTTAAGTAACAACATATTTCATAGTTCAACAGAAATTCTTGAAAAAGTAATTTCCATAAAACAGTGGAAACTGTTAAGAGAGAAACAGTATAAATTGTAAAAAATGATACTCCTGTTCTGACGTAAAAACAACAGAACGCTGATTGTAACATGATTTTAATGCTCAGAAATTTCTGTGAAAAGAAATCAAAATGTAAATATTGACCTCTGATGATGAAGTAATATTGGTACTTTTATCATTTAATTCTAACTGAACGCTAATGTCACCAGTCTGAATAACCAGAAGTAGGACAGGCAAGCAACAGGAAGATAAGCTATGTTGTGTCATTTGCTTCGGCTTCAATTTTGCAAATTTATCTAGAGCTATCTGCAAGATAAGTAAATGACACAATGCTGTATTTGGTGTTATGTGTTTATTACTACTGTCATAAGCTTTTTAAGTTAAATTCATAATTGACTTTTTTCCTAATTGTTTACCAAACCTTTAGAGGTAAGATAGCTTAATTTTATGGAAGAGATCACAGGTGCATATATTTTGATTAATAAATTATCCTTGTTCATCGTGGAGGGCTGTTTCCGCAGTGCAGAGGAACAAATTATGATTTTTCATGAATAAAACATAGCCTTTTTTATATTTTTATATGAGTGAAGTAGAGTTTGAGTAGTGGATATGGAGCTTTCATTGTTCCATTTATATTTGTTGACTAATTATTGCTGTGAACTGGATCCGTGGCAAGTGCTTCAGTAGGTGAAATTCATCCAAAATATTTGTACAGTTAGTAATAGATAACCCAGTACTTTCACCCATAGAATACAAGTTCATAAGAACTTATCTATTTTCTTCACCACTAAAAAATTGCAGCCTTACTGTAACATTGTGATACATTTCATGTTAATATTAGAACGTCACTGTAATTTATGTACCAATATTGACTAGTTTAATAAAGTACATTAACATAACAAATCTCAAATTTATGGAGCACCTTGTACCATAAAAAATCATTATTGAGAAAGGTTTTCCCTTCTGTTATACTTCAATAAAAAATTGTGCTTAAAATGAGCGATGAAATTTTTAGTCCCCGAGACCTTTAAATCAGCAAAATCGTTTATGAGTATATACAGTGATCTAAAGCAGTGGTCATCAAACTGCAGCCCATTGGGCACATGTGGTCTGAATCACACAACGGGCTGTCAGCTGTATTTTGTAAGAGTATGCATCTAGCAACTAACAGCTGAATTCAGTTACGTCAACAAATGTTAAGAGCTTTTTAAGAGTGTAATTTCTTTGCTTGATAACAAACAAAAATAGTTACAAAGATGGTAATATTTTAAAAAGTGCTGAATTTTAATTGATGTTGGTGAACTTGGCTGTGGGTAAAGTAAAGTTGGCCACTTACCTCTAAGGCAGATGGGTACATAACACAGCGGCTGAAGGGTGTGAGACATGGAAATAACATCGATTCGTAAATGCACATTACAAAAATGGTCATCTTCAAATACAATACTTGTTTATAGTGAAGAATATTAAATTAATTAAGGATGTCATAGTACTACATAATGATTAGAGGAAAAAAGGCATTCAACACATTTAATAAAAATTTATGATAATATATCACATTGCATAATGAGTTTTAAATGTATGTAAAACTACCGTAATTAAGCAGTTACTCATCTGCTTTGACAGACAACAACACTTTGTCATGCAGGTACAGTGTCACAGCTTTGTGGTAGCTGAGGATGTCAGCTATCTGAACCAGAGAAAAGCCAACACAAAGTGTCCTGAATTGTGCTGACTCTTTATACTCAGTACCTGAGGACTGGTAACCAACATATCATGCCCTTACTATAGGTAGTCTATTGGGGGCACATGACATACTAATGTACTGTTTGACAACCACTGATCTGAAGAAATGACATTACACTTGACATGACCTAATTTGAATCTGACTTCATGATCCTGATACAAAATATCAAAAATTTTTAAAATGTTCTAAAGACTAGTTCTGAATGCCAAGTTGTGTTCAAAGAGGAAAATGGGCATAAACTGTTATAAAAGCTTGATGTACTTAGTGAAAAACGAGTTTTTCCCATTGCAGATAGAGAAATAAGCAATGGAATGTAAAATGGGCATAAGAAAATTTGACTCCTTTTACACATGTAAAATGAGAATTTTATTAGACTACACAGTACAGCAAGAAAATGGACAGGGGTGCTGTTTATACAATGAAGGTAAGTAGATACCAGATAATTCTCTCTTCGGCAAATCAATGAAGGCTCAGTCTGTAAGAAGAGATAGTTCAGTAGACTTAAGATTAAACACCCTAGAAATTGTATATTTCTAAAGCTATTGAGTAGATGTGGAATATAACACAAGAGATGTAACTGTTCAGTTAGGGAGAGTGATTTAGCCTAGAATCCCCAAAATGTCTTCAACATTCAGTGTTTTATTTTAGAGCACCTCCAGCCTCATTATGTTGCCTGAGCACAAACAAGCATAAGCAACATCATTCAAGTACAATTACAACAGTTGAAGCAGAACACTACATTAAATATGTCATTCCTGAACTGTCTGGGGCCATTTGATCAGTACAATCCGCAAACATAATAACTGAAGAGAAAACTGAAACACAAGATATAAAAATATGATTCACTGTGTTAACCATTACTGAAAGTTATGTGCATTAGAGATGTATAAATCGTGAAACAGTGATCACACAACTTTTCAGAAAGTTGATGTTAGAAGAGAGAAACAGGTGACAAAAATTGATTCAAATATAAATGTAAGAATAACTTGGATACCAGTAGTGAGTATTTTGCACCAAAAAATCTCATGCCACATTTGAGAATAACTTTACAGAAGAGCTAGTGGTGATGATAAATAACAAACTGCTTGGAATTCTTCAGTTTAGAAATGTAATCTACAATGTAAATAAGGACCCAACTCATGACACATTTGAAGTGCTGCTTAAAACAAGTGAAGAAAGAAACATACTATTCCTTGGCCACAGTGAATAATACAGTCCTGTGTAAAACCTATACAAGTCATATCTGATTTCTGATATTAAAGATGCAGAACAAAGAGTACAAACTAGTTAAAGTATTTAAAGTGTTTAAAGCTGTAGTGGAGTCACTTGCACAACAGTTTATGCTGTTGTGGTGTTAAGTCTGAAGACTGATTTGATGTAGTCTTCCATGCTAGTCTATCTTGTGCAGGCCTCTTCACATCTGCATAACTACTGAGATCTACATCTAATTGAGCTTGCTTAGCGTATTTGGTGCTTACTTTTCCTGTGCAGTTTTTATGCCCCACACTTCCTTCCATAACGAAACTGATGATCCCTCAATGCCTCAAGAAAAATACTAACAAGTTGTCACTTCCTTTAGCTAGGTTGTGCCATAATTTATCTTTTTGCTGATTTGATCCAACAACTCTTTATTAGTTATTTGATCTACCCATCTAATATTCAGCATTCTTCTGTAGCATCACAATTCAATGGCTTCCATTCTCTTCTTCTCTGAGTTGTTTACCATCCACACAAGGTTAACTCCATGTATACACCTTCATAAAATACTTCCCAACATTTAAATTTGTATTAGACATTAACAAATTACTCTTTTCCAGAGCATTTTTCTTGCTAATACCAGGCAGCATTTTGTGTCCTCTCTACTTTGGCCATCATCATTTATTTTGCTGTACTACTCTTAGCATTTCACTTCCTGATCTAGTTCCTGCAGCATCATCTGATCTAAATCAACTACTTTCCATTACTACAGGTGTTCATCTTATAACCCACTTTCAAGACACTATCCATTCCATTAAACTGCTCTTCCAAGTTTTTGCCATCTCTGACATAATTACAATGTCATTGGCAAACCTTGAAGTTTTTATTTCTTCTCACTGAACCTTAATTCCCTCTCCAATTTTCTCCTTGTTTCCCTTACTGCTTGATCAAATTGCAGGTAGAATATTGTCAGTGGTAGGTAACAACACTGCCTCTCATTTCCTTTTTGACTAATGGTTCTCTTCACATGACTCTTCTCCTTGCAGTCTTGTTTCTGCACAAGTTGTAAATAACATCTTGCTCCCTGTATTTTATCCCTGCTACCTTCATAACATCATACATTTGATTTTCACTACACTATCTTCTGAGATAAGTCAGAGGGTCCATACTGCCTTGTGTGTTCTTACACCTCTTCAGCACCCAAATTTATCCTCTCTGAGGGTAGCTTCTACCAGTTTATCCATTCTTCTGCAAATAATTTGTGTCAGTATTTTGCAACCATAACTCACTAAACTGATAGTTTGGTAATATTCACATTTGTCAGCACCTATCTTCCTTAGAATTCGAATTATAACTTTCTGAAGTCTGTGTATCTTTCATGCCAGACTGCACAACTGGACAGTTCTGGCCTGGATTACTCTCCCAAGAACCTCAGTAAAATGGATTATGATAAACTGAATTAAATTGAATTGAATCTACTTCAAGAGCCTTGTTTTACATTAAGTCTTTCAGAGAACTGTCAAATTCGTCTTGCAGTTTCACATCTCCCAAATCATTGTTTCTATTTTTCTTCCCTTTTTACAACATTGCATTCAAGTTAATTTCTTTTATACAGCCCTTCTATATATTCCATTACATTTCAGCTTTGTTTTCTTTGGTTGATGCTGGCTTACACTGACATTGACTGAAATAAAATAATGGAAATAGAAAAAAAAACAAAGTAACTTATACAGTTGTAACAGTAATAGTTTTGAGTGCAGGAGAAAAATGGAAGCACAAAATAATAAGGTAGTTATATTTTTCTTGGAACTAGTGACTTTTACAGAGCATGCTGTGTGTTATAGCCATTATGGAATTAAATTAGCTTGTCTTATCATGTCCTTTGGTATTTAGTGGAATATTTCTTTCAAAAGAAAAATTCACTTGAAAAAATCCAAAATAATGAGTTTACAGAATGGCTGGACATTATTTACTTTTAGCGGGTGTAACTCAAGTACTGCCAATAGACACAAAAAAAATTTTAAAAAATATATTATTCTAGCTTTCCCAGAAAGGAAAGGGGGAAAGAAAAGACATTGTCACTCAGATCAAAGATTGGGGGAGACCCACCTGTCCATCACCCGTAAGTCATTGTTAAGCAAGTGGTTGCCTTCTCTACAATTTTTGTTTATATAATTGGATAGACAAAAAAAATCTATGAACCAAGAGGCGGCAGGAGAAAACACATACAAAAGTCATGGAAATATGCAAGCTTTCAGAACCAGTGGCTCCTTTTGGCAAAATGGTTGAAGGGAAAGGAAGAGGGATGAACAAAAATGAATGGTGAGGTTTAAAAAATGGAGAGAGTTACGGAAAAGTTGCCCAGAATCACAGGTCAGATGAAGCTTTCCTATAGGGATATGAATGAAAAACTGATTTCTTTCTTTCTTAGCCCATTGGTAAGTCTCTGCTGACCTGGGATTATGGACAACTTTTCCCAACCATCAGTCTTCCCTTCTTATCCCATTTGGTAAGTCTCACCTCACCCTGGGTACTGGTAAATTTTTCCTCCATCACTCTGCCTTACCCTTCAACTCCTCTGCCAAATGTAGCCACTGGCACTGAAAGCTTGCATATTTCCATAACTTTTGTACGTGTTTCCTCCTGTTGCCAGTGAGTAGGTTTCTTGTCTACCCAATTACATCATATTTTCAAAACATTATTTTTATGTGAAATTTTTGTTTGACATTTCTAATATACATTTTTGTAAATTGTATCATTAAAAAAATACTAACAGACAACAAGAGATAAGTAAATATGATTTTTGTGCAACACAATTAGCTCTTTAATCTCACAAAGTAACAGGTGCTATTGACAGGGAATGTCAAACTGATTCCATATTTTTAGATTTACAGACAGCTTTCGACACAGTGCAAATAGTGGTAATTGACTCTAAATAGTGAACAGTGTGAAGTCATCCATATGAGTACTAAAAGAAATCCACTAAATTACATTTACAGGATAACACACATCTAAAGGATGTAAATGCAACTAAATACTTAGGGATTACAGTTATGAATAACTTAAATTGGAACAATCACAGAGAGAGCATTGATGGGAAAGCCTACCAAAGACCGTGATTTATTGTCAGAACACTTACAAAGTGCAACAAGTTGACTAAAGAGACTGCTTACGCTATGCATTTCTGCCCTCTCCTGGATTACTGCTGTACGGTGTGGGATCTGCATCAGACAGGATTGGTGGAGGATATTGAAAACGTTCAGGGAAAAGCAGCTCAGTTTGTATTAATGTGAAATAGGGGAGAGAGTGCCACAGTTATGATATGCGAATTGAGGTGGTAAACATTCAAACAAAGGTGTTTTTCATTGCAACACAATCTTCTCTTGAAATTTCAGCCTCCAACTTTGTTCTCAGAGAATGAACATTTTTTGTTGGTGCACACCTACATAAGAATGATCATCATAATAAAATAAGAGAAATCATAGCTTACACAGAAAGATTTAAGTGATCATGTTTTCCATGCACTAATCAAGAATGGAACAATAGGAAAATAGGCTGAAACTGGTACTATGAACCCTCTGTCAGGTGCTTAATTGTTAATTGCAGAATAATCATGTAGATGCAGATGGAGGGGAAGCCGATAATTACTGAACAGTCTCAGCATTGCAACCAACTCTAGATTAGAGTCCCATCTTGCTGAGAATTAGATATTATGTAAATTTTGATTTAAGAAGGGTACCACCATTGACAGTGTCATTTTCACATTCATATATCAATTTTTAGAATCTTCAGTTGTTCTCTGTCACATCCTTTTCATGATACACACCTTTATACAAATTGTAGGATTTTCAGGAAAATGAAATTGCAATGATTTTCTCAGGCAATTAAACAGTACTTCAGTCACTTGAGTATCACTTAAGTAGTTTACTAATAGCCTTCAGGCATTGATTTGCTATGTAGCTGATACTAACAAATCATAACTTATAATAAATGAACACTTCACTACTTATTCATACAGTCCTATAATACACCTTGAAACAATTATATATGACATAATAAGACACTGTTCCTTATTCTGTGAGTATTTACATGTTCACACCCGTGACATGTGCGCGTTCAGGCCCAAATGGCTCAACTATCCAATGGCAATGCCATAAACAGTCACTGTACCACCAATAATGCTTTTTGTACTGCCAGGAAGTGATCTTACAGTATGCTTACCTTCCTACCTAGAAAAACTCTTCAAATTTCATAGGAGAATGGGATAAATAACTCTTAAAGAATAAAAAAAAAATGACCCTTGGATTATCAAGGGTGGGAGGTACTCTCCTTGTGAGGCTAGAATATATAAACATTTTCATAAATCTTGTTCTAAATTAATACCCTCATAGTGCCACTAGTCAGAATTTTTATAAAAATCAATCAAATGACAATAAAGCACACATATGGCGAACAGTGCAAGGAAAGCACAGACAACAATCATTTCTTTTCAGTTATGCAGTACCTAGTGCTTGTTAATCTCATGATCCAATAGTCAGGAACTTTGGGCAACAGCTCAAGTGACAACACTAAAAAAAGAAAACCTATCACTCACGATTACATGTGGCACCATTTAGTCTCCAGCCAGACTCTAGGGCTGCTACTGCTACTCATACTCACAGCAGATCTTGTCTTGTTCGTTGACAACTTTACCTCATAGAGTAAATGTTCTATCAAACCTGCCCTACTGCCTAGTATTACACACTAACACGTTACATTACTAAACTATTTGCAATTTTCCTCAGCAGGAATATCTCATTAAATCCATCACTGCAAATCCCATCAATATTAGAAATGTTGGGACTTTTAAGGCCAGAAATGAGAGTCATCAAAGGTAAACATACACAGAAAAATCTCTTTGCACTATGTTAGATTAACAGCAAAAAATTACATTTTAGTCATTTGACATCATCATCACAAATCCACTTTCACAGCAAGGCTTACAACGATGGAAAGCGGAGGTTTACTGGGATGGAAAGCTGTGTCACTGTTGCTCATAACTTATGTTTAATTGTGTTGTTGAGACTCATAAACTGCACACTTGCTTGAAACTCATGCTCTGATGTCACATCCTGGCACTGTTTTACCACAGTCCCACCATGCCATTGGCAGGAAGACTGCAAGACATGCTCCTATCTCAAAGCTGCTTTTGTGAGAAAATAAAACACCTACAGCCATCCTTGTGATTTTATTTAATGCGAAACATGAAGGGACACATACAGCACAAAAGTGTACAGGCCAACCTCATCTGTTGACTGACAGGGACTGCCAACAATTGTAGAAGGTCGTAATGTGTAATAGGCAGACATCTATCCAGACCATCACACAGGAATTCCAAACTGCATCAGGACCGACTGCAACTTCTATGACAGTCAGGTGGGAGGTCATAAAACTTGGATTTCATGGTCAAGAGGCTGCTCATAAGCCACACTTCGTGCCGGTAAATGCCAAACAATGCCTCGCTTGGTGTAAGGAGCTTAAACATTGGACGACTGAAAAGTGGAAAAACGTTGGGTGGAGTGACGAATCACTGTACACAATGTGGTGATCCGATGGCAGGGTCCGGGTATGGCGAATGCCCAGTGAACGTCTTCTGCCAGCATGTGTAATGCCAACAGTAAAATTCAGAGGTGGTGGTGTTATGGTGTGGTCACGTTTTTCATGGAGGGGGCTTGGACCCCTTGTTGTTTTTTTGTGGCACTATCATAGCACAGGCCTACATTGATGTTTTAACCACCTTCTTGCTTCTCTCTGTTGAAGAGCAATTCAGGGATGGCAATTGCATCTCTCAACACGATCGAGCACTTGTTCATAATGCATGGCTAGTGGCAGAATGGTTACGCGACAATTACATCCCTGTGATGGGCTGAACTGCACAGAGTCCTGACCTGAATCCTATAGAATGCCTTTGGGATGTTTTGGAACACCGACTTTGTACCAGGCCTCACCAACTGACATCAATATCTCTCCTCAGTGCAGCACTCAGTGAAGAATGGGCTACCATTCCCGAAGAAACCTTCCAGCACCTGATTGAACATATGCCTGCGAGAGTGGAAGCTGTCATCAAGACTAACGGTGGGCCAACACCATAGTGAACTCCAGCACTATTGATGGAGGGCGCCATGAACTTGTAAGTCATTTTCAGCTAGGTGTCCGGATACTTTTGACCATATAATGTACAAAAACTCAAAGCTGCTTGGCGGTCATTCACAAGACTCAACAGAGATTAGGTAATATCATCTCCTTTTGATATCTATTCATTTACTGCTTCACCCCACAACATCTTTGTAAACCATGGTACTGGTTACTGGTGTAACTGGCATTAGTCTATAGCTATGTGTCTTGCACTGTCCCATACAAGTAACAGAGTTGATGTCACTATTCATCATTGGCTATTCAATTGTTCAAATAATGCCTCGGCTCTAATTTTCCAGAATTTATAGGCTCAGTTGTAACTTTGGATTGTAAACACCTACACAGTAACTAATTATCAAATATTCGCAGCATCCTACTGTTACCACTGACTGAAGTTACTGAACCCTGCCTGTATTAACATAATTGTTACCCTTTTACAAATATAGAGATAATTATAATCAACATCATGTATGGTAAACATAGCTTATATGTTCTGAAAGCATAGTACGCTGATCTAACTGCACTGTTCACAGTCCAACTACGTTTATACGCTACAGCCAGTTTAAATGAGGACACCAGCATACTGTCTAAGCATTTCAATGATTCGTTGATTTTATGAGTACCAAAATGGCTCAAAAATTATATCCTGAGCAGCACTTCAGTATCACCAATGAAATTAACCACTAGTCTCTCTGTAATGATTGTTGTAACTCTAAAGTTGTAATAAATTTATATTTCACTCACAGCTCACACTTCCCTATATTTTTATACAGGGTGCAGAAAAACAATTTTACCAAGGATGTAGGGCTGAAAGACAGCATCAAATGAAGGAATTTGAGTACTGGAACTAGAGGTTGCAGTGCATATTTTTGGCACTACATGAACATTAACTGAAATCTGACCTATGGACATCTTTACTCAAAATGAAAAGTAATTCACAGAAAATGTATACATACATAAAATATTTGGACTAACTAATCATCACAATGAGAACAAGAAAAATTTAAAGTATCACACACACTTGGCTGACGTACCATACAGCACTTCTTTGGAAATGTAAACAATCACATGTCCATGTTTCATGTTACAACATGTGCTAAAATATTAAAATAAATGAAAAATTAGTTTGCCCTTGTACACAGAATTACCACCATTTAATTAACATAAATACGAAGACAATTACAGCGCTCACCATGTGTGGTAAATACAGAGTGTACATTCTGAAAGCATAGTACACTGATCCAACTGCACTGTTCACAGTCCAACCATATTTGTACATTACGTACAAATTCATAAGATAAATGATAAACTTAAAAACACTTGTAAGATGTTCAGTAATGTCAAATTAATAGAGGTAAGCTAACTTGATAGAGCATTTCACCAGACAAGGACTTCACTTGAATAGTAAAGGGAAGAGTGTGTTAGGAAAGTTGATTATTGAATCAATTAAAAGCGAGCCCCAAAAGACAATCAGGATACTGGGGTGGTGTGAACCATGTGTAGAAACCACTGCTGAACCATCAGCAGCAGCCACTTCAACAGACTGTGACAGCGGTGGACTGGCTAGAACTGCATACATAGCCACTTCAGCAGCTAAGAGGAAGGATGGTGTGGCCATGTGTTCACCTACCAGAAGCAGAGATGTGAGTGACTGCAGCAAAGATTTTTTTATGGGCTCTCTGCTACCCAGGCAACTTCTACTATACCCTATGTGGTGGATGTGCTCTCACAACAGAGCGAGTGGCATGTGGTAATGCATTTGTTTCATTCAAGGCAGAGGGCCAATGTGAAGACTGGTCATCTGGTCTCACTCTTTCACCCTGTGACTGGACAGGTGGCCGCTCCTTTAGTAGGGTCTAATCAGGTACATTGAGTGCCTTGTTATTGGGAGCTCCAACATTATGCATGTTATAGAGCCACAGGTACCGACTCCATGGGGCCTGAGGGAGCCCGAGGCCCTGCAAAAATTCGTTTGGGGGGCGGAGCCCACCAATAATTTAAGAATATTAGTTATATTATGTTTGTAAAATCACAAAATTATGTTGGAATTTTTTATTTTCCTTGGTTGACAATAGGTACCTTTGCAAATTCAGTAATCAGTTAAAACAAATAATTATTACGGTAGTAAGCAGGTTAACTGAAAACGAGTGGTGTGAATTATGATAATGTTACGGTGCGCAAACCTTCAGGTAAAGTCTGGCACTGGCGGGCCAACACTGCGGCCGTGGCAATATCAAAAGGACTGGAGGAGAAGTGGTTAGAACCCTCCATCTCATGTCGCCTTGATGCTTTGAGACATTACAATGCTGCGGGTACATAAAACCCACCCTGCTGTCGCAGTCATTCAGTGTGGATAGTTTTGTTCATTGCATGCTGCAGACGTGTTTAGTGTTCCAAATTTAGTGTCTAGTGGACTATTTTATATGACTATATTTTATTCATTTACTTTATTCTCTTAGCGTATTGTGAATTAAGTTTGCAATGGATAAATTTTTTACAAAAAAAAGCATGCTTGAAAGTTGATGATATTGCAAGTCAACCTCCAACAATTATTGTTTCATCAATTGCTTCATCGTATTCAGGTGAGAACCTTCACAGCTGAAACCTGGACAATCTGGTAAGGGAAGATCATTTCAGAAGTCTTGGTTGATCAAATATATATGGCTAGAATATGAAGCATCTACTGAAAAAGTTTTTTGCAAAACCTGCGAAGAGGCATATGCTAAAAATCTATTACAATTTTCTTCAAAAAAAAGAAGATGCCTTTACTTCCGTAGGGTTTTCTCACTGGAAAAAGGCTTTGAAAAAATTCTGTCTTCATGAAAATACATAAAGAAGGTGTTCTGAAACTAAATTCTATCACTCACCGCAGTGTGGCCTCCCAATTGAATGAACAGTTAGGTAGTAATATGAAGAAAGGCCGTTTAGCTCTTGAGACAATTTTTACTACCATGCAATTTCTAGCAGACAAAGACTAGCAATTAGAGGGCATGAAGAGATAAACTCAACTCAAATTTTTTTCAATTGTTGGAACTCCAAAACAGTGACACACCTGAGTTTAAAGATTGGTTAGAGCATTTGGGGTATAAGTGGACATCCTACAATATTCAAAACGAGATCATTGATCTACTAGGAAAGTCTGTGTTGAGAAAGGTATTGGCTTCAGTCACGAAGACTGAACATTTTTCTATTACAGTTGATGAAACAAGTGATTCTTCAATTCATGAAAAATTTTGTACTGTCGATGATTCCTTAATCGTCAACAAAGACTTTATTGGCTTATATGAGACCCCCATCACTGAATCACAAACTCTGTTTAGTATTTTAAAATACGTTTTTTGCTCATCTTGAATTGTCAATGGATAACTTAAGAGGACACTGCTACGATGGTGTCTCGAATATGAGAGGTAACTTCAAATGACTAAAAAAGTTAGTTTTGGATATACAACCAAAACCACATTATGTGCACTGCTCTGCTCACAGTTTAGACTTGGCAGTTGTAGACAGTCTTCACCTTCTTACATCTATGAGGGATATTATGGCTTTAGCCAAGGACTTAATAAACACCGTAAGGGAATCCAACAAAAGGATGGGACTTTTCAGAAGTGCTGTAGCCACCAGAAAGATCACGGGAGGCGCACATTGGCACGGCGCGTCACGGACGGTAGTTGCTGCAAGTAGAGTCCCGTCCACCAGAGGGCATGCGAGAATTCGGACGCGACCTCTGCCGGCATAACAACAACAACTACAACAACAACTCCGGCAGCACGGGCCGGGCCCAGTCAGTTCACATCGGGCAGGTCTAGCAGACAGTTCCCGGTCGACACTAGGTGAAGTGCGACGGAAACGTGAATCGTGTTATTACACAATTGGCGACGAGTAGGGTCGTTCTTTAGCGTGTTGCATCGTTGTTCCGGTTTCGCCGCTTCTCCACGGTATGGAGGATTTGGTGCGGGTTTTGGTTACGCAGCAGACGGAGCTCATGGTCACCATGAAACAAGTGCTTCCGGCGTTGCTCTCCACGCCGTCTGCTCCGGCGCAGTTCCCTCCTCCCCTTCCCCCGTATGACGAGACGGCGGAGGATTGGGACGCATATGAACATCGCCTTTGGCAGCATTTCCAGGCGTTTCATGTTACCGATGCGGAGGTATGTCGTGCTCTCTTCTTGTCTTGGATATCTCCCTCGCTGTATCACGTTTTGTGGCAGCTAGCACCGTTGCAGGAACCCTCGTCCTTGTCTTTTGACGCATGTGTTCCTTGCTGTCTTCATATTATCGCCGCCGCACGTATGTTGTGGCGGCTAGGGTCGAGTTCTATCAATGCAAGAAACAGCCCCATCAGTCTTACCGGGCGTGGGCTGCTACCCTGCACGGTCTTAGTCATAAGTGTCATTTTGTCACGGAGCAGTCACGAGAGTCGTATGCCCATGTTATGGTAGGCGATGTCATTGTTCGTTCGGCCCCTGATAGGGAGGTCCGCAACGGGCCCTGCAGTTAGAAGACCCTTCCCTCGAGGAAGTCCTGTCCATTGCTCAATCGTATGAAGTCTCTCACGCAGCAGGTCAACAGCTGGAAGCGTGGTGCGACGTCGCGGAGGTTCAGGGTGGGCCGGCCGCGTCCACTGTGTCCGGGGTAGACGACGTGCGAGCAGTACAATCCAGCCGTTACGGCCGCTCCTGCACGGCGCGTAAACAACATTCCGGCTGCCAGCCCCTGTTGCCGTCCTGTGCGTCGTGCTATATACATCATGATCGGTCAGAGTGCCCCCAGCATTGGGCCGTTTGTCGCAAATGTAATAAAAAAGGTCACATTGCTAAAGTTTGCCGCTCATCCTCAAAAAGAATCGAAGGAAGCAGGTACAGAGGACATGGACCTTGACATTCAGGAAGTTTCATCAGGCCAGGCTCCCGACGCATCGGCACGCAAACTCTTTATCGAGGTGCTCCCTGCCGCCGTTGGATAAGCAGCTGAGCAGCAAGTCGTATACTCCTAGCTCACTCATTTGTTACATAGTTTAATTCTTAATTTCTTTGCGTGTTTTTGGTTCTTGCATTGTTTAATTCATAAATTTCGGGCGTATTATAGTATTTGAGAGTGTAGCATCGTGTTTTAGTACCTGAATAGTGTAATTTCGCTTAGTCTCCTTCCGCCGCCGAGCAGTGTCAGCAGTGCGCAAGTAGCAGCATTACTGCATTTACTAGGCAATCTTGTATTTTAATAACCGTTTAAATTTTGTCGATTTGTTTGCGCTCTCTGTAGATTAGTTCAGACGTTCTTAGCAAAACAGTTTTTAGCATGGATAGGGACTGCAACTGCTGTGTTCGGATGCAGGCTGAGTTGGCATCCCTTCGCTCCCAGCTTCAGGCAGTGTTGGCTTCGGTCACACAGCTTGAGGCTGTTGCCAATGGGCATCACTGTGGGGGTCGGGATGGGGGTTTGTCGGGGACGGCCAGCTCGTCCCACGCATCCCCTGATCGGACTACGACTGTGGTTGCCCGGGATACTGCCCGCATTGAGGCTGATCCCTCACCTGTGGTAGAGTGGGAGGTCGTTTCAAGGTGTGGCAGGGGGCGAAAGACATTCCGGAGGGCTGAACGGAAAGCCTCTCCAGTTTGTCTGACGAACCGGTTTCAGGCTCTGTCTCAGGCTGATACTGATCTTCGGCCTGACATGGCTGCTTGTCCTGTTCCAGAGGTTGCCCCTCAGTCTGCAAGATCCGGGCAGTCGCAGAGGGTGGGCTTACTGGTAGTTGGGAGCTCCAACGTCAGGCGCGTAATGGGGCCCCTTAGGGAAATGGCAGCAAGAGAGGGGAAGAAAACCAATGTGCACTCCGTGTGCATACCGGGGGGAGTCATTCCAGATGTGGAAAGGGTCCTTCCGGATGCCATGAAGGGTACAGGGTGCACCCATCTGCAGGTGGTCGCTCATGTCGGCACCAATGATGTGTGTCGCTATGGATCGGAGGAAATCCTCTCTGGCTTCCGGCGGCTATCTGCTTTGGTGACGACTGCCAGTCTCGCTAGCGGGATGAAAGCAGAGCTCACCATCTGCAGCATCGTCGACAGGACTGACTGCGGACCTTTGGTACAGAGCCGAGTGGAGGGTCTGAATCAGAGGCTGAGACGGTTCTGTGACCGTGTGGGCTGCAGATTCCTCGACTTGCGCCATAGGGTGGTGGGGTTTCGGGTTCCGCTGGATAGGTCAGGAGTCCACTACACGCAACAAGCGGCTACACGGGTAGCAGGGGTTGTGTGGCGTGGGCTGGGCGGTTTTTTAGGTTAGATGGCCTTGGGCAAGTACAGAAAGGGCAACAGCCTCAACGGGTGCGGGGCAAAGTCAGGACATGCGGGGACCAAGCAGCAATCGGTATTGTAATTGTCAACTGTCGAAGCTGCGTTGGTAAAGTACCGGAACTTCAAGCGCTGATAGAAAGCACCGAAGCTGAAATCGTTATAGGTACAGAAAGCTGGCTTAAGCCAGAGATAAATTCTGCCGAAATTTTTACAAAGGTACAGACGGTGTTTAGAAAGGATAGATTGCATGCAACCGGTGGTGGAGTGTTCATCGCTGTTAGTAGTAGTTTATCCTGTAGTGAAGTAGAAGTGGATAGTTCCTGCGAATTATTATGGGTGGAGGTTACACTAAACAACCGAACTAGGTTAATAATTGGCTCCTTTTACCGACCTCCCGACTCAGCAGCATTAGTGGCAGAACAACTGAGAGAAAATTTGGAATACATTTCACATAAATTTTCTCAGCATGTTATAGTCTTAGGTGGAGATTTCAATTTACCAGATATAGACTGGGACACTCAGATGTTTAGGACGCGTGGTAGGGACAGAGCATCGAGTGACATTATACTGAGTGCACTATCCGAAAATTACCTCGAGCAATTAAACAGAGAACCGACTCGTGGAGATAACATATTGGACCTACTGATAACAAACAGACCCGAACTTTTCGAATCTGTATGTACAGAACAGGGAATCAGCGATCATAAGGCCGTTGCAGCATTCCTGAATATGGAAGTTAATAGGAATATAAAAAAAGGGAGGAAGGTTTATCTGTTTAGCAAGAGTAATAGAAGGCAGATTTCAGACTACCTAACAGATCAAAACGAAAATTTCTGTTCCGACACTGACAATGTTGAGTGTTTATGGAAAAAGTTCAAGGCAATCGTAAAATGCGTTTTAGACAGGTACGTGCCGAGTAAAACTGTGAGGGACGGGAAAAACCCACCGTGGTACAACAACAATGTTAGGAAACTACTGCGAAAGCAAAGAGAGCTCCACTCCAAGTTTAAACGCAGCCAAAACCTCTCAGACAAACAGAAGCTAAACGATGTCAAAGTTAGCGTAAAGAGGGCTATGCGTGAAGCGTTCATTGAATTCGAAAGTAAAATTCTATGTACCGACTTGACAGAAAATCCTAGGAAGTTCTGGTCTTACGTTAAATCAGTAAGTGGCTCGAAACAGCATATCCAGACACTACGGGATGATGATGGCATTGAAACAGAGGATGACACGCGTAAAGCTGAAATACTAAACACCTTTTTCCAAAGCTGTTTCACAGAGGAAGACCGCACTGCAGTTCCTTCTCTAAATCCTCGCACAAACGAAAAAATGGCTGACATCGAAATAAGTGTCCAAGGAATAGAAAAGCAACTGGAATCACTCAATAGAGGAAAGTCCACTGGACCTGACGGGATACCAATTCGATTCTACACAGAGTACGCGAAAGAACTTGCCCCCCTTCTAACAGCCGTGTACCGCAAGTCTCTAGAGGAACGGAGGGTTCCAAATGATTGGAAAAGAGCACAGATAGTCCCAGTCTTCAAGAAGGGTCGTCGAGCAGATGCGCAAAACTATAGACCTATATCTCTTACGTCAATCTCTTGTAGAATTTTAGAACATGTTTTTTGCTCGCGTATCATGTCATTTCTGGAAACCCAGAATCTACTATGTAGGAATCAACATGGATTCCGGAAACAGCGATCGTGTGAGACCCAACTCGCCTTATTTGTTCATGAGACCCAGAAAATATTAGATACAGGCTCCCAGGTAGATGCTATTTTTCTTGACTTCCGGAAGGCGTTCGATACAGTTCCGCACTGTCGCCTGATAAACAAAGTAAGAGCCTACGGAATATCAGACCAGCTGTGTGGCTGGATTGAAGAGTTTTTAGCAAACAGAACACAGCATGTTGTTATCAATGGAGAGACGTCTACAGACGTTAAAGTAACCTCTGGCGTGCCACAGGGGAGTGTTATGGGACCATTGCTTTTCACAATATATATAAATGACTTAGTAGATAGTGTCGGAAGTTCCATGCGGCTTTTCGCGGATGATGCTGTAGTATACAGAGAAGTTGCTGCATTAGAAAATTGTAGCGAAATACAGGAAGATCTGCAGCGGATAGGCACTTGGTGCAGGGAGTGGCAACTGACCCTTAACATAGACAAATGTAATGTATTGCGAATACATAGAAAGAAGGATCCTTTATTGTATGATTATATGATAGCGGAACAAACACTGGTAGCAGTTACTTCTGTAAAATATCTGGGAGTATGCGTGCGGAACGATTTGAAGTGGAATGATCATATAAAACTAATTGTTGGTAAGGCGGGTACCAGGTTGAGATTCATTGGGAGAGTGCTTAGAAAATGTAGTCCATCAACAAAGGAGGTGGCTTACAAAACACTCGTTCGACCTATACTTGAGTATTGCTCATCAGTGTGGGATCCGTACCAGGTCGGGTTGACGGAGGAGATAGAGAAGATCCAAAGAAGAGCGGCGCGTTTCGTCACTGGGTTATTTGGTAACCGTGATAGCGTTACGGAGATGTTTAATAAACTCAAGTGGCAGACTCTGCAAGAGAGGCGCTCTGCATCGCGGTGTAGCTTGCTCGCCAGGTTTCGAGAGGATGCGTTTCTGGATGAGGTATCGAATATATTGCTTCCCCCTACTTATACTTCCCGAGGAGATCACGAATGTAAAATTAGAGAGATTAGAGCGCGCACGGAGGCTTTCAGACAGTCGTTCTTCCCGCGAACCATACGCGACTGGAACAGGAAAGGGAGGTAATGACAGTGGCACGTAAAGTGCCCTCCGCCACACACCTTTGGGTGGCTTGCGGAGTATCAATGTAGATGTAGATGTGTCGGTTTGGTCGCGCTGGTTACAACTGCAAGTAGATACGGGCGCGGCAGTTTCGTTGTTGAATGCACAAACTTATTCCGACCTTGGATCGCCCCCGTTGGCGCCAGTTTACCGGCGTCTATGCGGCTATGGTAAACAGTTCATTCCCCTGTTGGGTCAATTCACTACCGACGTGACTTACAAATCAGTCACTCAGCCTATTACTTTTATTGTTGTCAGTGATGCGAGCTCCGCTAACCTTTTTGGCCTGGATGCCTTTCAAGCTTTCGGATTTTCTATCGCTGACACCATACAGTTGGTCTCCGAAGACGTTCCCTATCAATCATTGGAATCTTTGATCTCAGACTTTCCAGATATTTTTGAGGAAGGCCTGGGGCGTGTTTCAGATTTTGAAGCTCACTTCACGTTGAAGGCGTCGGCTCGCCCGCGTTTTCTACGCGCGAGGCAGATCCCCTTGGCTCTCCGCCCTCAAGTAAAGGAAGAGCTAGACCGGCTGATAGCCCTAGTGGTCGTTCTTCCCATTTCTTCCAGTGAGTGGGCTTCGCCCCTCGTTATTGTAAGGAAGCCCTCGGGAAAATTACGTCTTTGTGGCGATTTCAAGGCCACCATTAATTCACAATTGGTGGTGGACACCTATCCTTTGCCTTGTGCTGATGAATTGTTCTCCACTGTGGCGGGAGGCCAATATTTTTCGAAAATCGATCTGTCGGAGGCTTATCATCAGATACCATTTGATGAGGACTTCAAACGGCTGGCGGTCGTCAACACTCTGTTTGGCCTTTACCAATACCAGCGGTTGGCCTTTGGAATATCCAGTGCCCCGGCGATATTCCAGCGTTATCTTGAGCATGTCACGTCGACAATCCCTCATTTTATTAATTACCTGGATGACATAATTGTCACAGGCCGCAGCACGAAGGAACACTTGCACAACCTTCGCACCCTCTTTCTCAAATTCTGGTCTGTGGGCTTGTGTTGCAACCTGCATAAGTCAACCTTCTTCCAACCATCCATTGAGTATGTGGGCTACACCATATCTCGGCACGGCATCCAGCCACTAGGAAGTTTGGTCCAAGGTATCGTCAACCTTCCTCAGCCTGCTTCGCTGAAAGAGTTACAAGCTTTTTTAGGCAAGATAGCCTATTACCACCGGTTCATTCCCAGGGCTTCCACTATAGCCCAACCCCTGTACTGCCTTCTGCACAAGGGTGTTCCTTTTGATTGGTCGCCTGCATGCGAGCGAGCGTTCACCTCGCTGAAGGGCCTCCTCACGTCAGCCCCTTGTTTGGCTACTTTTGATCCCCATAAGCCGTTGGTCCTGGCTACAGACGCTTCGCAGTATGGGGTGGGGGCGGTCCTGGCCCATCACAACGCAGATGGTTCCGAGCAACCACTGGCGTTTGCGTCTAAAACACTTAGTCCCGTGCAGGCCCATTACTCCCAGGTGGAAAAAGAGGCTTTGGCCATTGTCTACGCTGTTACCAAGTTTCACCCATTCTTGTATGGCACGAAGTTTCAGTTAATCACTGACCATAAGCCGTTAATATCGTTGTTTGGCCCCGCCTCTCAGATTCCGGATAGGGCGGCCCACATACTACAGCACTGGGCCTTGTTCCTCTCTAAGTACCATTATGACATTCATTTTCGCCCTACAGGACAGCATGCCAGCGCCGACGCTCTTTTCCATCTTCCGGTGGGCCCGGATCCTACGTTCGATTGAGAGGAGATTATGTGTTTTCATTTGGATGGGGCGTCCCGCCAAGCGGTTGATGGCTTCCTGATCACTAGTTCTCGAGTTGCCAGGGAAACGGCGACTGACCCGGTTCTCCGGCAAGTAGTTCGACTCATTCAGCAAGGGTGGTCTTCCCGCCCTCCGGGCCGGGCCTCGGACCCTCCTCGTAATTATTTTCTTCTACGCGACCGCCTCTCAGTCTTGGAAGGAGTTCTCCTTCTGGCTACCGATGATACAGCTCCTCGCGTGGTTGTTCCTGCAGGTTTACGAAGGGAGGTCCTCACGTTATTACATGCGGGGCACTGGGGTGTTTCCCGTACTAAAACCTTGGCTCGCAGACATGTGTACTGGCCCGGTATTGACAGAGAAATTGAGCACTTGGTGGCCGCCTGTTCCCAGTGTGCGAGCCAACAAGCATCTCCCAGGGCAGCGTTCTCTTCATGGCCGCCGGCAACCCAAGCGTGGGAACGTGTTCACATCGATTTTGCAGGCCCGTTTCTCAATGGCTTTTGGCTCATTGTCATTGATGCTTATTCCCGATTCCCATATGTGGTTCGCTGCTCCTCAACCACTTCAGAAGTTGCAATCCAGGCACTTGCAAAAATATTTTCTGTGGAAGGTCTGCCAATCACCCTGGTCTCGGACAATGGACCGCAGTTTATTTCGCAGACCTTCCAGGATTTTTGTAGGCACTTCGGTATTCGGCACGTTTGCTCTCCCCCCTTCCATCCACAATCGAATGGGGAAGCTGAGCACATGGTGCGCACATTTAAGACGCAGATGAAAAAGTATGTGCACAAATTTCCTGCAGAGGAAGCATTGACATTTCTCTTGAAGGCATACCGGACCACACCAATGGGAGAACGCAGCCCCGCTGAGCTCCTCCATGGGCGTCAACCTAGGACTCTGCTGCACCTCCTCCGGCCTAGTCCTCGCCAGTCTTCACAAAACGGAGTGCCTGGCTTTCCACTGGGTATGTCAGTCTGGGCCCGTGGGTTTGGTCGCAATCCACATTGGATACCGGCGATGGTCCTGCGCCGACATGGCTGCCAGCTCTACACCTTGCAGGCGGGGGCCGGGTGGTACGTCGTCACCAAAATCAGCTACGTCCACGTTCGGGCACCCACCCTCCGAAATCTCGGACACCGGCTTCCCCATTGCCGGCACCTGTGTTAGTTTCCCAGGGGACGTTACCTCCTCTCCCCGCTGTGACTCTGCCGCACTGCGATGGTTCTCAGCCTTGGCAGCCTCCAGTAGCTCCAGCACCGGCATCACCATCGTTCGAGATGCCACAGCGAGAGCCGGCCCCCCTAGCAGGCCCGGTTTCTCGGGAGGCTGGTTCACCTGGGGTCGTCCCTTCCCCTTCGTCCCCACCACTGGGTCTTGCCCCTCCCGAGGTGGAGCAGGATCCGGCGTTCGACAACTTGTCGCCCGTTCTGTCCCGGGCTCTGGTTGTGGGATGACAGAGGCCTCTTCGTGTGGGTCACTTCCAGCCGTATTCGAAGGTTCCGGCTCGAGGGTTGGCAGATCCCCTCGACTCCGGCCATCCAATGGATGTGGAGGTCATCGCTCCAGCCCGACACTCCACCTTCCGATGCAGTGGATCACAGTGGCTGTACCCCCAGAAGGAGGAGGAGTGCTGTAGCCACCAGAAAGATCACGGGAGGCGCACATTGGCACGGCGCGTCACGGACGGTAGTTGCTGCAAGTAGAGTCCCGTCCACCAGAGGGCACGCGAGAATTCGGACGTGACCTCTGCTGGCATAACAACAACAACTACAACAACAACTCTGGCAGCATGGGCCGGGCCCAGTCAGTTCACATCGGGCAGGTCTAGCAGACAGTTCCTGGTCGACACTAGGTGAAGTGCGACGGAAACGTGAATCGTGTTATTACAAGAAGCATACACTGTGAGAGTGCCAATGACCAAGCTGGTCTATGACCCCTTTGCCTCACTCGATTGACTACGCGAGCTTCTAGTATCTTGAGAATATTGAAAAACTTTGAAGAACTTCTAGAGTTTTTTTGAAACATTTTCTGCATAGGACAAAACAGAGGCAGGTGACAAATGTGCAGGCTACCTTGAGTCAATCTTACAATTCAAGACTTATTTCTGTTTACATCTTTATTGCCATGCAATGAAACCAGTAGAGGATGTCAATGAAAAAATTCAATGCCCTCATCTAAGTGTTGCTGATCTGGAAAAAACATATGATTGCTTGATTTGTATATGGAAGGCGTGATGGTTTTGAATGCTTTTGGGAATTGTGTTTAAAAGAAAAACTTTCAGAAGTTGATGGTCTTTCGCTTCCTCGGGATTGAAGTATACCAAAGAAGTATGAAAACAATGAAGCCAGCTCACTGCACACTTTTAAAACCCCAAAAGAATACTACAAAGCTATTTACATTGTAGTTTGTGAAACGGTGCAGTCTTGTATTACTGAGTGGTTTGCTTCAACTGGACTCACACAGGTCACTGCAGTTGAACAAGAGTGCTTGCTTTTAGTAAACGGAGGTGAAACAAATTTGGAAAAATCAACTGAGTTTTTCAAAAATGACCTAGACATTGAGAGACTGAGCTTACACTTGAATATGTTAGCCGCTATTGCTAGTAAAAAAACAACTGGTCTAAAAAAACGTGTGATGTAAGAAAGTACATTACACAAGAGCCTGCAGTTGGAGAAATGTTATGTGAAGCAGTTAAAAAAACTTTAAAACTCACTATTTTTCATCTAAAATTTAGAAAGTTTCCCGGGGCAAGGCCCACAGTATGGCACCTCCCCCCCCCCCCCCCCCCCTCAATATTTTTTTTTATAAGTCAGCACCCCTGTATAGAGCCCCTTTGGCAGATAGTAATCAGGGCTGGAAAGCAAGCCAATGTGCATTTGGTATGTCTGCCAGGGAGCCTCTTCCAAGATGTGGTGGCGGAATGCCTGCAGCTACCAAGCATGCATGGTACTGTCATCTGCAAGTTGTTGCTCACGTCACCACCAACAACGTTTGTGTCATGGGTTCTTAGGCCATCCTCAGTTCATACATACAGCTGGCAGAAGTGAAAGCTGCTGGCCTCACGCATGGAGTGCAGGCAGAGCTTGCAAATTGCAGCAATGTTTCCAGAGTTGATTGGGGTCCTTTGGTTTGGAGCCAAGTGGTGAGTCTCAACCAAAGGATTCATCAACTCTGTGACAGTCTTGGCTGCAGATTTCTACAACTGTGTTATCGGCTGGGGGTTAGTAGGACTCCTTTAATAGGTCAGCAGTGCACAATACAAAGGAAACATCTACTCAGGTAGCAGAGTACTTGTGGACTGCACATGAGGGTTTTGTATACTAGGTGGTAGATTGAGGTACTCTGATGATCACTCGCCAGTCAATATGCAGTAAGGGAAGTTAAACCACATTCAGAGAAAAAAGGCACTTCAACTGTCAAACTTTTATCAGTAAACTGTTGAAGTATTCAGAACAAAGTTCCTGAATTTACTGCCCTCCAAGAAAGTTCTCATGTTCACATTATTTTCTGGTCTCAGAGCTGGCTGAAACCAGAAGTGGAAAGCTCTGAGATATTTAGTGAGTCATGGAATGCATATTCAAAAGACAGATTAGACGCCGTAGAAGGGGGAGTGTTCATTGTAGTTGACAAAAATATTGTTTCTATTGAGGTCGAAGTTGAGTGTGACAGTGGAGTTATCTGCTCATGTATAACAGGTCTACGTGAAACCAAGTTAATCATTGCATGTTTTTACTGGCCTCGCGATTCTGCTTCTAGTGTCATTCAGAGAATGTATACAGTCAGTATCACGTAAATACCCAGATTATGCTTTACTAGCTGGGGCGAGTACAGACGGCGATGTCTAGGTACTCATTACAGGAGGTACAGACAGACAGTCATGTGAAGTAATGTTGAACTCAGTTTTATGAAAGCTGCCTTGAACACCTAATTCAACAGCCCAAACACAATGGAGCTATCTTAGACCTAACAGCTACAACTAGGCCAGAGTTTATCGACAGCACCAGCATAGAAAATGGGGATTAGCAATAATGTCACTATAGCAACTACAGTTATGAAAGTTAATAAATCAGTTAAGAAGGGTAGGAGAGTGTTTCTGCTAGAAAGAGGAGATAAGCAATGAACAAGCAGGAGATAAGCAGTTTTTAGAATTTCAGACAGTAAATTGATGTCACTTACTTCCAGTAATATGGATGTAGAGGAATTATGGGCAAAATTGAAGCAGACTGTAAATTGTAGTCCGAAGAATTATGTGCATAGTAAGTAAATTAAGACGGAAAAGACCCACCATGTTTTAATAACAAGATTTGGAAAATGCTGAGAAAAGAGAGGCTGTTGTTCTCACGGATCAAAAGAGAATGCACAAATGGTGACAAGTGAAGGTTGGTAGAAATTTGTGCATCTGTGATAAGAAAATTGGAAATTTGTGGTAAGCTCTTACGGGACTAACCTGCTGAGGTCATCAGTCCCTAAGCTTACACACTATTTAATCTTACTTAAACTAACTTATGGTAAGGACAACACACACACCCATTCCTAAGGGAGGACTCAAACCTCAGACAGGGGGGAGCCATGCAGACTGTGACAGGATGCCTCAGAGTATGATAAGATCTATGCACAAAGCAAACATCTACTACCACCATCACACCTTAGCAAAAGATCTGGCAGAGAACCTAGGAAAATTCTGGAACTGAGTAAAATCTCTATGTGGGTCTAAGGCTTCCATCCAGTCATCTGTTGACCAGTTTGGTGTGGCAGTCGAAGATAGCAAAGCAGACGTTAAAAGTTTTAAATTTCACACTCATGAAATCATTCAAGCAGGAGAATCATACAACAAACTGTCATTTGACTATCAAACAGATTCCCGTGTGGACAACATAGTAATAAGCATCCTCGGTGTAGAGAAACAACTGAAAAAGTTGAAAGGAAATAATTCATCATGTCCAGACAGAACCCCAATTCCATTTTTCAAAGTGTTCTATGGCACTGATCCTTTACTTAGCTTGCATTTATCATGAGTCACTCATTCAGTTCAAAGTCCCAAGCACCTGGAAAAAAGTGCAGCTGACTCCTGTGTATCAGGAGGGCAAAAGAATGGCCCTGCAAAATTACAGACCAATATCCCAAACGTCGGTTTGCCGCAGAATATTTGAACATTTTCTCAGTCTGAATATAATAAATTTTCTTGAGACCAAGACGCTTATCTCCACAAATCAGTGTGTTTTAGAAAACATCACTTGTCTGAAACTCAGATTGCCCTTTTCTCAAATGACATACTGTGAACTATGGATGAAGGGCAACAGTCTAATTCCATATTTCGAGATATCCAGAAAGCGTTTGACACAGTGCCCCATTGCAGGCTGTTGAAGAAGGTAAGAGCATATGGAATAGTTCACAGACATGTGTGTGGCTCGAAGACTTCTTAAGTTATAGAATCTAGTATGTTGTCCTCGAGAGCGAGTGTTCATTAGAAGCAAGGGCATTGTTGGGAGTGGTCCAGGATAGTGTGATAGGACTGCTATTATTCTCCTTTATACAGAAATGATTTGGTGGACAAGATAGGCAGTAATCTGTGATTGTTTGCTGATGGTGCTGTGGTGTATGGTAAGGTGTTGAAGTCGAGTGGCTGTAAAAGGATACAAGATGACTTATGTAAAACTCCTAGTTGGTGTGACGAATGGCAGCTAGCTCTAAATGTAGAAAAATATAAATTAATGTGGATTCATACAAAAAATAAAACCCATATGTTCACATACAGCATTATTAGTGTCCTGCTTCACACTGTCATGCCATATAAATATCTGGGCATAAAATTGCAAAGCAATATGAAATGGAACAAGCCCGTGAGGATTGTGGTAGGAAAGGCAAATGTCAGCTTCAGTTTATTGGGAAAATTCAAGGAAAGTGTGGTTCATCTGTAAAGGAGACTGCATATAGGACATTACTGTGACCTATTGCTGAGTACTGCTTGAGTGTTTGGGATCTGGACCAGGTCATATTAAAGGAAAATATTGAAGCAATTCAGAGGTGGGCTGCTAGATTTGTTATTAGTAGGTTTGAACAACATGCAGGTGTTACGGAGATGCTTCAGGAACTCAAATGGGAATCCCTGGAGGGAAGGTGACATTCTTTTCAAGGAACAATACTGAGAAAATTTGGAGAACTAGCATTTGAAGCTGACTGCAGAACGATTCTGTTGCCTCCAACTTTTACATTGTGTATAAGCATCATGAAGGTAAGAAATGAGAAATGAGGGTTCATATGCCATGTAGACAGATGTTTTTTCCCTTATCCTATTTGCAAGTGAAACAGGAAAGGAAATGTCTAGTAGTGTTATGGGGCACTCTACACTACACACCTCAAGGTGGATTGTGCATTACTGACATGCTGCAGAGGTAGATGTAGATGCAGGTCATGCCCCAGCCAGTGGCACCAAAATTATAAATACTCTTCACCTATCCTTGCTCGCAAAAGAATTTTAATTATGCATCCAAATGTGTAATCAATTAGAAACAAAATAGATGAAATAGATCTATTCCTGAATTCTAACCCATCACATGTTTTTTGCATAAATGAAAACTGGTTCATACTTGCTGAGACTGCTCTCTATATTCCACAAGGATTTGAATTAGCTATTTCATACCATAGTAGCAAAAGCAGAGATGGAAGAATTGCCATTTTTGTAGAAAAAACTTTAACACTGAATATGTAATACAAAAAAGTTGACCAGTTTTGCAAGGAACAACTTTTGAAATTGTTAAATCAACACAAACTGTAACCCATTTTGAAAACCTGTTAAGATCCAACAATCCAACAATGGTAATTGTGTGAATGACAAACCAAACCAATTAGAAGCATGCCTGGATAACAGAATCTCCAATTTGATGAAAGATGAATACGAATATCAAGTGACAGATCCTATGTTATATGGCTGACAGCTAATAGTGAAAACTATCCTATGCAGCAATCCAATCACATTACACAGCTAAAACAAAAATTATCTGAACTTGAATAGGACAGTTTATATACTTATGGCAAACAATGCTAACACTTTTAACTTATTTATTAATATACTACTGAGCTTAGTTCAAAGTTGTTGTCCACAAGTAACTAAAAATGTGAACATAGGTAATGTATCAAACAAAACAAAAAAAGAAAAAAAAAGCAGAACAACTGGTTCACACATGAAATGCATAATTTGAGGAACACCGTCACTGGCCTGCATAAAGTGCTAAAACTGGTAAACTAGAATCAAAACAGAGGTACAAAGAAACAGAAACAGTAAGAATCACAGGATTGAAATCAGACAGCAAAGTAAAGAGCCAATGATACTTTCATTGAAAGGAAATACAAGCCAACAATCATGTCAAAAGCACTTTAAAGATCTAAACAACTTGACAGTACATCTGTTATGTTAAAACGTGTCCTCTTTCCACAAAAGTCTGGTAAATATATTATGTTGCACAACAGCAACCCATTCCCATGAAACCAGAAAAGAAATAACCAAAACATAGAATTTACAAGACTGTGAAAGATCCAAAGTAGTTTTAAAAACATGAGAATGAAGCTATATAACAAGCTACCACCATCAATGAGAGACATCCTTAATGATATTTTCAAGAAGCACATTCATAAATTGTTACTGGATAAGCATGTTTATAGTGTTAAGGAAAGTGAGTGTACATAAGTGTATTTATAGTGTTAAGGAATCTGTATGTGCATAGTAAATCTCCTCAAGCCGATGTATTGTTAAACCCATCACTTCCTGTAAAAATTAAGCTATCTGAAGGTGATAAAAATTTGCCTTGTGCTTCATGCCATGTGTTGTTGCTGACTGCTTAACTGTTAGCCATCTGAACCTGCCATGTACTAAATCATTCCTGTGTCCATCTCTATGTTGGTTCAAACTATCTGCTTCCCATGGACTGAAGTTTATTTTCCTCTCAAAGGGTTCTGTTCCCAACTATTATCAAGCTACTGTCAGCCTACCTGCACTAAACCTATAGTGTAGCTGTATTGACATACCTGTGCGCATACTAGCCTTGGTTTACCACAGTGGCATGGAATCTTATGAACACCAAGCACTCTCAGCCCCATACAATCTTTGTTAGTCCCGTACAAAATTTAATAGAACCAAAACTTGCACTAATCTTGACCGGCAGACAAAATACAGTTTCAATGATAAAGCTTCTTAAATTCCCCCTATCCTAGATCATAAGCTTCCAGTAAATGGAAGAAAAGTAACTAATGTCAATTCATCATCTTGCTGCACTTCTAGTAATGGCCAGAACTGCGAGACTCGACTTATCTGCTTCTCGGAAAAATCATTCAGACTAAAGAACCCCAGTATGTTGATATGGTGGATGACAGCCTGCCCATGCAAACAATGGTCTATATGTGTAGATCTCTGATAAATTAAACGCTGTACCCCAGAATGCCATCAATAATTATCTAAGACGTGGACATCTGAAAAATGGTAGCTTTCCAACAATTTCCATCTCCCCAAAGTCCTCCATACATAAGTTAGCAATTAAAGATAAGGTGCTACCTATAGCCATTTCATCAGCCTGTTCATGAAACTTGTCTTTAAACAGGAAGTAAGTTGAAGTAAGCACATGATGACAGTACCAACATTTTCACATACAGCATTGCATTGGTTAAACTCAATAATTCTTCAAATGGGACACACATAAACAAGGAAACAACATCAAACCTTAAAAATGTATTACTGCACTAAAATGGACTTTTTCCTTGTACTCTTGCCAGATGTATTGACAGATCAATAAATATAATTACACATATATCCAATAAGTACAGTTGGCGTGGCATGGGGTGGTACACCCGTTGGCATCACATCACCTAGGTAAACAACAGCAGCAGATTTAAGGACTGGCCTATACCATCTTGGCATCAGTTGTCTCAGCTCACTGATGAGTGCTACATGGTCTCCAGTGGACTTGTTTATGGTGAGCTTGTGATACTTGGCTACTTTCTGGACAGAGATTTGGACTTTGTTACTCCCTGTTCTCAACATTTGGCTTGCACACAGATGTGTTTATTCCTCTAATGTGTAGATGGCTCCATTTTCCATTTGACTGCGTGTTGTGCCTTTTGTGAGTGAACTGTCAGTGAGTGTGAGCACTGAGAGAGCATTTTTATGCTGCCAGTAGCAGATCACATCAGTTCCATGGAGCGTGGTGTAGCTTCTTTCCCACTGGAAGCAACAGAAGAGGTTTCCCACAAAACCTGTAGAGTACTTACTAAGGTGGCAATGCTAATATTCAACACCTCCAATGGATAATGAATATCACTGAGAAATCTGCAGGAAACAAGGAAAATATAGCTTTGCCAGTTAACAAGGGCAAGACTACAGTCCTAATTTCACATGTGGACTACAGTAAGAAGATTTTTGATGAAACTTCCTGGCAGATTAAAACTGTGAGCCAAATCCAGACTGTAACTTGTGACCTCTGCCTTTTTTTGGGAAAGTGCTCTACCAAGTGAACTACCCAACCATGCTCCACAAACTTTCCTCACAGCTTTATTTAGCACACCTACAAGAAAGGATATTGCAGAGAAATTGCTTAGCCAAAGCTTGGGGGATGTTTCCAGACAGAAATTCTCACTCTGCAGCAGCATATTTGCTGATATGAAATTTTATATGGGATTAAAGCTGTGTGCCTGGCCAAGACTCGAACTAAGGATGTCTTTTGCAGGCAAGTGCTCTACCAACTGAGCTATCCAAGCATGATTCATGGCCTGTCCTCACAGTTCAACTTCTACCAGTATCTCATCTCCTACCTTCCAAACTTCAGAGAAGCTCTTCTGTGAAACTTACAGGACCAGGTCTCCTAGAAGAAAGGATATTGAGGAGACATGGCTTAGCCACAGACTGTGGGGTGTTTCTAGAATGAAATCTGCACTTTTCTCAATGAATCAAGATTGCCATGTAATATCATTATGGGTCTAAAAACACAAGGAGCAGTGCCACTGTGACTATAAGGCCTTCCTAATGTAACCAAGGATGAAATTCCTCTAATATTCATAGTTAGTAATACTGGCACATCTACATACCAGCTGACAAAATACTTGAAACGCATTTTCAGTGAATATCTGTTGATATGCAAATGCAAAATCTGCAACACTACTGACTTTGTACATCACCTCAGTCAACTGCAGCTCCAGAATACAGCTATTATTGTATATTTTCAATGCAGGCTCTCTTTTTAAGAGAGTTCCACTTCCTGGTTCCTTGGAACTAATCGTGGAAAACTCCGAAGATTGTTTCTCAGAACTTTTTAGGCATGTTCTGACATCTACTTATTTCCTGTTTGATGCAAAATATTATGAACAATCTGATGGGATTGTGATGTATAGTTCATTATTGCCTGTCACGGTGAACCTGTACAGGGAACACTTTTAGGCAAAGGGACTAGAATCTTCCAAGCTGAAACCAACATGCTTCTACAAGTATCAGTTTGTGGGCGACACATTTGTGGTGGGGCCACTTGAACCAGGAGAGTTCTGAGACTGCCTGAAACATTTAAACTCTACCTATCATAATACAAAATTTATAATGGAACTTGAAGAAGAGGGCCAGCTACTTTTCCTTGATATGTTAAGAGAGAAGAACAGGTCCCTGCATCACAGTGTATACAGAAAACCTTTGCACACTGACCTCTATCTCCACATCTCGAGCCATCACCATTTGTTACAAAGAAATTTGGTCTAAAGACTCTGATCCATATAATTCAAACACTTGCAGTTAAGGAGAGCCTTGCGGAAGATTACAATACCTATTAGTAGTGTCCTGAAGGTATGGGTAATAAAGATCATGAGACCGAACAGGCAATGTGGCCTAAATCAAGAAAGGCTGAGAAAGAGGCTGAGATCAAGACGAAGGAAGAGAAGCCAAAAATTGCTTATCTACCTTAAGCTGGCCCACTATCTATGCTGTGTGTTACAACCAAGATGATGACCAGCTTTTCAAGCTGTGGAAAAAACAGCTCAATCAGCTTCATGGGCTCTTACAGAAGCTGGCGGATTCAGCCTGTGTATAACTGCTTCTTGCAGTCAAGGTTTAACAAAGCTCTAAAGGACTGGAAAGCATATCAAAATCAGGCAGCATTTCATTCCCAGGTGACTGCCATAAAGTGCCCTGAGAGACAGTGAGTTTTTTCATTTTCTACAAACCCATAGCTCTATTATTTTGTCCAAAACCTGGACTCTTCGAACCTTCAGAACAGGCCTTACTACTATTAACTTGCTTTTCAGTAAACACTATGAAAAAAAGAAATGAAACAGCATGTGATTCCCACTCATTTAGAGTTCCTCCAACATTCCAAGGCAACATCTTACAATTGTGCACCAATGAGCAAAGACCTGTGTAAAATCCAAGTTTATGTGTTCTTGTGGAAAATCAAATACAGAATCATTCATATGTGATAATGGTAATCAGATTAGCACTGGACAATGAAGTGCATTATCAATCATTAAAACAATCAGACTTTTCTTTAGCTGAAGTTTTGAATGTTTCCAGGGCTTTCAAGGTCTCATATGGAGCTCAGGCTATGTTTTCCACAGAATACGATACACCAGAATTGTTATCTTAATTAGTAATGTGGCACAACGCAGATCATCTGACAAAAATTGCAAAATGTCATGCAATCAAAGTGGAAATGGAGCAGCCCCAGCTTGACCAGTCAAACATCAAACCCTGTGCCATCAAAGTTTATTAGCTCAATCTCGGTGACATTTACATAAGCTTCCCAGGTGCCCTGATTGTTTTCCTTTATATGCTGTCAACAGTACTTTCGCCAGGGCCACCAATTGAATGTCTGTAAGTTGACTGAGCCATCGGTAGCCAAGTGCATCAATGCAAATGAATGACATCAGAGATACAAGGGTAGCACCACACCACTTTACTCTATCAGCAACAGTTCGTGGTATTCCAGTTTTATTTTTGGTCCCAGACCTCAGTCTCCATTAATCATCCTATGATCTCTGATTGTGGACTCCACCCTCAAAATCAGTAGCAGCTCAGCTGCCGACTAGCACTCTTCTTGAAATTCCAATAGTAGACCAGATAGTTCTAGAATTAACATGTAATCAAGTAACCAGAAACCTTAATTTCTTTGGAGTGGCAGAGCAGTGAGTGAGAAATATTTTTAGCCTCAATGCATATACAGCATCTGTGTTTCCCACAAAATACTTTGTCCATCCAATTCATAATGCTGTCACATGTGCAGAGTTGGATTCTTCATGTCTTCAGTATGCTGCCTTGTTTCCTTCATGCCTGGGAAAGGCTTCTAATTTTTTCACCCACATTGCATTAAATAGTCAGTGTATCAAAGTTTTTAAAAGTCTGACTGATATCTTTAGCCTTGCAGGATGAAAAAGCAGAACTGAATTGCTTAGAGGAATTACAAGTGCTATCCCAAATTCCCTGTAGCAGATGGGTATAACATTTAGTTCTTGTTCATAAGTGTGGTAGTGTGTTACACATTTGTGGGGACTCCAAAAATCCAGTACACAGTTGATAAGCGACTTGTACCTCCTTCCATCTCCTCATAAATTATTTTCAAAGTTGACATTTCATAATGCACCAATTATCTGGACGAATTTAGTACAAAAGTTCTGGAAGAATGTGAAAAAAATGCAGCAGTAAGAGAGACCACTCACAGAATAGCAGAAGCACTGAGGCTTCAACAGGCACACACAAAAGAAAGAGAAAACCTGCTAGCTTTTTGCATCAATCCTTTCTCAAGCTAGAGCACACACACACACACACACACACACACACACACACACACACACACACACACACAGATATATATCCTTTTCAATCTTTGGTACTGAATTATGAGAAATGGCTGCTACATTCTCTGACTTTGGCTTAAGGCCTTTCTGTCTAAGGTTATAGCCTATATACTTATTAGTAGCCTGAAAGAAGGTACATATTTTGACACTTTAACCTGCCTTTCAAAAGGACTGAAAATGATCACCAGAGATTCGATATATTCTCCTCGTGAGTTCTTCCTGTCACCATTATTTGATCCATATAACTATGAAAAGTTTGGGAGCAAAAGAAACCACTCATTGAATAGCCAAAATGTTGAGTCATTGATAGGCATAAACAAAAGAAAAATAAAACTTGCTAGCTTTCTGAACACCTACATAATGCTGGCTAGGGGAACAGTGCTGTGATTGCAGGTGGACTGTGTGGGGTGGGTATTGTTTCGAATGGGGTGCATAGACGGGGTGAGAGGTGGGCTGCAGGAAGAGGGTTTGGGGTGGGTAGCTAATGGATTGAAGGGAAGCAGCTGCTTTGCTGGTTAGGAATGAGGGAGGGATGAGTGGCAGGAGTACATGCAAGGTGTGTGATGCACAAGCACTGGAGACAGTGGATAGTAGCGCACAATGCAGGTGACATGGAGGTGTGAAATGGGAGGTGGTGATGGAACAGAGGAAGCAGAAACTGTTGGACAGAGGGTGTTGGAGACAGTGTATTAATGGAGATTGAGAACGTCCTTATGTCCATGGCCTCACAATTATCGAGCATTACTTCTCCCAGTGTCCTTAAGATTCCAAACCAGTTACCTCATTCCTCATACTCGTTCCCAACTACCTCCTCACACAGAAATACTACACCTTTGAGGGGGAGGCACAGCCTATAAATAAATCTGCAGCCTGTATGGCCCTGTTCTATACCAAACTTTGTATGGACCATAGAGATGACACCTTCCTGGGCTCCCAAAACTCCAAACCCTCTGTCTGATTCAGGTTCGTTGGTGATAACTTAATGATATGAACTCAGGGCCAAGACATCCTATCCTCATTCCTCTACATCAACACCTAGTCCCCCATCTACTTCACCTGGTCCTCCTCAACCCAATTTATCACCTTCTTTGACATTAACCTCCACTTCTCCGATGGCCCCACTCACAACTCTATTTATATTAAACCCTAAAACCACTTTCACCTTCCCACACCAAAAACGTTCTTCCCATACAATCTCACCAACCATGGATGGTGTACTCACAGTGATGAGAACGCTCTTGCAGAGTATGCTGAATGTCTCATGAAGGTCTTCAGAGACAGGCACTATCTCCCAAACCTTGTCCACAAACAGATTTTCCATGCAATATCTCCACAATTCCCTAAACCTCCCACTCAAGATCTTTCCCATCCCCCCTAAGGTGGTATTCTATCACCCACCCAACCTACACAACATCCTAGATCTAGTCCATCCATACACCATTCCCACTCCCAACCATTGGCCATATGGTTCTATCAGAGACATGGACACATGTGGAAGCAGCTATATTGTACACCAAATCTGTAGCCATTACGGCACAGATTTTTATGTTGGTATGACAACCAACCAGCTGTCCATCACAATCAATGGCCACTGCCATACTTTTGCCAAGAACAAAGTTGACCACTCAGTGGCACAACATGCAGCCGAGCACAGCAAGTTTGATTTTGGGCTATCTGGATCCTTCCCTATATACCAGTTTTTCAACACTACACAATGTCTGTTATACTTGAAACACATCCTTTGCTCCCATAACACTCCTGACCTCAGTCTCCATTAAGCCACTGACCCCACACTCTTCACCCAACAGTTTCCCCTTCGTGTGTCCTGCCACCCCCCCTCTCTCAATTCACATCCCCACATGACCTACATTGTGCACCGCTTCCCACTGGTTGTGATACCTGTGCATCACATTCCTAGCCCATACACCCCTCCCTCCCACATTCCTAATCAGCAAACTAGCTGCCTCCCTCCAAGCTGCTAGCTACCCACCCCAGTCTCTCTTCCTGCCTCCAGCATCTCCCTTCCTCTACCCACTCCACCTGACACCACCCCCATCCCACAGTGGCTCAGGTGTGTGTGTGTGTGTGGGAAACATTCCACGTGGGAAAAATATATCTAAAAATAAAGATTCTGTAACTTACCAAATGAAAGCGTTGGTGCGTTGATAGAAACAATAACAAACACAAACACACACACAAATTTCAAGCTTTCGCAACCCACGGTTGCCTCATCAGGAAAGAGGGAAGGAGAGGGAAAGACAAAAGGATGTGGGTTTTAAAATTTTATATATATATATATATATATATATATATATATGTGTGTGTGTGTGTGTGTGTGTGTGTGTGTGTGTGTGTGTGTGTGTGTGTGTATATATATATATATATATATATGTCTAAAAAGAAAGATGATGAAACTTACCAAACAAAAGCGCTGGCAGGTCGATAGACACACAAACAAACACAAACATACACACAAAATTCTAGCTTTCGCAACCCATGGTTGCCTCGTCAGGAAAGAGGGAAGGAGAAGGAAAGACAAAAGGATATGGGTTTTAAGGGAGAGGGTAAGGAGTCATTCCAATCCCGGGAGCGGAAAGACTTACCTTAGGGGGAAAAAAGGACAGGTATACACTCGCACACACACACATATCCATCCACACATACACAGACACAAGCAGACATTTGTAAAGGCAAAGAGTTTGCCCAAAATATATATATATATACAAAAAACACAGATGATGTGCCCCACCGAACAAAAGCGCCAGCACGTCGACAGACACACAAACAAACACAAACACACACAGACACACACGAAACTCAAGCCCTCGCAACAAACTGCCGCCCCATCAGGAAAGAGGGAAAGACAAAAGGATGCGGGCTTCAAGGGAGAGTGCAAGGAGCCACCCCAATCCCGGGAGCGGAAAGACCCACCTTAGGGGAAAAAGGACAGGCACACACTCGCACACACACACACATCCATCCGCACATACACAGACACAAGCAGACATTTGTTGTTGTTGTTGTTGTGGTCTTCAGTCCTGAGACTGGTTTGATGCAGCTCTCCATGCTACTCTATCCTGTGCAAGCTTCTTCATCTCCCAGTACCTACTGCAACCTACATCCTTCTGAATCTGCTTAGTGCATTCATCTCTTGGTCTCCCTCTACGATTTTTACCCTCCACACTGCCCTCCAATGCTAAATTTGTGATCCCTTGATGCCTCAAAACATGTCCTACCAACCGATCCCTTCTTCTAGTCAAGTTGTGCCACAAACTTCTCTTCTCCCCAATCCTACTCAATACCTTCTCATTAGTTACGTGATCTACCCACCTTATCTTCAGCATTCTTCTGTAGCACCACATTTCGAAAGCTTCTATTCTCTTCTTGTCCAAACTAGTTATTGTCCATGTTTCACTTCCATACATGGCTACACTCCTTACAAATACTTTCAGAAACGACTTCCTGACACTTAAATCTATACTCGATGTTAACAAATATCTCTTCTTCAGAAACACTTTCCTTGCCATTGCCAGTCTACATTTTATATCCTCTCTACTTCGACCATCATCAGTTATTTTACTCCCTAAATAGCAAAACTCATTTACTACTTTAAGTGCCTCATTTCCTAATCTAATTCCCTCAGCATCACCCGACTTAATTTGACTACATTCCATTATCCTCGTTTTGCTTTTGTTGATGTTCATCCTATATCCTCCTTTCAAGACACTGTCCATTCCATTCAACTGCTCTTCCAAGTCCTTTGCTGTCTCTGACAGAATTACAATGTCATCAGCGAACCTCAAAGTTTTTACTTCTTCTCCATGAATTTTAATACCTACTCCAAATTTTTCTTTTGTTTCCTTTACAGCTTGCTCAATATACAGATTGAATAACATCGGGGAGAGGCTACAACCCTGTCTCACTCCTTTCCCAACCACTGCTTCCCTTTCATGCCCCTCGATTCTTATAACTGCCATCTGGTTTCTGTACAAATTGTAAATAGCCTTTCGCTCCCTGTATTTTACCCCTGCCACCTTCAGAATTTGAAAGAGAGTATTCCAGTTAACATTGTCAAAAGCTTTCTCTAAGTCTACAAATGCTAGAAACGTAGGTTTGCCTTTTCTTAATCTTTCTTCTAAGATACGTCGTAAGGTTAGTATTGCCTCACGTGTTCCAACATTTCTACGGAATCCAAACTGATCTTCCCCGAGGTCCGTTTCTACCAGTTTTTTCATTCGTCTGTAAATAATTCGCGTTAGTATTTTGCAGCTGTGACTTATTAAACTGATAGTTCGGTAATTTTCACATGTGTCAACACCTGCTTTCTTTGGGATTGGAATTATTATATTCTTCTTGAAGTCTGAGGGTATTTCGCCTGTCTCATACATCGTGCTCACCAGATGGTAGAGTTTTGTCATGACTGGCTCTCCCTTGGCCATCAGTAGTTCTAATGGAATGTTGTCTACTCCCAGGGCATTGTTTCGACTCAGGTCCTTCAGTGCTCTGTCAAACTCTTCACGCAGTATCTTATCTCCCATTTCGTCTTCATCTACATCCTCTTTCATTTCATAATATTGTCCTCAAGTACATCGCCCTTGTATAAACCCTCTATATACTCCTTCCACCTTTCTGCCTTCCCTTTTTTGCTTAGAACTGGGTTGCCATCTGAGCTCTTGATATTCATAAAAGTGGTTCTCTTCTCTCCAAAGGTCTCTTTAATTTTCCTGTAGCCAGTATCTATCTTACCCCTAGTAAGACAAGCCTCTACATCCTTACATTTGTCCTCTAGCCATCCCTGCTTAGCCATTTTGCACTTCCTGTCGATATCATTTTTGAGACGTTTGTATTCCTTTTTGCCTACTTCATTTACTGCATTTTTATATTTTCTCCTTTCATCAGTTAAATTCAATATTTCTTCTGTTACCCAAGGATTTCTATTAGCCCTCATCTTTTTACCTACTTGATCGTCTGCTGCCTTCACTACTTCATCCCTCAGAGCTACCCATTCTTCTTCTTCTGTATTTCTTTCCCCCATTCCTGTCAATTGTTCCCTTATGCTCTCCCTGAAACTCTCTACAACCTCTGGTTCTTTCAGTTTATCCAGGTCCCACCTCCTTAAATTCCCACCTTTTTGCAGTTTCTTCAGTTTCAATCTGCAGTTCATAACCAATAGATTGTGGTCAGAATCCACATCTGCCCCAGGAAATGTCTTACAATTTAAAACCTGGTTCCTAAATCTCTGTCTTACCATTATATAATCTATCTGATACCTTCTATTATCTCCAGGCTTCTTCCAGGTATACAACCTTCTTTTATGATTCTTGAACCAAGTGTTAGCTATGATTAAGTTATGCTCTGTGCAAAATTCTACAAGGCGGCTTCCTATTTCATTCCTTCCCACAAATCCATATTCACCTACTATGTTTCCTTCTCTCCCTTTTCCTACTGACGAATTCCAGTCACCCATGACTATTAAATTTTCGTCTCCCTTCACTACCTGAATAATTTCTTTTATCTCGTCATACATTTCATCTATTTCTTCATCATCTGCAGAGCTAGTTGGCATATAAACTTGTACTACTGTAGTAGGCATGGGCTTTGTGTCTATCTTGGCCACAATAATGCGTTCACTATGCTGTTTGTAGTAGCTAACCCGCACTCCTATTTTTTTATTCATTATTGAACCTACTCCTGCATTACCCCTATTTGATTTTGTATTTATAACCCTGTAATCACCTGACCAAAAGTTTGTTCCTCCTGCCACCGAACTTCACTAATTCCCACTATATCTAACTCTAACCTATCCATTTCCCTTTTTAAATTTTCTAACCTTCCTGCCCGATTAAGGGATCTGACATTCCACGCTCCGATCCGTAGAACACCAGTTTTCTTTCTCCTGATAACGACGTCCTCCTGAGTAGTCCCCGCCCGGAGATCCGAATGGGGGACTATTTTACCTCCGGAATATTTTACCCAAGAGTACGCCATCATCATTTAATCATACAGTAAAGCTGCATGTCCTCGGGAAAAATTACGGCTGTAGTTTCCCCTTGCTTTCAGCCGTTCGCAGTACCAGCACAGCAAGGCCGTTTTGGTTAATGTTACAAGGCCAGATCAGTCAATCATCCAGACTGTTGCCCCTGCAACTACTGAAAAGGCTGCTGCCCCTCTTCAGGAACCACATGTTTGTCTGGCCTCTCAACAGATACCCCTCCGTTGTGGTTGCACCTACGGTACAGCCATCTGTATCGCTGAGGCACGCAAGCCTCCCCACCAACGGCAAGGTCCATGGTTCATGGGGGGAAAGCAGACATTTGGCCTTTACAAATTGTGTGTATGTATGTGTTTGTTTATATATATATATATTTTTTTTTTGTCATAATACAGTACCAAAGAGTATACAAACAAAGATGCTGTAACTTACCAAACGAAAAAGCGTTGGTATGTTGATAGAGACAATAAAAAACACACAAACACACACACAAATTACAAGCTTTTGCAACCCAAGGTTGCTTCATCAGGAAAGAGGGAAGGAGAGGGAAAGACGAAAGGATGCGGGTTTTAAGGGAGAGGGTAAGGAGTCATTCCAATCCCGGGAGCGGAAAGACTTACCTTAGGGGGAAAAAAGGGGGACAGGTATGCACTCGCACACATACACATATCAATCCGCACATGTACAGACACAGGCAGACATATGTAAATGCAAAGAGGTTGCCCAACCCCATCCTTCATGAAATCCTCCCCACTCCACCAAGAGTGTCTTTCCGCCATCCACCTAACCTTCGTAATCTCTTGGTTCATCCCTACGAAATCCCCAAACCATCTTCCCTGCCCTCTGGCTCCTACCCTTGTAACCGCCACTGGTGTAAAACAAGTCCCATGCACCCCCCCACAACCACCTACTCCAGTCCTGAAACCAGGAAGGTGTACACGATCAAAGGCAGAGCCACGTGTGAAAGCACCCACGTGAATTACCAACTGACGTGCCTACACTGTGAAGCCTTCTATGTGGGAATGACCAGCAACAAACTGTCCATTTGCATGAACGGACACAGGCAGACAGTGTTTGGTGGTAATGAGGGTCACCCTGTGGCTAAACATGCCTTGGTGCACAGCCAGCACATCTTGGCACAGTGTTACACCATCTGGGTTATCTGGATACTTTCCACTGACACCAACCTATCAGAACTCTGGAGATGGGAACTTGCCCTTCAATACATTCTCTCTTTCCATTACCCACCAGGCCTGAACCTCTGCTAATTTCAAGTTGCCGCCCCTCGTACATCACCTGTCATTCAACAACATCTTTGCCTCTATACTTCCACCTTGACTGACATCTCTGCCCAACCTCTTTGCATTTACATATGTCTGCCTGTGTCTGTATATGTGCGGATGGATATGTGTGTGTGTGCAAGTGTATATCTGTCCTTTTTCCACCTAAGGTAAGTCTTTCCGCTCCCGGGATTGGAATGACCCCTTACCCTCTCCCGTAAAACCCACATCCTTTCGTCTTTCCCTCTCCTTCCCTCTTTCCTGATGAAGCAACCATGGGTTGCGAAAGCTTGAAACCTGTGTGTGTTTTTGTGTGTGTTTTTTTTTGTCTATCTACCAGCGCTTTCTCATTTGGTGAATCACAGCATCTTTGTTTTTTAATATATTTTTCCCATGTGGAATGTTTCTTTCTATTGTATATATACATCTACATCTACATCCATACTCCACAAGCCACCTGATGGGGTGTGGTGGAGGGTACCTTGAGTACCTCTATTGGTTCTCCCTTCTATTCCAGTCTCATATTGTTCGTGGAAAGAAGGATTGTCGGTATGCTTCTGTGTGGGTTCTAATCTCTCTGATTTTATCCTCATGGTCTCTTCGCGAGGTATACGTAGGAGGGAGCAATATACTGCTTGACTCTTTGGTGAAGGTATGTTCTCGAAACTTTAACAAAAGCCCGTACCAAGCTACTGAGCGTCTCTCCTGCAGTCTTCCACTGAAGTTTATCTATCATCTCCGTAATGCTTTCGCGATTACTAAATTATCCTTTAACGAAGCACGCTGCTCTCTGTTGGATCTTCTCTATCTCTTCTATCAACCCTATCTGGTATGAATCCCACATTGCTGAGCAGTATTCAAGCAGTGAGCGAGCAAGCGTACTTCCTTTGTTTTCGGATTGCATTTCCTTAGGATTCTTCGAATGAATCTCAGTCTGGCATCTGCTTTACCGACGATAAACTTTAGACGATCATTCCATTTTAAATCACTCCTAATACGTTGTTGTTGTTGTGGTCTTCAGTCCTGAGACTGGTTTGATGCAGCTCTCCATGCTACTCAATCCTGTGCAAGCTTCTTCATCTCCCAGTACCTACTGCACCCTACATCCTTCTGAATCTGCTTAGTTTATTCATCTCTTGGTCTCCCTCTACAATTTTTACCCTCCACGCTGCCCTCCAATACTAAATTGGTGATCCCTCGATGTCTCAGAACATGTCCTACCAACCGATCCCTTCTTCTAGTCAAGTTGTGCCACAAGCTCCTCTTCTCCCCAATTCTATTCAATATTTCCTCATTAGTTATGTGATCTACCCATCTAATCTTCAGCATTCTTCTGTAGCACCACATTTCAAAAGCTTCTATTCTCTTCTTGTCTAAACTATTTATCATCCACGTTTCACATCCATACATTCCTACACTCCATACAAATACTTTCAGAAACGACTTCCTGACACTTAAATCTATACTCGATGTTAACAAATTTCTCTACTTCAGAAACGCTTTCCTTGCCATTGCCAGTCTACATTTTATATCCTCTCTACTTCGACCATCATCAGTTATTTTGCTCCCCAAATACCAAAACTCATTTACTACTTTAAGTGTCTCATTTCCTAATCTAATTCCCTCAGCATCACCCGACTTAATTCTACTACATTCCATTATCCTCGTTTTGCTTTTGTTGATGTTTATCTTATATCCTCCTTTCAAGACACTGTCCATTCCGTTCAACTGCTCTTCCAAGTCCTTTGTTGTCTCTGACAGAATTACAACGTCACTGGCGAACCTCAAAGTTTTTATTTCTTCTCCATGGATTTTAATACCTACTCCGAACTTTTCTTTTGTTTCCTTTATTGCTTGCTCAATATACAGATTGAATAACATTGGGGATAGGCTACAACCCTGTCTCACTCCCTTCCCAACCACTGCTTCCCTTTCATGTGCCTCGACTCTTATAACTGCCATCTGGTTTCTGTACAAATTGTAAATAGCCTTTCGCTCCCTGTATTTTACCCCTGCCGCCTTCAGAATTTGAAAGAGAGTATTCCAATCAACATTGTCAAAAGCTTTCTCTAAGTCTACAAATGCTAGAAATGTAGGTTTGCCTTTCCTTAATCTTTCTTCTAAGATAAATCGTAGGGTCAGTATTGCCTCACGTGTTCCAACATTTCTACGGAATCCAAACTGATCTTCCCCGAGGTCGGCTTCCCTCAGCTTTTCCATTCATCTGTAAAGAATTCGCGTTAGTATTTTGCAGCTGTGACTTATTAAACTGATAGTTCGGTAATTTTCACATCCGTCAACACCTGCTTTCTTTGGGATTGGAATTATTATATTCTTCTTGAAGTCTGAGGGATTTTCGCCTGTCTCATACATCTTGCTCACCAGATGGTAGAGTTTTGTCAGGACTGGCTTTTCCAAGGCTGTCAGTGGTTCTAATGGAATATTGTGTACTCCGGGGGCCTTGTTTCAACTCAGGTTTTTCAGTGCTCTGTCAAACTCTTTATGCAGTATCATATCTCCCATTTCATCTTCATCTACATCCTCTTCCATTTCCATAATATTGTCCTCAAGAACATCGCCCCTGTATAGACACTCTATATACGCCTTCCACCTTTCTGCTTTCCCTTCTTTGCTTAGAACTGGGTTTCCAACAAAGCTCTTGATATTCATGCAAGTGGTTCTCTTTTCTCCAAAGGTCTCTTTAATTTTCCTGTAGGCAGTATCTATCTTACCCCTAGTGAGATAAGCCTCTACATCCTTACATTTGTCCTCTAGCCATCCCTGCTTAGCCATTTTGCACTTCCTGTCGACCTCATTTTTGAGACGTTTGTATTCCTTTTTACCTGCTTCATGTACTGCATTTTTATATTTTCTCCTTTCATCAATTAAATTCAATATTTCTTCAGTTACCCAAGGATTTCTACTAGCCCTCATCTTTTTACCTATTTGATCCTCTGCTGCCTTCACTATTTCATCCCTCAAAGCTACCCATTCTTCTTCTACTGTATTTCTTTCCCCCATTCCTGTCAATTGTTCCCTTATGCTCTCCCTGAAACTCTGTACAACCTCTGGTTCTTTCAGTGTGTACTCCCAGATAATTTATGGAATTAACTGCTTCCAGTTGCTGACCTGCTATTTTGTAGCTAAATGATAAGGGATCTATCTTTCTATGTATTCGCAGCACATTACACTTGTCTACATTGAGATTCAATTGCCATTCCCTGCACCATGTGTCAATTTGGTGCAAATCCTCCTGCATTTCAGTACAATTTTCCATTGTTACAACCTCTCGATATACTACAGCATCATCTGCAAAAAGCCTCAGTGAACTTTCGATGTTATCCACAAGGTCATTTATGTATATTGCGAACAGCAACGGTCCTACGACATTCCCCTGTGGCACACCTGAAATCACTCTTACTTCGGAAGACTTCTTTCCATTGAGAATGACATGCTGCGTTCTGTTATCTAGGAACTCTTCAATGCAATCACACAATTGGTCTGATAGTAAATATGCTCTTACTTTGTTCATTAAACGACTGTGGGGAACTGTATCGAACACCTTGCGAAAATCAAGAAACACTGCATCTACATGTGAACCCCTGTCTATGGCCCTCTGAGTCTCATGGACGAATAGCGTGAGCTGGGTTTCACACGACCGTCTTTTTCGAAACCCATGCTGCTTCCTACAGAGTAGATTTCTAGTCTCCAGAAAAGTCATTATACTCTAACATAATACGTGTTCCAAAATTCTACAACTGATAGACGTTAGAGATGTAGGTCTATAGTTCTGCACATCTGTTCGACGTCTCTTCTTGAGAACGGGGATGACCTGTCCCCCTTTCCAATCCTTTGGAACACTACGCTCTTCTAGAGACCTACGGTACACCGCTGCAAGAAGGGGGGCAAGTTCCTTCGCTTACTCTGTGTATAATCGAACTGGTATCCCATCAGGTCCAGCAGCCTTTCCTCTTTTGAGTGATTTTAATTGTTTCTCTATCCCTCTGTTGTCTGTTCGATATCTACCATTTTGCCATCTGTATGACAATCTAGAGAAGAAACGACAGTGCAGTCTTCCTCTGTGAAACAGCTTTGGAAAAAGACATTTAGTATTTTGGCCTTTAGTCTGTCATCCTCTGTTTCAGTACCATTTTGGTCACAGAGTGTCTGGACATTTTGTTTTGATCCACGTACCGCTTTGACATAAGACCAAAATTTCTTAGGATTTTCTGCCAAGTCAGTACATAGAACTTTACTTTCGAATTCATTGAATGCCTCTCACATAGCCCTCCTCACACTACATTTTGCTTCGTGTAATTTTTGTTTGACTGCAAGGCTTTGGCTATGTTTATGTTTGCTGTGAAGTTCCCTCTGCCTCCACAGCAGTTTTCTAACTCGGTTGTTGTACCACGGTGGCTCTTTTCCATCTCTTACGATTTTGCTTGGCACACACTCATCTAACGCATATTGTACGATGGTTTTGGACTTTGTCCACTGATCCTCAACACTATCTGTACTTGAGAGAAAACTTTTGTGTTGAGCCATCAGGTACTCTGTAATCTGCTTTTTGTCATTTTTGCTAAACAGAAAAATCTTCCTACCTTTTCTAATATTTCTATTTACGGCTGAAATCATCAATGCAGTAACCGCTTTATGATCGCTGATTCCCTGTTCTGCGTTAACTGTTTCAAATAGTTCGGGTCTGTTTGTCACCAGAAGGTCTAATATGTTATCGCCACGAGCCGGTTCTGTGTGTGTGTGTGTGTGTGTGTGTGTGTGTGTGTGTGTGTGTGTGTGTGTGTGTATGTGTGTGTGTGTGTGTGTACTCTAGCTTGAGAAATGATTGATTCCAAAAGATAGCAGGTTTTCTCTTTCTTTTGTGTGTGCCTGTTGTTGAAGCCTCAGTGCTTCTGCTATTCAGTGGTCTCTCTTACTGCCGCATTTTTTTTCAGATTCTTCCGGAACTTTCCTACTGAGTTCATCCAGATAATTGGTGCATTATGAAATGCCAACTTTGAAAATGTTTTATCACCAAAGAGTGAAAAGGATATGCAGGTTTTTACGGGCAGCCTTATGTATTATGCCTGATTTATCCCCTAAAATTGTGACCATAGCCCATCCATTGAACCGACTGCAGAGAAAAAGGATCCCTTTCTAGTGATCTATGGATAGTAAACAAGCATTCCTTTAAGCTGAAGCAATGCCTCCAAACTGCTCCATGCCTAACCTTCTATCAGCCTCATTTACCACTTTTGTTAGCCACAGATGTATCATCATATGGCATCAGAGCCATTGGAACAGCCTATCACATTTGCCTCAAAGACACTGATCACAACACAAGAAAACTGTTCCACATTGTGCCTTCTGTGAGTGAACCATCAGTAAGTGTGGGCACCGACTGAGCATTTTGTATTCAAGTGCTTTCCAATTATGAAAATTTACATTGTCTACAATGTTAACACTTGAAATTCAGTAAGTCTCCAAAGTATTCTAATGGCCAAGAGGTATACATCTTCAGAAGTGCTTCTTTCTCTTTAAAGAGGAGTCACAATTTATTATATTCTGTGATTTATTTATATTTAATTGTTGTTCCATAAAATTTCTGTTATCAAAGAAGCAAACTAACGAGGGAAGTGATATTGATGTTTGACAAAGATGGGATGAGGTACACCCCCTAGGTACTTATCCAAGTTGATGGTGGGTGTTCCCAAATTAGTAATAATTGAGCATAACTGCAGCCCTTCCTTGTGGATTTTGAGCCAATTTGAAGATTTGGCTGAAAGCCCAGAGAAGAGTTATATATTAATTTGTTTACGAAAATGATACAGTATCTCAGTAAGATAGAAAGCTTAGTTTCTGAGAACCAAACTGTTTTCAGCATCTGCAATTTGCTTTATGTGGTGTTCTTTCTAGGACATATACACAGTCTACTGGTAGTATGAAGCTTTTTGATGAAGCATTTGACGAGGTTTCAGATCCTGTATTTTCCAGAGCCTTTACGATTATCTGTGAAACAAATACTATTTGGTAAGTTTGTACAAAAAAAGTACATCATAACATAATAATGAAGGTAGAAGGAAAATTTAATACAACTTGTCAGTGACAGGGTCGTCTGAGGTGGAGTACTCACTCAGGTAGGATAAATACAAGCAAGGAAATCACCTCTGTGTGTTACCTAAGAATTATTCTAATTTCTCACTTAATTGATTCAAGGAATCCATGAGAAAACTGAATCAGGATGGGCAGGTGCGAAAATAAAGCCTCTCTCCTCCCAAATGCAAGACTAGTTCTCTAAAATGTTTTGTTATAAAATCTTAATTTAATAACATATAGTATTTAATTCATTAATTTTATGAGTGATGTAATTTATGTAGGTATCCAACTTTAAACTTACCTGAAGTTAGTATAATCCACAGTTGCTGTTGCTTTGTAGAACAAATTTGAAGAGGAGGTAAATGGAAGCCTCTTTTGTTGTTTGCAAAAACATTTAGAGTTTTCTTCAGTCTCCATCAACAAGATTTGTTATGAAGAGCTATTCTTTGATGTATAGAGTGAAAATTGTAATTTCATTTTGTAACTCAACTTCACTTTGCATTTTCACAATTACATTAGTACCATCACAAATTCAACATATTCTAAGAAATGCTGGATGATTTTAAAACTTGTATAAAGCTCTAGAAAATGATTCAGTCCACAGTGAAACCTGCAGACACATATTTATATAGGCCTATTTTATTTTACAAACAGGTGTGTGTGCAGAGGAGAAGGAGGGAACAAAGGAGAAAGGGCATATGCATATGCTGCTTTTGTTTTTTTCTTTCTTTTTTTCCATGCTGTTGTGTATACCTATAATCTTTGATAAATATGTATTGGGTTAACAACTTTACTTTATTGCAGAAATCACAATTACATTCTCAACCAATGACGGGAAACACTAACTATTATATTTGGTAAGTTGCCTAAGAAGTTAAATAGTCAAAGGGGCTTTACATAGACCAAGGAGTGCCAGCCTAGTCTCTAGTCTGAACTGCTCTGTTGCTACCAACGAAAGGTTGTGTGGAGCTTACACCTTCATATGGTGGGGTGCAGGTGGCATGTCATGACCGTCTTTCTGTCTCATGGCCATGTTGTAAAGACTGGTTTTAACCCACTGATCAAGACCAAGGTGGGCAAACCATGCATGTTGATGTCAAGTGTCTTTTCATGGTGTGAGGACTTTAAAATCCCATTCAAATTGTGGCAGCAGCAATCAGACTATTTTGACTACACTGAACACCGCTTCAATAGCAAACTTTGTAAACGCACAATTTGTTGATGTGACAAGTCTGTTTACAGTTCGCCCATCTAGCTATACATAACAAGGCTACAGCTAGTCCCCCGCTAATTTTGAAATGCACAATTCAGAATATGTAAGCACAAAAAATCAACAGCAGCACATTGATAGCTTATTTTTAGTACAGTGTAAGGAATTTTTTGTTCATTTTTAGCTTGAGATGTTCACATCTCGACAGAGTTTTATTTGTGAACAGATTTTTTGAAAATAATGAATAAATGAATGAATCTATCAACTGAACAGTGATTGCTGCAGTACTAAGACTTGTAACCATATTTCAGTCCTATCCTGATATGGTGTATGTCACCAGTTGAAACATATCTGCAAGACATGGATTTTGTATCCCCTGTTTCAATTGGATGATTCTGGGCCATAAAGGCAATGTAAACAATTGTCACTTGATCAACTACTCAACGTTGACAAAACTGTACTGGAAACACAATCTCTAAACGTGGCCTTGCAGAGATATTTAAACGTGGGGTCTCTTTGTCACATCTGAATAATCATGATAAATCCCAGTCAATCAGATTTTGTAATGCACTTTGGCATGGCACAGTTGAATCCAGAAGCATTCTCAAATTCTGATGCTTTGCTTTTCACTGTTTGTACATTCTCATGATAACCATTATTTGTAGGTGAAAGTAATTACAAGTAAGAGTTCAATGGCTAAACCATCTCTTAAGTTGAAAAGACAAAGAAATCCCATCATGAAGGACAGCATTCAGAGATTGGGAATGAGTACCTAACACATTAAAAGGCCAAAACATCAAGAGGTGGCTATTTCCACAAAGTATAATAACCACAAAATACAACTAGAGCTAATCCACTAACACTGATAATTGTGGGAATTATTTTTAGATTAGTCTGTATGCGAATATTAGGAGAAAAACGACAACTTTGAAAACAACGTCACTTCTCTTTCTCTTACACAACACATCTGCAGTTTTTATCTAATACTTCACACAAAGCATTTACCTCACACAAACTGCTATCAGTTGCCAATAGACAGAAAAAGTCAAGATCTATTTAATAAAAACATTGAAGATATGTAGAATGAACAAAATCAAATCCAAAAACTATGAGACACTGTAGAAGGAGTGGCTAATGAGGTACTCTTTTATTTTGTTATTGAATATTTGGTGATTTTCTGTTTCATGCCTAATGCCAACCAGTGATCTGTCGTAGGGATGCATAGTCTATATGGATATTTTTTTCTCCAATTCTGGTACTGTGATTCTGAAAGTCAGAGTCCACTCTAAATTCAGCTTTTTTTAACCTAAAAATAACATTAGAGTGTATATTTAGAGGCACCTAAGTGAAAGGATCACTAGATCCCCACACTGCTTAAATTTAGAATAAAAATCATCAGCAATTTTGGCTGAACATTTCCGGCATAAGAAGTCAATGGTGTTGTCAAAGACTGCAGAGGAGCAGATAGAGGTTCAAGGCTCTCTCTTGCCCTAGGGGTGAGAAGCTGCCCCTAAAAATCAGAACAACTAGCAATGATCAACAGCATGAGGATGCGCAAGAAGGCAGAAGAAATAGCAATGATCAACAGCATGAGGATGCAGAAATCAATGGAAACCAGTCCATTAAAGATACATAATTTGTATCCATGGCTTGTAACTGAAAAAGTACCAAGAGGGGACTGCCAAGAGAGAGGTGCCCATGAGAAAAAGGCTGAATAACCAATGAAAGGATGACACTCTATAAATCAGGATATAGAATGTCTGAAGCTTGAATGTGGTAGGGAAGCTAGAAAATCTGAAAAGGGAAATGCTGAGGCTCAATCTAGATGTACTGGGGATCAGTGAAGCGAAATGGAAGGAAAACAAGAATTTCTGGTCAGACGACTATAGAGTAATATCAACAGCTGCAGAAAATGGTATAATGGGTGTAGGACTCCTTATGAACAGGAAGGTAGGACAGAGAGTGAGTTACTGTGAACAGTTCAATGACAGGGTTGTTCGCATCAGAATTGACAGCAAACCAATACCAACAATTATAGTTCAGGTACACATGCCGACATCACAAGCCAAAGATGAAGAGACACAGAAAGTATATGAGGATACTGAATGAGTAATTCAGTGTGTAAAGGGAGACGAAAAGCTAATAGTCATGAGGGACTGGAATGCAGTTGTAGGGGAAGAAGTAGAAGAAAGGGTTACAGCAGAATATGGGCTTGGTAGCAGAAATGAGAGAGGAGAAAGACTAATCAAATTCTGCAATAAATATCAGTTAGTAGTAATGAATACTCTGTTCAAGAATCATAAGAAGAGGAAGTATACTTGGAAACAGCCAGGAGATATGGGAAGATTTCACTTAGATTACATCAGGGTCAAGCAAAGATTCCAAAATCAGACATTGGAAGGTGTACCCAAGAGCAGATATAGACTCAGATCACAATTTAGTAATGATGAAGAGACTAGTCATGAAGAATCCGTGCACAAAGAAGTGGGATACGAAGTGCTAAGAAATGAAGAGATAAGATTGAAGTTCTCTGAGACTATAGACAATGTGATAATGAATAGCTCAGTAGACAGTACAGTTGAAGAGGAATAGACATCTCTAAAGTGGGTAATCACAGAAGTTGGAAAGGAAACTGTAGGAACAAGGAAGACAATTGTGAAGAACCATGGATAACAGATGAAATGCTTCAGCTGATCGATGAAAGAAGGAAGTACAAAAATGTTCAGGGAAATTCAGGGATGTAGAAATACAAGCCAAACAATGAAAACTCCAGGTAGGAAAAAGAAGTTGCAATATAAGTCACTTAGGAATGAAATAAATGGGAAGTGCAGGGAAGCTAAGGCAAAATGACTGCATGAAAAATGTAAAGAAATCAAAAAAGAAATGATTATCAGAAGGATGGATTCAGCATATAGGAAAGTCAAAACAACTTTCAGTGAAATTAAAAGCAAGAGTGGTAATATTAAGAGTTCAATTGGAACTCCACTGTTAAATGTAGAGGAGAGAGTACATTGACGGCCTCTACGATGGGGATTACTTGTCTGATGACATACCAGAAGAAACAGCGAAGAGATAGGGGACCCAGTACTAGATTCAGAATATAAAGGAGCTTTGGAAGACTTATTATCAAATAAGACAGAAGAAACAGATAACATCCCATCAGAATTTCTAAAATCATTGAGGGAAATGGCAACAAAATGACTATTCATAGTGGTGTGTCTACGTTGCATGACACTGTCAATACACCATAACACTTTTCGGAAAACATCATCCACAGAATTCCAAGGAAAGCAAAAGCCAACAAGATTGAGAATTATTGCACAATCAGCTTAACAGCTCATACATCTAAACTGCTGGCAAGAATAATATACAGAAGAATGAAAAAGAAAACTGAGGATGTGTTAGATGATCAGTTTAGCTTTAGAAAATATAAAGGCACCATAGAGGCAGTTCTGACATTGCAGTTGATAATGGAAGCAAGACTAAAGAAAAATTGAGACAAGTTGATAGGATTTGTCGAATTGGAGAAAGCATTCAACAATTTAAAATGGTGCAAGATGTTCGAAATTCTGGGAAAAATTGGGGTAAGCTACAGTGAAAGGCAGTTAATATACAATAAGTACAAGAACCAAGAGGGAACAATAATACTAGAAGACCAAGAATGAAGTGCTCAGATTAAAAAGGGTGTAAGACATGGATGTAGTCTTTCGTCCCTACTGTTCAATCATAACATTGAAGAAGCAATGACTGAAATAAAAAATAAAAAAATAAAATAAAAAAAAAGATTCTGGAGAGGGACATCACAATGAAAGGACATCAATGATAAGATTTGCTGATGACATTGGTATCCTCACTGAAAGTGAAGGATTGCAGGATGTGTTGATTGGAATGAACAGTCTAATGAGAACAGAATGTATATTGAGAGAAAATTGAAGAAAGATGAAAGTAATGGGAAACAGAAATGAAACGAGCAAGAAACTTAACATTACAATTGGGGATCTTGAAGTAGACTACATTACGAAATTCTGCTACATAGGCAGCAAAATAATCTATGACGGATGGAGCAAGGAGGCTGTAAAACATAGACTAGCATTGATGAAAAAGGCATCCCTGGTTAAGAGACATCTGCTAGTATCAAACATAGGTCTTAACTTGAGGGAGAAATTTCAGAGACAGTACGTTTGGAGCATAGTATTGTATGGTAGTGAGACACGGACTGTGGGAAAACCAGAACAGAAGGAAATTGAAACCTCTGAGATGGGATGCTACAGAAAATGTTGAAAATTATGTTGACTGATAAGGTAACAAATGAAAGGGACAGAATGATAGGATATCTGTTAAGGCATCCGAGGATAACTTCCATGACACTAGAGGAAGCTGTAGAGGGTACAAACTTGAGCAAGACAAATATTGGAATATATCCAGCAAATAATTATGGATGTAAGGTGCAATTGCTACTTTTAGATGAAAAGGTTGGCACAGGAGAGGAATTCGTAATGGGCTGCATCAAACCAGTCGGAAGACTTATGACTATAAAAAAGAGATGAAGAGATGCAAGATGTTCACAAAATGTTACACTGTTCAATTTTGTTGCTCAAAGGTTTCTTTGATGATGAAGTGTATCAATGGTACAATTACTACATTTTTGACACCAGCTGCATTGCCTTAGACTGTAAATGCAGGAAGTAAGATAACAATCCTGCCTGCACGTCAACATACAGGGAGATTCCTCACTGCCCTGCCAAGAATGCAGAACTGAGATTTTTAGTTAACTTTCCACTTGCTGGAACCACCTCAGTTTATTATCCATCTAGATGCTAGATATATTCAGTAAAGTAAATAAAAAAGCAGTAGTGTCATATCCAAATGAAGGACTTGAAACTTTCAGCACAGGACAGGAGCATATTGAGGAACTTGACCATGCACTGTATAGACATGTACCCAGTAGAAGAGTTCACAATGGGAGGGACTCTCCATGGTATACAGTCACTGTAAAGAAATTTCTAAGGAAACAGATACTACTTCATAAGAGGTGTAAAATGAAGCACAGGACTTTAGAAAGAGATGCACTAAATGGAACAAGTTTGGCTGTCAAGAGAGAGTAATGCATGAAGCCTTCAATGACTACCATAGCAGAATACTGTCAAATGATCTTTCATAAAACCCAAAGAAATTCTGGTCATATGTAGAGGATGTTAGTGGCACCAAAGTGCCCAGTCACTCATAAATAATACAGGAACTGAAATTGACAGTGACAAAGCAAAAGCTGAAATGCTTTATTCTGTTTTCAAATGTTCTTTTTCAAATGTTCCTTTACAAATGGAAACCCAGGAGAACTGCCCCAATTTAATCAATGTAACATTGAAAAGATGAGTGACACAAGTGTTAGTGTCAGTGATGTTGAGAAACAGCAGAAATTGTTAAAACTGAACAAAGCTCTAGGGCTCAATGGAATCTGTAACAGATTCTATATTAAATTTTCAGTTGAGTTACCCCCTCTCTTAAGTATAATGTATCCTACGTCCCTTGAACAAAAAACTGTGTCCAGTAATAGGAGGAAAGTGCAGGTCACATATATTTGCAAGAAGTATAGCAGAAGTGACCCAAATAACTACTGTCCAATATCCCCAACATTGATTTATTGTAGAATCTTAGAACATATTCCGTTCTCAAACATAATGAGATATCTCGAACAGAATGCCCTCTTTCAAGCCAACCAGCATGGATTCAGAAACCACCAATCACGGAAAACCCAACTCCCACTTTTCTCACATGATATAATGAAAGCTTTGGACCAAGGCAGTCAGTAGATGCAGTATTTCTTGGTTTCAAAAAAGCATTTGACTCAGTACTACACTTACATTTAATATCAAAAGTATAATCATATGGTGTTTCAAGTGAAATTTTTGACTGGACTGGGGATTTTTTGGTAGGGAGCAGGTTATCTTGGATGGAAAGTCATTATCAGATGTAGAAGTAATTTCAGATGTGCCCCAGGGAAGTGTATTGGGACCCTTGCTGTTCATATTGTATATTAATAACTTTGCAGACAATATTAAGAGTAACTGCAGACGTTATCTATGATTAAGTACTAGGCCCTACCTGAAAGAAGCTGCATAAATATTCAGTCAGATCTTGATACGATTGCAAAGATTGGAAAATTGTTTTAAATGTTCAGAAATGTAAAATTGTGCATATTACAAAATGAAAAACAACTTTGTAGCCTATGACTATAGTATCAGTGAGTCACTGTCGGAACTGGGCAACTTATACAAATACCAGGGAGTAACACTTGGTAGGGATATGGAGTGGAATGATCAATTAGGCTCAGTTGTGGGCAAAGAAGGTAGCACATTTCGGTTTACAGGTAGAATACTGGGGAAATGCAATCAGTTTACAAAGGAGATTGCTTACAAGTCATTCGTACGACCCATTCTAGAATACTGCTCAACTGTGTGGGACCCAGACCAAATAGAAATAACAGGGGATATGGAACGCACACAGAGAAGGGCAGCAAGAACAGGCACAGGTTTGTGTGATGCATAGGAAAGTGAGTCAGAGATGCTGGAGAAACTGAACTGGCAGACTCCTGAAGGTACGAGGGTCACTCCAAAAGAAATGCAAACTATTTTTGTAAAAGTTCAGTTTCCATTCTGCATGTGTGAAAGTTTTTCAGTGTGTACATACATCCTTCCCGCTTGTTTTCAAACTTAAAAAAAAAAAAATGGTTCAAATGGCTCTGAGCACTATGGGACTTAACATCTGAGGTCATCAGTCCCCTAGAACTTAGACCTACTTAAACCTAACTAACCTAAGGACATCACAAACATCCATGCCCTAGGCAGGATTCCAACCTGCGACCGTAACGGTCACGCGGTTCCAGACTGAAGCGCCTAGAAATGCTCGGCCACACCAGCCGGCTTTCAAACTTAGTTCAACCTGTTCCCGTGAGTGGCACCATCACAGCATGTCTTCAAGATGGCTGCTACACTTGAAGTTCATCAGCAGCAACATGCTGTCATAGAATTCCTGTGCTGCAAAAACGACACATTGGGAAGCATCCAGAAGAGGTTGAAAAAGGTGTACGGAGATGCTGCTGTCGATCACAGTGCAGTTAGTCGGTGGGCAAGCAGGTTATGTGATGAAAGCAGGCATGACAATATTGAGGATTGTCCTTGCAGACAATGTGCAGAGAGTTAACGAATTGGTGATTGCTGACACATCACAGTGAACGAATCATCACACTACATTGGGAATACAGAATAATGAAAGTGTTGGTGTTAAAAAAAGGTTTGTGCGAGGTGGGTTCCCAGGATGCTGACAGTGGCTCACATAGAAACAAGAAAAACGGTATGCAGCAAACTTTTGGAACAGTATGAGAACAGTGGAGATGAATTTCTTGGAAGAATTGTGGCAGGTGATGAAACATGGCTCCATCATTTTTCACCAGAGATGAAGGGGAAATCAGTGGAGTGGCATCATGAAAATTCACCAAGGAAAAAAAAATTCAAAACCACACCTTCCGCTGGAAAAATTATGGCTACAGTGTTTTTTGATTCAGAAGTACTCTTGATTGTGGACATCATGCCGAGTGGAACCACCATAAATTCTGATGCATATGTGACGACACTGAAGAAACTTCAAGCTCGATTGAGTCGTGTTCGACCACACGGCAAAAGCAGGATGTTTTGCTGTTGCACGACAATGCACGGCCACATGTCAGTCAAAAAACCATGGAAGCGATCACAAAACTCAGATGGACAACACTGAAACACCTGCCTTACAGTCCTGACCTGGCTCCATGTGACTATCATCTCTTTGGGAAACTGAAAAACTCTCTTTGTGGAACAAGGTTTGAGCATTATGATTTGCTTGTGCATGCTGCCAAACAGTGGCTCCAACAGGTTGGTCCAGAATTTTATCATGCGGGTATACAGGCACTGGTTCCAAGATGGCGTAAGACAGTTGTGAAGGATGGAAATTATGTGGAGAAATGAAAATATTGTTCCTAAAGGATCTATCTACACATTGTAAAACTTTCAAACATGTAGAATAAAAGATGGATTTAAAACAAAAATAGTGTGCATTTCTTTTGGAGTGACCCTCATAGATAGAAACTATCCTCAGAAAGCGTATTTACAAAGTTTTTTCAGGAACTGGCTTCTTTAATTGATGACTTTAGCAAATGCTTGTGAGGACAAGATTAATTACAGCAATCACAGAGGCATTTAAACAATAATTCTTCCCATACTCTAAGCATGAATGAACATGAAGAAATCCTAGTAACTGGTACAAAGGAATGTACCCTCTGCCATGCATTTCAGAGTGGCTTGCAAAGTGTAGATGTAGATGTAGATGTACGTGCCAAAGAACTTTACACCTGGAGCTTCATCCAGTGTGTACCAAGTCATTTTTATTTGTTCTGAATTCCATAACATGAGTTTTTGTAAGACTATGTATTAAGCAGTTACATGTGAACGAGGTATCAGTTCTTTCATTATCCTCGTGACAGTTCCTGCATGGCTCTGTTTGGACCATTTATCCATTTGTCAACAGCAAAAATTAAAGTTCTGAAGAGTTCTTCTATGTCTGGTTATATTATTTATGTAAATCAAGATAAGGAAGGGGTAGACCATCAAACATTGTAGGGCACTATATTTAATGGTTTCCCCACTCTGAATTTAGTCTTGTTCCTATCAATCATATTCTAATGTGACATACTGTTTTTTATTACATAAGATTTCACCTGTGGAAGGGAAATGTCCTTAATGTCACATCATTTTAGTTCCCTTAGAAATATATATTGTCGCCCAAACATCAAAATGACAGATATTGAAATAAGGTAAAAAAGCAACCAGAATCACTCAACAACGAAAGGGCTACTGGTCCTGACAGGATAACTGTGTCATTCTACATTGAGTATGCAAAAGATCTTGCCCCTCTCCTCACAGCAGTGTGCCACATGACACTGGAGAAGTGAAGCATTGCTAATTACTGGAAAACAATGTAAGTCATTTCCATTTTCAAGAAGGGTCACTGAACAGACACACAGAACCATAGACTCTTATCTCTCATGTGTCAATCTGTTGTAGAATTTTTAAACATACTGTATGCTCTTGTAACATGACATTTCTAGAGACCAAAGAGTTCCCTTGTATGAATCAACATGGGTTCCAAAACAAATGACTGCTTGAAACACAGCTCACTCTGTTCATCCACAAGAAAACAAAAAGGAGCAGATACCACTGCCCAGGCTATTGTCATGTTCCTTGACTTTCAGAAGGCTTTTGATACAATTTTCCACTGATATCTAATGAACGAAATACGAGTGTACAGAATATCAGACTAGCTGTGTAACTGGACTCAAGAGTATCTAGCAAAGAAAATACAGGATGCCATTCTCAACAGAGAGAAATCTTCAAATGTAAAATTAAGTACAGGAATACCACAAGGCACTGTTGTAAGACAGTTACTTTTCACATTATGCAAATGACCAAGTGGATAACTTCCAAAGTCCCATGAGGCATTTCATGCATGATACTACTGTATACAGAGAAGTTGCAACATGAGAAAATTGCAGCAAGATGTGCAGAGGACACCCTCTATGTGTATGGAGTGATCACAGGGTTCAAATGGCTCTGAGCAGTAAGTGACTTAACTTCCGAGGTCATCAGTCACCCAGAACTTAGAACTAATTAAACCTAACTAACCTAAGGACATCACACACATCCATGCCTGAGGCAGGATTCGAACCTGCGACTGTAGCGCCTAGAACGGCAGGGCCACTCCGGCCGGCTGATTCACAGGGAAATAGCACGTAAAACTAATTGCAAGTAAAGCATATACTAGGCTGAGATTCTTTGGAACAATTCTCAAGAAGCATTGTTCACTCACAAATAGACTGATTGCAAAAACCTTATTTGACCAAAACAGGACTTCAGCATTGCTCATCAGTCTGGGATCCATACCAGACTGAACTGATGGATGACACACAGACAGTCCAAAGAGGTGCAGTGTGTCTTGTTACAGGATCATTTAGTAAAACAAAAGCATCACAGAGATCCCAAGCTGATTCCAGTGGCAGACACTGCACAAGAGACGTTCTGTGTCACTGTGTAGTTTGTTGTTAGCATTACAAGCCTACCCTGCAAAAAAAAAAAAGTCTTAAGGTAAAATTAGACAGACACAAAATAATTGTTTCTCCAATGAACAAATCACAACTGGAAAATAAAAAGGCAAAAATGACTGTAGTATGCAAAGTACCCTCCACCACACACTCTGAGTTGGCTTTTGGCTTTTAAGATCAACAAAACTATAGGCCTTATGAAGATTACAAACAATAACAATGAAGTTTTTCTTCTTGTTTAGTTCTACCTATACTAAGTTCATGAAAACATATATTGTTTTTTTAGTACAGATGACTTTATGCAAACCAAACTAAATCACTGTTAAAAGATCATCCTAGGTAAGATGCCTCAATATTCTTTTGTAAGCTACCTTCTCACAACTTTGAGAATGCAGGATGGAGGGGGATAGGTCTTAATTTGTGCTTATTTCAACTGTTGCAAATGAATGTTACCACATGATACATCTTTCAGGAAATACAGGTTGACTTGCTAATTTGTTACGAAAGTAACTCATGGTGGACGCCATTAAATCAGCACAAGATTTTAGTATTTTGGTTGAAATACTATAATAAACAGAAGAGTTGCTGCTTTTTAGAGACCTACTGATTCAATATCCAAGAGACGATCAACAAAAACTGATTTCTGGTGGTAGAGTATTCAGCATATGTGAATGTAAATCTAATGGATCTGCCTTTGATGGATTATTTTCCCCCATGTTTTCAGATACTGTAAAAGGATACATGAATGCCAATGGTCAATGATTTGAATTTAATATCACCTGTCCCACACGTGCTGTCATCAGGGAAATGAGTAACATTTGCTTTAACAAATTAATTTGCACATTATCCACACTATCCTTAACTTTTCTTGATTGTTTTTATTTTTATTTATTTATTTATTAGGTGAAGGATTTCATAATACTGCTTGCAGTGCATTTTAACGTCTTGATTACTAGTTCTATGCTTTCTTTTAGATAAGCTAAATCATTATGGTGTGAGTGGGGCAGTGCACAAATGGTTTAATTCATACTGACCTGGAAGAATGCAGAAAGCTGAAATAAGTGGTTCATGTAATGTTAAAACAACAGCTGATTCCTCAAACTGGGGGGGGGGGGGGGGGGGGGGGCTAATCAAGTACGGGGTCCCACAGGGTTCGGTCTTAGGTCCTTTACTGTTCTTGATATACATTAATGACTTACCATTGCACATTGATGAAGGTGCAAAGTTAGTTCTTTTTGCTGATGATACAAGTATAGTAATAACATCCAAAAACCAAGAAACTGATGTTTTTCACAAAATTTTTAAGTGGTTCTCAGCAAACAGGCTCTCTTTAAATTTTGATAAAACACAGTATAAACAGTTCCGTACAGCAAGTGGCACAACTCCAGTAATAAATATAGACTTTGAACAGAAGTCTGTAGCTAAGGTAGAATTTTCAAAATTTTTAGGTGTGGCCATTGATGAGAGGTTAAACTGGAAGCAACACATTGATGGTCTGCTGAAACATCTGAGTTCGGCTACGTATGCTATTAGGGTTATTGCAAATTTTGGTGATAAGAATCTTAGTAAATTAGCTTACTATGCCTACTTTCATTCACTGCTTTCGTATGGCATCATATTCTGGGGTAATTCATCGTTGAGTAGAAAAGTATTCATTGCTCAGAAACGTGCAATCAGAATAATTGCTGGATCCCACCCACGGTCATCCTCCAGACATCTGTTTAAGGATCTAGGGATCCCCACAGTAGCCTCACAGTATGTATATTCACTTATGAAATTTGTTGTTAATAATCCAACCCAGTTCAAAAGTAATAGCAGTGTGCATAGCTATAAAACCAGGAGAAAGCATGATCTTCACTATGCAGGGTTAAATCGGACTTTGGCACAGAAAGGGGTAAATTATGCTGCCACAAAAGTGCTTGGTCACCTACCAAACAGCATCAAAAGCCTGACAGATAGCCAACAAACACTTAAAAATAAATTAAAAGAATTTCTAGATGACAACTGCTTCTACTCATTGGCTGAATTTTTAGATATAAATTATGGGGAAAAAACATCAACTTAAAAATTAGTGTCATGCAATATTTTGTGTAATGTAATATCTTGTACAGACATCTTTTATTAACCTGACACGTTCCACATCATTACGAAGTGTCGTATTCATGATCTATGGAACAAGTATTAATCTAATCTAAAATAAAGCTCTAACATTCAAACACAAAATACTTTAATTGCAGATGTTAGCTGCCTTTCATTTCAGCATGCATTATAATTGTCTGTGTCTTGTGAAGGAAAACTGGATTCATAGGTTTATAAAAGTATTTCTCTTGCTCTGTGCTGCCCTGGAGAGGGGGCCGGGGGCCTCTAAAATTGCCATTTATATATAAATGAGTTGTGAGATTTGAGATATACATACCAATAAATTTTATGGGTGGCACAAAACCCCCCTGAGGATTAACAGTTATCCACTCAGTTTTAGAAGTAACGATAAAAAACTCTAAACTTCAGATTCTAGAGATATGTGGGTTGGGGGTGGGGGCAGTAGTAGTAGTCCCTCTTGCCTTGCCCCCACCCCTTGTTGAGGATGCCTATGATGGGAATCAAACCAAAGCTGGACTTCAGTAACTCTAGGTTCCTTTATATGAAATCTATACCTGTAATGTCCACATATTATCACTTACCTGTTATTTCTATTCAGCACCCTCTCTAATTGCTTAACAATGTTCAAAAAATTCCTGTTTGTGGGCAGTACACGTCCAGAACTACTGTCTTGTATGTTTCCACATCTGTAAATGAAGTAAAAGAACAAAGAGCTATTTCAGTGCCATACTCATTGAGGTCTATGGCTGTGTCTTTCATTTCACCTTTTTGTGTAAAATCTCTATCCAGTTTCTCATATTACGCATCCAGTAACACAATAGTAACTTCTACCTATCTCGGGCATTTATTCAATTTCTTTAAGATTATGTTCTGTTATGCTTAGCACCTCTTTAGATTCTGAAGAAGTTTCACACTTGCATATAGTCACCACTTACTATGCTCCATGACACTTCGCCTAGGCACTGGCCAGTTACCCTCAGGTGAGCCACAAAAAACCAAGACTTCTTTCCACCTGCAGTTTAATAGCAAGCTGTGTGTATTATTCTGCACATGCACTAGGATCAGGACAGACTGATCGCACTACCCAGTGGGCAGCATCATCGTCTGTGCCACTGTGGAATTCACTGTGGAATTCAGCTGTCCTCATGGTTGTCGCTTACAGCGGTCGTCAGCATACTCCGAAACCTTCGTAGACAGAGTATGACAACAGCCAAAGCACGCAGCGAAGACCATACATCCTGCTTCTCACCTTTTCCATGTTGGAGAGGATCTTCTCCGTCTGAGCAAAAGAAACTACATCCACCATTAGGAGAATCAAAACTGTAGTGCCACAAGGATCTGTGCTTGGGCTGACTCTATATTCCATCTACACAGCAGAACCCTTAAAGTAACCCCAAGTGAACAGGACAATGAACACAGATGTCACAGCCATCTTCACCAGGACCATATCGGCGCAAGAACTGCAGCAAAGACTAGAAGATAACGGCCATGAGCTAGAATCACGGGCTACACATAGGGGGGTTGGGGGGGAGGGAGGGCTTTTAATACTGTGAAAGGCAATAATATTCATTAGGAAGAAGACACCTGAAGTCCCATCAGTCCAGCTCTTTGGACAAATTCAGCCAAGTGCCTTGGAATCATTAAGGATAGCATGCTGAAATGGCAGAAACAGATAGCTAAGGTCCAGCAGAAAACAGCCCAACAATTCAGGTCACTGTGTGTAATAATAAATTAGTAATACCTCCATGTAGCAACCGGAGAGCCAAGAAGTCCTGGAACTTTTTAAGATTGCACAACAATTGCACCCATGGTCAGCAGAATCCAAAAGTCCTCTAATGAGGCAATTTAGTAGCCAATATCATGACAGAGACTGTCGCTACACTGGCTACCAAATAGTATGGGCAAGAGCAGATGACAATCCAGTCACCATTACAAATTAATATAACACACAAAAACACTTGATGTCCTCTCCCTGCCTAATTTCAAAATTTGAAGCAATATAAGATAAAAGCTGCACTTCAAAATGTAAACACAAAGATTATGTGTGGTTGGTTGGTGATTAACAGCATCCAACATTTAAAAAAAAAACATAGGCAGTCTTCAAACTGTGGATTATTTCTTGCTACTCTTCGTGCTTTCATGTGAAACTGATTCTCAAGATTTTTTTATTTTGCTTTTAATAAAATTTACTGAATCTACTAAAGTTAAATTTTAGTGTCCTGAAAAAATTATCAGCGTTACAAAATTAGTTAAATGAGTCGACAATTTTGTAGATGAGGATGGAGGAGAAAAAGTTTGCTTTTTATATCGGCAGCTATTTAACGTTATGTTGCAGCCATAGTAGTTGTTTCAATTGTTAAGTTTCAAGAGCAGAAAATTATCTTTCAGACAACTCCAATTTTTAATGAAAGGTAGTATATTATGTAAGTAGCTAATTTACAAAAGCAGCTATGCATTTAGTGTCCAATAAGTGATAGAAAAAAAGGAAAAAGTTTACATACAGACTGTAACTTATTGTATTTAGTGTTCCATTAATTTTGTTTATAAGTGTGTGCCATTTGAATTTATTTTGAAGCATTAAGCCTAAACTCTTGTTTCTGGAGAAGATGAAATTTTGTTGGAGTTTATTGTCACCTTTTAATCAGAAATTTAGGAATGTTGTTTTTTTGGTGTTTATCATAAGTTTATTCCCCTCAAACCATCTATTTAGCTGTTCTGTGGTCGTATTAACAGCTGATTGAAGCTGACTTGGGGGTATTTTCTGTAATTAGGATGCTTGTGTCACCTACAAAAAAGTGTTTGTTTGTGACTCAACGTTCAGGTCTAGATCATTTATATACAGGAGAAAGAGGATTGGCCAAAGAATGGCTCCCTGAGGGTCTCCTTTATTTAGAACTTCTGCATCTGAGACGCATGTCCTGGTGTTTTCCTATAATTCATGTTTTATTTGTATTTTTTGTTTCCTGTTCGTCAAGTACGAAGTGCAGTACCTCTAATGCCATATACTTGGAGCTTCTCCAACAGCATGTTGTGGTCCAGTATGTCAAAGGCTTTACATAAGTTTAAAAAAAATGCCACTAGCTCTTTGTTTTTTGTCTATTGGCTGCAGGGCATTACGTTGTGAGAACTTTACCATCGCTGGCCAGAGAAATCGACTCGCGGATGTATTGTTGTATATATCGAGTTCCTACACAATAAAGTGTATACTCCGTACTGCTATCATTCCATATCACTACGTCCAGCGTCTGCTCAATACTTCATACCCCTGTCATTCGATATCACTACGTACCGAAGTTCTACAGCATCTGGTCAAACCCAATGGGTGAAATCAGACACTAGAATGCAACCCGTATATTTGCCTTTTGGTTTGTTTTAGGCTGAATATAACACATTTTACCTGAAAATTTAAAATAAGAATGTTATGGACGATACAACGGCGTTGTACACTGCTTGGTTGCATTTATAACACTAAATTGGTATGTTTAACAAAATTTATAAAGCTCATGCTTCTCCAACACAAATTGCTAGAGACAAACCTTGATAAACAGTTTGAATGACTGGTTTGCAAAAATCAAGCCATCCTGGATAATAGCTGTAGAGCCTAAGATCCCAATATTAATTAAATATACATGTCTGCATCCACAAAAAATGTGCAGTTGGTTTGACTCTTGTGTTCTGGGTGACATGGATTGCTGGAACTCTGATGTTGGTATTTTCCAAGAATGATTGCCTATCGAAGTCGCAGGGTCCAAACGATACATATCGAACATGCGATCCTAAATCGATCATGCGACCCTGGTGGCGGGCGTTATGACTATATTTATGGTGGTCACTAGAGCAATGACAAAAGAAGAGCTTACAAAAATGCTTATAATTACAAAGGAAACGACTTACCTTACTCGTCATCAGTGTGGTCGTCATGTGAAAGTCCATGTGATGTGTACAGTATGGGGACAATTCCCTTTTTGCCATAGCCTGGGTAAACTCTGCCAATATCACTCAAGAATATGGGTACAGTGTCACATGCATTAACTTTTCCCTGCAAACGCAAGTTGTGGAAATAGATGTACTGAAATAAGTACAGTTCGTCTCTCTGTCCTTTACGACCTTCTCTATTAATTGAAGACTTCACAGATTTCCGCAGGTGTTCGATGTTCTGCGTGTGCACACTGGGGTCATCTGAAGACACAAACTATACAGAGTGGTTGACGAACTCGTGGCCGAATCCTTCTGCTTTGAGTGTCCTGTAGGGAAATACAGAAGCGTCCGATCTTACCCGTCGGCTTTGACCCATGACGTCACAAATACCGCGGAAACGACTATAAACAATTCCAATATGGCGGATATAAAAACATCGCATACGTATTGTAAACACTGAAATACACAAGTTTCACAAAAAGCCTAATGACTGTAACGGGACAAGCGTGGGAAATTAGGGGTTTTTGGGTGCGGAGAAACTAAATATACAGAAATGTAGCCACCGACCGCCATTCAAAACCACGCAAAACAACGAAATAAATCAACATCACAAAACTGACCAAATACCAAAAAACACATTCCTATCCATAATCGGACACTTCCCTTAACCTATATAGCTCAACAGAACCTACCGATCACATCCCCCAATAGAAAACTAAGAAACGAAAGCTTCCCTTACACCTACATACATCGGCACTTATGCAGTTTAGCAGGTACGGAAAAAATTTTTCATTTTTTTTCAAAATTTGATCATCATGTGTCGTTATGCGGTGGGGGGAGTCTGCAGTGCCCCCCCATCCCCCCACAGGCTTCATTAGTGTCAAATCAATATTTTCGAATCATAGGCGGCCGCTGCCGCGGCCGCATTCCAAAAAAAAACTCCCAACCTAACCTCAAGTGGGCTACGCTACAGATCAATATGTTCATCAAGTTGCTTCATATTACGTATACATGTTCATTAGTGTCAAATCAATATTTTCGAATCATAGGCGGCCGCTGCCGCGGCCGCATTCCAAAAAAAAAACTCCCAACCTAACCTCAAGTGGGCTACGCTACAGATCAATATGTTCATGAAATTGCTTCATATTACGTATACATGTTCATTAGTGTCAAATCAATATTTTCGAATCATAGGCGGCCGCTGCCGCGGCCGCATTCCAAAAAAAAACTCCCAACCTAACCTCGTATTCAGGGCTACGCTACAGATCAATGTGTAGGTCCCTTACGTCACGGGTCAAAGCCGACGCGTGAGATCGGATGTTTCCAACCTATACCCAATACACAAAACATACATAAATAACAAAAAAAAAACGGAACTTACCTCAAAAAAGTTCCAGCTCCACAAACTAGATTGGCCACCACAATCACACACAAATGCACACACGCACGCACGCACACACACACACACACACACACACACACATACAAAAACACACACACACACACCAACGAAAAAATACTGAACTAAAATAAAAACCCAACCCACCCAAACGTCAACCCCCTCCCCCACAACTCCAAAATACAACACACAAACACTATACAACAAAATAAACCACCCACCCACCTACCCAGCCCACCCTAACTAACCACTTTCGGTCTATACATTTTACCCACAGCCCTTAAAAAAACCCGAAGAATGCAATAGCCCTCTGGGACACTCTTCCGCCAACAGTACTCATCTAAATGAGACTGAAGGTCGGAAGAGCGCCTCTTCCCCCTCCCAAGAACTGACTTAACCGCTCCCCACATCCCCTCAATTGTGTTAGTGCAAGCCCCAGTATCATAATTCTTAAACTCTAGACTGTGGTTCACTACTAAATGATTAAATCCCCTCTCACCCAACCCCCTATATGAAGAAAACGCATCTGAAACTACTGTGGACCCCGGCTCTACATACTCCTCAATTAACCCCACTAATTCAGGCTTCGACCTCCCCTCCACAACCCTAAAAACACATTCAGTACCCCCACCCCCCTGAACAACAGCCCCCCACACCCAAAGACCAGCCACAGACTCCCCCCTCCCATACTTCCTTTTACCAAACTGCGACTCATCCACCTCCACAAGCACCCCATGCCCACCCAACTTACCCCTGTACTTAATAAATTCGGAACACACCTCACGACAAAAGGAATACCAGTCTAAAACAGTCCTCTCACTCACACCAGTCTCAAACGCGCAAAAACTCTGCCCGCAACTCGGCAACACCACATGTATCCGTCCCTGGTCCGAGAGTCCGGAACTTTAACCAATTTCATAGGTTCACGGCACACACCGCACTTCACGACCTCGGCAATTAAGCCAAATAGCTGAAGAAATTTAATCAGCTCTAAAGCTGTCTCCCCCATCATCGCCCTCAACCGAACACTGTTAAGGCGGTCTTTCATATCCATTCCTGAACAAAAAACCACAACCAAATACACTCAATAACAAACTCACCCGACGTACAGCAATGAGCATTAAATTAACCATTAACTCACTAATAGAAATTCCGCTTCAAATCCAACACCTGAGCAACAGAAAACTGACCCCACCACACGAAACAAACGAAAACCATGAACACACCACCAGAGAGCACGACAAACAAAAACAAGACATCTACAAACACGCCACAATCGCAAATCAAACTCCGCGCCGTAATGACGTCACACACCACAACACGCTTACGTCACGGGTCAAAGCCGACGGGTAAGATCGGACGCTTCTGAAATACAGAAGCGTCCGATCTTACCCGTCGGCTTTGACCCATGACGTCACAAATACCGCGGAAACGACTATAAACAATTCCAATATGGCGGATATAAAAACATCGCATACGTATTGTAAACACTGAAATACACAAGTTTCACAAAAAGCCTAATGACTGTAACGGGACAAGCGTGGGAAATTAGGGGTTTTTGGGTGCGGAGAAACTAAATATACAGAAATGTAGCCACCGACCGCCATTCAAAACCACGCAAAACAACGAAATAAATCAACATCACAAAACTGACCAAATACCAAAAAACACATTCCTATCCATAATCGGACACTTCCCTTAACCTATATAGCTCAACAGAACCTACCGATCACATCCCCCAATAGAAAACTAAGAAACGAAAGCTTCCCTTACACCTACATACATCGGCACTTATGCAGTTTAGCAGGTACGGAAAAAATTTTTCATTTTTTTTCAAAATTTGATCATCATGTGTCGTTATGCGGTGGGGGGAGTCTGCAGTGCCCCCCCATCCCCCCACAGGCTTCATTAGTGTCAAATCAATATTTTCGAATCATAGGCGGCCGCTGCCGCGGCCGCATTCCAAAAAAAAACTCCCAACCTAACCTCAAGTGGGCTACGCTACAGATCAATATGTTCATCAAGTTGCTTCATATTACGTATACATGTTCATTAGTGTCAAATCAATATTTTCGAATCATAGGCGGCCGCTGCCGCGGCCGCATTCCAAAAAAAAAACTCCCAACCTAACCTCAAGTGGGCTACGCTACAGATCAATATGTTCATGAAATTGCTTCATATTACGTATACATGTTCATTAGTGTCAAATCAATATTTTCGAATCATAGGCGGCCGCTGCCGCGGCCGCATTCCAAAAAAAAACTCCCAACCTAACCTCGTATTCAGGGCTACGCTACAGATCAATGTGTAGGTCCCTTACGTCACGGGTCAAAGCCGACGCGTGAGATCGGATGTTTCCAACCTATACCCAATACACAAAACATACATAAATAACAAAAAAAAAACGGAACTTACCTCAAAAAAGTTCCAGCTCCACAAACTAGATTGGCCACCACAATCACACACAAATGCACACACGCACGCACGCACACACACACACACACACACACACACACATACAAAAACACACACACACACACACCAACGAAAAAATACTGAACTAAAATAAAAACCCAACCCACCCAAACGTCAACCCCCTCCCCCACAACTCCAAAATACAACACACAAACACTATACAACAAAATAAACCACCCACCCACCTACCCAGCCCACCCTAACTAACCACTTTCGGTCTATACATTTTACCCACAGCCCTTAAAAAAACCCGAAGAATGCAATAGCCCTCTGGGACACTCTTCCGCCAACAGTACTCATCTAAATGAGACTGAAGGTCGGAAGAGCGCCTCTTCCCCCTCCCAAGAACTGACTTAACCGCTCCCCACATCCCCTCAATTGTGTTAGTGCAAGCCCCAGTATCATAATTCTTAAACTCTAGACTGTGGTTCACTACTAAATGATTAAATCCCCTCTCACCCAACCCCCTATATGAAGAAAACGCATCTGAAACTACTGTGGACCCCGGCTCTACATACTCCTCAATTAACCCCACTAATTCAGGCTTCGACCTCCCCTCCACAACCCTAAAAACACATTCAGTACCCCCACCCCCCTGAACAACAGCCCCCCACACCCAAAGACCAGCCACAGACTCCCCCCTCCCATACTTCCTTTTACCAAACTGCGACTCATCCACCTCCACAAGCACCCCATGCCCACCCAACTTACCCCTGTACTTAATAAATTCGGAACACACCTCACGACAAAAGGAATACCAGTCTAAAACAGTCCTCTCACTCACACCAGTCTCAAACGCGCAAAAACTCTGCCCGCAACTCGGCAACACCACATGTATCCGTCCCTGGTCCGAGAGTCCGGAACTTTAACCAATTTCATAGGTTCACGGCACACACCGCACTTCACGACCTCGGCAATTAAGCCAAATAGCTGAAGAAATTTAATCAGCTCTAAAGCTGTCTCCCCCATCATCGCCCTCAACCGAACACTGTTAAGGCGGTCTTTCATATCCATTCCTGAACAAAAAACCACAACCAAATACACTCAATAACAAACTCACCCGACGTACAGCAATGAGCATTAAATTAACCATTAACTCACTAATAGAAATTCCGCTTCAAATCCAACACCTGAGCAACAGAAAACTGACCCCACCACACGAAACAAACGAAAACCATGAACACACCACCAGAGAGCACGACAAACAAAAACAAGACATCTACAAACACGCCACAATCGCAAATCAAACTCCGCGCCGTAATGACGTCACACACCACAACACGCTTACGTCACGGGTCAAAGCCGACGGGTAAGATCGGACGCTTCTGAAATACAGAAGCGTCCGATCTTACCCGTCGGCTTTGACCCATGACGTCACAAATACCGCGGAAACGACTATAAACAATTCCAATATGGCGGATATAAAAACATCGCATACGTATTGTAAACACTGAAATACACAAGTTTCACAAAAAGCCTAATGACTGTAACGGGACAAGCGTGGGAAATTAGGGGTTTTTGGGTGCGGAGAAACTAAATATACAGAAATGTAGCCACCGACCGCCATTCAAAACCACGCAAAACAACGAAATAAATCAACATCACAAAACTGACCAAATACCAAAAAACACATTCCTATCCATAATCGGACACTTCCCTTAACCTATATAGCTCAACAGAACCTACCGATCACATCCCCCAATAGAAAACTAAGAAACGAAAGCTTCCCTTACACCTACATACATCGGCACTTATGCAGTTTAGCAGGTACGGAAAAAATTTTTCATTTTTTTTCAAAATTTGATCATCATGTGTCGTTATGCGGTGGGGGGAGTCTGCAGTGCCCCCCCATCCCCCCACAGGCTTCATTAGTGTCAAATCAATATTTTCGAATCATAGGCGGCCGCTGCCGCGGCCGCATTCCAAAAAAAAACTCCCAACCTAACCTCAAGTGGGCTACGCTACAGATCAATATGTTCATCAAGTTGCTTCATATTACGTATACATGTTCATTAGTGTCAAATCAATATTTTCGAATCATAGGCGGCCGCTGCCGCGGCCGCATTCCAAAAAAAAAACTCCCAACCTAACCTCAAGTGGGCTACGCTACAGATCAATATGTTCATGAAATTGCTTCATATTACGTATACATGTTCATTAGTGTCAAATCAATATTTTCGAATCATAGGCGGCCGCTGCCGCGGCCGCATTCCAAAAAAAAACTCCCAACCTAACCTCGTATTCAGGGCTACGCTACAGATCAATGTGTAGGTCCCTTACGTCACGGGTCAAAGCCGACGCGTGAGATCGGATGTTTCCAACCTATACCCAATACACAAAACATACATAAATAACCAAAAAAAAAACGGAACTTACCTCAAAAAAGTTCCAGCTCCACAAACTAGATTGGCCACCACAATCACACACAAATGCACACACGCACGCACGCACACACACACACACACACACACACACATACAAAAACACACACACACACACCAACGAAAAAATACTGAACTAAAATAAAAACCCAACCCACCCAAACGTCAACCCCCTCCCCCACAACTCCAAAATACAACACACAAACACTATACAACAAAATAAACCACCCACCCACCTACCCAGCCCACCCTAACTAACCACTTTCGGTCTATACATTTTACCCACAGCCCTTAAAAAAACCCGAAGAATGCAATAGCCCTCTGGGACACTCTTCCGCCAACAGTACTCATCTAAATGAGACTGAAGGTCGGAAGAGCGCCTCTTCCCCCTCCCAAGAACTGACTTAACCGCTCCCCACATCCCCTCAATTGTGTTAGTGCAAGCCCCAGTATCATAATTCTTAAACTCTAGACTGTGGTTCACTACTAAATGATTAAATCCCCTCTCACCCAACCCCCTATATGAAGAAAACGCATCTGAAACTACTGTGGACCCCGGCTCTACATACTCCTCAATTAACCCCACTAATTCAGGCTTCGACCTCCCCTCCACAACCCTAAAAACACATTCAGTACCCCCACCCCCCTGAACAACAGCCCCCCACACCCAAAGACCAGCCACAGACTCCCCCCTCCCATACTTCCTTTTACCAAACTGCGACTCATCCACCTCCACAAGCACCCCATGCCCACCCAACTTACCCCTGTACTTAATAAATTCGGAACACACCTCACGACAAAAGGAATACCAGTCTAAAACAGTCCTCTCACTCACACCAGTCTCAAACGCGCAAAAACTCTGCCCGCAACTCGGCAACACCACATGTATCCGTCCCTGGTCCGAGAGTCCGGAACTTTAACCAATTTCATAGGTTCACGGCACACACCGCACTTCACGACCTCGGCAATTAAGCCAAATAGCTGAAGAAATTTAATCAGCTCTAAAGCTGTCTCCCCCATCATCGCCCTCAACCGAACACTGTTAAGGCGGTCTTTCATATCCATTCCTGAACAAAAAACCACAACCAAATACACTCAATAACAAACTCACCCGACGTACAGCAATGAGCATTAAATTAACCATTAACTCACTAATAGAAATTCCGCTTCAAATCCAACACCTGAGCAACAGAAAACTGACCCCACCACACGAAACAAACGAAAACCATGAACACACCACCAGAGAGCACGACAAACAAAAACAAGACATCTACAAACACGCCACAATCGCAAATCAAACTCCGCGCCGTAATGACGTCACACACCACAACACGCTTACGTCACGGGTCAAAGCCGACGGGTAAGATCGGACGCTTCTGTTGACCCTCCTGTAGTACTGAAACCCGTCTGTAAATGACTTTAGTACCAGGCAGTATGAAGTGCTTTACCAGACGCACTAAAGTGATCTTGTCCTGGACAGTACTCTGACAACGAAAACACTTCTGGGTCTCTCGTTCTATTCCACTGAATACCCAAATATGATTGATTTCACTCTTTGAAGGTCATCCTCTCTGGTCCTTCCTTCTCGCTATGTGAGGTTCGTCCACGTCAACAAATTTACTCGGTCCACTAATCCGTACACTGTCGTTCGTCACTATTGCATAACACACTTCCATGCAAAACCTGAAATAGTCGCATGCAGTATCAGCAGATAAGTCAGATTCCGATGCTGTTGCTTGCAAGGTGTAGTCTCGAATCCAGCAAGATAGAAGAATTACGCTGGCCTGGATGGATCATTTGGAAGAGACGAACCGTGTATTCTTCCTGATACTCGTTCGTTTTCCACACTGTCCGCAATAAAATTGTACGGTATTTCAGCATCGAAACTCTTCTTACGAAGTTTTACGTACTTCGTACCATCACAGTCTACATAGTCCCTCCTTTCCTTGTCCGGTAGTACTCCATATTTGCGACAAAAAGTCAAACAATTTTCTGCGCTGGATAAACATGGAATCAGATTTTTCCATGTGAAAGAATCCGCTGAAGAAACGTCAGGAACACCAGACATACCACTCACTACACTCACAAAAATCGTCTGGGTTTGACTAGCACACAAATAATTCGTGAAGGTATGTCATTTAGAGCAACTAAGGGAACGATGGAAAACAGATAAAAATGACGATCACAAATAATAGATCATAACGCCAGTCGCCAGAGTCGCATGAATGATTTAGGATCGCATGTTCGATATGTATCGTTTGGACCCCGCGACTTCGATAGGCAATCATTCTTGGAAATTACCCTGATGTTTGTCAATCGCTTACCTTTCGACTGCTGTATTTGCTCCGTGCTCTAACTGCATTTCACTGTTTTCTTAAGATTTTGCTGACGAGACGGACACATTCTTGTTGCTCGCCAGTCGCCTCTTTTCAAACTTATGCTTAGCAACGGCTGAGGCAGTTGCAGAGGCCCCTGTATTGTTGAAAACCGCGACACGTCGCGAAATGTTTATTCTAAGACAGTACACGGAAAATAATTGCTGCACAATTAAGCATACTATCGAGCAACTAGTATGGTATGAACGGGAGCATGCCTTCAAAAATGAAGTGCCTGGAATTAAAACAAATAAAATAGGAAGAAATCAGGAAAAATTGAAACAGAAAGCAAAAGCGGAAATTTGGTAAAATCAGTCAGGCAAGAGAACTCTTTCGTTATGTTAAAATAATGAAAGATTGTTATGGAAATAGTTCTGACGTACAGATAGTAATTTACCTCCTTTACCCAGGTAAGAAAAGTCTACAGTAGGATACGAATATCCGTCAATTTAATGTATAAGCCGAAAGGGACTAGATGTGAGTAATCTAGCAACAGCTGTATATTTCGAAACAGCTCAAATGGCTCTAAGCACTATGGGACTTAACATCTGAGGTCATCAGTCCCCTAGACTTAGAACTACTTAAACCTAACTAACCTAAGGACATCACACATGTCCATGCCCGAGGCAGGATTCGAACCTGCGACCGCAGCAGCAGCGCGGTTCCGGACTGAAGCGCCTAGAACCACTCGGCCACAGTGTGGGCTCGAAACAGTTGAGAACATTCACAATTTGTTTGGTCACAGCATGCGAGATAATAGCAATATTTAAAAATTTGTTCTGTGAGTACTTTCAAGTTGACAGTAAAGGCACCGAATCCAACGCGTTGGGCTGGAAAATAAGAAATCTTTTATACACTTACAGACATTGAAATTCTTACATCTCCGAAAAATATAGTGCGTAAGATAGGAGATGTGATGAATGAAGAGTAGCAATATGTCTTTAAAGCACAATCTTATACTTTTCAGATTCAGTTTAAAACAGCAGAAAGGATAAACACACCACCTAAGACGAAGCAGCCTGACAGTATGGATGTTACAACTGCATATGAGTTGTTAGGAACAGTGGTGTCAGAAATAAAAATGTAGGAATAGAATTGTATTTGGAAGGGGTCTGCCTTGGAGCGTAAAGCAAGTTCAAGATAGATGGATAAAGAAATAGGCCGTATCCTTTCCAAAGAAACCATCCCAGCATTTGCTTTGAGCGATTTTGGGGGAAGTCACGAGGAACTTCAATATGGGTGGGCGGACGGGTGTTTGAATCCGGGTTCTCCCAGATGCGGGTCACGTGTCTGTCTTTCCACAGCGATGTATCGCTAAGTTGCTCTCAGAAATAGCTAGGAACAGAGTATCACAAGGGGTCCTCACACGTTTGGTATTTATTGAGCAATACTATTGCGTCAATATATTGTGCGAAAGAGGGAGGCCTAAAACGCCACAATATTATTTAGCAATATTTATGCCCAGGACACGTCCTTTAGGACTTTGCCCTCGTAGTGAACATATCGGCGCTCAACAATGTGGAAGTCATATGTATTGTGATTGAGTTCCGCGTCTTGCAAAACACAAGCACAAATTATACAGAACGGACGAAGTAGGTCTGAAAAGCTTCCAGTAAACATTTCAATGGACCAGGGCTCATTCACTGCAGCGTGGATTCGCAAACCAGAACAATGAATTAATTGCAAATTAAACTCGTGAAACATGTACCTTACCGGGTACATGTGCTGTTTCCTATGTATTTCTCTATAGTAACAACTTTTGCAAATAAAGTAACATAATTATTTACAGATTACTGATTGGAACCTTACATGATCATGTGTCTATAGTGAGACAACTGTCACAAAAAATGAAAAACATGTATGCTCCACTGGACAGCTGACATAACCTTATTTGCAAACTGCTACAAGTAAATTAAACATTTCTTCTTGTTCATACGACGCAATGATCTTCAGTCTACAGTGGGCAATGAGGTATCTTCCCGTTTCCTAAACAATGAGGAATTTCATTTCTCAAAGTACCGAACAATGCCTTTATTGTACTGTATATCCTCCAGCATCGTTTGTCGTTCGGTTTATTTAGTTCTTTGCAGGAACTCGTTCGGAGCGAATTGAATTTCTCTGGGTCTCGGCAGGAACTCCAGGTTATTGCGCAATATTAACCTCTGACGGTACAATATACTGCGCAATGTATTGAGAGCGTTAATACAGGGTGTTTATAAATGAACATCAGGGTTTTAACGCTTTATAATATTTATTACATTAAACTTACAGTTATAAATGATATGTCAAATGAAAGAGCAACTCAGTTTTGTTTGGCACCAGTGCGCATGCACAGCACGCATGTTTCCGCCGCAATCCGCTAGACAGTGGTAGTAGCGAAGAAAGCGACCAGTGAACAGAAAGCGTTTTCTGGTTCATGTTGTCTTCAGTGATGAATCGATCTTTCACCTTAGTGGACATGTTAACACTCACAATGTGCGCATCTGGGGCTCAGAAAATCCTCACAAAGTGGTACAAATGCAACGAGATTCCCCTAAAGTTTTTTGTGCCATATCCTGGCGGAAAGTTCATGGGTCTTTCTTTTTTGGTGAACCTGCTGTAACTGGCACTTTGTACCTTGATACACTAGAGCAATGGCTCTTCCCTCAGTTGGAAGAAGATGAGCCAGAAAACTTCATTTTCCAGCAAGATGGTGCCCCACCTCACTGGCATAGTGAAGTATGCGATTGGTTGAACTTCATTGTACCCAAGCGTTGGATAGGCCGCAAGGGGCCCAATGACATGGCTTACTTTGCATGGCCTCCACGTTCACCTGACCTAACGCAATGCGATTTTTTCCTGTGGGGCTTCATTGAGGATCGTGTGTACGTGCCTCCGCTACCAGCACACCTTCCCGCTCTCAGATGGTCAATATTATTGCGCAGCACTCAGTATGGCCCAATAAATATTTGGCATGTGGGTATCCCTTAGAGCAAACTACTTGACGAAACTTCCAACATCTGTGGAAGATGGACACTGAGTGTAAAGTGCCCCAAAGCAGTAGAGTGGCACTTTGACGAGTTTTGCGAGGGCTAGAGACTGACACAGAGCTTAAAGTATCACTTTTTTACCCAGTGACTGACAACATTTTTTCGCAGCTAAATACCTGGTTCTGATGAATGAGGTATGTCATATATACATACCAAGCAATGGAAACTGTTTTCATACCTAACACAGGTGACAAAGCTTTTAAAAGTAAATCACATAAGGATGCACATTCATGAAATTGACCTAAAATGTTAAATTTCAAGTTATTTTTTATTTATTAGAGAACTTGTGGACAATAGGCCCAAATTATCAGTGATGAAATCGCGTAGGAAGTGACTGAAAGATAATTAAATGTGTAATGTGACTTTCCTGCCACGCCCCCTTTTTGAATCAACACTTCAATAGTACACTCATGCTCATAAATTAAGGATAATGCTGATACATGGTGAAACAACGCTCTGGTGGGCGTTTTGCGAGTTTAAATCACCTCGGGGTATGACCATGCGGTGCATTTGAGCTGCGGTCGCCGCATGGTGGCGCTGGCAGCAGTCCACATATCCAGACATGTGTTGGTGCATGTCAGACTATGGTGCAGCGAGTAAGTGTGCAGACGTTTTCAGACATGCTAATGGTGACTGTGTGTTGAAAATGGTTCAAAAAACACATATTGATGACGTTATGAGGGATACAATACTAGGGCGACTGGAGGCTGGTCAAACACAGCAGGTCATAGCACGGGCCCTCCATGTGCCACAAAGTGTGATCTCAAGATAATGGCAACGAATCCAGTAGACAGGAAATGTGTCCAGGCGCTACAATACGGGACGTCCACAGTGTACAACATCACAAGAAGACATATCTCACTATCAATGCCCACAGATGGCCATGGAGTGCTGCAGGTAGCCTTGCTCGGGACCTTACTGCAGCCACTGGAACAGTTGTCTCTAGACATACAGTCTACAGACGACTGAACAGACATGGTTTATTTGCCCAGAGACCTGCAAGGTACATTCCACTGACCCCTGGTCACAGGAGAGCCCATAAAGCTTGGTGTCAAGAACACAGTACATGGTCATTGGAACAGTGGTCCGAGGTTATGTTTGCGGATGAGTCCAGGTATAGTCTGCACAGTGATTCTCGTCAGATTTTCATCTGGCGTGAACCAGGAACCAGATACGAACCCCTTAATGTCCTTGAAAGGGACTTGTATGGAAGTCATGGTTTGATGGTGTGGAATGGGATTTTGATTGGTGCACGTACATCTCTGCATGTCTTTGACAGGGGAACTGTAACAGGTCAGGTGTATCGGGACGTCATTTTGCACCAGTATGTTCTGATGGATGATAACGCACGGCCCCATCGAGCTGCCATCGTGGAGGAGTAGCTTGAAACAGAAGATGTCAGGCGAATGGAGTGGCCTGCCTGTTCTCCAGACCTAAACCCCATCGAGCACGTCTGGGGTGCTCTCGGTCGACGTACTGCTGCATGTCTTCAAACCCCTAGGACACTTCTGGAGCTCTGACAGGCACTGGTGCAAGAATGGGAGGCTATACCCCAGCAGCTGCTCGACCACCTGATACGGAGAATGCCAACCCGTTGTGCGGCCTGTGTACGTGTGCATGGTGATCATATCCCATATTGATGTCGGGGTACATGCACAGGAAACAGTGACGTTTTGTATCACACGTGTTTCGGGACGATTTTCTCAACTTATCACCAATACCTTGAACTTACAGATCTGTGTCATGTGTGTTCCCTATGTGCCTATGCTATTAGCGGCAGTTTTGTGTAGTGCGACGTTGTGTGGCACCACATTCTGCAATTATCCTTAATTTATGATCATGAGTATAGTTGTGAGAACAACGAGTCCGTGGATTACTTTCAAGCAAACTTACACAGGATACATCTAGAAGACTGTGATACTGTAGACTTTGGTTTTATATATCATCTGTGACTCTTTTCCGTATCTTACAAACATTAACAAATCTGTTGCATGGGAACGATGCCTAAAACCACATTTTCATCTGCTACAATTATCATAATTGCAACTTATGATGCAGTTCTTGTATTCAATGATGGGAACATTGGGTGGATGAAGGTATTGAAGAGACATCTAGGGTAAAATAGATTTATAGCGCCTCTCTGCAGCTGAAAGGTCAGTTGAAGACGTGGCGAAGGAAAGAGCGCAGAAAACAAGAAAACAGAAGAGTAGCCTTGAATGGAAAGGGGTTCCTGACTATAAATCTGGAGCCTACTGAAGAGTTGACGTAAGAAAAAAACGTTAGCCTGACCTTTAAATTGAATTTCCTGAAAATTACGTTTCTTAAAGTTTGTGTACCTTTTTCTCAGAATCTATGGAAGCTAAAATTATGATATTTTGTACTCTTATTTCTATAAACACAATAAATGCTGTCTCAAGATTAAATTTTGACTGGGTGTAAGCTGAGATATGGGGCAAAGTCTTGGAATTTTGCATGAATTTTGTATTGTACTTACAGAATTATAATTAAAAATTATTACAATTCTCCTATTAGGCACATTTAAGAAAAACCACATGAGAGAAGCTTATTACATCCAAAGAGATTAAACAGAGAAAAATTTGTAGACATTTATTGACAAGATAATGAGAAAAAGGTACACATTTTAATTTCTGAAAGTAATATTTTTAAATGAGTGTACTTCAACGTTGAAGTACACGGGATAGTAAGTTTCATGCGACAAAATGCTTAAATTACACACAGATTCACAGTGAAAGTTTTGTGTTATATGGACCAAATGCCACTTCACGTCTGGTTGTGGTGAAATGGCGCCAACAATTTCACCAAGGCCACACAACCGTCTGTGAGGCTGAGAGGGAAGTCCAGTTCCTGCACCATGTGATTTCCAACTTTTCAGCAAACTGAAAGTACATGTCGGGGGAAAGTTTTCCAAAGATCAGAGCGTTCACACAGTGGTTCTAGGATTGGCTCCGTGACCAAGCAGCAGAATTTTGTCGCCGAGGAACTGAACGATTGGTAGAACATTCCGCTCGTTGTCTACAGGGACGAGGTGATGAAGGGGATAGGCAAAATAATGTGAATATGGCTCTGAGCACTATGGGACTTAACTTCTGAGGTCATCAGTCCCCCAGAACTTAGAACTAGTTAAACCTAACTAACCTAAGGACATCACACACATCCATGCCCAAGGCAGGATTCGAACCTGCGAACGTAGATAATGTGAATAGCTATACTTATTTGGGAATGGTTTATTAATAAGTACTGGATCCCATTTGCCCGTAATACAGCTGCGATTCTTCTTGGAATACTGGCATTTAATGATTGTATAGTCTCCAGTGGAATATTATGCCAGTCTTCGATCAGAATCTCTTCTAACTCCTGTAGTGACGAGGGAGGTGGAAATCTGCATTCCAATACCGCCCACAAGGGTTCGATAACGTTCAAGTCCATGGACTTTGCTGGCCAGGTAAAACGCTGCAGTGCTCATATCACGATTGTACTGTCCTGGCAGTGTGAATGGGTGCATTATCGTCCTGAAATATGGCATCATTGTTGGGGAACAACATTTGAATCATGGGGTGCACCTGATCACCTAAATTGTTCACATAGTAGTTGGCTGTAACACAGCCTTTGAGAATAATGATGGGACTAGCAAAATAGCATAAGGCTGCCCACACCATCGCACTGCTTAACATTTGGGATCAAGCAATCAGGATTGTAGGCCTCTTTTTGCGTTCTCCAGACGTAAACCCGGTCCGATGTTGGAAATAACGAAAATGTTGACTCGTCGATCCATATGACGTGTTTCCACTGATCAGCCGTCCAGGATTTATGCTCCTAACACCATGTTTTAGGCTTCTTTGCGTTGGCTGTCGTCACTAATGGTTTCGGTGTAGCAGCTCGTCCATGAGTATTCGCTTTATGGAGTTTTCGGCGGACAGTGTCGATAGATACGGGGTCTCGAAGATAGCTATTGAGATCTGCGGTCACTTTAGCCGCCGTAGTTTTGTGTTAGCCTTCGACGATCTCTGCCATTTAGTTTTGATTTGCGCCCACTATTACGGTTACACGATGACGTCTTTCCATGTTTTTTTGTAGACTGTCATGACTGCTGAAACAGTTACTCTTGAAAGATTCAATAAGTTAGTTGTCTTGGTGACTGATGCTCCAGCTAATCGGCCCCCTACAATCTGCCCTCTGTGGAGCTCTGTTAGCTCTTTCATCGCATGTCTTTGATTGCACGTCTCTGAATGCAAATACGATGTGTGTGCACTACTCGTAAACAATTTGCACTGATGCCTAGCCCGCACGGAACACGCACAGTCCAGCGTGACACGTGCCTTACCTGCATTGTTGACCATCAAACACAACAACACTATTACTACACTGTTCACATTATTTTGCCCGCCCTCTGTGTGATAATAAGTGGTACAGGTATTTGTGTCACTTTGAGGCGCAGTGCAGCTATCAGTAAAAGTTATTTTGCCAGCCACAATAATGTGTAACTTACTTTTGGAAGCTTGTAACGTACCCATTCTGTTGATGCCACATTTTATTTCCTTGTTTTCCAGTTTTACAATTTTGTATCGCGCCTGTAGGTATCACGCAGCATTCATTGACCAAAGCGGTACTACAGAACGCACACAGTTGGGAGTAAAATTTCAGTTCCCACGCTGGCTAAAGAAGCCGGTAGACCATACGGCGTTTGTCAGTCGACGGTGGTGTGAGTCGCTGTGGCTAGAAATGAGAACGCCCCTTACGTCAGCTGCGAAGTACGCAGAGGAAGCACATTTATTAAGGCGCCAAGTAAGTAGTCTTGCTTAACAAATATTTGCTAACAAAAGTCGCTTTTTCCAATACTGATATAACGAGAAACCTACAGGTCGTAAGTACTTCCTCACAACAATATTACAACGCCAGAAATCGATTATATTAATAAATAAATAGTGTTTAAGTTGACGAAAATGTACGAACGGCTACACAATATCACGAGGTACAGACTGCGCGCCATAATCTTCATTCCCAGGTAGGATGTCTTCCGATTTAGTTCTGTCGTAAGACTACGCCCTCAGGAAATTGTTAGCTTTCAGTTAATCGTTATTAATTCTGTCGATATTACAAGTTTACGGTGTTTAGAAAATAAATACATCAAATACATAATATAGCTTCCAGCTTCTTTACTTAGAATCACGCGAAGTAGAAGCGAATCTGACGACGCTGATACTGCTTCTGCGAGGGACATAAAATTCCGGAACTTCTCGGCAAAACAGGTAGAAAGGATCCTATAGACGGCTCACTAAGATAGTCCAAGAACGGATTGTCTTAATCTCCGCAAAACTCGGATGAAAAAGCACAGCCAATCACACTGAACACCTCTTGTACCATTCTCTATGTACTCGCTGGCTAAACTCAGACGCTTATGGAGATTTAGTACAAGTTTCCTCGTATATTTAAAGATATTAGTACACGTTATTTAACAGAGGCCCCGAAGTTCAATAGTGTGTGACCTTAAACCTGATATACCCACTTCCTACTTAACCATCATATGGGTGTTTCCTTATTTCCTAAAATCCAGCAATAATCTTCCTTTCTATCCAACACCCATTCCTGCTCAATCATCTCCACTCCATTATCATAACGGTCATAATTACGTCTTTCACACATGTGCATACATCATTCATCTGTTTTGTTCTCGCATCTCTTTCAGTAATTCCCATCATGCATCTCTGCATTGCTCGCCGAGACACCCTCACTTTTTGAATCGTTTCCATACTCAAAATTCATCTCTCACTGCCTTAAATAAAAACTGGTAATGTTTGTCGATTGTAAACTTTCCTTTTTAGTCACATCGGAATCATCGAATTGGAAACACTACTTGGATTATCAAAAGACCCCAGGCCATTCTCGATCATCTGCTAATTGATTTTCCTGTCCTTCTATTGTTTGCAACTGCACTAAGCCTGAAAACTCAGTAACTGGTTCCATGACTTCATTGTTGGTGTGTTCTATTTTCTTTTCAGTACATTGGTTATATATTATTTTAGTCATAAAGGAGGAGGTTTTCAGACCCTCCTCGAAACTTACTTGTATTAAATTCTACCATCGCAGATGTTTCATATATACTTGAAATCATTCACGTATGGGGGGGGGGGGGGGGGAATCTAGGTTAATATGAAATAAAGATGTAAAAACTTCAACAGTAAGATCACTAATTATAATTTTATTTTTGATGAGCCGTTTCACCAAATTTGAGTTGCCGTCATCGGATTTGTAAAGTACGTAGATCGATAATTACAATCATAATCAGGTCACATACAATAAGGTGCGGCACACATTTTCAGAGAATGAATATAAATACATATCTCGTGCCGGTACATCTCAATACGTCTCCATAATATGTACAGTATATCGGGTCAAGTTGTGACACGTCTTTCCAGGAACATTCAGAAAGTAATACATTGGCATATCAGTAGTAAGCAAGATACACAGAAAATATCGTGGATATTGCACATGCTAATGTTCTCACAACAGATGAAAGGAGACAGGATCACAAGTCAAAGCAAAGATGTTACAAACTACCAGGAGATGGCACGACTGTAGTAAACATACTGAAATACGATAGTAACGTATAAACCATAAGGAAGAAGTTACATCCAAGGAATCGACAAACGAATGCAATGTATACATTTCAGTAAGTAATCATGTAACACAAGTAATCCAAACTATAGTATATTGGAATAACGAAATCCCAATGTTTTAAAAAGCATTAATAATTGAAAAAAGAATTTTAAAATTAAAATTCTTATGAAATTATAAAAGTACGTATTGTGACTGCCTATTTAATAGTTATGACGCAAGTACAGCGTGGAAAATATGTCACCATTGAATAAGATTACAAAAGATCACTCGAGATATAGGTGATAAGAAAACAGAAATAATTCACGAAGAACATGTCACAGTGTACGTAGGTAACATGCGGAAACAACTAAAATAATGCATTCCTAAAATACCATATACAAATGTCAGTATTCTGGACCATCACCAGTACAATGCAAGGTCTATGCACTAACGTAACACGGTGTTCGAAGTCTCGGTGTAAAAAAGCACTTGGTACAAGACAAAAAATTAAGTAATAAATAAGTATGTAGTGATAAAGTAGAATATCAATGTAACCACGATAAAATTATATACAGATGTTATAAAAAAAAAAAAAGAAAAACACATAAAAGAACATGATAGCTGGAAGTCTAGGAGCGAACTGTATACAGGGTGGTCCACTGATTGTAACCGGGCCAAATATCTCACGAAATAAGCGCCAAACGAAAATACTACAAAGAACGAAAATTGTCTAGCTTGAAGGGGGAAACCAGATGGCGCTATGGTTGGCCCGCTAGATGGCGCTACATTACATATTCGTGTAGTACCTAAACAAATATGAATGTTTTAGTTGGACCACTTTTTTCGCTTTGTAATACATGGCGCTGTAATAGTCACAAACATATGGCTCACAATTTTAGACGAACAGTTGTAACAGGTAGGTTTTTTAAATTAAAATACAGAACGCTGGTCCGTTTGACATTTTATTTCGGTTGTTCCAATGTGATACATGTACCTTTGTGAAATTATCATTTCTGAGAACGAATGCTGTTACAACGTGATTACCTGTAAATATCACATTAATGCAATAAATGCTCAAAATAATGTTCGTCAACCTCAGTGCATTTGGCAATACGTGTAACGACATTCCTCTCAACAGCGAGTAGTTCGCCTTCCGTAATGTTCGCACATGCATTGACAATGCGCTGACGCATGTTGTCAGACGTTGTCGGTGGATCACGGTAGCAAATATCCTCCAACTTTCATCACGGAAAGAAATCCGGGGACGTCAGATCCGGTGAACTTGCGGGCCATGGTATGGTGCTTCGACGACCAATCCACCTGTCATGAAATATGCTATTCAATGCCGCTTCAACCGCACGCGAGCTATGTTCCGGACATCCATCATGTTGGAAGTACATCACCGTTCTGTCATGCAGTGAAACATCTTGTAGTAACATCGGTAGAACATTACGTAGGAAATCAGCACCTGCTTGGGCATCCTCATTTGTTGCAGGTCGTGGTTGACGTTTCGCATGTGGCTGAACATTTCCTGTATCCTTAAATAACGTAACTATCCGGCGAACGGTCCGGACACTGGGATGATGTCGTCCAGGTTACCGAGCAGCATACATAGCACACGCCCGTCGGCCATTTTGATCACAATAGCCATACCTCAATACGATATCGACCTTTTCCGCAATTGGTAAACGGTCCATTTTAACACGGGTAATGTATCACGAAGCAAATACCGTCCGCACTGGTGGAATGTTACGTGCTACCACGTACTTATACGTTTGTGACTATTACAGCACCATCTATCACAAAGCAAAAAAAGTTGCCCAACTAAAACATTCACATTTCTTTACGTGCTACACGAATATGTAATAGAAAATGGGGGTTCCTATTTTAAAAAAACGCAGTTGATATCCGTTTGACCTATGGCAGCGCCATCTAGTGGGCCAACCACAGCGCCATCTGGTTTCCCCCTTCAAGCTAGACGAATTTCATTCTTCGTAGTTTTTTCGTTTGATGCTTATTTCGTGAGATATTTGGCCCGGTCACTATCAATGGACCACCCTGTATAGAGCCATTAGGACGAGGAGGGGTTTCAGTAATGTGAAGTATACCGAAAACATGAACAGCATTACACAGTATTCACATGTGCTAACCGAACACATGTGAACCGTGCTGTGTAATGCTGTACGTGTTGTTTGTCTTCCTTTGCAAACTGCGTAGTTCTTTAGTGGGTACGGAAGGGAGGAACAGATGCCGTTCTTGAAGAGAGAATTCAGATATTAATATATTCTACATCTAATATCAAATAGCAAAAATAAGACTCAACTTTGTTACTGTATTTGCTGCTCCAGTTGCTAACAGTAGATTTGAATAAAGAAACGTATACAGATGCAAAAGATTTATAAATCCGTCACTCTTCAATACAACGTCTGTTCAAAGGACGTCGAGTCCTGGCTACTATGAAAGTCTGTAAATGTTATTCACGTGGCGAACGCACAGAAAAAAGGACTCAGTGCATGAATGTTCGAACTTAAGTATACCCGCCGCTGAAGGTCCGTTGAGTGGGTGTTTACATCTGATTGGCAGCGGCGTAATCGTTCGTGGCAGCGCCCTCTTGTCGCGGTGGCGCCTGTAGGAAACGTAATTGGTGGCGTGTGTATTTGAAAGTGTGGCGAACCGATACTGGCTGATACCGCACATATCATCAGTGTACTTCACATTACTGATAGCCGTCTACATCTACATCCATACTCCGCAAGCCACCTGACGGTGTGTGACGGAGGGCACATTGAGTACCTCTATCGGTTCTCCCTTCTATTCCAGTCTCGCATTGTTCGCGGAAAGAAGGATTGTCGGTATGCCTCTGTGTGGGCTCTAATCTCTCTGATTTTATCCTCATGGTCTCTTCGCGAGATATACGTAGGAGGGAGTAATATACTGCTTGACTCCTCGGTGAAGGTATGTTCTCGAAACTTCAACAAAAGCCCGTACCGAGCTACTGAGCGTCTCTCCTTCAGAGTCTTCCACTTGAGTTTATCTATCATCTCCGGCGCTTCGGGATTGCTAAATGATCCTGTAACGAAGCGCGCTGCTCTCCGTTGGATCTTCTCTCTCTCTTCTATCAACCCTATCTGGTACGGATCCCACACTGCTGAGCAATATTCAAGCAGTGGGCGAACAAGCGTACTGTAACCTACTTCCTTTGTTTTCGGATTGCATTTCCTTAGGATTCTTCGAATGAATCTCAGTCTGGCATCTGGTTTAGGGACGATCAACTTTATATGATCATTCCATTTTAAATCACTCCTAATGCCTACTCCCAGATAATTTATGGAATTAACTGCTTCCAGTTGCTGACCTGTTATATTGTAGCTAAATGATAAGGGATCTTTCTTTCTATGTATTCGCAGCACATTACACTTGTCTACATTGAGATTCAATTGCCATTCCCTGCACCATGCGTCAATTCGCTGCAGATCCTCCTGCATTTCAGTACAATTTTCCATTGTTACAACCTCTCGATATACCACAGCATCATCCGCAAAAAGCCTCAGTGACCTTCCAATGTTATCCACAAGGTCATTTATGTATATTGTGAATAGCAACGGTCCTACGACACTCCCCTGCGGCACACCTGAAATAACTCTTACTTCGGAAGACTTCTCTCCATTGAGAATGGCATGCTGCGTTCTGTTATCTAGGAACTCTTCAATCCAATCACACAATTCGTCTCATAGTCCATATGCTCTTACTTTGTTCATTATACGACTGTGGGCAACTGTATAGAACGCCTTGCGGAAGTAAAGAAACACGGCATCTACCTGGGAACCCGTGTCTATGGTCCTCTGAGTCTTGCGGACGAATAGCGCGTGCTGGGTTTCACACGATCGTCTTTTTCGAAACCCATGCTGATTCCTACAGAGTACATTTCTAGTCTCCAGAAAAGTCATTATACTCTAACATAATACGTGTTCCAAAATTCTACAACTGATCGACGTTAGAGGTATAGGTCTATGGTTCTGCACATCTGTTCGACGTCCCTTCTTGAAAACGGGGATGACCCATGCCCTTTTCTATTCCTTTGGAACGCTACGCTCTTCTAGAGACCTACGGTACACCGCTGCAAGAAGGGGGGGGGGGGGGGGCAAGTTCCTTCGCGTACTCTGTGTAAAATCGAACTGGTATCCCATCAGGTCCAGCGGCCTTTCCTCTTTTGCGCGATTTTAATTGTTTCTCTATCCCTCTGTCGTCTATTTCGATATCTACCATTTTGTCATATGTGCGACAATCTAGAGAAGGAACTACAGTGCAGTCTTCCTCTGTGAAACAGCTTTGGAAAAAGACATTTAGTATTTTGGCCTTTACTCTGTCATCCTCTGTTTCAGTACCATTTTGGTCACAGAGTGTCTGGACATTTTGTTTTGATCCACCTACCGCTTTGACATAGGCCAAAATTTCTTAGGATTTTCTGCCAAGTCAGTACATAGAACTTTACTTTCGAATTCATTGAACGCCTCTCGCATGGCCCTCCTCACATTACATTTCGCTTCGCATAATTTTTGTTTGTCTGCAAGGCGTTGGCTATGTTGATGTTTGCTGTGAAGTTCCCTTTGCTTCCGCAGCAGTTTTCTAACTCGGTTGTTGTACCACGGTGGCTCTTTTCTATCTCTTACGATCTTGCGTGGCACATACTCATCTAACGCATATTGTAAGATGGTTTTGAACTTTGTCCACTGATCCTCAACATTGTCTGTACTTAAAACAAAACTTTTGTGTTGAGCCGTCAGGTACTCTGAAATCTGCTTTTTGTCAGAAAAATCTTCCTACCTTTTTTAATATTTCTATTTACGGCTGAAATCATCGAT